>NC_079190.1:71216472-71816472 GCF_029499605.1 Hyla sarda
CAAAGAGCTGTATTACATATTTATACAACCATGTGGAGGTATTATATGAAAAACACCACACAAAGAGCTGTATTACAGATTTACACAACCATGTGGAGGTATTATATGATAACACCACACAAAGAGCTGTATTACAGATTTACACAACCATGTGGAGGTATTATATGATAACACCACACAAAGAGCTGTATTACATATTTACACAACCATGTTGAGGTATTATATGATAACACCACACAAAGAGCTGTATTACATATTTACACAACCATGTGGAGGTATTATATGAAAAACACCACACAAAGAGCTGTATTACAGATTTACACAACCATGTGGAGATATTATATGAAAAACATCACACAAAGAGCTGTATTACAGATTTACACAACCATGTGGAGGTATTATATGATAACACCACACAAAGAGCTGTATTACATATTTACACAACCATGTGGAGGTATTATATGAAAAACACCACACAAAGAGCTGTATTACAGATTTACACAACCATGTGGAGGTATTATATGATAACACCACACAAAGAGCTGTATTACAGAATTACACAACCATGTGGAGGTATTATATGATAACACCACACAAAGAGCTGTATTACATATTTACACAACCATGTGGAGGTATTATATGAAAAACACCACACAAAGAGCTGTATTACAGATTTACACAACCATGTGGAGGTATTATATGAAAACACCACACAAAGAGCTGTATTACATATTTACACAACCATGTAGAGGTATTATATGATTGCACTACACAAAGAGCTGTATTACATATTTACACAACCATGTGGAGGTATTATATGATAACACCACACAAAGAGCTGTATTACAGATTTACACAACCATGTGGAGGTATTATATGATAACACCACACAAAGAGCTGTATTACATATTTACACAACCATATGGAGGTATTATATGATAACACCACACAAAGAGCTGTATTACATATTTACACAACCATGTGGAGGTATTATATGATGACACCACACAAAGATCTGTATTACATATTTACACAACCATGTGGAGGTATTATATGAAAACACAACACAAAGAGCTGTATTACAGATTTACACAACCATGTGGAGGTATTATATGATAACACCACACAAAGAGCTGTATTACATATTTACACACCCATGTGGAGGTATTATATGATAACACCACACAAAGAGCTGTATTACAGATTTACACAACCATGTGGAGGTATTATATGATAACACCACACAAAGAGCTGTATTACCTATTTACACAACCATGTGGAGGTATTATATGATAACACCACACAAAGAGCTGCATTACATATTTACACAACCATGTGGAGGTATTATATGAAAACCCCACACAAAGAGCTGTATTACAGATTTACACAACCATGTGGAGGTATTATATGATAACACCACACAAAGAGCTGTATTACATATTTACACAACCATGCACTAGGGCAGTGGTCTTCAACCTGTGGACCTCCAGATGTTGCAAAACTACAACTCCCAGCATGCCCGGACAGCCAACGGCTGTCCGGGCATGCTGGGAGTTGTAGTTTTTCAATATCTGGAGGTCCGCAGGTTGAAGACCACTGCACTAGGGTTATGTTTGGTAATGCTCATTTATCTAGAGATAAATACTATTTGTTGGAATACAGGGCTCAGGATTGCTGATAGAAAAAGGATTTATTTATGTATTTATGTATTTATTTATTTATTTATTTATTTAGTTTTAGCACCTGTAAAAGAGAAATGTATAGTCTCCTTTATAAGGCACCAGATTGGAGCACAGCCTAAAGGGGAGCTATGAATATAGAAGATGTCACTTAATCAATTGGCATAGCACAATCTGACATCATACTTTTTTTTTTTCCCAGTATTAAATAAGAAAAAAAAAAATAAAAAAAAAAAAATATATATATATATATATATATATGTATATTTGTAATACAAATTTGTTGCTAAATAAGAAAATGAAAAAAAAATATATAGATATATATATAGATATATATATATTTATTTGTGTTAGATATATATAGATATATGTATATAGATATGTAATTACATTTTGTTGTAAATAAAAAAAAAAAAATTCATTAAAATTTTATTTCAATTTCCATAAAAAAATGAATACAAATTAGAACAGACATTAAAGAACATTTTACACCATAAAAAAAGTAAACACGTTGTTTTACAGTTTTATCATTCAGATTCAGTGTCTTTGATCTATTCCAAATATATAATGCTGCTGTATAAAATGTAGACAAAAAGAAACCTGTAGTTTGAATGTTTTATTTTTTTTGTAAGTCAGCCTTTCAGCTTTTACTATATTATATATGTTTTGATTTACATATTTAATTTACCAATACTAATTAGTTCTAATGTGTTTTATGATGCATGTGTTGTTATTGCTGACTTTAATGTGAAAGAAATGCAACTGGCATAAAAAAAAAGGATGTGAAATAGCAATTTTAAGAAAATATAGGACACCATACATTCAACATAAAGTAACACAGATAATTTCTTAATGGTTACAATATTTTTATGTCTTAAAATATAGCATTAACTGTATTGATATGCTTATTAACCAAAGCATGTTGATACTTCGTTTTATTGTTTTCCTTATCTATTTATTTAGCTATATATGTGTCTGTCTATCTATCTAAATATCTATCAATCTCTCTTTTTTGTTATGTATAGTTATCTATTTATCAATATCTATTTATCCATCTCTATCATGAACTTATATTCTATCTATCATTTAGGCAAAGAGTTGACATTTCTGCCTGACATCATTCTACTTCATTTATATATCTTACATATATTATTATTTCTAAGCAGCCTAATAATAATAATAATAATAATTATTATTATTATTATTAATCACTCACTCACTATTTTGCTTTTTTAAATACATTACCAATGTTTAGTCTAGAATTATTAGAACAATTGTGTAGAATTTACCAATATTAGTGCTGTAATAAATTACTTTGTTAAAGGTTTATTTATAACATAGACCTTTATAACTCACAATAGATCACAGATCATATAATCTGTTCAACCTTCTTATATAATTTGTTTTACTATTCAGACATGTTTTAAATAATATAATGAAGTATATGCATTGCTTAATAATCACATTTCTATTGTCTGTCATCTATGTATCTAACATTTTTGTTATTTACTTATACTGGAGGTGAAGTAATCTTCCTTTACACTGATTTCTGTGTTCAGGGCATTAGTACTATTTGTGTTTAACAAGTAAAAATGTCAAGACAAGACAAAGTGATCAGACATCCTAACAAAAAGCTTTGTACTGGGTGAAAAGAAATGCAGTCTATTGTGCAGATAACAAGCACATCTATTTTATTCAGCCATTTTTTTAAATATTTTAAATGTATTTTTATATTTAAATATATTTTAAACATATTTCTTTTCAATATATTTTTTCTTATTGTATCATTTGTTGCATGGTAAATATACAATTCAATTTCATTTGAGTTTTGCATAAACGATTTAACATTTCACTTAATAAAATATATTAATTAGCATATAAGAATATAGTTTTAATAAGTTATTAGCTTATAAGAATGTCATATTAATACCATATAATAACATCCAATTTTTCTTCTTTTAAAATCAACTTCAGTGATTTAACAGTAAAGAATTAAATTAAGAAAAAGATTCAATATTTATTGGAAAGTATTAGTAACTATTTTCATTCTACCATTACAATAGGATGGTATATTATAAAGATATTCAGTTCATTATTCTTAGTTTTTGTTACCATTGTAATATTGTAATCTACATTATGTATATTTAAAATGCGCTTTTGTTTTAGAATGATTTGTAATATCTACGAATAAAAGAGAAATTTATTTAAAATATTTACAGATTTATAAAGACTACATGACCCAATGTGTAAACAACTATATATCTGTGTATTCTCTCATTATTTTTCATATTTAGATTTAACCCCATGGGATAAATGTCTTTTATAAATGTTTGTGAACATAAATTATTATACAATAATACAATTACTACACTATACAATCATAAAATAATAAAACAATACTATAGTATAAGAATGTTATAAACTATTTATGCAATGTGTTTAAAAAGATAAATAAATTAGGCACAGTTACCTAAGACAACAAGTGTAAAGTGATAGGAAAAGGTGTGCTATTTTAATTTTTTTTGTACAATAAGTATGGAAAAATTAAAAGTGCTAATGATCAGGTTTTAACATTATTTATATAAAATCTATTTATCTATCTATCTATCATCTTTCAATCATGGTTATGTCATTATCTATCTATCTATTTATCTATATATCAATCATGGTTATGTCATTATCTATCTATCTATCTATCTATCTATCTCATATCTATTTTCTCTCTATCTTTCTATTAATTTATCAACAATTATCTATCTATCTTTCTATCTATCTATCTCATATCTATCTATCTATCTATCTATCATCAATCACATTATTTGTCTATCTGCCTATCTAGCTAGCTTTTAATGTATGTATTTATCTCTCTCTCTCTCTCTCTCTCTCTCTCTCTCTCTCTCTCTCTCTCTCTCTCTATCTATCTATCTTTGTATCTATCTATCTATCTATCTATCATCTTTTTATCTATCTATCTCATATCTATCTATCTATCTATCTATCATCAATCACATTACCTATCTATCTATCTATCTATCTATCTATCATCTTTTTATCTATCTATCTATCTATCTATCTATCTATCTATCTATATATCTTTGCTTCTATCTAGATTATGACATTATCTATGTATTAATCTATAATAAATAATCCATTCTACCTATCTATCAATTATCTGTCTGTCTATATATCTATCTATCTATTTATTTATTTATTTAATTTATCTATCTATCTATCTTTGTTTGTTTATCTATCTATCTTTGTTTATCTATCTATCTATCTATCTATCTATCTATATATCTATCTTTGTTTGTCTATTTATCTATCTATCTATCTATCTTTGTTTCTCTATCTATCTTTGTCTATCTATCTATCTATCTATCTTTATCTATCTATCTATCTTTGTTTATCTATCTTTGTCTATCTATCTATCTTTGTTTATCTATCTTTGTTTGTCTATCTAGCTATCTATCTATCTTTGTTTATCTAGCTATCTTTGTCTATCTATCTATCTTTGTCTATCTATCTAGCTATCTATCTTTGCTTATCTATCTATCTTTGTCTATCTATCTATCTATCTTTGTCTATCTATCTATTTTTGTTTATCTATCTATCTATCTATCTATCTATCTATGTTTACCTATCTATCTATCTTTGTCTATCTAGCTATCTATCTTTGTTTATCTATCTATCTACAAAATTGTGGTGAGCAGCACTCCAGGGTGTAGAGAATTCAGGAGGGTGCAAGCAGACAAAGGCCCGGTCCCAGGCACTGTAGATAAGGAAAAGATGATTCTGCAGCACTCCAAAATATAAGGTGGAAAATGAGTAGTTTATTCCATCAGACAAGGTGCAACGTTTTGGTCGCCAGTTGCGGCCACGCAACTGGCGACTGAAACGTTGCACCTTCTCTGATGGAATAAACTACTCATTTTCCACATTATAATTTGGAGTGCTGCAGAATCATCTTTTCCTTATCTATCTATCTATCTATCTATCTATCTTTGTTTATCTATCTATCTATCTATCTTTGTTTATCTATCTATCTATCTTTGTCTATCTATCTATCTATCTATCTATCTAATCTTTGTTTATCTATCTATCTATCTTTGTTTATCTATCTATCTTTGTTTATCTATCTATCTATCTATCTACCTGTCTGTTATGAAATATGTGTAACTCTTGTGTATACCTTATTTGTGATGGTGTGACCCTGGTTTCATTTGACTCTTGGCCACCTTACCCCTCCCACAAGGAGATTATTCTACAGTCAAACAATACAACCAATTGATCTCTGCCTTCTGAGGTGAAGGTAAATAATATGCATATGATTCCCAAATCATCCATCTCTTCTACATATACCACAGATAGGATTCTGGTATCAAAAGAAATATACTTCAAAGCCACCATGGTCATAATTGATGTTATATAATAATATGCCACCATGGTTTTGCTCAATAACTGCAGCCCTTTCTCTGGCCTCACTGCCAAGGTTTTTGGCCATAGGAAACCCTGCTATGGGGCATCAATGCTATTAATTGAACTTAAACATTCGGGTTTTGTATGGATGGGTTGGTAAAAATATGATGGACCTGATGACAAATTATCCTTCTAAGAACGTGAATCAGGTCATGGGACAGTCCCTTCATGCTTGTAACAATCCAGCCTGCAGTCACATGACTAAGAGGGGGTAAAGAGGGGTTGAGACTATTTACAAATAAATTCTGAGGGCTGTCTGGTGTGTCATTGTTTTTGTTTTTAATAAAAGGATAATCAATAAAGGCCAACTGTGTATTAATGAGAGTAAGGCACAGTAGGTAGGCAAATAAAATATACCCCACTCTACCTTAGCTGATCCCCAAGACCAGTTTTTAAAAGCATGGAAGACCGAAAAAAAAACAATCAAAAAGGAGTCGGAGACCAAGAGAATTGACTCTTAACAGTGTTCACCATGCAGCCTAAATAACATCATTACAGATGTGATTATATCAAAGGTATTTTTTTGTTTACAGTTCTAATAAGGGTACATTTGCACATACAGGTTCTGCTGCATATTTATGCTGCATATTTCATGCAGCTGATTTTGCTACCCATTCACACTTCAATGGGTAGCAAAATCAGCTGCAGAAAATATGCAGCAGATCCTGTATGTTTGTGTGAACGTACCCTTAAAGGGTACTCCCATGGAAAACTTTTTTTTTTTAATCAACTGGTGCCAGAAAGTTAAAGAGAATTGTAAATCACTTCTATTAAAAAAATCTTAATCCTTCCAGTACTTTTTAGGGGCTGTATACTAAAGAGAAATCCAAAAAAGAAATGCATTTCCTCTGATGCCATGACCAAAGTGCTCTCTGCTGACCTCTGCTGCATATGTTCTCCTGCTCTGGATAGTTCCTAAAATGGACAGCAGAGGTCAGCAGAGAGCACTGTGGTCATGACATCAGAGGAAAGGCATTTCTTTTTTTGATTTCTCTTTAGTATACAGCCCCTAAAAAGTACTGGAAGGATTAAGATTTTTAAATAGAAGTGATTTACAAATCTGTTTAACTTTCTGGCACCAGTTGATTTAAAGAAAAAAGTTTTGCATGGGAGTACCCCTTTAATGGTAAACTGTTTTTTCAAATGTATAGGTTTCTTTTGTTTGGCTAATTGGCAGGGAGCACATGGTAAGTGTTCACACTGGTGTGGTTCTCTGTGGCGGCCATTGTTGCTGTGATGCTTTGTCTGTGGGCTGGTGGGGCCCGGAGCCGGGGGCTTGGTCGGGCAGTTGTGGGGCTGCCTGGCCACTGGGTCATGCTCCCTATGGGCTTGGTGTCGCGGAGGCAGTGGTCACCACCCAACGCTACGCCAGTGTTAGGTTAGGGACCCACTCTGACTAGGTGGCCTTCATGTGGCGAGTGGGCTTGTACTTTTTGATCAAAATGTATACTAACAACCAGTTCAATTTTGAAATTATGCTGAGGAGCAAGTAGATGAAAATACAAATGGTGGAAGTGCGGCTGTGTTTCTGTTTCTTTATTTTTGTTTCACATTTACCATGGGATTGCTTGATCACTTACATAATACAATGCAATACTTCTATATTGCAGTATATTGTGCCTCAGTCTCATCCTACGAATGGCATAAAGGAATACTTAGATGACAGATCTGAGATACTTCATTAAGCCTATGGCTGCTATGACAACCTATTCCATCCCCTAATTGCATTGTGTGGAAGCCATTGGGTGATAGAGGGGGTACTGCTCCTTCTATCTAGTAATTTTGATGAGAATAGTGTAAAAAAAAGCTCAGAGGAGCCCTCCAGTTGCTTAGTTTTTCTGGTCCTTATTTTCCCTTGAGTCTGCTTGACTGCTTGGATCACTGATGGGATAACTTCATTGACTACATTAGTCTTTCTGAAGGCCTTTACAGCTGAGATATGTCATTGGCAACCACTTATGTGAAGTAGACTACAGGACCACTATTAATTAGATTAATGGAACCACAAAGGAGCCTAGCTTTGCCATCGACTACCAGGTACTGAGATGAAAATAGTCCAAACACTGAATATTCTATTTGCCTCCTGGGCTGAATGTTGACTCATTTGTGAGCTCCATAAGACACATGCGGAATTTGGTCAATAGTGATGGATCTTCAGGGTCTTGGCAAGGGGCCTTGTTTATTCGTATTGAAAAACCAAGGTTTTGGGGCAGTTGGTTTTCTTTGGATTATGAATGAACATGTTGTACACATGAAACCTCTAAAAGGCAAGGGACACAATGGCTTTTGCTTCTGGAAACTGTTGTAAGATGCTTATTGTAGTATTGTAGTTACTCAAAAGTAGTTTTATACACAACATATAAAATGAATGGACATAATACATGCGTGTACTTTGTCTGCCAGAACAAGAGTCACTATGCTTACTAACTCTTTACTTTGTGTTATAGTGAGGTTTCTTAACTCTGACGTCTAGATGACATAGTAGGGCACATGGAAAGGGAATTGTGTGATAAGACAACTGAACTCCAAACAGGAATTCTTCTACTTCTGTACTTTTCTTACCATCAAAACAACTGGAATCTCAATGGGATCCTGATGGGCCTCATTGTGAGGCAGTGGGGTTCCTGATGAACCCCATTATGAGGCAGTCAGGTATTTGTATAAACAGAAGCCAAAGCACAGAGGTGAACAGAGCCTTATCACACTTCTGTCTGTCAGTTTTCTACATCTAAAAATAATAAAACATATTCTCAACCTTGACACTATGGCTGGGTGGACACCTTGCACTTTGGCCCAATTTTCAAGCAAGGTTTTTGCACGGCAACCTTCATAAATGTGAATATTATTCAAAAAATGAAAATCACAAGAACAAAATTTGTACAGCAGCCAGTCTAGAAATATTAGGCCACAATGTTGCTTGATTTCACTCCAAATTGCAAAGTCTGATCGCAGCGTTAGGTGGATTAAATGGCTCTATTGCAAATAACCACTGATCTCGTAGATTGGCGCTGGTTTACTGAGCTTCCTTCCATGGCTCAAATGTGGGGTAGGGAGGACCTCATAAATGATTTCTGGATGGTTAATGTGGCTATTTGCTATAATCAAGTCATTATCCGAACATCCTATATTACACAGGAAGATTGGTGAATATTATGTTCTTTGCAAAGCTGAATTTATGTTACTCTATACTGTAATATGTTACTATTTTTTATAATTATTATCATCCATGTTTTCTTTATTGCAAATGTTCCCAGTTTGCTCTAAATCCAAATGAGCACAATTCTCACTGCCCCTGAACTTCTTATTGAAGAGGTGAAGTCCCTATTACATGAATTCTGTAATGAAATGGATGATATCATTGTTGCAATGCAAGTTATCTACATGAGTATGCTGTAGTTATTTATAAATTCTGATGCAATGACAGGAGAGGCTAGTGTAAGAATCTGTGGGGCTGGTAATGACTCACATGCTGTGGTGGAAAGAGCTGTGAAGTCCAGTAGTAAGACCGAGGTAGTGATCATTCGGCTGTGGAGATATGGCGAGATAAGTGGTTATTTCTCATCATCTTAAAATGTAGGTTCAGCTCGCGGTTAACTATGCTTGGCAAGAACTTGCTAAAGCTAATCTTTAACTCCTAAAATGTAGCCCGATTAGTGTACACATCACTGAAAATGGGCAGGTTGAGACTGAACCTTTTATTACGATAAATAAAAACAGAAAAGACAAAAATTGTTTTAAAGGTCCATGTGGGCACAATAAATAATAGCATTAAAAAAAGCTACCTACACTGCTTAAATGAGCTACTAGATTTCTTGTTGTTACCAAGTAATGACCTACTATCAATATGTCTCCCCCCCACCTTCCATTGTCATTCTGCAGTACTCCCTACATTCTATGCACTTAACCCCTTAAAGGGGTATTCCGGGCAAAAACATTTTATCCCCTATCCAAAGTATAGGGGATAAGATGTCTGATCGCGGGGGGGGGGGGGGGGGGGCGCTGCTGAGACCCCCTGTGATCTCTCTGCAGCACCCGCATTCTATGCGGGTGCTGAATCTCCAGTTTCGGAAACCTCCGGGTTTCCCGGACTGGGGAAGTCTATGGGAGGGGGCGTGACGGCCGACATCTTACAGTGAGAATTTAAGATATTTTTAAGTCTCCCATTTAGTGTCAGTATTCTTGTTTTTGAGGACATTATCCCATTTTATATTGTGAAAGGGGTATTCCGGCCAAAAAACCTTTTATCCCCTATCCACGCCCCTTCATTCATGTCAATGGGAGGGGGCATGATGGCCATCACGCCCCCTCCCATAGACATGAATGGAGGGGGCGTGACATCAAGTACCCAGTCCCGGAAACCCGGAGGTTTCCGAAACTGGAGACGCAGCTCCTCAATAGAATGCGGGTGCTACAGGGAGATCGCGGTGGGTCTCAGCAGCGGGCCCCCCGCGATCAGACAGACATCTTATCCCCTATCCTTTGGATAGGGGATAAAAAGTTTTTTCCGGAATACCCCTTTAACCTCTTAAGGACCCATGACATACGCGTACGTCATGAGTCCGCTCCCGACCTATAACGCGGGGCCACGCCCGGCCTCTAACAATGGCCGGGACCCGTGGCTAATAGCGCGCGGCATTGATCGCGGTGCCGCGCGCTATTAACCCTTTAGACGCAGCGTTCAAAGTTGAACGCTGCGTCTAAAGTGAAAGTGAAACCATGGCAGTTAGCTCTGGGAGCTGTTCGGGATCGCAGCGGCGAAATCGTGGCATCCTGAACAGCTTACATGACAGCCGGAAGATCCCTACCTGCCTCCTTGCTGTCCGATCGCCGAATGACTGCTCAGTGCCTGCGATCCAGGCATGAGCAGTCAATCGGCAGAATCATCGATCAGTGGTTTCTTATGAGAAACCACTGATCAATTTAAAATATCAGTGTGTGCAGTGTTATAGGTCCCTATGGGAGCTATAACATTGCAAAAAAAAAGTGAAAAAAAAAAGTGAATAAAGATCATTTAACACCACATCTAATAAAAGTTTGAATCACCCCCCTTTTCCCATAAAAAAAACAAACAGTGTAAATAAAAATCAAAATAAACATTTGTGGTATCGCCGTGTGCGGAAATGTCCGAATTATAAAAATATATTGTTAATTAAACCGCACAGTCAATGGTGTACGCGCATAAAAATCAAGAAGATCAATAAGTCCTATCAATGCAAAAATGGTACCGCTAAAAACTTCAGATCACGTCGCAAAAAATGAGCCCTCACACCGCCCCATACGCGGAAAAATAAAAAAGTTATGGGGGTCAGAATATGACAATTTTAAACGTATAAATTTTCCTGCATGTAGTTATAATTTTTTCCAGAAGTACAAAAAAATCAAACCTATATAAGTAGGGGATCATTTTAATCGTATGGACCTACAGAATAAAGATAAGGTGTCATTTTTACCAAAAAATTTACTTTGTAGAAATGGAAGCCCCCAAAAGTTACAAAATGAAGTTTTTTGAAGTTTTTTGAAGTCTCACAATGATTTTTTTTTCCATTTCGCCGTAGATTTTTGGGTACAATGACTGGCGTCATTACAAAGTAGAATTGGTGGTGCAAAAAATAAGCCATCATATGGATTTTTAGGTGCAAAATTGAAAGAGTTATGATTTTTTTAAAGGAAAGGAGGAAAAAACGAAAATGCAAAAATGGAAAAACCCCAGGTCCTTAAGGGGTTAAATGGGCACTGTCACCAACTTTATTTTTTGATATGTTGTAGTACTTATGTACTACAACATATCTCTAATATACTTTTATTAATTTTTTTTTCATTAAAAAGGTTTAATTTACATTTAAAAACCGGCCACTGAAAAAGGACTGATTTTGGAGTGGCAATCAGTCCTTTTTCAGTTAGGCTGCACTCGCTCCCTGCCTGTCAATCAGACAGGCGGGAGCGAGCGCATTGGCTCCCCGGCCACTGGCTGGGAGGCCACTCCTCCCGCACATCGCCGCCGCCTCGTTGCCGCCGCTGTCCCTGCAAGCCCGCTGCCGGACTCTGCAGTAACTGCAAGTGTAATGAGGGAACGGGGTATGCGGGGCGGGGGGGGAGGAGGAGGGAACGGGCTAGCAAAAAAAAAAATAGGATGGTGGGAGCTACCCTTTAAGGACCACAGGTTTTTTCCTTTTTGCACTTTTTTTTTCCTCCTCACCTTCTAAAAATCATAACCCTTTCAATTTTCCACCTACAGACCCATATTAGGGCTTGTTTTTTGTGCCACCAATTGTACTTTGTAATACCATCAATCATTTCACCACAAAATCAATGGCGAAACCAGAAAAAAACTTTTGTGGGGCAAATTTTTTTTTAAAACCCTCCACTTTGGAAATTTTGGGGGCTTCCGATTCTATGCAGAGCTCTTTTGCTGAAAATTACACCTTATCTTTATTCTGTAGGTCAATATGATTAAATTGATACCCAACTTATATAGGTTTAATTTGATTTTGTTTTACTTTTGTTACTTTTTACCAAGTCATAGCAATACATACAGTTTTTGCATTAAATGTTGGACAAATATGTAAACTCACACTTTTAGTAATTAATAAGTAAGGTAGGTAATGAATATTTCTGGTGTTGATAAATCCCTTGTATGGCTTGAAAAACTCTTGGCCCTTTTAATTGCTTCAGTGAATGGAGTTTATTGGTTTGTGGAGTGAACAATCCACTTCAAGTCTTTTGACAATGTGTCTATTGGATTAAAGTTTTGCACTTTGACTGAGCCATTTCAAAATGCATTTTTTCTGCTTCAGTAATTTTATCTACAATGAATAGTGTGTTTAGGGTCAATGCCTCAGTTCACTGATGACTATCCCAATGTTCTCAGGAGAGTTTGCTGGTACAAGGATTCATAAACAGTGGCAATCTGTCTTGTTTTAGTTGTTAAAAAATGGCCTAATATTGTCCTCTATGCTTTCCAAATGAAGGCAAAAAGTTTAATTTGCAACTTAGCTCACAAGAGGCCAGTGGATCCTCGGAGATTACCTATTGGCTCTTTTTGATCTTTAGGAATGCTTGGATTGCTCTTGGTTAAGATTTTTGTTGAACTTCTAGATAGAGAAACAAATAATATTCCTAGAGGAACAAATACATCTTTATAAGATTTAACTCCTTAAAGGGGTACTCTGCCCTTCGCATCTTATCCCCTATCCAAAGAATAGAGGATAAGATGTCAGATCATGGGGGTCCCACCACTGGGGACCCCCGGGATCTCCGCTGCAGTGCCCCGCTATCATTACTGCACTGAGCAAACTCGCTCTGTGCGTAATGACCGGCGATACAGGGGCCGGAGCATCGTGATGTTGCGGCTCCGCCCCGTCGCAATGTCATGGCCTGCCCCCTCAATACAAGTCTATGGGAGGAGGCGTGATGGCTACCACGCGCCCTCCCATAGACTTGTATTGAGGGGCGGGCCGTGATGTCATGAGGGGGCGGAGCCGTGATGTCACGATGCTCCAACCCCTGTATCACCGGTCATTACGCACAGAGCGAGTTTGCTCAGTGCAGTAATGATAGTGGGGTGCTGCAGCAGAGATTCTAGGGGTCCCCAGTGGCGCGACCCCCGCGAGCTGACATCTTATCCCCTATCCTTTGGATAGGGGATAAGATGCTAGGGGCGGAGTACCCCTTTAAAGGGGTACTCCACTCCTAGATATCTTATTCCCTATGCAAAGGTTTAGAACGCCGGGTGCTGCACAAAGATTGCAGGGTTCCAGCAGTGGGACCCCCACGATTAGATATTTTATCCCCTATCCTTTGAATAGGGGATAAGATGTCAAGGTGCGGAGTACCCCTTTAAAGGGGTTATGCGGTGGGAGAGGGTTTTTCAGTGAGTGGCAGTGTGATGTATTGAGCCCAGGTCCTGGTCTTCTTCCTGGTTCCTGGGCCCAGTACATCACACTGCTCCTTCGGATGAGGTGAGACATCGCTGAGCTGCGGTGTCACTCTCGACCCCCAGAAGCACAAAATAGACCACCCCATGGACCGGTCTATTTGTATGTACTATGCAATCGGCATACTTTTGAAGAAAACAAAACCCTCCCACCACATATCTCTTTTGATGAGCTGTGTTGAAAATGTGCTAGTTCCTGCACCATGATGATGGTCCCAGCAAATTAACCAGTAGATGCTGCAGTCCATAGCAACCATGGCATCTGAGATGTTTGACAGGGTTCCCTTTGTTATGCCTATTGGCACCCCACAACATGCCAATGGGTTCTTATTGCAGCTGGGAGCCTAACAAAGGCCCCTAGGCCTGTCATTGGTACAGCCCATTATTCTCTGCCAGAGCCATGGACAAAACTTTTAATACCTATTTTTTAATTTATCATAAAAAATACATATTTGGTACCATTGCAGTTATGATGCCTAAAACATAAAATATTTGTTAAAAATCAGTCCATACAATTTATGTACCTCCAAAATGATATCAATAAAAACTCATCCTGCAAAAAAACAAGCCTTCATACTACTACATTGAGAAATTAAAAAGTTATGGCTCCCGAAATGAGGTGACACAACAATGACTTGTCAGACACTTATACCCTATCCTGTGGATTACTTAAAGGATAGCTCCATCATAGGAAATATGAAAAAAATATTTTACATCATACTGAAGATAATTAACTCACAAATCGTCCGCACTTGGTTTTATAAAAATCCGTCCAGCCATTCTCCCGCACTCCGTGCCGAAAGTTCAGTTACTTCGTGGTTCAATGACGTCATCTCCCATCACCCTATGTGCCTGCTTCCTGCCTCTTCATTGCCTCCTTCCCTTCCTCACTGCCCTAATAAAAATATGTACACCCACTGCCCACTCCCCCTATCCTAAACACACCCAGGCCAGTAATGTCTCCACTCCCCCTAGGCTTACGGAACTTTAGAAATGAAACAGAGCATGTGTGGCTTGTGATGCCTGATTGGCACAGAGCTCGGCCTCGGACCAACAACAGTGAGCAGCACTGCGCCTGCGCTGCGGTGACAGCATTATTGGACGGGGTTAAATGGGGGCAGCGTGGAGCGCTCAGCCAATGAAGTGAGAGCGCATATGAATATGTAATAGGTGGGAGTAACAGAGTGCAAGGATGGAGGGGAGAAAAATGCTGATGAGCATGATGGGACAGCGGCTGCATTTGACCACAAGATGGCCACCGACATAGAGATGAATGGTGGTCGAATAATTTTATAAATTATTAAATAAAGTTAATGAGCATCCGGTGGGATCATGAAAAGCATGCAAAAACACAAATGGTGCGATTTAGACAACGTGAGTACTTCAGAGAGTTGTATAGCTTTTACATAGGGATATGGAGAACACTAAATGTTGTATCCCGTAGGTCTCCTTTAACCCTTATCCAGCTTTAAAAAGGTAAGTGTTTAATCACAGGAGGTCTGACCGCTGGGAGCCCCCACAATCTCCAGAACGTGGCCTGACTCTTCCTGCTGAGTGCTGCGGCCCCCACCTTCTGAGATGAACTGATCTTGACAGTGACAGCCCGCTCAGCCAATCCACAACTGAGGCAGGACACTGCTCTGGCTGGTAATTGACCGAGCAGCCCGTCACTGCTGATATGAGTATGTCTCAGAAGGTGGAGGCCGGTGCGCTCAGTGGGAAGAGCCGGGCCTGTTCTAGAGATTGCAGATCAGATACATCTCTTTTTCTGTAGATTGGAATAAGCTGGATTTACTCTTTAACATGTTGTATTTTAGTGCAATCGGGGAAAAAAAACAACAAAAAGGTATGGAGAGAATGCTCCCCTCCCCCCCAAAGAAAAAGTAAAAGCTAATCAGTAAGGTATATATCTGCCTTCAGATGGTGCCTCCAATTTGCACAGCAACCCTACCCCCCACTCCACAAAAAAAAAAAAAACTCAAAACCTCACATAGCTACATTGGCAAAAAAGCTAAAAAAAAAGTAATGGCATGGTATCCATGCATGAAAAATAAAACATACTCGTTCCTTAACCCCTTAAGGACACAGCCCATTTGGGCCTTAAGGACATAGCCAATTTTATTTTTGCATTTTCGCTTTTTCCTACCCGCCTTCTAAAAATCATAATTTTTTATGATTTCGAACGAGTTCGCTCTGTGCGTAATGACGGGCGATACAGGGGCCGCCCCTCATGACATCACGGCCCATCCCCTTAATGCAAGTCTATGGCAGGGGGCGTGACGACCGCCACGCCCCCTTCCCATAGACTTGTATTGACGGGGGCGGGCCGTGACATCACGAGGGGCAGAGCCGTGACCTAACGATGCTCCGGCCCCTGTATTGCCCGTCATTACGTGCAGAGCGATCTCGCTCTGCGCAATAATGATAGCGGGGTGCTGCAGCAGAGATCCCCGGGGTCCCCAGCAGCGGGACCCCGGCGATCTGACATCTTTTCCCCTATCCTTTGGATAGGGGATAAGATGTCTAGGGGCGGAGTACCCCTTTAAAGTCACTCTATTTTATCTATAACATTCATTTTTCCATTTATGCCATTCATCGTATGGGATCATTAACATTATATTTTGATATTTTGGACATTTAAGCACACGGAAATATGTAATATATTTATAATTTTATTTTTACACTTTTTGGGATAAAATGGGAACAGTTTTTTATTGGGGAGGGGCTTTTCATATTTTTTTAAAACCTTTTTTTTTTACTTTTTTTTATACACTTTTTATGTCCCCAAAGGGGAGTATTTATAGCAATCATTAGATTGCATATACTGAACAGTGCTATGCATAGGCATGGCACTGATCAGTATTATCGGTGATCTTCTCTGGTCTGCTCGATGTCAGACCAGAGGAGAAAATCCCTGGATGAAAGCCTGAGCAGGTAAGAGGGCCTCCGGCCGCTATGTTGGATGAAAGGATCCACATGGCAGTGCCGGAGGCGATCCGATCGTCCATTTAAATGACCGCAATGCCGCAAAGGCCATGATCTGTATTGAGCACAGCATCTGAGGGGATTAATGGCGGACATCAGCGCAATCGCTGATGTTTTCCATTCCCGGTGGCTCCCTAGCAGCTGATAGGAGTCGGGACCTGCCGTGCATGATGCGAGCACCGGTCCAGTGCTCGCGTCATGTATAGGAGGTAAATGTACATCCTGGTGCATTAAGTACCAGGGCATCAGGACGTACATTTATGTCCTTTGTTGTTAAGGGGTTATGGCTCAAAAGATTCTGGTCCTTAAAGCGTACGCTTCAGATCCAACAACATTTTTTTTTTTAAATATATCACTCAGTACCTAATCCTGTACATCTAATTTTTATGTGTCTAGCACATTTTATTTATTTTTTTATTACACTTTTAATTTAACTCACTAGTCTGAATTCCTCTCAAAGGGAGGGGCGTGGCCTCACTGTGCAGGTCACCGCCCCCTCCCTCAGTATGCTGTCTGCTCACATCTCCCCTAGCATTAGCAAAACTACAACTCCCAGCTTGTCCTCACTGACAGTAGCGGGACACGAGCTGACAGTGGGAGGATTTTTCCTCCAGCTATGAGCCCTGCGCTCACAGCTGTCAATCAAGGAAGTGTGTCCATGACACATGGACACAGCAGGACTAGCATGTGTCTAAGCAGGCGGGGGGGGGGGGGGGGCAGTTGTTTGACTGGCTTTTTCAGTATGAAATACAGAAAATTTTCTAATGAAAGCAATGGCAAAACCTGTTGCTTTTGCATTCTTTACAACATATCAAAAAAATTTGTATCTGACAGTGCCCATTTAAGGGGTAAATGTACAATCATTTCATCAATAAAATTGATTATTTCTTTGCTTTATTTTTGATGAAACAGATGAAAATTTGAACTCAATTCAGGTGAAATCTTTGCGGAAATTCTGATAGTCTGTACGTTATGGATAAAATGAAAATTTTATGGTAAAAACATTTTAAGAATAAATAAAAATGAAACATATGTGCTTCTGGAGATGTGAGAAAACATGTTAGTTTCAGTTATAGTTTTGCAAAAATTGTTAAACCACAAAGACTTACCACATGAATTCTTAGTCAGATGTTTTTCTTTGTGGGCCACTTCAAGTGGAAAGAGGAGCTACTTACCATCACTATATATTAGTTTGCAGCTTCTATGGTTATATATATATATTTATATTTATAGCGAGCATTTAGAAGTACCTTTGCAAGAATGTATATTAAATGATACAGTTACCGTATTTATCGGGGTATACCACGCACCGGCCTATAACACGCACCCTCATTTTACCAAGGATATTTGGGTAAAAAAAGTTTTTTACCCAAATATCCATGATAAAATGAGGGTGCGTGTGTGCGCGTGTATACCCCGATATACCCCCAGGAAAGGCAGGGGGAGAGAGGCCGTCGCTGCCCGCTTCTCTCCCCCTGCCTTTCCTGGGGTCTAGAGCGCTGCTGTCGGCCCTTTTCACCCCCTGGTTATCGGCGCCGCTGCCCGTTCTGTCCCCCTGACTATCGGTGCCGGCGCCGATAGCCAGGGGGAGAGAAGCGGCGCCGACAGCCAGGGGGAGAGAAGGGGCAGCGGCACCCATTGCCGGCGCCGCTGCCCCGTTGCCTCCCCCCATCCCCGGTGGCATAATTACCTGAGTCGGGTCCGCGCTGCTCCAGGCCTCCGTCGTGCGTCCCCGGCGTCATTGCTATGCGCTGAACGGCGCGGCGCATGACGTCAGAGCGCCGCGCCATTCAGCGCATAGCAATGACGCCGGGGACGCACGACGGAGGCCTGGAGCAGCGCGGACCCGACTCAGGTAATTATGCCACCGGGGATGGGGGGAGGCAACGGGGCAGCGGCGCCGGCAATGCGTGCCGCTGCCCCTTCTCTCCCCCTGGCTGTCGGCACCGCTTCTCTCCCCCTGGCTATCGGCGCCGGCACCGATAGTCAGGGGGACAGAACGGGCAGCGGCGCCGATAACCAGGGGGTGAAAAGGGCCGACAGCAGCGCTCTAGACCCCAGGAAAGGCAGGGGGAGAGAAGCGGGCAGCGACGGCCTCTCTCCCCCTGCCTTTCCTGGGGGTGTATCGGCGTATAACACGCACACAGACTTTAGGCTAAAAATTTTAGCCTAAAAAGTGCGTGTTATACGCCGATAAATACGGTAATTAAATAATTATGTGGGTAATTCCCTTCCTAAACTTCAGTTTGTAAATCTGTATCAAAAACTTCTAAAGGAGAAGTCGGGAGACCATATGGCGACACAATTGAAGAAATTAAAGAGATTTTTTTTACAGTAATACACCCAAGTACGGTTGCAATAGAAAAAAGCGTACTCTCTCTCTGAACTTTGCCTGCCTGAACTATGGTTGCTTGCAGTCTTTGAATGCGATTGCTCCCAGTTCTGAGCTCAATTGGCAAATTCTGAAACAACTTCTGAACTGTCCCTGCCTACACTATAGTTGCTTGCAGTCTTTGAATGGGGAGTGCTTCCTATGATGATCTCAATTAGCAGACTATGAAACGACTTCTAAACTCTCCCTGCCTGCCTGCAGTGATGCGGGCTTGAGGTCAATGGATTTCCCCTGTGCGGATCTGCATTGTCAGTAATGCTGATTAGTGACCACAAAGTTTCTGCTCTCTCTCTAGCCAGAACGAATGTGGACTTGAGGTGAACGGATTAGCCGCAGTAAAGATCTGTATTGTCAGTAACGGTGATTAGTGCACACCCCACAGTCTCTGCTCTCACAGCAAAACAATGCCCGTCTTCGGCAATGGCTGCCAAATATATAGAGCTGTGACATCACAGGGCTGACAGGCTGCTGATAGGCTGCATGCCACCATGTGATTCAGGCTGATCCCGCCTACCCGCCTTCCCAGACTTCGTTGCCCCATGTCCTCACGCATGTAGCCACCATTTAAGCCCCCCAGCTCGCACAAAATATAGTGAATGAAGCTATGCGTTACCACGAAGTGCGAGAAAATTCGGATTAGTTCAGTATCAAATTTTTCATGAAATTCGGAACAAATTCGACTTCGTCAGCTTCGATTCGCCCATCTCTAGTTGGAAGAAAAAATTATGGAGGAGCATAAGGATATGTTAAACTTTTTGAAGGATCAAATTGTGATGGATAGACGATTCACAGTATCCCCAAAACAGCAGGACTTGTGGGGTATGTGGTGGTTAGTACCTACTAAAATAAATCCAGGGTGTTACGGATAGCAGGAATCTACCTGCTAATCTGTCTTTTTTTTGTTTATTAGTCCGTTTGGGTCAGTTGCAACTGTCTCAGCTGATTAAGGGCTATCTTGACTGCCAGTCCTGGACTGTTTACAGCAGAGTGCCTACTGGTTAACCTCTCTATAACCTCCCACCCCCCTGACTTCTGCAGTTATGTGCAGTTTATAGTGTAAACTCTGTGAGTTTGTAACCAGTAATGGGATAAGCATAAGGTTATCCTTCATATAACACAGGGCCAGAAACTGTTCATAATATTCTGAATATTGGGCAGGCTAGATGGGCCAAAGGGTTCTTACCTGCCGACACGTTCTGTTTCTATGTATTTCTTGTATATCTCTGATGCCTTGTTCTAGTTAAGTTCCTAGTTCCTCATGTTGTTCTTTGTTCTTCTTTATGTAACTCTGTTTTTTAATATTTTAAAGTTACTGGCCTTTTATTCACTTTTTTATATATATATAAGGTTCTCTTTCAGTTTCTTGTATTGTTGCTTTTCTGGGTCCTAGTGCTTTCTTGCTCTTTCTACTAGGGAAGAATTAATCCAGTGTTTTCCATCAAGAAATTTGGAACAGTAACACTTAATCTGGATTTAAATCTAGGGAAATATTATTAACAGCAAGTAAGGGTCTGTCCTCTCTATTTGTTCTTGCTGTGTTATTCTCTACTTCCTTTCTGGTATGATGATGATAATCATCATCATAATAAATGTTAGTATCAGAACTGGACTGTGGAGCAATAAAGGAAGGTAGCTTTAGACTGCTTGATGTATTTTCTGCCACTCCAAAAATACTAATAAGCCAAAAAATATTTGGCTTTCACTCTTTGGGACCTAGCATGTGCATGGACTAGAAGAATGATCTCAAAAGAGATGATTTCTAAATAGATGCTCCAGAGAAGTACATTAAAAAAAGCTCCAAAGCCACCACACTACCTGGATATGTTTCCTGTAAATAATCCTTCCATGATATTATGGCCATCCTTCTCTTCACCTTCAGCATGAATACTACATTTCTTGGAAGCCATTGCAGCTCTGCTCTAACTGCCGTCCAGCCCCCTTCCTGCTCTGTGAACAAAGAAATACAGTGCGTGATTGGCTTAGGCTGCACACACCTCCATGCTAAAGGAAGCATGACTGATCAGTGCAGGGCAGAAACCATGTGGTCTGTGTCTCTCAGGAGGGTCAGGGCTGCTTTCAGAGAGGGACTTGAACAGAGACACAGTTGACCGGCGGCGTTTCCCTCCGTCGTGCACAGGAGGGAAACTGATAGCAGAACTGATCCTATTCATTTGAATGGGACAGTTAACAATCATCCAGCATCTCAGTTTGGACGCCGGATGATAGGACTCGCCGGACTGGCACCAACAGGGGAAAATCTAGCGATCACAAACAATGGATGCTGGATGCTACACAACTGATGCCAACTAATGCACTTCTGGCATCAGTTGTGGTGAGTTTTGCCCTGTTTTGCCGGAGCTGGACGCCGCATATATGTAACTCTAGCCTAAGTGACACCTGAAAGAGAGTAAAGCCTCTATAAAGCCAATGAATAATATTTAGACAAATAAATAGGTTGGTGAGAGGGAAAGGATGGGCTATGAGTTTACTTCCCTGGAGTAATAGTTTCTTCAACAGCTGCTTGTCTTTACTTGTACAGTTAAACAGTAAAGCATTGGCCTTTTCTTTGTTAATATGTCAACTTTGGGGAATGTGGCTTCTTCATCAGGGGAACAACCTCTTCAATACTGTTTGGTTGGTCCTACTTCTATTCACTGAATTTGCAGATTACTATGGGCACGTCTGAGTACTCTGCTAGGAACATGTTTGGTGTTTGGCTTGGCTTCAGATGTAAGAGGTAAATGTCACGTTCCTTTGCCACTTCTGATAAGTGAGAGCACTATGGTGAGTTATAATTCTTCATTTATAAGCTTACACAGCGGCACTGTAAACTAAGATGTCTGGAAGCAACATAAAGATTGCTGCTTCAGAGAATTAATGAAGCCAAACCACACACATTCGTAATGGGCTACCTATTGCTGTAATATTTTACTGTAAAGCTTCATTCAGTGTATTAAATGGATTTTACATTTCGAGTAAAGTTTTCCATGCTCCTTAGGACCATTAAATATGTAATATAGTAAGGAGGTATTAAAAGTCATCAACAATAGAAGTGCCAGGCAAGTCTAGGGCAAGAATAAAATAAGCAATGACCTATTAAACCAAAAATCATTACTTTTTTTTATAAGCTGTGGATCAGAGTTCGTTTCAATAAGTGCAGATCATTCTTTGGGAATGTGTGCTTATAATGTTCATATATGTTATTGTTCTATTTAAAATATTTCAAGATAATTGCTGTTCAATAAAAAAGAAACACGACAAGCTGCCAAAGCAAACAGGCGCATGCAGCCTGAGCTGTATCACAAGGACCTTAAAAGCACTTTAAAACTTGGCCAATCTTGTCATCCCATACCTATTACAAGATACTTATAGACTGTGGTCAGATGCACAGTAATACTTTCAATGCAGGGCCTGGCATACAATATACTTGATGGCATTGTTTCTTATTTGAGGAATAGCAGTGGCAGCAGTCACATCTAGGTACCGAGGGAGCCCAAAGGCTCCTCTATTACATAAGAATTATAAATGGCATATGGTAGGTGGGGCCCATTGAGACCAACTGTACCCAACCAGTTCCTAGTTATCTGCAAAGTAATTTGAGTAGGAAAATTCCATATATTGTTATTAGAATTTTATTGCCAATGGCAGTCATTATTGATGTGTTCCATCATTAGCATATATAATGTGCCATCAGAAAAAATTACTCATTGTTTAACTTAAAAGAGTACTCCGGTGTTTAGACATTTGGATAGGGGATAAGATTCCTGATCGCGGGAGTCCCGCCGCTGCGGACCCCCGGGATCATGCACGCGGCACCCCGTTTGTAATCAGTCCCCAGAGCGTGTTCGCTCCGGGACTGATTACTGGCGACTACAGGGCGGGCGGCGTGTAACTTCACGCCCCCGCCCCCGTGTGATGTCACGCTCTGCCCCTCAATGCAAGCCTACGGGAGGGGGCGTGATAGCTGTCATGCATCCAGCGCCTTGAGGGTAAAAAGTATGCCCGTTGTGTGGTACATAGCAAAACAAATTTCTACTTACCTCCGACACTTCCGCAATGTCCCTGGTGTCCTGCTCTGGACCCCACAGAGATCATCTTCTTGAGCAGCATCCTGATGTGCTGGCCCTCTGCAATGATGGATTGCCTTGAGTTACATCACTCTAGGGGGCCAGATGAATATTCATCAGGGGGCGCTGTTGGAGCAGGGGGGCGGGTGGACCAATGCACCTAGTGGTAAAGTAGCACCCCCAGTGCACTTAACACCCTAATTTACATATTGATAATTAATAATAAAAATGTATTTTACCAACAAATGTAGAGGGATAATAGAGGGATAATAAAGGTACAATGTCAATCACAGTCTAATACTGATACAGCCCATATCAGCAGGTTAGATTCTTTTAACCTGTTGACAGTTTCCCTTTAATGTATTCAGAATGTTGCTACCACCTAGTGGTTATTCTGCATTAAAGGGGTTATCTACCATAAGGTGATTTTAGTATGTACCTGCCACATAGTAATGGACATGCTTAGGAAGGATCCGTGCTAGTCTTGGGGCTTAATGGCTATGTTCTGAGATTACCATAACGCTGAGGCTATCTTTTTGTGGACTGGCTATTTCCTGTTGGAGATCGTTCCCTCAAACTACAAGTATCATGATTCTTTGTTTGTAAGTGTGAGGTCACTTTTTCCCTTCCACACATCAGCCACCCCACTCATTGAAACACACCTGTGATCCTTTCCATGCTATAGACTAGTGTTTTCTAACCAGGGTGCCTCCATCTGTTGCAAAACTACAATTCTTGCAGAATGATCTCCCTCCCACCCAGTGGTTGCTCCACCCATTGAAGCAAAGACAAGCTCCCTCTGAACACCTGACTAGTGATATAATGTCCAAAATTGCAACTTTTTAAATACATTTTATAAAAAAAAATTATAAAAATTGTATTAAAAAAAGTACAGATCATTGCGCAAAAAATGAGCCCTCATACCGCCGCTTATACGGAAAAATGTAAAAGTTATAGGTCATCAAAATAAAGGGATTATAAACATACTAATTTGGTTAAAAATGTTGTGATTTTTTTTTAAGCACAACAATAATATAAAAGTACTCAATAATGGGTATCTTTTTAATCGTATTGACCTTCAGAATAAAGAACACACATCATTTTTTACCATAAATTGTACGGCGTGAAAACGAAACCTTCCAAAATTAGCAAAATTGCGTTTTTATTTTTAATTTCCCCACAAAAATAGTGTTTTTTGGTTGCGCCATACATTTTATGATATAATGAGTGATGTCATTACAAAGGACAACTGATCATGCAAAAAACAAGCCCTCATACTAGTCTGGCGATGAAAATATTTTTAGAAGGCGAGGAGGAAAAAATGAAAACGTAAAAATTAAATTGTCTGAGTCCTTAAAGGGGTACTCTGGTGAAAACATTTTTTCTTTTAAATCAACTGGTGGCAGAAAGTAAAAACATATTTGTAAATTACTTCTATTAAAAAATCTTAATCCTTCCAGTACTTATTAGCTGCTGAATGCTACAGAGAAAATTCCTTTCTTTTTGGAACACTGATGACATCACGAGCACAGTGCTCTCTGCTGACATCTCTGTCCATTTTAGCAACCATGCATAGCAGATGCATAGCAGATGCATAGCAGATGTATGCTAAGGGCAGCATGGTGGCTCAGTGGTTAGCACTGCTGCCTTGCAGTGCTGGGGACTTGGGTTCAAATCCCACTAAGGACAACAATAAGTAAAGTGTTATTATTATTATAATAATGTCAGAAGAGATAACTGTGCTCGTGATGTCATCAGAGAGCATTCCAAAAAGAAAAGAATTTCCTCTGTGGTATTCAGCAGCTAATAAGTACTGAAAGGATTAAGATTTTTTAATAGAAGTCATTTACAAATATGTTTAACTTTCTGCCACCAGTTGATTTAAAAGAAAAAAGGTTTTCACCGGAGTACCCCTTTAAGGGGGAAGGCATAAAAGGCTGTGGCATTTGAGCAGCTTTGGACCCTTCTCCCTGACACTTGGTTGAGAAATAAAAAGGCAATTTTTTATGTATCGGCTTTAGTAGGTGTACAGTTTGCTTTTATACCCTAAGTGCTATCCAATGGTGTCTGTGTGTTGAAACGGGGAACAGGCAGTGGATCAGTGGGCATCCAGGCACCATGGTAACAGGGGATTGTGAGGTGGGGAATAAACCTTTTTTTTTTATCATTATTTTTTTATCCAGTCTGTCACCTTTTTAGTTTTTTATCCTGCTGGACAATCCTATTAGTTACAAACTAGTAGGAAAAACTGAGAAATTTTACAAAGCAGAAAAGATCCTCCAGAACTGTGTTATAATGGGGACTACTAAAACAGACATGTCCAGAGTGGTGACAGATCCTCTTTAAATTAATTTGACAGCTACAACAGCATCTATCTGAGCCAAGTGGCAGTACTAACATGAAAGGTATTGAGTGTTAGATCCTAATATATTCCTATGAACTGTAGTCCAATGTATGTCAGCCAACTCAACATTGTGATACCTCTGTGATATATCTGGGAGCTGAGTTATTATATAAAACACATGTCATTTGTTGCACCATTATATCTGTACTTGTCTTGGGTAAAAAAAAAAAAAAACAGATATGGAGCAGAAAAATGAACAATATATCTTTGGCAAGATTAGGTTCAATCATTTCTGTTTTCCTACAAACATTAATGCCAAATTGGCTCTTCCTCAGCCTATTGGGAGGTCAACCTAGTGAATTGATACTTTTCCATCTATTCTAGATTCTATAGATTCAAAGCACATGTTAAGCCATTAATTCCTTGTATTGTGTTTTCTAACATTTGACTAAAATATCCAGTATAACACACAATGTTTTCTGTTATTTTTTATGTGATGTAAGAATTGTTAACACCCTGAACATTCATCAATTGTAAGGAGTTTAAGGCTATGACATGAGATTAAAATATGCCAGGAATACTTATGCTTTTGTCACTTCATGATACATGGTCAAGGAGATTAACCTGAATTCATTTAAAAAGGCAATGCATTATACTGTCAGAGGTGATTTATTCACTTTGTCTAGTCAAAGTCCATTTCATAAACCTTATTCTTATTTCCTTTTGATGCATTTTACCTGTAAATTTTATACTGTACTAGTGAAAAAAGGCAAAAACAGCATTATTTTTGTTATTAAAAGCTTAAAAGATAATAGAAAATTTACATAATTATAAGTTTGTTTTAGGGGAGTGAGGTAGAGAAAAGTGTACATGCACATTAGATAGATTTGATGCAGATTCTTTCCACAGCAAATTCACAAGGAAATCAAAAATTTCCAAACCGCACCAAACCATGGATTTTAGTGTTTATTTTGTGCAGCTTGGCCGCTGTGGATTTCCTAAGAAGTAAAAAGAAATAATAATTTATATAAAATCATCTACATCTTGTTGTTTTTGCTGTGGTTCCACAGATAATCTGCAGCAAAATCCACGGCAAAAGTGTAGCCTGCTGATTTTATATCAAAGTAAAGTCAAAAGGGGAAATAAAATTGCAATAAAATGTAAAAAAATCAGGAACATTATCTAACATGCTGCGTGTTCAAAATATATACTGCAGGTCAACTTCTGTGCACAAAATTTACATTGTATGTAAATTATATTCTTTAAATCCCGTCTACTCTGCTGCTATCGAATTATGAAAAATCTGCAGCAAATCCTTCTAATGTGTGTGGTGAGGGTGTGATAAGGGCAGATGGAATTACCCTAGGGGCAGATGGCATTGTGGTGCCTTGTAGGGGATATAGGGTAGTTGGGGTGTTGCTTTTCTTGAATTATAAAGGGCGCTGTTAACCCTTGTCACTCGTGACGCCAGGGGGAGGGTTAAATACTGTAATGGTGCTGGGCCTATCACCACCCTTCCCAAGAACGATAATGAATGTGTAATGTGTAATAAATGGATTGTCCACAACCACTGTCAACTGAAACTTGCAGGAACTTTTACTGAAGATTTTCTGAAGCATACAATAGCAATAACAGTCCATGAACAAAGTCTATTTGTATTTGAGCAGCGATTGACAGTTGGTTGAGATCAGATAAGCTCAATTCAGCTTTAGGGAGATTCAGTTGCATAGATCTGCTGGATATAGGGGTGCGTTTAGGTCCAGTGATCTTGCGGAGAGTAGCGGGGAATTTGATATCAATAACCGCTATGCTGTAGGCCGAGGCCACAAGGCTTTGGCCTAGTAAACGTACTTCAAAGTTGCGGAGGTCCTACCTCATTCAGTGACAGCAACCTAAGAGAGCGATCAATGGCCGCAGCTCCCTTATATGGGCAGGGGCGGGCCGTTTTGGATTGGTCCGAAACAACTGTCACTCACCGTTACACGGCATTATGGGAAACACGTGACTCAAGAACCACCTAAGGTCCTTCAACATACCATAGAGTTCTGAACCGTGTCACATGACCCGCAGGTCCTGCAACGCTAAAACAAGTGAGTAACACCATATACATATTTACATAGATAATATTTATAAATATCAAGTTACTAAGGGGGGACTAGGGGTTAATTAGGGAAATGAACCCCGACAGTCCTAGGGACTCTGACTTTGGGGACTAATAACTAAGGCACAGTATGAAATACGGTGCCGGGACACCACAGCATTAACCCCTTGTGTGTGAAACCAGGGTGTGGTTTATCCTCTACACCACTTGAAGCTATACCGCTGGATCCTGGGCTAGGCATGGGGCCAAATAATGACTTCAACGCCAAGTTACGGAACAACGGCAACTTTACTGAGTCAGACAGGTCTAACAGTCTATACAGCTTGTCTAGGCCAAAGGAGGTAACCAGTGACTTCAGAGACCACAGGGCTTGCTGGGATTTATAGTGGACTTGGACAGTTTGATGCACGGCCACGCTGACTTGAGACAGACTTGACTTGGACTGACTTGACTAAGACTTACTTTGACAGACTTCACCCCGTTTGTAGCTTACTAAGTTTTGACTTTCACCTGTGGGGCAGTGGACTTGTGGATCAGTGGCTACATGGTAGACTTTAGGCCTTCTCAGGACACCAAACACTCTCTCGGAACTTGACTGTACTAAATCTCAGCAACGACTCAACGAGACTGTGCTAGATCCACCCAGGGTTTATATGGGGGAGACTCTGGAGGGGTCCCATAGGTCACCCTGTAGGTCACATGGTCAATGACACCTTCCTTGGTTACAATCACATGACAACAGTACTTAAAGGTATATGACAAAATATGTACAATATAATACATAGGTACATGGGTGTTTAACACAAGACAGGGAATAGTTTTGCCATATACAATAATACACAGGTATTATAAAAGTATGCAGATTAAATGGTTATAAGAATATAAACATAAATGAGTAATAAACACAATGATATATGCAAATGAATATCAATTAGATATATTAGTTAACATTACAAGCTTGTTAATTGACTACATATACTAGAACAATACATGTGAGTAGTAAGTAACTTGTTACAATAAAACAAAAACTACTAGGTTAGGAATATCATATAATGAAAAGGTTACATATCACTTGATCCAGAGGAACCTCATGATATCCACATGGGCAATATCTAATCATAGACATCTCAATATGAAATGCTAAATACACTCTCCGCCCCCTTCTAACCAACTACATATCACATGACTCCATGAATGGGCAAATCCATCTAAGGATATAAACATAGAAGAAATTTAATATACTTCCGCCCCATTCTGGACTATTTTCTATACATGATCTTGGTAAGACATTAAGACAAATCGCAGAGTTTTATGATCTCGCTAGACTATATTTTAGAAGGAAGAACTTGAAACAAGATTCCTGTGTGGGAAATATACTTATAACACTTAGTTTGGCGAGTAGGAATTCTATCAATATGTCTAAGCAATAATTTAATGCTTTGATAGATTATGAGTCTTGATTCTTCTGCAGGTAGAATGAAGTCTCACAATATCCTAACACTATAATCTCAATATGGAGATAATTAATTATTTTATTTTATTTATTTATTTGCCAATCTAAATGGTATAATTCCATCCACATTATCCAAATTGGTCTTAATTAAATGGAATACCATTTTTGTGTCTCTTACCAAGTCTATTTAAGAACCTCGCTTCTGGTCCTAGGAAAATTGAATCTCATCGTCATGGATAGCCATTGGTCTGGTACCATATAATCAGTCCGGCTTGGTTTCTCCAGACATAGAGATAATAGATAATAATATAATAGATAATAATACAATGGATGATTCTCTAACACAGATGTGTGAATGTCTAGAGAATGTATCTAGCCCCCTTATCTGTCTTATCTAAACAGCCATAAATATCTAAAGAGACAACAAGTATTCTTCTCCCAGACTGGCACTTGAATAGAAGAACTTTGGAATACACTGTGGTCTATTTAGAACATACAACAAAATGGCTGACATCATGCTATTATGCTATGAAACATAGTGATTCCTTTTTGGAGCCTACAATAAGCATGACAAAAGCCTGTACTGGGCCACCATTTGTGTATTTACCAAAAAAAGCTTTACTATGTTACATGTAAAAATTGGTTCCCTATTAAACTTAAATTCTCCATTTTATGTGTGTATTTTGCACCAGTTTGATTAAAAAGTGGCTCAGCATACATTTTTAAAATCATTTTTCCTTATTTGCAAGTTGTTTGCCAAAGTTTTAAAGAGGCGAGGCCTCAGAAAAAGGGGCAGACAAGGGTAAAAAAAAACTGGTGTTAAAGAGCCTGAGTCACTGTAAAAACTCTGGCACAATCTTAAACTGTTTGGACTAAGTAAGATGTAGCAAGTTTTGAATATGTCTCCCAAAGGGAATTGTCAACATATTTTATCATGGTAAACTACGGGCAATATTAGATAGATCCTGACAAATGAATTTAAAGCATAGTCCTGTTTATGTAGATGGACTTTGAATCATTTGGCAAATCAGTTCATGGCCAGTATCTTTAATACAGAAGAGGAGGGATGAAGGAACGATTAGATGAAGGAAATTATGACACTTGAGAGGGTCTGTCACACTCCCAGGACACTTTTGGCCTTGAAAAATAACTAGATTTTTGGGATGATTCAGTCCTCATCACCGATAATCAGACAGACACCCTACAGTACCCTGTAACGATCATTTCCCCCCCAAAAATGCTTCCTTAGGGGGCGTGGCCACTTTACACACTTTATGCATGTTATGAATTTTTCCTGGCTTGCTAAACTATAGTACCCTGCGTCCATTACATATAGGTCTAGTCTTCATATGTACTATCTGCATGTGCTCTGGTGCCTTTGTATTATGTCTATTGTATGTTTTTTAACATTTGAGTATATTCAATAAAGATATTGTTACACCTGCGCTCCTGCCGGACTCGCCGGACGTAAGCGCTCTCTGTCCCCGCTGTCGGCGGGGCTGAGATTCGCATCGCAGGACGCACCCGCATGCGAATCTCAGCCCGTCACTCACCGTCCTCAGAGTCCTTTTTTCCCCCGATGCGCTTGCCTCCGTCTCCTAGGGCGCGCGCGCGGGTCGGAACTCTAACTCTTAAAGGGCCAGTACCCAATTAATTAAAGTGCTTGCATTTCCCTGCCGGATCTTTGGTAGTCTATGCCATTGTGAAGTCCTGTGTTCCTGTGCTCCTGTTACTGTTACAGGGGTAGTGACCTGGGTGCCACCTGCCGTAGCAAGACCATCCCGCTTTGCGGCGGGCTCCAGGCCCGGACTGGCTTATCGGGATACCGGGAAATTTCCTGGTGGGCCACTTTGAGATGTGGCTGCGTCACATTAGGGACATCCCTGTGTCCCGAAAAATCTTTTCGGGACACAAGGATGCCCCGGTTACCTCTTTGCGGCAGCCCCCACGTTAACTTTAAAACATTGACGTCCCGTGCGTGCACCCTTAGTAATAGAGCCTGGCGGAGCAGTGAGGAGGACATGTGCGCATGGTAAGTGACCAGCGGCACGTCATCTTCAGTATTCCGACCACCGCTCCGGGGTCACAATCTACCCATAGGCCATAGTAGTAGATCATGACCCAGAGCGGTGGTCGGAACACTGAAGTGGGGCAGCAAACATGCATACAGCCTTCAGCCATACACTGTATATGTATACTATGGGGCTGGTATGTAATTTTTTTCAGGGCTGGTTTTCACACCTAGTCCGGCCCTGGCGGGCTCTGGTGAAAACCAGTGGCACCTTAGACTCTGCTCCCTGGCAGGGCTCAAGTCTCCATTCACACAGGCCCAGAGGATCCAGCACCTGCAGTGATTCCTAACAGATATATTTTTTGTATGTTACGTGTTTGGTGCACTATTTTTCTAGTTTTGGTGTAGCAGATGATTCGGTCCTGCAAACTTCTCCTTCTTCCTTGCAAAAGAGATTTGCTGTTGTGCATATACACAATTTAGTGCTGGGACAATACGAGTGAAGTTACCTTGTTTTGCAGGCTGGATAACTTGATCCATTTGATCAATATGTGCACATAGAATGCTCAATGTTTGGAACAAACTGTTTCGAACGCTGGAGCCGGTGCCGGGAGCTCATGATGTCATAGCCCCATCCCATCAGGATGACACACGCCCCCTCAATGCAAGTCTATGGGAGGGGGCGGGGCTATGACATCACGAGCTGCCGACTCCAGCGTTCGGAACTGTTTGTTCCAAACGCTGAGCAGCAGAGTACCTCGTTAAGTTTCAGTATGGGAAATACAGCAGTTCTGCTACAAAAAAAAAAAAAAACAAGCAAAAAAAAAATAATCTATATATATACTTTATTTTTTTTACTTAAACATTATGAAGCATTTGAACCTGTAGAGTACACAGGACATACACCCTGGCTGCCTGGTACTTGAGGCACCAGAACATACATGTTCACAAAGCAAGGTCCGTAAAAAAAACGGTTTGACAAACTTATTGTGAAGAAATATGCATGGTCTGCATGCATATGATCGCACAAAGGTTCTTTTGGCTCACTAAGATCATGGTCCAATGGGCTCATTTGCATGTGATGGTCAGATGTCCATATACTTTTGGCCATATAGTATATGTATATTTATCTATACAAAATATCTATATATAATTTTTTTTTTTTTTTTTTTTTACCCTAGATACAACAACACGTCTTTCTACTGGCTACATCTAGTATTGCAGCTCTTCATCTAAAATTTCTTTATAATCTCTGGCAACCTTTGGAGAAGCATTTAGTTGGCTATTTGTATGTCTGGACAGCTTGTTTATTCTCCTGTGACATCTTTATTTTTTATTACATTCTCCTTTATGAACCTCATGGCTTATGTACTAAGCATTATAGCAATATTGTGATGGAATTTTTTTTTTTCTTTCTGTGTTTTACACATTAGCCACGTAGCAGCTGGAAGGCTTTGTAGGATTTGTTCAGTGTGTTACATGCTTCATCAGCAGCAAAAAAGACATTCAAAATAGAATTACACACAGTCTTTAAATATAAGTCACCCTGTACCTACCTGCCAAAAGAAATGAAAATGCGCTTAACAGATACGGCTAGGAGACCAGCTGAAAAGTGACCGTCTTTTTAGTGTCTGATCACATCTCATCCAGTGGCTGTTTTCCATTTGTTTTTTTATGATAAAAATAATGCTTTAACTTTTTCTATTCCTCCCCTCTATTTTGGCAGATGTTAAATATTATGGTTTTTCCATGCACCAAACCAAGTAACTGCATATTTGTATCATAATAAAACAACATATAAGCAGTGTGTAAGTGTGCTTCTTCAATTCCATTCCTGTTAACTTACTGTATTACCTGTCTGTCAGGGTAAATGGATCTTAAATGGGCACTGTTATTAAACATGATTTTTAATATTTGATTCCTTATGCCAAATTGGCTTCCATAAAAAAAAAAAAATAGTTTTATGTTAGTTTTTCTGCTGTATACTTCTGGCCACCAGGGGTTTTCCTTCTTGGCCAGAACACATTCTGTCTGGTCAAATTCTCAGATTTTGGTCTCCTGCTTGTAATGGCAGGAGACCAAACTCAGAGTTTCTCTGCACTGAGCTTGGATGACAGCTGCAAAGAGCCTCACTGAAAGCAGCTGCACAGACTAAAAGCTGCAAAGAGCCTCACTGAAAGCAGCTGCACAGAATAAAAGCTGCAAAGAGCCTCACTGAAAGATACACAGACTGAAAGCTGCTGCACAGAGCTTCTATTCATCACAGCACTGAAACCATGTGAGGGTGGAAGTTGTCCCCCAGCAGACTTCGGTGATGTAAAACCTGCTCGGAAATGCCCATTTTCTTCTGCTGGAAGATTTCACTATGTGAGCAAAAAGAAAGATAAGATTCACAGCTTTTTAAAGCTCTGAATTTTTTTCTAAGGGTGGGAGGGATGTTAAGGAGTAGTTAGGGAGCCTAGCCTTAGTTAGTTTAGAAAGGTTTATTTAGTGACAGGTACTCTTTATTTGATATTTACTTAATTTATAGCAGCCAATGCCACTATCTGGGCATTAAAGGGGTACTCCGGTAGAAACCACATTTTTTTCAAATCAACTGGTGCTAGAAAGTTAAACAGATTTGTAAATTACTTCTGTTTAAAAACAATAAGCCTTCCAGTACTTATCAGCTGTTGTATACTACAGAGGAAGTTGTGTAGTTCTTTTCAGTCTGGCCACAGTGCTCTCTGCTGCCACCTTTTTCCTTGTCAGGAACTGTCCAGAGCAGGAACAAATCCCCATAGAAAACCTTTCCTGCTCTGGACAGTTCCTAAAATTGCCAGAGGTGGCAGAAGAGAGCACTGTGGTCAGACTGGAAAGAAATATACAATTTCCTCTGTAGTATACAGCAGCTGATAAGTACTGGAAGGATTAAGGTTTTTAAATAAAAATAATTTACAAATCTGTTTAACTTTCTGGCACCAGTTGATTTGCTAAAATTCTTTTCACCCCAGTATCCCTTTAAAAGTGGTATTGCTGTCAGATGCCCAGTTATAAAAATAAAAAAGGATCCCCCTGTCTGCTTTACAGTGTTCAACTTCTGGTGCATGCATTTTATGTGGCCTTCATATGTTTTATTTTGCACTTTTTGTGGCCTTTTTCTCTAAAATAGTGTCAGCACATGCTTTTTTTTCCCCATGACTTTTTTCCCCCTTTCAAATGGTTTTTATTGGGTTTTAACAGAATAGTTAAGTGAACAAACATATATAATATAGAATAGAACAGGCTTCTATTACTTCATAGAAGCGAAGGTAAACAATGAAATATACTTTCAGTGACAAAATAAATGTTTAGCAAATGTGAGAACAAAAGTAAGGTAATAAATGAAAGTGAAAACAAATAGAGTGGAATATTCATGAAATAACACAAACAAAATTTCTTGTTAACCCCTTAACGACAATGGACGTAAATGTACGTCATGGTGACGTGGTACTTAACGCACCATGACGTACATGTACGCGCCGACATGATCCGCTCCGGTGCTCGCGTCATGCCTGCTATCAGCAGCCAGGTACCCGCCGGTAATGCCGGACATCCGCGATCGCGCGGATGTCCGCCATTAACCCCTCCCATGCCATGATCAATACAGATCACAGCATCTGCGGCATTGCGGTAGTTTGAATGGACGATCGGATCGCCCGCAGCGCTGCCGCGGGGATCCGATCATCCAGCATGGCGGCCGGAGGTCCCCTCACCTTGCTCCGGCCGTCTCCCAATCACCGATAATACTGAGCAGTGCTGTGTCCTATACATAGCACTTCACAGTATTAGCAATCAACTGATTGCAATGAATAGTCCCCTATGGGGACATAAAAAGTGTAAAAAAAAAGTAAAAAAATGTTAAATAAAAGCATAAAAAACTATAATTAATACACATATTTGGTATCGCCGCGTGTGTAAAAGTCTGAACTATTAAAATATATTGTTAATCATCCCATACGGTGAACGGCGTAAACGTAAAAAAATTTTAAAAAGTCCAAAATTGCTGCTTTTTTGTCACATTTTATTCCCCAAAAAATTTATGCAAAATTAATAAAAAGTAAAACCTAAGCAATAATGATACTGATAAAAACTACAGATCATGGCGCAAAAAATGAGCCCTCCAATTGCCCCATATACGGAAAAATTAGAACGTTATAGGTAGTCAAAATAGGGCAATTTCAAACATACTAATTTTGTTGAAATGGTTTGAGATTTTTTTTTTAAGCGGTATAATTATAGAAAAGAATATAATCATGGGTATCATTTTAATCGTATTGACCCACAGAATAAAGAAAACATGTCATTTTTACCGAAAATTGTACAGCGTGAAAACAAAACCTTCCAAAATTTGCTAAATTGCGGTTTTCTTTTCAATTTTCCCACATAAATAATATTTGTTTGATTGCGCCATACATTTTATGGTAAAATAAGTGATGTAATTACAAAGTACAATTGGAGACGCAAAAAACAAGCCCTCATATGGGTCTGTGGATGGAAATTTAAGAGTTATGATTTTTAGAAGGCGAGGAGGAAAAACGAAAATGCAAAAATAAAATTGGTCTGGTCCTTAACCCCTTAAGGACCGGAGGTTTTTCCGTTTTTGCATTTTCGTTTCTTGCTCCTTGCCTTTAAAAAATCATAACTCTTTCAAATTTACACCTAAAAATCCATATGATGGCTTATTTTTTGCGCCACCAATTCTACTTTGTAATGACGTCAGTCATTTTGCCCAAAAATCTATGGTGAAGCGGGAAAAAAAATCATTGTGCGACAAAATTGAAAAAAAAACGCTGTTTTGTAACTTTTGGGGGCTTCCGTTTCTACGTAGTACATATTTCGGTAAAAATGACACCTGATATGTATTCTGTAGGTCCGTACGATTAAAATGATACCCTACTTATATAGGTTTGATTTTGTCGGACTTCTGGAAAAAATCATAACTACATGCAGGAAAATGAATACGTTTAAAATTGTCATCTTCTGACCCCTATAACTTTTTTATTTTTCCGTGTATGGGGCGGTATGAGCGCTCATTTTTTGCGCCATGATCTGAAGTTTTTAACGGTACCATTTTTGCATTGATAGGACTTATTGATCACTTTTTATTCATTTTTAAATGATATAAAAAGTGACCAAAAATGCACTATTTTGGACTTTGGAATTTTTTTGCGCGCACGCCATTGACCGAGCGGTTTAATTAATGATATATTTTTATAATTCGGACATTTCCGCACGCGGTGATACCACATATGTTTATTTTTATTTTTATTTACACTGTGTTTTTTTTTTTTTTATTGGGAAAGGGGGGTGATTCAAACTTTTAATAGGGGAGGAGTTAAATGATCTTTATTCACTTTTTTTTTTCACTTTTTTTTGCAGTGTTATAGGTCCCATAGGGACCTATAACACTGCACACACTGATCTTCTATGTTGATCACTGGTTTCTCATAAGAAACCAGTGATCAACGATTCTGCCGGATGACTGCTCATGCCTGGATCTCAGGCACTGAGCAGTCATTCGGCGATCGGACAGCGAGGAGGCAGGAAGGGGCCCTCCCGCTGTCCTGTCAGCTGTTCGGGATGCCGCGATTAGCCGCGGCTATCCCGAACAGCCCGACTGAGCTAGCCGGGAACTTTCACTTTCACTTTTAGCCGCGCGGCTCAGCTTTGAGCGCGCGGCTAAAGGGTAAATAGCGCGCGGCGCCGCGATCGGCGCTGCGCGCTATTAGAGGCGGGTCCCAGCTTCACTATGACGCCGGGCCCGCCATGATATGACGCGGGGTTACTGTGTAACCCCGCGTTATATCAGAAGAGCAGGACCAAGGACGTACCGGTACGTCCTTGGTCCTTAAGGGGTTAAGGGGTTAAAGGTGACTTTTTTTTTTCCATTTCAAATCATGTGACTTAAGGATTTCTCTTAAAGTATGTGGAAAAAAGCCACAATATGGCAAAACAAAACAAATAGACACAAGCATTTTCAAACTACCTAAAGTGTACGTGTCAGATCCCAGTACCTAATCCTGACCATTGACATCTCATTTTCATGCCTCATGATCTATATATATTATAAAAATCCCTCTTTTCATTAAATCACAGTGTTAGAAATCCTCTCAGGGGAAGGGGGCGTGTCCCTCCTTGTGGTGGTGGGAGGTGATTGGTGCTTCTGCTCATGCAGCCTTGTCCATGAGTCATCTCTTGTCCATGACTCGTGGACAAGCCTAATGCTGCTGCAGGACTGGTTAACATCCCAGTAGGTAGTGAGACCCCTAGTGGTGGGATTTTCAGGAGCTGTTTTCTTTATTTAATATTCAAAATTTACTAAACAACCATAATTGAAAAGGTGTTGAATTTTTGTCAGTAACAACATATAAAAAGTTTTGGGATCTGACAGTGCCCATTTAAGGGCAGAGCCAATTAAAATTCAGCATTTTCATATTTTCCTCCTTTTTTTGTATGTGTGCATAGTCACACTGGAGCTAACCTGGGAGCAGTCTACAAGCCGGACCTGATGCTGCCGTAATTTGGTTCCTGGTTTTGCTTATCACGCACAGGTAGGTTAGTGTTAGGCCCGTACCATCTGAGAAACCTTGACGTTGGTGTGCGGGCTCTGGTATGTCCTTCACATGAGGATATACTGGCTAATGTCTCAATTTTAGCATCAGTTTTGAGGGTTAGTTAATGTAATTGTTTGCATCTGCCACAGTAGTGAACCTATATTGTGGTCCACAAGTGCAGGACCTCTACTCCAGTTTGGGGTGCACAGCTGCACTTGGGGTTGAGGAACATCTGCCATTTTGGACCACACCAGTGAATTTGTTTTATGTCTAGATTTCATGCATCCACACATTTATAAAGTGTAGGATGCTAATTGCGGTACTTTTGCAGGCATCCTCCATTGTATGTGTGGTAGCCCTTGGGGGGTGTTGGTAGTGGGGGTATTGTTTCCGTAATTGAGGGGTTAATGTTAACCCTATAGTTCATGACGCCAGGCTGAGGGCTAGTATACTGAGGTAATTCTCCGGCCTATCGCCGCCCTTCCCAGTAACGATAGGTGCATGTAATTAAATAACTCAAGATCTAAAAGGTACTTGAACTTGGATAACTTTACTTAAGTGCTTGCGATACATCCAACGTATAATAACAGTCTCAGGAATACAATCTCTATATAGCTCAATGACTGACAATTGTTGCGGACCTTGAAATAAATTAAAGTCTCTGAATTTAGGGTAATTATTGCAGATCCCTCCGGATTTAGGGGATAGATAAGGTCCGGTGATCTTGCAGAGTGCGTGGGGATTGATACACTCAGAAATTAGAAGTTATCGGCCGTCGCCGCAAGGTTCAGGCCTAGACTCACTGATCTCAGCAGTGCAGATGCTTCTTGCTTGCTTGCACAGGAACAAGAGAGCGAGAACATGGCCGCTGCTCCCTTATATGGGCAGGCGGCGGGGCTAATCTGATTGGTCCGAACATCTGTCACTCACTGTTACACAGTGTGATGGGATTAACTACGTCATAAGGACCTTCAAAGGTCCTCAAGCAGAAATACCATAGAGTTCATCTGACCACATGACCCGCAGGTCCTTCTACACTATGCAGAGGTAATTAACTATTTATATACATGGATATCATATCTACATGCTTCCTAAATAAATTATTGGCTCAATAACTATCTGGGTGAGAGGTGACCAGGGGTGAACTAGACAATGGGGAACCTCGACGTCCTAGGGACTCTGGCTAAGGGGACCCATACACGCAGGTATCGGATAGGATACGGTACCGGGACACCACATATGCATATCTGCTGGGGATCGCCCATAGCAATGGACCACAAGGGCAGGAGCTCCACCCCAGCATAGAGTGCACAACTGCACTTGGGGTTGAGTATCTCTTGCCTCTGCAGACCACACAATTGTAAGCTGTTATAATTCTTATTTTCCCATCTACAGACACATATGAGGCTTGTTTTTTGCACAACCAATTGTACTTTGTAATAACACTTTTCATTTTGCCATAAAATTTACAGTACAACTCCCCAACAAATTATTATCATAGAAAAACGTAACTTTGTAACTTTTGGAGGGTTTTGTTTTTACATACCATACTTTATGGTAAAACTGATATGTTTTATTTATTTTGCTGGTCAATACATAATGATACCTGTGGTTACATGTTTTTCTTTAATTGTACTGTTTTTTTTTTAACTCTTTTTTTTTTTTTTTTTTTAAACAAAATAAGTATGTTTAAAAATGCTCTATTCTGAACTCTATTTCTTTCCATCTTTTTTTATCACTTTTTATTTCCTTTTATTTTGGAATGTGATTTTTCTATTTTGTTTTTTTTTTCTCTTGGAGCTTTTTTTTTTCTTATTTGTTTATGCCATTTACTGTATGGGTTAATTATATTTTAATGGTTCAGTCATATACACATGTGGTGATATTAAATATGTTTTTCTTTTTTATTAAATGTTTTTATATTCATACATTAGTATTATACAGTCACAATAAGTATATTCATTACAACACAATACACCTTTTATTCCCTCTTTTCTCCCCCAATAAAAAAATTAATTAATAAAAAACATAAAATAAAAATTCTCCAATACCATTGTCAGGCCCAAGGCCTGATTATTAAAATCCTATATGTGTATTATAAATTATAACTGTGTGTGATGGATTATCCTAGACATGGGTGAGAGGTCATTCAGACGGTGTATCCTTTTGTGTATTGCGTTTTATTGGGGGTCTGGCTGTTTGTTTGTATCTCCTTTGAAGTCAGAGGCTCTTTTGAAGCAGCAGGATGTGAGGGGCACTCTGGTCCCATCATATAATCAACCAGATAAGAGGGCCAGGAACGGAGATGCCCCCCTGGTGGGATCAGAGGGGAGGGGGGACTGGAGTCTCCCTCCAAAAAGGCAGATATATAATATTTAACAATGCTAGACTCAGGGTGTTCAAGGTTGGGCAACAAGCTGACAAGACCATCCTAAGGACAGCTGGAACTCACTCTCATGGACTACTATACCATCATGCTGTAAGAACTTCATTTTTGTTTTCTGAACTTGTCTCTTTCATATTTTTGTAACTGTATGTCATTTGTTTATTTTTATGCATAGCACTGTGATACCTTTTATCAGATTAAATGTTTAATTAATCAGCTCTGGTCTTTGATCTCTAAATATATGAGCTCACCTTTCTGAAGGCAGCTCGGGTGAAACACGTTTATCTAAGGGTTAATCTGGTGACTTGCTGGGACTAGTAGTGGATACCCAGAGGTCTGGCGGCTTTCACCCTTGCACCATCACACTCTCTCTAATGTCTTGGCTGGACCGATAGGGTGTGATCGTGACAACCATATTGATTACTTTGTTATAATCTCTTTTTACAATTTGTGTATGTAATTGTTTCCTTTTTTCTCTGCTTAATTCTATCTCCGTTTCATCCCCCAGTATTCCTACTGAGGGAAAGGGAGCAAGTGTCGTCTCCAATTGTTTTCCTATTTCATCATATACATTAAACCAAAATTCCTGAATTCTACCACACATCCACAACATGTGTAGAAAACCTGCTCCTTCTCTATCGCATTTAGGGCAGTTACTATTTGTTTTCTTTCCTATTTTACACAAAAAACTGTCACGCCCCCTCCCATAGGCTTGCAGCTGTCATGCCCCCTCCCATAGGCTTGCATTGAGGGGGCGGAGCATGATATCACATGGGGCGGTGTGTGCAAGATCACGGGGGTCCCCAGCGGCGGGACCCCCACGATCAGGCATCTTAAGATAAGATGTCTAAGCACCGGAGTACTCCTTTAATCAGTGTTGAATACACACTAGACATTATTTTCCTATTTACTCTACTTTCTATTATTTTATTAATAAATTCCGGTGTAGCATTAATCACAAGTCCCTTCCCCACTGTATTCCTAACTGTGCCTTCCATCCTTATATATTCAAACCAAGTTCCCATCCCAATTTCCCTTTTATCTTTTATTTTCCCCATTCTATAAATGTTCCTTTCTTCCAAACATCTTTTACCATATTAACCTGTTCAGGACGCCGGGTGTATGCATACGCCCTACATCCCGAGTCCTTAAGGACGTGAGGCGTATGCATACGCCCGTGGGAATTCCGGTCCCCGCCGCAAGCCGATTGGGGACCGGACCAGAATGCCTGCTGAAATCATTAAGCAGGCACCCCGGCACATATCCCAGGGGGGTCCTGAGACCCCCCCATGTTGGCGATGCCAGAAAATCGCATGTCAATTCAGACATGCGATTTTCTGCTATTCCAGGCTGATCGGGTCTCTGGTGACCTGATCACCTGGAAAATAGCGATGATCGGAGCTGTCAGGGACAGCCCCGATCATCTTGAGGGCTAGGAGTGAGGTCCCAGAGCTGCAATCTTCACCTATTCCCTGCCATTGGTCAGAACTGATTCTGACCAATGGCAGAGCAGGACAGTGGGTTGCCATGGCAACCCCCCGTTCTGCCCACCCCTGGATGTCGAGGGGATCGTGGGAAAAAGATGGAGGCCAGTACCTGCAGGAGAAGATGCCTGGAGATCCCCGATCGTCGCTGGAGACTGCTGGATCCTGGGTCAGGTAGGGAAGCGACGGTGGGGGGAATTGAAAGTGAAAGTAAAGTGATCTTTACTGTGGCAACCACTAGGAAGGCCAAACTGCAACTCCCAGCATGACCAGACAGCCAAAGGCTGTCTGGGCATGCTGGTAGTAGTAGTTTTGCAACATCTGGAGGGTCACAGTTTGGAGACCACTGTTACAGTGGTGCCCAAACGGTAGCCCTCCAGATGTTGCCAAACTACAACTCTCAGCATGCTTGGAATGCCCAGGCATGCTGGGAGTTGTAGTTCTGTAACATCTGTCCCTTCAGATTTAGCAATTTTCATGAATTTTGAAGCCCTCTAATTTTTTCAAAAAGCAAAAATATGTCCATTTAAGTGGACATATTCTATTTGTGAATAAAAATTAAATTTATAGTGAATATCCATTTTCCTTACAAGTAGAGAGCTTCAAAGTTAGAAAAATGCTAAATTTTCTAAATTTTCATGAAATTTTGGGATTTTTCAATAAAAAAGGATGCAAGTAACGCTGAAAATTTACCACCAAAATAAAGTAGAATATGTCCCGAAAAAACAATCTCAGTATCAGAATATTTGGTAAAAGCGTTTTCGCGTTATTAATTCGTAAAGCGATGGTGGTCAGAATTGCAAAAAAGGGCTCAGTTCTTAAAGGGGTATTCCAGGAAAAACTTTTTTTTATATATCAACTGGCTCCAGAAAGTTAAACAGATTTGTAAATTACTTCTATTAAAAAATCTTAATCCTTTCAGTACTTATGAGCTTCTGAAGTTAAGGTTGTTCTTTTCTGTCTAAATCCTCTCTGATGACACCTGTCTCGGGAAACGCCCATTTTAGAAGCAAATCCCCATAGCAAACCTCTTCTAAACTGGGCGTTTCCCGAGACAGGTGTCATCAGAGAGGATTTAGAGAGAAAAGAACAACCTAAACTTCAGAAGCTCATAAGTACTGAAAGGATTAAGATTTTTTAATAGAAGTAATTTACAAATCTGCCACATAGGTATGGTCAGCTCTCAGGACACCCAACACGGCTGAAGACTCCAGCATAAGCAATAGAACAGAAATAGGTAGCCAGTGGTGCGATGAAAAGTTCTGTTTATTCAGATCCCATAAAACCGCATGCAAGCGGGACTCAGCCAGATAACAAACAACCAATGGTCAGCGTGGATGCATTTCGGGTATGCACCCTTTGTCTCAACACATTGTAAAATCACCACAAGGACAGGTTATATACGGGCATCTGTCCGAGGGAGGGAGGAGTCTGAACCAAGTCCATAATAATTAACCCACTCGGTTACCTCGACAGATTAACCCTGACAAACACTTAAAGGTAAAACCTGTAAGTAGTAATAAGATATTGTTGCACATAAAATTCCATACAAAATGCAATAATGAAACAATATATGTCCTATGTTCATGAAAATAAACAAAACATAAGACAAAGAATTTTTTTATAATAATAAAGAAAAAGCTAAACATAGAAAAAACGCAAGGAAAAAACGCACAGTGTAACTGATCCCCTAAAAAATGGAATCAATTAGTAATGGAGAATCAAATCATTTCTAAGATTCAGGCCACTAGGATGAGTGGTCTGGAGATTATGTATCCAAAAGGCCTCTCTATTTCGTAGGGTTCTAACCCGATCTCCTCCTCAAATGTTTGCGAACACATTCGATGCCACAGAAAATCATGTCAGAGACATCGCCACCGTGAACGTCCCGAAAATGTCTAGAGACCGTGGAGGCGTTCACATGGTGCGGATTGACTGCAGCTCGAATGTGCTCCTGTATACGTTTTTAAAAAAAAAACGTTTTGTACTGCCTACATAATTTAATTTGCATTTCATGCAGGATATGACATAAACTGTAAAAGTAGTCTGGCAGATAATAAACGAACGTATAGGAAAACATTGATTAATATTAAAAGCAGTAACCTCCTTGGTTACTTGAGCATGTTTGCAAACCACACAGCGAGAGAGGCCACACTTGTAAAAACCTTTTACCTGAAGCCAGGTGGGGCTAGTCTCACCGGTGGTAGAAAACATGCTAGGTGACAAAATGTTGCCAAGGGTGGGAGCGCGTCTAGAGGAAAACCTACAACCTCTACGTATGAATTTGGCCAAAATTGGATCCTGCGATAAAACTGGTAGATATTTCTTTACAATTTTAGTTACCTCATGATACTCTGTACTGAAAGTAGTAACAAAAGTAACGATATCATTATCGGGACTTTTAGTTCCTATATTTCTAATTCCACTTTTAGATTTAGATGAGGTCAGTAACTCCTTCCTATCCTTGTCACAAACCTTGTTTAAAGCTCTGTGTATTAATCTTGGGGGATAGCCTCTGTTAGTCAAACGTTCTTTTACCACAGCGGATTCATTATTGAACAATTCTTGAGAGGAACAATTACGCTTAGCACGGGTAAATTCACCCACAGGCACAGCAGCAATTGTGTGTCTCGGGTGACAGGACTCAGCTCTTAAAAGTGAATTACCCGCACAGACTTTGCGATAGGTGGATGTACACACATGAGGAGTTTCAGCTGTTAGCAGTATATCCAAAAACGGGACTTGAGTTTTATTCCAAGCAAAAGTAAACCATAGATTAAAGGGATTATTGTTTATGAAATCAATGAAATTTTGTATATTACCAGGATCTGACTTCCAAATTATGACCACATCGTCCACAAATCTACCAAAAAAAGCAATATCTTGTTGAAATGGATTGTCATCACAAAAAATGTATTGTAACTCCCACCAGAAAACAAAAATGTTAGCAATGGATGGTGAGGCTTTAGCGCCCATAGAGGCGCCCGTTTTTTGAATAAAAAAGTCTCCATCAAAGGAAAAAAAATTATGTGATAATAAATAACGTAAAGCCTCGATGACAAATTCCTGCAACTCAATACTGTAGGTGGAAAAAGTGGACATAATGGAGGTGACGGCCAAGATAGACAAGTGATGAGGTAAAGATGAATATAAGGATTCAATATCCATGGTGAGCCAGGAGAAAGAGGATTGCCATTCTATCTGGCCCACCATGGATAACAAATGTTGCGAATCCTTAATATAACTGGGGGAAAGAGGAACCAAAGGTTTTAAAACTGAATCCACCCACTGACTAAGGCGTTCATTCAAGGAACCGATTCCCGCTATGATAGGTCGCATCCATTATGTCCACTTTTTCCACCTATAGTATTGAGTTGCAGGAATTTGTCATCGAGGCTTTTCGTTATTTATTATCACATAATTTTTTTCCCTTTGATGGAGACTTTTTTATTCAAAAAACGGGCGCCTCTATGGGCGCTAAAGCCTCACCATCCATTGCTAACATTTTTGTTTTCTGGTGGGAGTTACAATACATTTTTTGTGATGACAATCCATTTCAACAAGATATTGCTTTTTTTGGTAGATTTGTGGACGATGTGGTCATAATTTGGAAGTCAGATCCTGGTAATATACAAAATGTCATTGATTTCATAAACAATAATCCCTTTAATCTATGGTTTATTTTTGCTTGGAATAAAACTCAAGTCCCGTTTTTGGATATACTGCTAACAGCTGAAACTCCTCATGTGTGTACATCCACCTATCGCAAAGTCTGTGCGGGTAATTCACTTTTAAGAGCTGAGTCCTGTCACCCGAGACAATTGCTGCTGTGCCTGTGGGTGAATTTACCCGTGCTAAGCGTAATTGTTCCTCTCAAGAATTGTTCAATAATGAATCCGCTGTGGTAAAAGAACGTTTGACTAACAGAGGCTATCCCCCAAGATTAATACACAGAGCTTTAAACAAGGTTTGTGACAAGGATAGGAAGGAGTTACTGACCTCATCTAAATCTAAAAGTGGAATTAGAAATATAGGAACTAAAAGTCCCGATAATGATATCGTTACTTTTGTTACTACTTTCAGTACAGAGTATCATGAGGTAACTAAAATTGTAAAGAAATATCTACCAGTTTTATCGCAGGATCCAATTTTGGCCCAATTCATACGTAGAGGTTGTAGGTTTTCCTCTAGATGCGCTCCCACCCTTGGCAACATTTTGTCACCTAGCATGTTTTCTACCACCGGTGAGACTAGCCCCACCTGGCTTCAGGTAAAAGGTTTTTACAAGTGTGGCCTCTCTCGCTGTGTGGTTTGCAAACATGCTCAAGTAACCAAGGAGGTTACTGCTTTTAATACTAATCAATGTTTTCCTATACGTTCGTTTATTAACTGCCAGACTACTTTTACAGTTTATGTCATATCCTGCATGAAATGCAAATTAAATTATGTAGGCAGTACAAAACGTTTAAAAAAAAAACGTATACAGGAGCACATTCGAGCTGCAGTCAATCCGCACCATGTGAACGCCTCCACGGTCTCTAGACATTTTCGGGACGTTCACGGTGGCGATGTCTCTGACATGATTTTCTGTGGCATCGAATGTGTTCGCAAACATTTGAGAGGAGGAGATTGGGTTAGAACCCTACGAAATAGAGAGGCCTTTTGGATACATAATCTCCAGACCACTCATCCTAGTGGCCTGAATCTTAGAAATGATTTGATTCTCCATTACTAATTGATTCCATTTTTTAGGGGATCAGTTACACTGTGCGTTTTTTCCTTGCGTTTTTTCTATGTTTAGCTTTTTCTTTATTATTATAAAAAAATTCTTTGTCTTATGTTTTGTTTATTTTCATGAACATAGGACATATATTGTTTCATTATTGCATTTTGTATGGAATTTTATGTGCAACAATATCTTATTACTACTTACAGGTTTTACCTTTAAGTGTTTGTCAGGGTTAATCTGTCGAGGTAACCGAGTGGGTTAATTATTATGGACTTGGTCCAGACTCCTCCCTCCCTTGGACAGATGCCCGTATACAACCTGTCCTTGTGGTGATTTTACAATGTGCTGAGACAAAGGGTGCATACCCGAAACGCGTCCACGCTGAGCATTGGTTGTTTGTTACCTGGCTGAGTCCCGCTTGCATGCGGTTTTATGGGATCTGAATAAACAGAACTTTTCATCGCACCACTGGCTACCTATTTCTGTTCTAATTTACAAATCTGTTTAACTTTCTAGAGCCAGTTGATATATATATAAAAAAAAGTTTTTTCTTGGAATACCCCTTTAACCTATTCAGGACATAGGGCTTATGGATACGCCCTGCATTCCGAGTCCTTAAGGACCGAGGGCGTATCCATACGCCCGTGGGAATTCCGGTCCCCATCGCTAGCCGGTTGGGGACTGGAGCCGGATGCCTGCTGAAATCGCATATCGCCCAGGGGGGTCATTATGACAATTCAGTCCAGCGATCTGCGGCGATTCCGGGTCAATCGGGTCTCCAGTGACCCGGTGACCCGGAATTACTGTCAGAGACGGCCCCGCACAGCCATAGCCTGCAGGGGTGAGGTGGCACTGGTGCCACCTCACGATCGCCCTGATTCGTCGGCCGGATTACCGGCCGACCAATCAGGGCGCCTGCTGCGGGTGTCACTCCCGCAACCCGCTCCGCCCCTCTTCCGGAGGACGTGAGCGGGTGCGGGACGTGCACCCCGGGAGCTGGGGACCCCGGCGTCAATGTTGGGATCGGGGCCCCAAGAGCGGCGGCGCCGGCGAGGGACTGTCCTGAAGCAGCGTGGATCAGGAGTTGGGTGAGTGAGAGCCTCCTGCTGTTGCTTAGCAACAGCTCCCAGCATGCAAAAAGGGCATGCTGGGAGCTGTAGTTATGCAACAGCAGGAGGCAGACAACCACAACTCCCAGCATTCCCTTATGGGCATGCTGGGACTTATGGTTTTGCAACAGCTGGAGGCACATTTTTTCTTTGGAAAAGTGTACCTTCAGCTGTTGTATAACTACAACTCCCAGCTTGCACAAACGGCTAAAGTGCATGCTGGGAGTTGTAGTGGTGCATCTGCTGGTTGCATAACTACAACTCCCAGCATGCCCATTGGCTGTCGGTGACTGCTGAGAGTTGTAGTTTTGCAACAGCTGAAGGCACACTGGTTGTGAAACTCAGAGTTTTTTTTTTACCTAACTCAGTGTTTCACGACCGGTGTGCCTCCAGCTGTTACAAACTACAACTCTCAGCAGTCACCGTACACCATGCACCATACATGCTGGGAGTTGTAGTTTTGCAACAGCTGGATGCACACTGGTTGTGAACACTGAGTTAGGTCACAAACTCAGTGATACATAACCAGTGTGCCTACAGCTGTTGCAAAACTAAAACTCTCAGCATGTACAGTCTGTCAGCGCATGCTGGGAGTTGTAGTTTTGCAACAGCTGGATGTTCCCCCCCCCGCCCCAATGTGAACGTACAGGGTACACTCACATGGGCGGAGGTTTACAGTAAGTATCCGGCTGCAAGTTTGAGCTGTGGCAAATTTTCTGCCGCAGCTCAAACTGCCAGCGAGAAACTATTGTGAACCCCCACCCGTGCGACTGTACCCTAAAAAACACTACACTACACTAACACAAAATAAAAAGTAAAAAACACTACATATACACATACCCCTACACAGCCCCCCTCCCCTCCCAATAAAAATGAAAAACGTCTGGTACGCCACTGTTTCCAAAACGGAGCCTCCAGCTGTTGCAAAACAATAACTCCCAGTATTGTCGGACAGCGTTGACTGTCCAGGCATGCTGGGAGTTTTGCAACAGCTGGAGGCACCCTGTTTGGGAATCACTGGCGTAGAATTCCCCTATGTCCACCCCTATGCAAGTCCCTAATTTAGGCCTCAAATGCTCATGGTGCTCTCACTTTGGAGCCCTGTCGTATTTCAAGGCAACAGTTTAGGGTCACATATGGGGTATCGCCGTACTCGGGAGAAATTGTGTTACAAATTTTGGGGGGTATTTTCTGCTTTTACCCTTTTTAAAAATGTAAAATTTTTTGGAAAACAAGCATTTTAGGTAAAATAAAATATTTTTTTTTTTTACATATGCAAAAGTCGTGAAACACCTGTGGGGTATAAAGGTTCACTTAACCGCTTGTTATGTTCCCCAAGGGGTCTAGTTTCCAAAATATAATGCCATGTGGGTTTTTTTTTTGCTGTCCTGGCACCATAGGGGCTTCCTAAATGCAGCATGCCCCCAGAGCAAAATTTGCTTCCAAAAAGCCAAATGTGACTACTCCTCTTCTGAGACCTGTAGTGCGCCAGCAGAGCACTTTTCACCCCCATATGGGGTGTTTTCTGAATCGGGAGAAATTGGGCTTCAAATTTTGAGGGGTATTTTCTGCTATTACCCTTTTGAAAAATGTAAAATTTTTGGGAAAACAAGCATTTTAGGTAAAATTATTATTATTTTTTTTTACATTTGCAAAAGTCGTGAAACACCTGTGGGGTATTAAGGTTCACTTTATCCCATGTTACATTCCCCGAGGGGTCTAGTTTCCAAAATGGTATGCCATGTGATTTTTGTTTGCTGTTCTGGCACCATAGGGGCTTCCTAAATGCAACATGCCCCCCAAAAACCATTTCAGAAAAACGTTCTCTCCAAAATCCCCTTTTCGCTCCTTCCCTTCTGAGCCCTCTACTGCGCCCGCCGAACACTTTACACAGACATATGAGGTATGTGCTTACTCGAGAGAAATTGGGCTACAAATACAAGTAAAAATTATCTCCTTTTACCCCTTGCAAAAATGCAAAAATTGGGTCTACAAGAACATGCGAGTGTAAAAAATGAAGATTTTGAATTTTCTCCTTCACTTTGCTGCTATTCCTGTGAAACACCTAAAGGGTTACAACACTGACTGAATGTCATTTTGAATACTTTGGGGGGTGTAGTTTTTATAATGGGGTCATTTATGGGGTATTTCTAATATGAAGACCCTTCAAATCCCCTTCAAACCTGAACTGGTCCCTGAAAAATATCGAGTTTGAAAATTTTGTGAATAATTGGAAAATTGCTGCTCAACTTTGAAGCCCTCTGGTGTCTTCCAAAAGTAAAAACTTGTCAATTTTATGATGCAAATATAAAGTAGACATATTGTATATGTGAACCAAAAATTTTTTTTTTCCGTAATATCCATTTTCCTTACAAGCAGAAAGCTTCAAAGTTAGAAAAATGCTAAATTTTCTAATTTTTCATCAAATTTATGGATTTTTCACCAAGAAAGGATGCAAGTTACCACAAAAATGTACCACTATGTTAAAGTAGAATATGTCACGAAAAAACAATCTCGGAATCAGAATGATAACTAAAAGCATCCCAGAGTTATTAATGTTTAAAGTGACAGTGGTCAGATGTGCAAAAAACTCTCTGGTCCTTAAGGCCAAAATGGGCTTGGTCCTGAAGGGGTTAAGATGAAAAAGGGCTGCGTCCTTAAGGGCTTAAACCCTAACTCCTGAAGCATTTTCATCTCTACCTTCCTCAAAACATTTGTGAAATATGTGTTTTTTCCAAAGTGGTGCTATATATAACATACCTACTATTTCCAATTCCTTTTTAAATAAATCCCAGGATTTAACCAGACTCCCAACTATTATATTACCTTTCCATTTTCCCTCTTTCAACTGTCCAGATTCTAATAACTGATAAATGTTGTCATAATCCCTGTTGGAATTTTTAATCAGATATTAAAAAAAATACTTTTTTCCCCACTCTCTAATAAAGTATACTTGAGCTTTCAAAAAGTACTTCATAATATGTGAAAACGTCAGTCCACCTCTATGTCTGGGAAGGCACAAATATTCTATCTTTATTCTATCTTTTAGTCCTTTTCCTGCCCCATATAAGTGAATTAAAAACTTCTATTATTTTTCTAAACAAATGTTTCTCGCACCATATAGGTGCTGCTCCAAACACGTACAGGAGCTTAGGAAGAAGGATTGTGTTAATCAACGCGATCTTATCTGCCAAAATTTTTCATTCCCCCCATACTTTTGGTTTTCATTTCCATTTTTTCCGAAATAACCTAGCAGTTCATCTTTTACCAGAATTTCTACCTTTACAGGGGCACTCCCACGGAAAACTTTATTTAGAAATCAACTGGTGCCAGAAAGTTAAACAGATTTATAAATTACTTCTCTTAAAAAATCTTAATCCTTTCAGTACTTTTTAGGGGCTGTATACTACAGAGGAAATGTTTTTCTCTTATGATTTCTCTTCTGTCATGACCACAGTGCAGTATGGGAAAAGGTCTTAGATAACCCTCCATTCACAGTCATCCTTGCTATTGGGTTATTTTAAAGTAGTTTAACCATATCCATGAACCTATCCCCTAAATCAAATTTTCGCATTACCTCCGCCAGGGACTCCCAATCCACCCTGTCAAACGCCTTAAATGTGTGTAACGACAGGATGGAGTGGGAGACCCCCTCATTCTCATTAACCAGTTGAATATTAGACAGAACCCTACGAATATTATGTTTAGCCATCCTCCACGGAATAAGGCCACACTGATCTTCTCGAATTAAGCCCGTTATCACATCTTTTAGCCTATTGGCCATTGATTTTGCTATTATCTTAACATCGGTATTTAATAAAGATATGGGTCTGTACGACCCCATTGTTACGTCGAGCGCACCGGGTCCCCGCTCCTCCCCAGAGCGCTCGCAGTGTTTACCTGCTCGCAGCGCCCCGGTCAGACCCGCTGACCGGGAGCGCTGCGATAGTGTCTCTAGCAGGGATGCGACCCGCGATGCGGGACGCGCTCGCTCGCGGTTCGCATCCCAGCCTGCTTACCAGACCTGTCCTTCGTCTGTCCAGTCCTGGCGCGCGCGGCCCCGCTCCCTAGGGGACGCGCGCGCCGGCTCTCTGCGATCTAAAGGGCCAGTGCGCTGCTGATTGGCGCCTGGTCCAAATTAGTAACTTCACCTGTGCACTGGTCTATATTACCTCACTTCCCCTTCCCTGTATTGCCGGATCTTGTTGCCATTGTGCCAGTGAAAGCGTTCCTTGTATGTCCCAAGCCAGTGTTCCAGACCTCCTGCCGTTGCCCCTGACTACGATCCTTGCTGCCTGCCCTGACCTTCTGCTACGTCCGACCTTGCTCTTGCCTAATCCCTTGTACCGCGCCTATCTCAGCAGTCAGTCGGGGTTGAGTCGCTATCGGGTGGAACGACCTGGGGGTTACCTGCCGCAGCAAGTCCATCCCGCTTTGCGGCGGGCTCTGGTGAAAACCAGTAACCCCTTAGACTCCGTTCCCATGGTACGGCCCACGTCTTCACCCCACTGACACAGAGGATCCACCACCAGTATCCTCTCAGTACCCGGATCCTGACACCCATGTATTCTTTCTCTTTGTTCGGCTTTGATATTAAAATTATTGTAGCTTCACACATTGATCCAATGAGTTGGCCCTTTTCCAGTCCTGTATTAAAACTCTTACCAAAGCTGGAATGAGAACCTGACCAAACTTACGATATATTTCAAATGGAAAATCATCCCCCCCTAGGCAACGTGTTACCCTTTATTGATCTTAATGTTAACTCCACTTCACATTCTGTTAACGGGGCTTCCATTTTTTCTCTCTGTTCATTATCTATTTTGGGGAAATCAATATTATCCAAATATATTTCTAGTTCTTCCTTACTCTTATTAAATTCTGATCTATACAGCCCTGCATGGTATTCCTTAAATTTCCCAATATTTTACCTCTTTCTGTACACCATTGTCCCTTTTCATCTGTTATAGCAGTTATATTTTGCTTAACTTTTGGGCTATGGCGATCAAACATTTATAAGGCTTCCCTGCCTGTACAAATCTCTGTTGTCCCATAAATAAATATTTATTTCTGTTTTCCCCCAATATATATTAATTTAACTCATCCTGTGTTCCCTGCCAGTTCTTCCTGTTCTCTTCAGAGGGATCCTCTACAGTTTTATTTTCCGCTTCTCTTGTTGCTCTTTTCAATCTTTCTTCCTTTTTTTTTTTTTTTATAACTCTTTCTTCTTATAAATAATTTCTCTCATTATTTCCCCTTTCAGGAAGGCCTTGGAAGGACTAGTTTCCCACACAATTAGATCATCTGCCGAATCCCAATTCATCTAAAAAAAAACTCTACTAAATTATTTTTAATCCTATCAATATCCAGAAGATTCAACAAATGGGGATTAATTTTACTGGTACACTGCCTCCCCTCTCCCTCAGTATCAATAATAATTTCTACAGCAGAATGGTCAGATAAACATCTTGTTAAACAATTTATCTTAATAACTTTATCTAAACTGAGTGTGTTTGCCAAGCACATATCTATTCGGGACATGGTCTGGCAGGTTTTATTCCAACATGAAGACACTTTTTTGTATGGATTCTGCATCCTTCATATATCTCTCAATCCTATCTCTCTACATAATTTTGCCAACGGTGTTTGACCCAAGTTTTTACCAATCTCTTTAAACCTTGATTGCCATGCGCTTTGCACCATCCCTCATTCCCCTTATATTCCATACTATCACCCTAGTACTCATCAGTCAATCTTTACATTGTATACATTTGGACCACTGTTCCATTGTAAGAACAGTGTCCACCAATTAGAATAAAAAAAAACATTCCCTCCCTCCTCCCTCCATCCCCCCACCCCCTCTATCAGCCTGTTCCTGTCTAAACAAGCCTCTATCCTTGCATGATATAACCCCCCCATTACTGCCCGCACCCTCTTTTTCAATATATTTCAACCCCCTGGCGTCGATCCAGTCTGTTACTTCCTCTGGATTGTCAAAGAAAAAGATTTTCTCATTATATATTATCCTATTTCTAGCCGGAATCATCAATGAAAACTTAACCCCATTCTGATATAATCTTTTTTTTTACATTTTTAAACCTAATCCGCTTCCTCTGGGTTTCCATTGCATAGTCGGGGAAAATTGTTATTTTATTATTGCTAATCACCAGATCCTTTTTTTCCCGTCCTGCTCTTAACACACTATCTTGATCCTTAGAGTTTACAAATTTGATTATCATAGTTCTTGGATTACTACCAGGAGGAAGATGTCTTGATGGAATCCTATGGACCCTTTCTATACTTTCTCATCCAGCTCTTTGGCTGGGATCAATGTTGTATTAAAGGGGTTCTCCGGTGCTTACACATCTTATCCCCTATCCAAAGGATAAGGGATAAGATGCCTGATCGCGGGAGATCCGCAGCTGGGGACGCCCGTGATCATGCACGCGGCACCCCATTTGTAATCAGTCCCCGGGGCGGGGGTGTGACGTCACACGCCGCCGGCCCTGTAGTCGCCCGTAATCAGACTCGGAGCAAACACGCTGCGGGGACTGATTACAAATCGGGGTGCCGCGTTCATGATCACGGGCGTCCCCAGCTGCGGGACTCCCACGATCAGGCATCTTATCCCCTATCCTTTGGATAGGGGATAAGATGTGTAAGCACTGGAGAACCCCTTTAATCAATTCTTTCACAAATTTTATAGTATCTCTACCTTCAACTCCCTCTGGCACCCCTATTATTCTCACATTATTTCTCCTGGAGCGGTCCTCTAAATCAATCACCATTTTTTCCAAAAACTGATTTTTGTCTAACACTTTCCTAATTTTCTCTTTAACTTCAACCATTCCATCCTCTAGTTTTGACACTCTCCCCTCTACTTCTGTACATCTTTCTTTTAGTCCTTTAAGATCCTCTCTGATCAATGATATCTCACCCCCAATAGCCCCCACTTGTGCTGTTAATGAATCTATTGCATGGCTACATTTTCCCACTGCCTTCAAGATCTTTTTTTAAAGCTGAGGGATCTACTCTCCCACTAGCTCCCTCTTCCAAATGTTGTTCCACACTTACATTTCCCCCCTGATTTCTATTTCTCCCTGTACTAACCAACCCTGGAGAAGCCAAAAATGTATACATTTTTCCTGCATGTTTCAATTCCTTTTCTTTTACTGGACCTACTGATTATCTTTTTTTTTTTGGGTGGGGGGGGGCATGATTGCTCCACTTCAAAACCTAACCGTCTATCCAAAAAAAACAACCAAGCAAACATAAAAAAAACACTGGAAATATACAATTAATTAAATATAACGGATCAGTCCAGTGTACATCAATCTTTCCCAGTAGAACTAGTTTTTAGTGATTTACTCCCTGCATCAGATAACCCCATGTTGTTGTAGCGTTCCTATTGGAGACACACTCAAATCACATAAAACCGGTTATCAGATATCAGGATTAACAGTAAAGTAAATACAACTCTTAACAAAGACACCAAATTCAGTCTCCTGTTTTTTAGTACAGCAAATCCTGCCTTACAGTCCCACACTCGAAGTTGATGAACTAGGTAACAGGGTTAGCAGTGGAGTTGGTAAGTTATAATCCTTAAAGGGGTATTCCAGGAAAAAACTTTTTTAATATATCAACTGGCTCCAGAAAGTTAAACAGATTTGTAAATTACTTCTATTAAAAAATCTTTATCCTTCCAATAATTATCAGCTGCTGAAGTTGACTTGTTCTTTTCTGTCTGGCAACAGTGCTCTCTGTTGACATCTCTGCTTGTCTCGGGAACTGCACAGAGTAGAAGAGGTTTGCTATGGGGATTTTCTTCTACTTTGGACAGTTCCCAAGTTCCCGTGTCATCAGAGAGCACTTAGACAGAAAAGAACAACTCAAATTCAGCAGCTAAAAAGTACTGAGAGGATTAAGATTTTTTTTAATAGAAGTAATTTACAAATCTGTTTAAGTTTCTGGAGCCAGTTTCTATATATAAAAATTATTTTTTTCCTGGATAACCCCTTTAAGCTACGCAGCCATGTTGGTTAGTCACATATCAGGATGATCTCTCCATATTAGTGCATTATATTCCCTAGATAATGCTAAAATAATGGAATTAGCAGCAGGGGTAATTAGTTGCTAGTAGAAACTCGGCTCAGGATCTCCGGGTGTTAATAACAGGCTTCCTTCAGGGATACACTCACACTGCATGCAGAGTTAGTCAACAGGTTTAGCAACAAAAGCTTAACACAGTCACTGAACGGAGATCTTAGATGTGCGTGCTGCTCCCCCCCTCTGTAATTCACCAGAGGTGGGCCGTCTGCATATACCCAAATCCAGTCTCCTGTTGTTAATGCAGCATATCCCTTGAAATACAACCGTACAGTCTCACACTCAAAGTTGACAAGCTAGACAGCAGGGTTAACAGCAGTGCTATTATAAACCATAGGTTTCACAGTCGGGTTAGTTAGCTATTAACAAAATCCCAAGTCAGGTTTTCTCCATGTTAATTCAGCTTATCCCCTAGGAGTACAAGCATACACTCTGAGCAGGATTAGAAATTTAAAAAAAAAGTTTAGTTGCTAGCGGAAACTCATATACCTTAATTGAGACAGGTGTATGGAAGGTGGAGGATTAATCCAATTTACTAGAAGGTTACCCTTGGGCAACCCAAAAAGACCCTTATCTTTCCCATACACCCTAATTAAAAGTGCAATCTTTATTGATATTTTCGCACAATATACTAAGTTAAAATATTCATTCGCTCCATCCTGATCTGATTACAATAAATTGGACCATCCGGTCTCGAGTATTGAATTCATAGAATCATTCAAGGTGCCTGCAGAAACACCTGCACTAAATGAAAAGCTCAGGACAGGGCGTATGTGTTAAAACTTAAATGGCCCCCTCAGCATGTTTCGCTACCTCAGTAGCGTTGTCAAGAGGCAGACGGGCACTCTTGATGTCTCCCTCTTGACAACGCTACTGAGGTAGCGAAACATGTTGAGGGGGCCATTTAAGTTTTAACACATACGCCCTGTCCTGAGCTTTTCATTTAGTGCAGGTGTTTCTGCATGCACCTTGCATGATTCTATGAATTCAGTACTCGAGACCGGATGGTCCAATTTATTGTAATCAGATCAGGATGGAGCGAATTAATATTCTAACTTACATAGTTACATAGTTAGTATGGTTGAAAAAAGACATACGTCCATCAAGTCCAACCAGGGAATTGAAGGGAAGGGTGTAAGGGGATAAGGGAAAGGGATGTAGTTTTATAATTCTGCATAAGCATTAATGTTATTTTGTTCCAGGAATGTATCTAACCCTGTTTTAAAGCTGTTAATTGTTCCTGCTGTGACCAGTTCCTGAGGTAGACCGTTCCATAAATTCACAGTCCTCACGGTAAAGAAGGCGTGTCGCCCCTTTAGACTAAACCTTTTCTTCTCCAGACGGAGGGAGTGCCCCCTCGTCCTTTGGGGGGGGGGGGGGTTTAACCTGGAACAGTTTTTCTCCATATTTTTTGTATGGGCCATTTATATACTTATATACGTTTATCATATCCCCCCTTAAACGTCTCTTCTCAAGACTAAACAACTGTAACTCCTTTAATCGCTCCTCATAGCTAAGATGTTCCATGCCCCATATTAGTATAGTTACATAGTTAGTATGGTTGAAAAAAGACATAAACTTAGTATATTGTGCGAAAATATCAATAAAGATTGCACTTTTAATTAGGGTGTATGGGAAAGATAAGGGTCTTTTTGGGTTGCCCAAGGATAACCTTCTAGTAAATTAGCGGAAACTCCGCTCAGAATCTCCAGGTGTCAGCAACCAGCTCCCTCCAAGAATGCATAGCCCTCTCACGGCCTGCAAAAATTGACCTGCAAGTTTAACAACAGGATTGGACGCTTAACAGAGCAAAGATTTTAAATGTGAATGCAGCTTCCCTCCTGTCATTCACTGAAGGTATACAAATCTGCAATCAAATTTATTGCTGGTACTAAAATTAATTTCATAAAAAGTAAAGAGCTGGAGCGATCTTATCAACAGGGTACTTTCTATTGATAGGCTGCTCTGTTCTCTCCATCTCCCATTCTCCTGCTGCTCTCAGAGCGTCCTCATCAACTCCTCCGGTCACCTGTGTAACTCCTGTGCTCTCTCCAGCACTGCCTCCTTCCCTGCATTAATTCCCTCCTTTCAGAGCGTGGGTCCAGCTTGCTCCCATCATGCACCTCTACAACATTAAATATGTTTATTAATTTACTTTTTATACCCCTTTTTGCCCTTTTTGTCAAATGGGAAAAAGGGGTGACTTTTTGGGGTTAATTTTTATTGGGGGAGGGGGCTTTTCAAATTTTTTTCTAAAACTTTTTAAATTTATTTTATATTTTTAAGTCCCTATTGTAGAATATTTATAGCAATCCTTTGATTGTTATTACTGGTCAGTGCTATGCATTGGCATATCAATTAAATCAGTGCTCTACTTGTTTAGCCTGCATCTCTGGGCAGATGATACAAGAAGATCCCTGAAGCGGCATGGAGCAGGTAAACAGAGCTCCAGCCGCCATTTCACTAATCAGAACCCGGCAAATGCACTGCAGGTGGTCCGATACAGTGAATGCAAGCACCGCAAGTGCTTTAGATTTAGTACTGATCACAGCATCTGATTATGTTAATGGCAGGAATCTGCATGATCTCTGATGTCCGCCATTAGTGGGGAGGTTGTTGGGACTTGCTGTCTATGAAGCAAGCGCAGCTCCTGCTCTCGCTGCATGGTTGGAATCCCGCTTAGGACCTAACTGTACGCCCTGGTGTGTTATAAACCAGCTCCATTACCAGAGGGCACCGCATTAAAAAAAAATAAAAAAAAACATGGCCCGGCATCGGGGCATGGGGGGGAAAGTGCGGCTGAGAAGGCTGCAGTGAAGATCGCGATAAGTGATCTTCACTGTGGCCTTCTAAAAGCTGCAAAACTACAACTCCCAGCATGCCCAGACAGCCAAAGGCTGTCTGGGCATGCTGGGAGTTGTAGTTTTGCAACATCTGGAGGGTCACAGTTTGGAGACCACTGTGTAGTGGTCTCTAAACTGTGGTCCTCCAGATATTACAAAACTACAACTACCAGCATGCACTGACTGTCTGGGCATGCTGGGAGTTGTAGTTTTGCAACATCTGAAGTGGCACAGTTTGGAAACCACTATATGGTGGTCTCCAAACTGTAGCCCTCCAGATGTTGCAAAACTACAACTCCCAGCATGCCCAGACAGTCAGGGATGGTGGGCGTGTAGTTCTGCAATATCTGGCCCTTCAGATGTTGCAGAACTACAACTCCCAGCATGCCTGGACAGTCTGGGCATGCTTGGAGTTGTAGTTTTGCAACATCTGGAGGGCTACAGTTTGGAGGCCACTGTTCTTCCCCAGTTGTTGCATAACTACAACTCCTAGCATGCCCAGACTGTCCAGGCATGCTGGGAGTTGTAGTTCTGCAACATCTGAAGGGCCAGATATTGCAGAACTACACACCCAGCATCCCTGATTGTCTGGCCGTGCTGGGAATTGTAGTTTTGCAACAGCTGTAGGCACACTGGTTGGGAAACACTGAGCTAGAGTCTGTTTCCTAACTCAGTGATTCCAACCCGTGTGCCTCCAGCTGTTGCAAAACTACAACTCCCAGAGTGCACTGACAGACCGTACATGCTGGGAGTTGTAGTCTTGCAACAGCTGGAGGCACATGGGTTGGAATCACTGAGCTAGAGTCTGTTTTCTAACTCAGTGGTTCCCCACCAGTGTGCCTACAGCTGTTGTAAAACTACAACTCCCAGCATGTACGGTCTGTCAGTGCATTCTGGGAGTTGTCATTTTGCCACAGCTGAAGGTTTGGGGCACCCCCCCCCCAATGTGAATGTACAGGGTACATTCACACGGGCGGGTTTACAGTGGGTTTCCTTCAAGGAAACTTACTGTGAACCCCTGCCTGTGTGAATGTACCCTAAAAACATTACACTACACTAACAAATAATAAAAAGTAAAACACTACACATACACCCTCTTTACACGTCGCCCCCCCCCCAATAAAAATGAAAAACGTCTCATACGGCAGTGTTTCCTAAAAGGCGCCTCCAGCTGTGGCAAAACCACAACTCCCAGTGTTGCCGGACAGCCATAGACTGTCCTGGCAGGCTGGGAGTCTTGCAACAGCTGGAGGCACCCTGTGGGAGACACTGCTGTAGGGTTTTGGTGGAGACAAGCCCCATCCTTGTAACCGGGTCCACCCCTACTGCAAATTGCTTTTTAAGGCCTCAAATGCGCATGGCGCTCTCTCACTTCAGAGCCCTGTCGTATTTCAAGGCAACAGTTTTGGGCCACACATGGGGTATCTCCGTACTCAGGAGAAATTGCGTTACAAAGTTTGGGGGGATTTTTCTCCCATTACCCTTTGTAGAAATGGTAAATTTGGGGAAAAAAACAGCACTTTAGTGAAAATTTTTTTTTTTTCATTTACACATCCGAATATAACGAAAAGTCGTCAAACACCTGTGGGGTGTTAAGGCTCACCGGACCCCTTGTTACGTGCCTTGAGGGGTGCAGTTTCCAAAATAGTATGCCATGTGTTTTTTTTTGCTGTTCTGGCACCATAGGGGCTTCCTAAATGCGACATGCCCCCAAAAACCATTTCAGCAAAACTCACTCTCCAAAATCCCATTGTCGCTCCTTCCCTTCTGAGCCCTCTACTGTGCCCGCCGAACACTTGACATACACTTATGAGGTATTTCCATACTCGAGAGAAATTGGGTTACAAATTTTGATGGGCTTTTTCTCCTTTTCCCCTTGTAAAATTTCAAAAACTGGGTCTACAAGAACATGCGAGTGTAAAAAATTAAGATTTTGAATTTTCTCCTTCACTTTGCTGCTATTCCTGTGAAACACCTAAAGGGTTAACAACTGAATGTCATTTTGAATACTTTGAGGGGTGCAGTTTTTATAATGGGGTAATTTATGGGGTATTTCTAATATGAAGGCCCTTCAAATCCACTTCAAAACTGAACTGGCCCCTAAAAAATTCTGATTTTGAAAATTTTGTGAAAAATTGGAAAATTGCTTCTGAACTTTTAAGCCCTATGGTGTCTTCCAAAAGTAAAAACATGTCAACTTTATGATGCAAACATAAAGTAGACATATTGTATAAGTGAATCAAAATATTATTTATTTAGGATGTTTATTATCCTTACAAGCAGAGAGCTTCAAAGTTAGAAAAATGCAACATTTTCAATTTTTTCATCAAATTTTGGAATTTTTCACCAAGAAATGATGCAAGTATCGACAAAAATTTACCACTAACATAAAGTAGAATATGTCACGAAAAAACAATCTCGGAATCAGAATGAAAAGTAAAAGCATCCCAGAGTTATTAATGCTTAAAGTGACAGTGGTCAGAATTGCAAAAAATGCTCCCTTCCGTAGGGTTGTAATGGGCTCCGTCCCCAAGGAGTTAACAGCAGGCAGATAAGCAGAGGGCAGGGGTGCACACTGCTTATCTACCTGCTGTTTAGTAGCACGAAGATTTGGTCATTGATAAGAATTCTGATACAAGAATGTTTACTAGAAGTTACTAGAAGTTTTTTTTAGATTAAAAAAATGTTTTCCATGAACTCAGTTGCTTATGTAAACCAAATTAGCTTTTTTGTTACCTTACACTAATATTTACATCTACAAGAAATATAGGTAACTGCTCCACTGTTCCTTTGCACCAGGTTTGATAACACTGCCACTGCAGTCTTTGAGCCAAAGCCAGCAGGAAGCAGAGGTGTAAGTTCTTCCTTTATATTTCCCTTTTGAACTTACTTCTGGCTTCTGCTCATAGGCGTGCGCAGCCTATTGCATTAGGGTGTGCACCCTAAAGCACAAACTCACGCCGTGCATGCGTGTGTGTTATATATATATATATATATATATATATATATATATATATATACACATATACATACATATACACACACACACACTCTTGCTTGCATGAACAGACCAACACTCATATAAATATCAATACAAACAAAATGAAAAACTTTATTAAAACGTAATTTTGGATTGGAGGCTTTTTTTTGCTTGGAGGCTCCATTATACATACACTGTACAGCAATCATACCTCCATTATACATACACTGTGACTGTACAGCAATCATACATCCAATCCATTAATAATGGATTGGATGTATGATTGCTGTACAGTCACAGACACAGTGTATGTATAATGGAGGTATGATTGCTGTACAGTGTATGTATAATGGTGGTATGCTTGCTGTACAGTGTATGTATAATGCTGGTATGTTTGCTGTACAGTGTATGTATAATGGCGGTATGATTGCTGTACAGTGTATGTATAATGGAGTTATGTTTGCTGTACAGTGTATGTATAATGGTGGTATGCTTGCTGTACAGTGTATGTATAATGGATGTATGCTTGCTGTACAGTGTATGTATAATGGATGTATGCTTGCTGTACAGTGTATGTATAATGGATGTATGCTTGCTGTAGAGTGTATGTATAATGGATGTATGATTGCTGTAGAGTGTATGTATAATGGATGTATGATTGCTGTACAGTGAATGTATAATGGAGGTATGACTGCTGTACAGTGTATGTATAATGGAGGTATGATTGCTGTACAGTGTATGTATAATGGAGGTATGATTGCTGTACAGTGTATGTATAATGGTGGTATGCTTGCTGTAGAGTGTATGTATAATGGATGTATGATTGCTGTAGAGTGTATGTATAATGGATGTATGATTGCTGTACAGTGTATTTATAATGGATGTATGATTGCTGTACAGTGTATGTATAATGGATGTATGCTTGCTGTACAGTGTATGTATAATGGAGGTATGATTGCTGTACAGTGTATGTATAATGGTGGTATGATTGCTGTACAGTGTATGTATAATGGAGGTATGTTTGCTGTACAGTGTATGTATAATGGATGTATGATTGCTGTACAGTGTATGTATAATGGAGGTATGTTTGCTGTACAGTGTATGTATAATGGATGTATGATTGCTGTACAGTGTATGTATAATGGCTGTATGATTGCTGTACAGTGTATGTATAATGGAGGTATGATTGCTGTACAGTGTATGTATAATGGACAGGGCCATCTTTAATTTTGATTGGACCCTGGGCAAGCAATTTTTTTTGCCCCCCCCCTGGTCCCCCACCCCCATCCCACACACACTCGTGATCAGTACAGGATCAGTAATGTAATGTATGTACACAGTGACCTCACCAGCAGAATAGTGAGTGCAGCTCTGGAGTATAATACAGGATATAACTCAGGATCAGTACAGAATAAGTAATGTAATGTATGTACACAGTGACCTCACCAGCAGAATAGCGAGTACAGCTCTGGAGTATAATACAGGATATAACTCAGGATCAGTACAGGATAAGTAATGTAATGTATGTACACAGTGACCTCACCAGCAGAATAGTGAGTGCAGCTCTGGAGTATAATACAGGATATAACTCAGGATCAGTACAGGATAAGTAATGTAATGTATGTACACAGTGACCTCACCAGCAGAATAGTGAGTACAGCTCTGGAGTATAATACAGGATATAACTCAGGATCAGTACAGGATAAGTAATGTAATGTATGTACACAGTGACCTCACCAGCAGAATAGTGAGTGCAGCTCTGGAGTATAATACAGGATATAACACAGGATCAGTACAGGATAAGTAATGTAATATATGTACATAGTGATCTCACCAGCAGAATAGTGAGTACAGCTCTGGAGTATAATACAGGATATAACTCAGGATCAGTACAGGATAAGTAATGTATGTACACAGTGACCTCACCAGCAGAATAATGAGTGCAGCTCTGGAGTATAATACAGGATATAACTCAGGATCAGTACAGGATCAGTAATGTAATGTATGTACACAGTGACCTCACCAGCAGAATAGTGAGTACAGCTCTGGAGTATAATACAGTATATAACTCAGGATCAGTACAGGATACATACGGGGGAGGGGATTATCAGATTATGCATGTGAGGGGAGGATAATAATGATTATTATAATCCTCCCCTCACATATATGTAACATCTCCCCCTCACATGTATAATCTGATAATCCCCTCCTCACATTGATTATCCCCTCACATATAATCTGAGTATGATATTATATATGTGAGGGGATAATCAATGTGAGGAGGGGATTATCAGATTATACATGTGAGGGGGAGATGTTACATATATGTGAGGGGAGGATTATAATAATCATTATTATCCTCCACTCACATATATAATTTCCTCCCTTCTCACATTATATAATAAATCCCCCCTCACATTATATAATAAATACCCCCCCCACACACACTATATAATAAATACCCCCCCCTCACACACACTATATAATAAATACCCCCCCACACACACTATATAATAAATACCCCCCCCCCCCACACACACACATACGCACACTATATAATAAATACCCCCCACACACACACTATATAATAAATACCCCCCCCCACACACACACACACACACACGCACACTATATAATAAATACCCCCCCCCACACACACACTATATAATAAATCCCCCCCCCCCCACACACACACACACACACACACTATACATACTCACATATCCGGCGGTGGGTCCCCTGCTCTGGCCTGGATCCCGGAAGTGGCCGTGTGGGGACTGAGAGGAGCTGGAGACTCTCTCTGCTCCGCTCCTCTCTATGATGCCGCCCGTGACGTCGCACGTCACGTCACGTGACCATCTCCCAGACAGCCATTGCGGTCCTGGCTGCCTGGGGATGAGTGACGGCGGCGGCGAACATAAAAAGGTAGCGTGCGGCGCAAAACGCCCCCCCCCCCGGGCCCCCTCCCACTAACATGTTGGCCGGGCCCCTGATGCCTAGCCCGCCAGGCTTTATCAGGGCTGCTTTTGGGCCCCCAGGAATTACAGGGCCCGGGCCAGCAGTCCCTTTTGCTCCGCGGCCGCGGTGATTAGGGTGTGCCTGGGCACACCCGGCACACCCTGTGCGCACGCCTATGCTTCTGCTAAAAAAACTGCAGTAACTCCAGATAAAGAGTTTCACAAGTTTTAGTCATTTAATTCGTACACATGCCCCCATACAAAGAGGGTTAAGAATAAGTAAGTTTGAAAAAGTCACTCCAATGGATGTTAGACTATGTTCACGTATAATGCGCCTCATTTACTAAGAGTGTCAGGTTTTTACTAGTGGGAAATGTTGTTTCATACTTGCAGAATTCCTCTCTATTTACTATGGGGAAAAGTCGGGAACATTTTCTGACCAGCTTTTTCTAGGTGGACATTTTTGTCTTCTTACGCCCCCTTTGCAACAGACCACAACCCTTATTGGCTTTTCACAGTGCACTGTTGGGTTTATCGGATTTTCCTGGCGCACACTGTTGCACACTGGCGCAGACATGTCGCAGACACTCCGCGCCAAAATTACCAGACAAAAACTGGTTGGTTTCAGCTTAGTAAATGAGGCCCAATATTTTGGTCAGAATTTCCTAGCAAAAACTGCAAGTGGAGCCTTGTTATGTGTATTGTCTAAAAATACTAACCAAAGTACTATGTGGGAACATAGCCAAAGGAGGGCTGTACATATTTATTTAGTGTTGCCTTTTGTTTGGTTTGTTTATAAGTAGTATTTTGGTCAGTATTTAGCCAAAAGTACAAGATGGTCCAACACGTTTTCTGTTTTAATTCCACTACTGGTTTTGGCTAAAAATACTGACCTAAAAACGTGTAAATGTGTAAACATAACAACCTAATTCATAAAATATAGAATAAAAAATATAGACCAACCCTGGAGGAATGTAGGACCTGTGAAGATCCCCTCTACAACCACCTCTACAATATTTATAACAGTATTCGACCTTTAATGGTTTTTATCTACCTACCACTCTCTATAAGGCTATGTTCACGCAGCAGCATAAAAACATAGAATGTGTCAGCAAATAAGAACCATTTGGCCCATCTAGTCTGTCACAGAAGAAATATAATGGAAATATTAGCATTTTTTTTCCTTGCTGGTTCTACCTCCTGGTTTTGGTAAAAAGTTGTGACCAAAATATAAAGTACTATGATAAATAGTGATTGTGAGGATAATGATAAATATACCATCTGAGGAAATTCTGAGACTTTGGGGCCAGGTTTGTGCAAGGATCCAATGGCACTTCTAGGACCCTCAGGCCAGACCTAGAGGCATCACAGCTGTTGCATATTAATTTATTTGAAGATCTGCATTCTGCAGTGGACATTGCATTTCAACTACTGTAAGTACATTTACACTACTGATTTTACACTATGTGTAACCCACTTGGAGTCAGCCTGTGAAGAATCCCTCAGTGATGTGATTCACAAAGGCTAAATGCACATTACATGTCACTTATGTAAGTGGCTGTAAAAATGCGTCCTCATTTTTAACATATTGCCCCTCATTTACTAAGAGTGGAGTGTTTATTGTGGAGTGTTTTCTATATCACTCCATTTTTTTCCCAGGCTTATTTACTAATCTGTCGCACATGTCGGTTATTTTTCTGTCGCACGGATTTTTTGTGTCGCACTAGTCAATTGTGTCGCACAAACTCCCAACACGTAAAAAAAACTTTTTTTTGGACCTTAAAGACCATTTATAAATAAAAATGTATGTGTGTGAGTCAAAAGGTTTTGGACTAGTTTGTTTATAAACAGTTTCATTAATTAAAATTATTCAGGTGTTATAAATAATGTAAAAAAAAAAAAAGAATAATTATCACCCAAACATTAAATACTTTATTCATAAAAGTGTTTAACTGTACAAAATGTTTTCCGGTTTTAAACCAAGTTACTTTCACACAAAACACAATGGTAAACAGTCCCTTGTTAGAAATTTTTTTGGGAATTTCACTCAACCTCTTGGCTGTCGGTTATTGTGTGAGGCAAACTCACACTTTTTCTGGAGTGATTTTGGAAGTACTCCGAGTATTTTTGTTTTTTTTGTCGGTAAAACGCCCATTTTGGCATAAACCACGCCCATTTCAGAGTTTTAAAAAAACACTCGCAAAATTAGGCGCACAGACGTTGCCACCAAAATGTAGGCGCAATAACCGAGAAAAAGAGTTGGTTGGACTTTAGTAAATGAGGGCCATTGTGTGCACAGTCAACTACTTCCGCATAGACTCAACTAGAGCACATTAATGTTTAAAAATGAAAAACATTGTGTAAACCTAGCCTAATAGCTGACAAGTGATTAAATATGAACAATATTATCTTCTTTATCTTAGTCTAAACTTGTGACTGTGAAATCTCTAACAACTATGTGTATGACCAGTTTTAGACTCTTTGCTCCCGTTCTACATGAACACAAAGGGATTGTCTCATTAAAGGGATTGCTCAGAATTAGAATTAGGACAAGTGCAGTGCTGTTTTTGAAAGAAAGCAGCCATGTTTTTCTAATCCTGGACAATCCCTTAAGCATAAGACGCTAGTGCTGATCCCTACAAGTCTGGCTTCTGAAACCCTCAATGAACAGTTGATATAGCTGGAAGTTGTAGCCAGTCAGTATATTGTTACATGTCACCATTCAAATAACATGCCTACTATATTTTACAGGGCTAAACTGAGTTTCCTAGAGTATGAGCTGTTGCTTGTTAGTGGCCATGCTCTGACTTACAGACATGCCGGCACACGGCCCGCCTCCAAAACTCACTACACGCATAGGGCTGCCGCCGGAAATCCCTGTGTGTATAGAGAGCGAGGAATACGCAGTGTATTTCCCGCTGCTGCCATAAATTTTGCGCAGCATCAAATACGCTGCGTATACGCCCTGTGGGAATGCACCCTTATAGTGTCAGTAGAATAGGGTAATTGGACATGGGTTGTCCTTTTTAAGTCTAAATTGTGTTAACGGGTTATTAGAGAATGTAAAATATTTGTCCATTGATATAAAACTGATACCTGATCAGCTGGTTAAAGGGGCCACCACCCTCTACCTATCACCATTGTTTGCCAGGAACAGCTATGTACTTTTAGTTATGGCTGCATTTGGCATCACAACTTAAGCCTTGAGCTTAAAGCAAGGCTGCTTTACAGCATTGGTTTATGTTGGTATGCTGTTGTACATCAAAGATTACCCATAGTAGGCCCGTCTACTAATGTAACGCTAGCTGTTGGCATTCCTAAGTGTATTGGGTGTCTTGGCATTCACGAGCGGCGAGCTGCATTCTCTTCTCCATGTGTGTACCCTAGGTCCTGGACTTCCTCTTCTTGTCTTACTGCTACTGCTTCTACCATTCCTGCAGTTCCTGCTCTGTCCTCTAGGGGCTGCATAAGCACTGACTCTTACTTAAAGGGTCAGTATGCACTTCTCTAAAGTCTCCCTCACCAATCCCTGTTTGTCCCTGTTATATTGTAGCTTATCTAGTAGTGAAGGTAGCTGTTTAGATCTGCTGTGTTCCTGACAATAGCCTGTTACTTGACTCTGCCTCTGTCTGATTCTGCTGTACCTTGCTAATTCTCTATAGCATGACCCAGACTCTCGACCACGCCTCTGTATTATGAGCAGGCTAACATTACCTGGCTGCGTCTGAGCTACTAAGCTCTGCTATAACACCTACACAGCTCTGCTTCATCATACTCTGTTTGCTGCGCTTTTACCATCTACAGCATCAGCCCATCCATCCTCCCTGTAGGATGTTCTGACCTGCCAGGCCAACCACCACTTATACTGAGACCACTCTTGAGGTCTGACCTGGTATCTCTTCTGCAGCTGAAATCCAGTTTCTGTATTCTAGAGCAGGGTAAGGGGTGAAAACCAGGGGAATACTTTGACTCTGGTTCCAAGTTTGACCGAAAACCATAGGAGGTGCAGCTGGTCCACACCAGTTGGGCTGTTACAACTAGTGACTGCATTTGGTTAACTTCACAAACGTGCACTTTTATTTAGCAGGACACAAAAGTGTCTGTTGCATAGAGCGGAAACATGGTGTAAACCCAAAAAAATGGGAACACAAGGCACGACCACTACAAAAAGTATAGAGCATTATCTGTTAAACATTGACGGAAAGGCAGTGCATGATAAAGTGCCAAAGCCCCTCCAATCAGCTGAGGATCAGGCCCCCCAATCTGATATTGCCGGCCTGTCCTAATGCTAGGTCATTAATCTTTTAGTCCGGACAATCCCTTTAATGTGACCCGCACTTCCCTTAATCAGTTATATATTCAACAGAGAAATGGTTTTGACACATCATAGCTGCCCATCTGCAAAGAACTATATTTCACGGGCTAAAGAATAATCTGTAATTACAAGTTGTTGCTTTTTCTTATATTTTCCCAAGTGGTCTATAAATGGGATGATTTCCGCTTATAATCACAAGAGAAATGTATAAGTTTACTATAGTTGAAGAAAAGGTCAATAAGATACATTTACAGATAAATAGAAGAGATACGCACAGACTGCGGCAAGAATTTGACAATGACAAGATAACAACATCAAGTGTTCAGTTTAAAGAACACTTAACTGCTTAATGGGTCGTAATTATACTGTTCATAGGGTCTGGAGTTGAATGATCACTATCTGTCTGGTGAAACTGCTGACAAAGCTCCAGTTGCTTACGTCTTTAAAATCCTGGGACATCAGGATCAAGAATTCCATGAAAAGATAATGAATCAAATAAATCAATCATGGTAAGAAAAAATAACTGTAATCCTGGAAAACGGCAGTTGTGTATAGTCAACTTAAGACTCTGCTGTGTCCTTGTGTTTAGTCTTTATAGCATCATATACTATAAAAGAATTGGTCGGTCCAGTTAATCTTATTAAAATGATTCTGCTACCTAAAATTCTGTATGTTATCCAGCAGGGTCTGTTATCCATCCTTCATTTTTTCTTCTGTAAACTTGAGTTGATTTTGTTTGGGGGGAGGGAGGTAGGGACAAATATGTTTCGCGTAAGATGCAAAACTCATGGGATGCAGGGGGATGGCAGTCCCAGATACTCATTTCTACTACTTTGCTGCTCAACTTTCCCACATCTTTTGTTGTGGAAGTCTAGAGAGCCATTGTGTTCTTTTCCTAGTTCTATCCCACCACAAGTATCAGACCCTAGATACAGTGTGCCCTTCTTATAACTAAATGAGTGCCCACTCTCCCCTTAAAATCCACATATATCCTTCACCAGGCCAGTTTGAGGGAAGGATCCAATGTTCCAGGCAAGGAACTCTGGAGTGATTGGAGTATAAACAGCCAGACTTAGAGAGGCATGGATGCCAGGACCAAACGCTATTGGACCAAGCTCCACACCCTCTGGTCTGGGTGCGTCACAGCTGAGAAGCGTCGTATAAAGGACCGATGAAGCTGCATTCCAGAAAGTTCAAGTGTTTTGCACCACTGGGAGTCACAGGCAACAACTAGTGAAAGTGAACGTAATATATTATGTGCACAATTTTTAGGCAAGTTGCATTTTTTAAGATTAATCGTATTATTGAACAATTGAAGTTCTCTCCATCAATACAAAACGTTATTAAACCTGAATAATTAGGAAAGTATAAGTGAGGTTTTACCTTTTCTTTGAGAATATCTGTGTGCACAATTATTTGACAACTATTAGTGTGCAGAATTATTATACAACTAAATGAAAAAACAATTTTTCTATCTTTTGCTTGCTGATTGTTATCTGTTAACCTATTAATGAACACCAATACATCTTTCATACAGCTGTTGTACCTGTACCTCCTCATTGCCATCTTTACTCCGTCTGAAACTTCTAAGGCAGTGTTTCCTATCAGGGTGCATCCAGATGTTGTACAAAATGTTGTACAAAATAACAACTCCCAGCATGCCCAGATAGCCAAAGGGCATGCTGAGAGTTGTAGTTATGCAACAGCTTGAGGCATATTGGTTGGGGAACACTGCCTTAGAAGTTACAGATGGAGAAAAGATGGCGGTTAGGAAGTACAGGTACCTGTACCTCCTCACTGCCATCTTTACTCCGTCTGTCACTTCTAAGGCAGTGTTCTCCAACCAGGGTGCCAGATGTAGCAAAACTACAACTCCCAGCATGCCTGGGCAGCCTTTTTGCTGGGAGTTGTAGTTTTGCAACAGTTGAAGGCACCCTAGTTGGGAAATACTGGCATACAGTGTGGACACTAATGTAAACCCATGTACAGGGTAATTAATGTAATTTCATACAGTGACTCCAGCAGTAGAACAATGAGTGCAGCTCTGGAGCTGTACTCACTATTCTGCTGGTGGAGTCACTGTGTACATACATTACATTACTTATCCTCTACTGATCCTAAGTTATATCCTGTATTATACTCCAGGGCTGTACTCACTATTCTGCTGGTGAGGTCACTGTGTACATACATGACATTACTTATCCTGTACTGATCCTGAGTTATATCCTGTATTATACTCCTGAGTTATATCCTGTATTATACTCAGTACTTATCCTGTACTGATCCTGAGTATTATCTTGTATTATATTCCAGAGCTGTACTCACTATTCTGCTGGTGGGGTCACTGTGTACATACAATACATTACTTATCATGTACTGATCCTGAGTTATATCCTGTATTATACCCCAGAGCTGTACTCACTATTCTGCTGGTGGGGTCACTATGTGCATATATTACATTACTTATCCTGTGCTGATCCTGAGTTAATTCCTGTATTATACTCCAGAGCTGTACTCACTATTCTGCTGGTGGAGTCACTGTGTACATATATTACATTACTTATACTGTACTGATCCTGAGTTAATTCCTGTATTATACTCCAGAGTGGCCCCGCCCCATTGCCCCCTCCTTTTCTTGTGGCTTCACCCTCAGCCACGTACATGGCCCGTGCCCCGGATCTTTTGTACTTAATTGTCCAAACTAATTAAATATAATGTATATGATCCTGAATAGCTAAATAGCGTAAATGTTAAAAAACAAAATACTGATTTCTAATCACATCATACTGTATATTAAATTTTTTTTTTTTATAAAAAGTTAAAAAAAAAAAAAAAAGTCCCATCAAAACAGAAATGGTACTGATAAAAGCGTTAAATCACAGCACAAAAATATACAGAAAAAATAAAAAAGTTATAGGGGTCAGAAAAGGGACAATTTTATACATACCAATTTTGTCAAAAAAGTTAGCATTTTTTTAAGTGGTACAATAATAAAAAAAAAATTAAATTGAAAAATATAAATTGGGTACCGTTTTAATAACATTGACCTACAGAATAAAGATAATGTCTCATTTTACCATAAAGTGTACTGGGTAAAAACAAAACTTCTCAAAAGTTGCAAAATGGCAGCTTTCTTATAAATTTCCTCTCACAAATAATATTTTTTTGGAATTATGGTACATTTTATGGTAAAATGATAGATCTTATTACAAAGTAAAATTGGTCACGTAAAAAAACAAGCCTTCGAATTGGTCTGTAGGTGGAAAAACAAAGGAGTTATGGATTTCAAAAGGGAGGTGTCCTCAACTAAAGGATGTGTGCAATACAGGCCACTAGTGTGAGCATATCCAAAACTATAATGAAGTAAATGTACAGGTTTATGCTAAAAGTACAGAATTAACCCCATTAAGAAATGACAGCTTCACTCGCCAAGATATACATTTACATTAACTTCTTTTCATATCACAACTTATTTTTTTGTGAGAGATTTTGGACTTTTTTATTGGCGCCCTTCATTTTACCTTGTAATGTATTGTGAAACATTTTTCATTAGAGGGGTCAAAGTGAGTAAGTAAAAATGACAGGTTAGCTTTATTTTCATGTGATTACAACAATACAATTGATCATACATAACATTATATTCTACGTTTTGCTTTTCATTCCATGTTTTCTGGGATATGAAGCATTCACGTCACAATTTTGCTATACGGTTGCCTTATGTGGTTTTGTATTTGAAAACTGTATACAACCGTGTAGCAAACCGTATACATTGATCTCCCATACAAAAATGAACACAACAAGATGCATCTGGTTGTCTAAGTTTTAGTATTTTTTTTTGCAGTTCATAAAACTGTAGTATGTAGGCTACCTTCACATGACGATTTTGCCATACTGTTTTGAATCAGTTTTTTTTTAGAAACTGTATGGCCCAAATACTGAATCAACTGTATACAATTGTGTGTTCATTCAGTTTGCATTGACAACAACGTTATAAAAACTGTATATGTTTTTTTTTTTTTTTATAAAGGTCACAAAAACAGAACAGGATAGAAAACCATGGTAGACTACAGCTTTGTGGGCAGGAAAAAAAGTTACACAACCTGATACATCTTTTTGTGCAAGTTTTTATATGGGTGGTCATTGTGTAAGGCAAGCAATACGATTGTATACTGTTTTCAAATACGAAAACTGATTCAAAACAGTATGGCAAAATTGTGATGTGCACAAACCACGGTTTTGTGCATGGTTGTGTCCTGTTTTTCTGTTTACAAAGGTTTTCGTGTCTTTTATAAAACCTTATACAGTTTTAACATTGTAGTCAATAGAAACCGTACTGAGCACACGATGGCATACAGTTTTGACAATTTTCAAGGGATAAGTTTTCCAAAATAAAAACTGATTCAAAACAGTATGGCAAAATCATGATGTGAATGTAGCCTTTTTCATTTATGGTGTTGGATCAATAATGTTATATAAATAACGCCACAACTGCTGCACAGTGTTTTTTTGTGACAAAAATGCAGCGGACAGATGTTGACAGGGAGTCTATAGGAAATTATTTTCCTGCTTGTGGGTTATTTTGGGCTCACTGTAACCCCTTGCTGAGCTGAACAATTTGTGCTGGCTCAGTAAGGAAAGAATTAACTAACACTGTTGAGCAGAGCTAGTTGTCTACGTATACGGTATACAGCCATCTATATAGATGGCTGTTTACTGTATACAGTTATCAGACATCCACTTACCTCCCTTGTTTCTATTCCGGCCTCTTCCTGTGTAGCCTCACCTCTAGTGTTGACATCACTAGAGGCAAAACTACTGTTCTGCCTCTCCAGTCTAAGCATTGAAAGTGTGATCTCTGAAACTTACAGTTTGTGATGAGATAGCAGGAGCCTCCAATGTTAGTTGAATCAAGAGTGACTCGATTCAAAAGACACCTTGTAGATTGTGATGCAGTTGATTCCAAACTGTGCAGATCATACACCGATGAACAAATGTGTAGGTCAAAAGATCATGCTGTCAGCATGTAACGAGTACATGGATGAGATGAAGGATGAAGCAAAAAGACAAGTGTGAAGGGAGAGGAGGAGTCAAAACTGAGAACAGAATGAAGGGGAGAGAGAAGGGACAAACAACATAAAAAGGCAAACCATGCATGTGTAACATGACACTCCCCGTCGAAATCTATGATTTCTAATAACAACAATACATTTTAGTTAAGTCCATGTATAATAGATGTTTCTTCTTCTGAAACATCTCTCTCTGCAACAGTTCGGTGTGAGGGGTTCATCTTCCTGTTTAGGCAGAAGCAGTACCAGCTTGTTTATGGGTCTGAAGTAGTGTCTTGCAGAACCTTCTTTCATTACTTTAAATCCTACTTTCCACACCTTGCCGTCATTACTTGGAATAGTCTTTGTAATAAGACCCATAGGTCAATCGTTACGATGAGCATCCCTTTCTTTCAGGAGAACTATGTCCCCGGCTTGCGGGTCGGGTTTGCTGACTTGCCACTTTCTTCAACTTTGAAGATTGCAAAGGTACTCCAATGGCTCCAAAATGTATTAGCAAGACGTTGGACCCGTTTCCATTGGTATTTGTAAACATTTTGACAATCGAAGTCCCAAGGAAGAATAGTGGCTACTCTGATCTTTTGAGTTAGAAGAGTGGCTGGAGTTAGCAATACTGGTGACTCTGGGTCTGAGGAACAAGTGGTCTCTCATTAATTATTGCGGACACCTCTGCAAGGTAGTTGACCAAGACTTCATGTGTGAGTTGGGAAGATTTTGGGCAGGATTTTCCTAGAAATCCCAAGCATGCGCTCCCAAGAGCCTCCCATATGGGAGGAATGTGGCGGGTTGAATTCCCATTTACACTTGTTGTCATTGAAGAGGTTCTCTATCTTATCTGCTCCTGAAAAATTTGTCCCACAGTTGCATCTAAGTAACTTTACAGGTCCACGTGTGGAGAAAAATCTTCTGAAGGCATTAATAAAGCAAGAAGAGTCCATTGATTCTATAAATTCGATATGCACTGCACGTAAGTAAATAGCATGGCCCAACATTTATTGTTGATGTCTCCACCACGATTTTTACGTGTAACAACGGTCCAAGGGCCGAAAATATCCAAACCGACATTGGAAAAGGTGGTTTAGTGCTTAATCTGTCAGTTGGAAGCTCTGACATCTGTTGATTTAAATGTTTTCCTCTTAGTCTTTGGCACTTGACGCATTTATGGAGTATGGAGGATATACATAGCTTTATTCCGATTATCCAGAAACCTGCAGACCTTACTGCTCCCTCTGTGAAGTGACGGCTTTGGTGTTGCACTTTCTCATGGTAATGTCTGACTAGCAGGGCAGTAATATGGTGATGTCCATTAATGATTAGGGGATTTTGCTCTTCACTGGTAACATTGGACCTTGCTATGCGACCACCAACTCGGAGTAGTTTGTTCTGATCAATTATTGGATTCAACTGGTATAGAGGACTATCTTTAGCTGGGTTGAGTCCCTTTGACATGTTGTGAATTGTTTGTGAATATACTTCATGTTGGACACATTGGATGATGAGTCTCTCGGCTTTAGCAACCTCTGCAATTGTGGGGGGCCCTTTACAGATGTGCCACTTCCCACACTCTTGATTATTGTCACCGCTGTTTGCAAAGTTATGAGCAACGTGAATAAGACTTGCAATGGCTCGTACGGCAGAAGACCATTTGGAAAAACTTTCAAAAAGGCGAGATTTTAATTTTACCTTTGCCTCTACGGAGGTATTAAGTGTAACTGCAGGAGTCTTGATTTCGTTATTGAACTCCAGACAGATAAGTTCAAAGGTAGACTTTACAGTGCTTGAGAAGAAGTTCTCATTCAAGAGTACTGGTGGAGATATTCATGATGTATCCAGAAAAACAGCAGGTAGTGCACAACTGCCTAAGTCGGCAGGGTTAAGATCAGTGGGCACATAGTGCCATTGCACTGGAATGGAGAATTTCCTAATGCGTTCCACTCGATTGATGACACACACATGGAACTGTCTTGTTTGATTGTGTATGTATCCTAGAACAATTTAGCTGTCTGTGTAAAAGTCAAAGGAGTCAATATGGAAGTCTATTTTGTGCTTTATAAACTCAGCAATTTCAATAGCTAATGTGACTGCACATAGTTTGAGCCTTGGAATAGTATGTGCAGGTTTTGGAGTTAGTTTGGCCTTGCCCATGATGAATCCTATGTCTATTTCACAGTTGGGGTGTACAACTTGGAAACAGCAGTGGCTTCCATGGATGCATCAGAGTAGACATGGATCTCTAGTTTGGTGGCATTCTTTGAGGATGTAAGATCGTGGTATCTTACACTGTTCCAATGCCTGGAGAGACTGCTTCCAGGATTCCCACCTATGTCGTTTCTCTTTGGGTAAAGAGGTATCCCAGTCAGTGTTCTCTGAAGTAAGTTGTCTGAGTAATGTCTTGCCCTGTATAGTAAAGGGTGCTATCAATCCCAAGGGATCGTAGATTCTGTTTACTGCAGACAGTACTCCGCGTTTTGTGTAGGGCTTGTCACAGACTGACGTTTGAAATGTGAACACGTCTTGTTTAACATCCCACAGCAACCCAAGGCTGCTTTGAGTGAGGGTAAGGTCAGACCCTAGTTGGAATTCCTTAGCACTGATTGCATAATCATCAGAAAGAAATGCTGTCATAACCTCATTGCTGTTGGAGATGATTTTGTGTAGTCGGAGATTGGCAGTAGCGAGCATGTTCTGAGTTGTGTGAGAAGGTCGATGGCTTCTTCCTCTGTAGGCCGAGACTTGAGACCATTGTCTACGTAGAAGTTCCTTTCCACAAACTGATATGCATCAGACCCAAACTCTTGTTTGCCTTCTTGTGCTGTTTTCCTCAGTACTCATAAATGGAAACAGCAGGGGAGTATCTATAACCAAAAACGTGTACTTTCAACCGATAGTCTATAACCTCGTCATTGACATCATTATTGTGGTACCATCGGAACCTGAGGAAGTTTCTATTGTCTTCACAGACGACGAAACAATGAAATATTTGTTGGATGTCAGCCATAATGGCAATTGGTTTTTGTCTAAAGCGGAGTAAGACTCCTAGGAGGTTGTTGTTCAGGTTAGGCCCAGTGAGAAACTAACTCATTGTCTCTTGTGGTCACTTCAAACACTGTGTTACAAATGTTGTCATCCCGGAAGACAAATGCTTTCCTATCATCTTGTATGATGCGCTCTTGCATACCTTTGTCACACAGCTTTTATTCACACTGCAGTGATGTTGTCGATGTGGGAAACAAGTAATGCGTCCATTTGGCAGAACATGTGTTTTAAAGGAGGAATCTGAGAACAGTTTCCTGACGTTACTAGGGCAGACGTTGCCTATGATGACCCAGCCTAGATCCAGACACCGGGCATAAGGTGCATCATGTGGGCTTTTGATTTGCTGGCGAACCTTGTGCACTCTTAGAATGTCTCTCCCAAGTAACAGCAGGACATTAGCATTTTCACCAAAGGCTGGTATTTGGTTTGCTATGTCTTTTAAGTGTGAATGGTGCAGGGCAGCTTCAGGAGTGGGGATCTCATCCTTGTTAGTTGGGATCTGATTACACTCGATGATAGTGGGCAAGGGTATTTCTATGTTGCAATGGAGAGGAGCAAATATGAGGCCACTGGCTCTTCTATCCAAGACTTATGTAATGCCTGCACAAGTACCCCAGGTATAAGGTAGAGCATCTCCAAATATGCCGAGCAGATCAAAGAATCTTGTGCTTGCAAGAGATTGGTTACTCTGATCGTCGAGAATGGTATACAGTTTTATGGCCATTTCAGGTTGGCCCTTTGAGTATACATGAACCCAGCATATATTTGCGCAGGATTCATCACAAAATCTTTCTCCACAGACTTCAGTGCATGTAGAGAATACTGGGGTGGAGGCAGCTGTACGTTCAGTGTGCTCCCTGCCATGCTTTGCCTTGGGAGGGATGTCTATAGATGGAGTAGAACAATGTTGGTACAGATGAAGAGCTTGTAAGTGGTTGCTACTACCGCATTCCATGCATTTAACCCCTTAAGGACACAGGGCGTACCTGTGCGCCCTGAGTCCGCTCCCTTTCTGTCATAGCGGGTCGGGCTAGTGGCTAATAGCGTGTAGAACCGATCACGGTGCCGCCCACTATTAATCCTTTAGACAGCATTCAAAGTTGATCGCCGCGTCTAAAGTGAAACTAAACTACCGCCGGCTAGCTCATTGGGCTGTTCAGGACTGCCGTGGTGAAATCGCGGCATCCCGAACAGCTGTAGGACACGAGGAGGGTCCCCTTACCTGCCTCCTGGTGTTCGATTGCCGAATGACTGCTCAGTGTCTGAGATCCAGGCATGAGCAGTCAAGCGGCAGAATCATCGATCAATGGTTTCCTATGAGAAACCATTGATCAATGTAAAAGATCAGTGTGTGCAGTGTTATAGCCCCCTATGGGGGCTTTAACATTGCAAAAAAAAAAAAGTGGAAAAAAAAGTTAATAAAGATCCTTTAACCCCTTGCCTAAAAGTTTGAATCACCCCTTTTCCCATTTTTGCATTGATAGGACTTATTGATCGGTTTTTATTCATTTTTAAATTATATAAAAAGTGACCAAAAATGCACTATTTTGGATTTTGGAATTTTTTTGCGCGCACGCCATTGACCGAGCGGTTTAATTAATGATATATTTTTATAATTCGGACATTTCCGCACGCGGTGATACCATATATGTTTATTTTTATTTTTATTTACACTGTGTTTTTTTTTATTGGAAAAGGGGGGTGATTCAAACTTTTAATAAGGGAGGAGTTAAATGATCTTTATTCACTTTTTTTTTTCACTTTTTTTTTGCAGTGTTATAGGTCCCATAGGGACCTATAACACCGCACACACTGATCTTCATCATTGATCACTGGTTTCTCATAGGAAACCAGTGATCGACGATTCTGCCGCATGACTGCTCATGCCTGGATCTCAGGCACTGAGCAGTCATTCGGCGATCGGACAGCGAGGAGGCAGGTAGGGGCCCTCCCGCTGTCCTGTAAGCTGTTCGGGATGCCGCGATTAGCCGCGGCTATCCCGAACAGCCCGACTGAGCTAGCCGGCAACTTTCACTTTCACTTTTAGCCGCGCGGCTCAGCTCTGAGCGCATGGCTAAAGGGTTAATAGCGCGCGGTGCCGCGATCGGCGCTGCGCGCTATTAGCGGCGGGTCCCGGCTTCACTATGACGCCGGGCCCGCCGTGATATGACGCGGGGTTACTGTGTAACCCCGCGTTATATCAGGAGAGCAGGACCAAGGACGTACCGGTACGTCCTTGGTCCTTAAGGGGTTAATCACTCATCATAGCTAAGATGTTCCATGCCCCATATTAGTTTAGTCGCATATTAGTTTGATCTTTTAATCTCTAATATCTAGAAAATGTAGTGATTTTCCTCGAGAATTCAAAAGTAAATAACATGTTCATATAGTTTCCGTTCAGATATTGTACAAATTGTTCAAACTCTTCACGCGTTCCGTCCCATATAATCAACACATCCTTTGAAAGGTATTTGGTTGATCTTCTAAGATCCCTTGAATGATCTTTTGACTGTTCTGCCTCTTCAGTCTAAGCATTGAAAGTGTGATCTCTGAAACTTACGTTTGTGATGAGATAGCAGTAGCCTCCAAACTTAATTGAATTGGCTGACAGTGACTCGATCCAAAAGACACCTTGTAGATTGTGAAGTTTATTCCAAACTGTGCAGATCATACACCGATGAACAAATGGATCGGTCAAAAGATCATGTTGTGAGCAGGTAATGGGTACATGGATGAGATGAAGGATGAAGCAAAACGACAAGTGTGAAGAGAGGGAAGGAGTCGAAAATGAGAACAGAATGAAGGGGAGAGAGAAGAGACAAAAAAGATAAAAAAAGGCAAACCATGCATGTATAACATGACAACTACACATCAAGATGACAGAGAGGAACGGTGGGTCAGGCTCACATCTTGCTTCTTAGCATGCTTTTTTGTTAAAAAAAGCATGTTAAAATGGCATGTTAAAACATACCCTTCATGCACTTTATGGGCGTTCTCCCCAGAGAAGAGCGCCCAAAATGCACTAAGCCATTTTTGTGTTTTTCCTTTCTTCTTGTTTCAGATATGTGAACGCAGAGGACTACATTGATGACCAGTGTTTTATTTTTTTTTATTTTTATTTCTAACATGGGCTGTAGAGGAATGTATTATTAAGCCAGGGCTTAACCTCCAATTATTACCCCGGTAGCCATCGCCACAAGAGTATTGGGAAGAGCACATACCAACAGGCCTGGAGTGTCAAAAATTGCACTCCTGGGCCTAGTCAGTAACAGGCTGATTTTATTTAGACTAGGGAGGGCCAAAAACAATGTTCCTTATCCACCCTGGCAATGTTAGGCTGCTGCTGCTTGGCTGGTATCTGACTGAAAATGAAAATACAGACATACACACATTTTTTTCCTCCCAAAAAAAATTAAAATAAAAATATCTTAAGGGGAGAACACCCATAAAGTGCATGAGGGGGCTGTTCATGTTTTACATTTTTTACGTGCCTTTTTGCTAAGTGAACTGAGACTGACTTACCACCCACATTCTTGTCTTTCATCTTCATGTGTAGTCCAGCATCTACTGACGTCAATGCTAAAGGCAGGGCAACATACAAGGAGGCCACAGCAGAAATGACAGTTTAGTGATTTCACCCGAGCAGAATGCAGATGCATTTTTGCTTCTTTCTTATGGCCAAAAGCCAGACTCTGACCACATATCTGATATGACCTGAAATGACAGCTGTTAGTTTGGGTCATCGAACCAATGGTCAAGCAAAGACTGGCAGCCATAATATGGACGAAAAAATGCCTTCATTCCGCCCATGTAAAAACGGCCTTGGGCAGATCAGAGTAGCGCGCAATCAAGATGGAGGCAATAGCACCTCCAAATGTACAATTCAGGTAAAAATGTCAATCCCATCTGACAATGTCGCCCCAATGTCACAGATGGACTCACACAACCCCAAAAGTAAATGTATAGTAAATATAGCATTATAATTTCTAATTCTTTTCAGCTTCTTTTTTCTTTTCCTTTCCATCTCTCCTCACTCATGTGGTACATTTTTCTCTTATGGCAGTCAAGCTCCGGGCATGTAGACTAACACAATTTACTAACATTTAATGTTCAACACTATGAAGATTTAATTAATATAATCCGTGTTAGTTTTCCCCTTTTTTTGCCCTGACTAGCAACCATGGTTTTAATAATTATTAAATGTTTTTTTACTGCTTTTCTTTTTGTCGATTGGATTTTGTATCCCTTGTTGGATACACGTGTATTTGTGACATCTAACATTGAGATCTGAGCAGTTTTTATGTGTGTCATTTGTATACATGTTTTCTATGTTATCCCGTTACTCACGGAGACGCTGTGTCACAAATTTGATACTCGGCGCACCTGTGACTAGTGGGAAGGTAAGCACATCCCACCTTTTTTGATTGGATATGGGTGGTACACCTTGCCTTATATAGAGCTTGTACTCACTTCTTTTGTGCGTATGACTAAGGCCCGTTTGCAGGGCCGAAGCGCATCACCCTTGCCCATGTTTGTCATGTACTTGTATCTCTTCATGCAATAAAATATCCCGAATTTGACCTACCTGCGCTGGACCACCTCTTCTTGTTTGCAGTAAATATAGCAGGAGCAGTATTCAAAATAATCTCTCTGATCGCCCCTGTGCACCTGCTTTCTCCTCCCCACTGATCTGCCCGATGTATTGAGGACACCTCTGAGAACACCAGTTGTGGTGAGTGCCGTTCAGTTCTTCCCTCTTGTTAACAAATGCTTATACGTTGCTGCATTGGATCAGAACACCACCACACTTGATGACACAGAATTACCCCGGCCTATGAACCAAACCTACCACATCATATAGAGGGTCCACTGGTAGTTTACAGTTAGCAGTGCCATCCCCTATCTCTTTCTATATACTATTCAAAATAATGCATATACTTAGTTATGCTGTAGAATAATCTTTTTGTACGTATTGCTTTTGCAGTCATCTGTACATTACTAGTGGCCTACTCATCCCTAATGTTATCACATCTTTTGTATTACCAGTAGCCGGCATATCATTCCTGTTTTTTATGCTAGTTCAGTGGTCTGCCTGTCATCCATGATGGGAAAGTTATTTATAGCGGGGGTTGCCTTTGTGAGACAACCCCTTTTGTACTTTTTGCCACTTTTATGTAATTTAATGTGTAATGTTGTCAGTTTTGTGAATATGTTATTGTGATATATGCTACAAATTCTTGACCAGTGCTCCAAATTAAAAAAAAAAAATTCCATTTGAAGAATAAAAATAAATGATGTTACTGGTGATTAAAAAAAATAAAATAAACAGACATCACACAATAACTTCACTAACCCCACATTATCTAAAAAGTAGAGAACCAACAAATGAGGGGAAGACATAATAATGATATAACATGTTTATATGACCCGTTACCATGCCAAAGGATTGACAGATAAGCCTTACAGAAAACTGCCAGACGTTGATGCTACAATCGATCCAGACACATCATATATCAGGAATAAAAATATGAATATTCTCTGAGCCGTTAAAGCTTTTTCTCTCATGCGCAAATGTTTACATGTTGCCAAAATAAATATTGTTTCTCACTTATTTCAGAGTTTAGATGAATCTATTCAATATCTCATACTGTTGTAATGGATACCCTGTATCCTGTAGTGTTTGGAATGACCTCACACCAATAATCCAGAATGTTATTTTTGTCATAAAATCATGTTGATAATTTTATGAGCTATAAAATGCAGAGCTTTAAAATAATAGCTTATGTTGCAGAAAGTCTAACGTTTTTACAGATCTGCACCTTTGTAGTGCTAAGAAATAATCAGAAAAAAAAATTTTCATGAAAAAAATAAGAAAAAGAAATACTTGAACATACAACACTTATCCCCACCTAAATTCCGGGATATCAGGTGTGACTTTAGTCATCCTCCATATCCCAGACTCACAGGGGTTCAAAGAAACTAAGATATAGGTAACCCTCACCCAAGAGATACTTTAGCTGTTAGGCTGCATTCACACAGCCATCTAGACCCGTTTCGTTCTTCTCCCGTCAAAATTAAAAACGGACTTTAGAAAAAAAGGACAATAACGGATGCAAACGGATGTTATCCGTTTGTATCCGTTTAGATCCATTTTTGTTCAGTTAATTAACCAAACAAAACATTTTTTTTTGTTCTGAGCATGCTCAAAAGTAAAAATGGATCAAAAAACGGATTGAAAAAACGGATGCAAATGGATGACATTAACCCCTTAACCTGTTAACAACCAAGGGCGCACAGGTACGCTTTTGCTCCCTGGTAATTAAGGACCAAGGTTGTACCTGTATGCCCGTGGGAATTTCGGTCCCCGCTGGGTGGAGACCGGACCGGGGTGACTGCTGATATCGATCAGCAGGCACCCCACGCAAATGCCCAGGGGGGGTCATCAGACCCCCCATGTCGGCGATCGGCGCAAATCGCAAGTGAATTCACACTTGTGATTTGCACGATTCCGGGTCATTCCAGGTCTATGGTGACCCGGAAAATAAGGGGGATCGTGGTTGTCCAAGACACCCACGATCCCCCTGAAGGGATAGGACTGAGGTGGCAGGGGTGCCACCCCTCCTATCCCTGCTATTGGGCGTCTAGAAGCGATGTCCAATAGCAGATCGGGGGCGGGGGGGGGGGGGGTTAACTTTCGTTTTCCCCATTCTGCACACCCACAATAAGCGGGGCAGAATGGGGAAACCGAAGGGGATCGGGCGCTGAAGTCCACTAACCCTACGTACGAGGCTGCGGGCGACAATCGGTGTCAGAGATCGGCAGGCGGCATGTCGTGCGGCTGGCTCCCTGGATCCGACAGGACTGGTAAGTTGCCTAGCAACATCTAGAGGGCTACAGTTTCAGACCACTGTACAGTGGTGTCTACACTGTTGCCCTCCAGGTGTTGCAAAACTATAACTCCCAGCATGCCCAAACAGCTGTCATGCTGGGATTTGTAGTTTTGCAACTGCTGGAGGCCTACAGATTGGATATCACTGTGCAGTGAACTGTGGCCCTCTAGATCTTGCAAATCTACAACTCCCAGCATGCCCAAACAGCTGTCATGCTGGGATATGTAGTTTTGCAACATCTGGATGGTCACAGTTTGGAGATCACTGTGCAGTGGTTTCTAAAGATCAAGAGAAGGTGGAGCTACTGAATGGGTTCTTTAGTTCTGTATATATACTAGGGAAGAAGGAGGAGCTGACATTGGCCAGGTCAGTGCTGATAACACATCATGTAATGTACTGAACTGGCTTAATGTAGAGATGGTACAAGGTAAGTTAAGTAAAGTAAATGTAAGCAAATCTCCAGGACCAGATGGATTACACCCAAGAGTTCTTAGAGAGGTAAGTTCAGTAATATCTGTACCCTTGTTCACGATATTTAGAGATTCTCTGGTGTCTGGTATTGTGCCAAGGGACTGGCGCAAGGCGAATGTGGTACCAATCTTCAAGAAGGGCTCTAGGTCTTCCCCAGGAAACTATAGACCGGTAAGTTTAACGTGCATTGTGGGTAAATTTTTTGAAGGACTTATACGGGATTACATACAGGAATACATAGGGGATAATAGTATTATAAGTGATAGCCAGCATGGGTTTACTAAGGATAGAAGTTGTCAAACCAATCTAATTTGCTTTTATGAAGAGCTGAGTAGAAGCCTTGACAGAGGAATGGCTGTGGATATAGTGTTTCTGGATTTTGCTAAAGCGTTTGATACTGTCCCTCATAGACGTCTGACAGGTAAGTTAAGGTCTTTGGGCTTGGAAACTTTAGTTTGTAACTGGATTGAACACTGGCTCATGGATCGTACCCAGAGAGTGGTGGTCAATGATTCATACTCTGATTGGTCCCCGGTAATTAGTGGTGTACCCCAAGGTTCTGTACTGGGGCCACTGTTGTTTAATTTATTTATCAATGATATAGAGGATGGTATTAACAGCTCTGTTTCTATCTTTGCAGATGACTCCAAGCTTTGTAGCACGGTACAGTCTATAGAGGATGTGCATAAGTTACAAGATGACTTGGATAGACTAAGTGTCTGGGCATCCACTTGGCAAATGAGGTTCAATGTGGATAAATGTAAAGTTATGCATCTGAGTACTAATAACCTGCATGCGTCGTATGTCTTAGGGGGTGTTAAACTTGCAGAGTCACTGGTAGAGAAGGATCTGGTTGTACTTGTAGATCACAGACTACAGAATAGCATGCAATGTCAGGCTGCTGCTTCCAAAGCCGGCAGGATATTGTCATGTATCAAAAGAGGCATGGACTCAGGGGACAGGGACATAATACTCCCCCTTTATAAAGCATTGATACGGCCTCACCTGGAATATGCTGTTCAATTTTGGTCACCAGTCCATAAAAGGGACACTGTGTTGCTGGAAAGAGTGCAGAGACGCGCGACTAAACTAATATGGGGTTAGTAGTTACAATTGTTTAGTCTTGAGAAGAGACATTTAAGGGGGGATATGATAAACGTATATAAATATATTAATGGCCCATACAAAACATATGGAGAAAAACGGTTCCAGGTTAACCCCCTCAAAGGACAAAGGGGCACTCCCTCTGTTTGGAGAAGAAAGGGTTTAGTCTCAAGGGGCGACACGCCTTCTTTACCATAAGAACTGTGAATTTATGGAACAGTCTACCTCAGGAACTAGTCACAGGAGGAACGATTAATAAATTTAAAAGAAATGGGGTTACACATTTTGGGGGTAATTTTCTCCTATTACCCCTTGTAAAAATGTAAAATTTGGGGGAAAACCAGCATTTTTGTGAACATTTATTTTTTTCATTTACACATCCAACTTTAATAAAAGTCGTGAAATACCTGTGAGGTGTTAAGGCTCACTGTACCCCTTGTTACGTTCCTTGAGGGGTGTAGTTTCCAAAATAGTATGCCATGTGTTTTTTTTTTGCTGTTCTGGCACCATAGGGGCTTCCTAAATGCGACATGCCCCCCAAAAACCATTTCAGCAAAATTTGCTTTAAAAAAGCCAAATGTGACTCCTTCTCTTCTGAGCATTGTAGTTCGCCCGAAGAGAATTTTACATCCTAACATGGGGTATTTCCATACTCAGAAGAGATGGGGTTACAAATTTTGGGGGACATTTGCTCCCATTCCCCTTTATAAAAATGGTTAATTTTGGAAAAAAAACTGCACTTTAGTGAAAACATTTTGTTTTTCATTTACACATCCGACTTGTGTGGCGTGTTAAGGCTCACTGGACCCCTTGTTACGTGCCTTGAGGGGTGTAGTTTCCAAAATGGTATGCCACCATGTGGGGGGTTTTCTGCGGTTCTGGCACCATAGGGGCTTCCTAAATGTGACATGCCCCCTAAAAACCATTTCAGAAAAACTCACTCTCCAAAATCCCATTGTCGCTCCTTCCCTTCTAAGCCCTCTACAGCGCCCGCCGAAAACTTGACATACAGATATGAGGTATTTCCTTACTCGTGAGAAATTGGGTTACAAATTTTTGAGAGGATTTGTCTCCTTTTACCTCTTGTAAAAATTCAAAAACTGGGTCTACAAGAACATGTGAGTGTAAAAAATGAAGATTTTGAATTTTCTCCTTTATTATGCTGTTATTCCTGTGAAACACCTAAGGGTTAACACACTTACTGAATGTCATTTTGAATACTTTGAGGGGTGCAGTTTTCATAATGGGGTCATTTGTAGGATATTTCTAATTGGAAGGCCCTTCAAATCCACTTTAAACCTGAACTGGTCCACTGGTCCATGAAAAATTCCGATTTTGAAAATTTTGTGAAAAATTGGAAAATTGCTGCTGAACTTTGAAGCCCTCCGATGTCTTCCAAAAGTAAAAACATGTCAACTTTATGATGCAAACATGAAGTAGACATATTGTATTTGTGAGTCAAAATATAATTTATTTGGAATGTCTATTTTCCTTACAAGCAGAGAGCTTCAAAGTTAGAAAAATGCTAAATTTTAAAAATTTTTATAAAATTTGGGCATTTTTCACCGAAAAATTATGAAAGTATCGACAAATTGTTACCACTATCATAAAGTAGAATATGTCATGAAAAAACAATCTCGGAATCAGAATGAAAGGTAAAAGCATCCCAGAGTTGTTAATGCTTAAAGTGAAAGTGGTCAGATGTGCAAAAAACGCTCTGGTCCTACAGTGAAAATTGGCCTGGTCCTTAAAAGGTTTTTTCAGTTTTTGCATTTTTGTTTTTTCCTCCTTAACTTTTAAAAATCAGAACCCTTTCAATTTTCCACCTAAAAAAACATATCATGGCTTATTTTTTGCTTCACCAATTATACTTTGCAGTGACATTAGTCATTTTACCCAAAAATCCATGGCCAAACGGAAAAAAAAATCATTGTGCGACAAAATGGAAGAAAAAACGCCATTTTGTAAATTTTGGGGGCTTCCGTTTCTACGCAGTGCATATTTCGGTAAAAATGACACCTTATAATCATTCTGTAGGTCCATACGGTTAAAATGATACCCTACTTATATAGGTTTAATTTTGTCGTACTTCTGGAAAAAATCATAACTACATGCAGGAAAATGTATACGATTTATACCACATATGTTTATTTTTATTTACACTGTTTTATTTTTTTAATGGGAAAAGGGGGGTGATTCAAACTTTTATTAGGGAAGGGGTTAAATGACCTTTATTAACACTTTTTTTTGCACTGTTATAGCCCCCATACACTGTTAATAACCCACATACACTGATCTTTTACACAGATCACTGACATGTATTAACACGCCTGTTATCAATGTTATCGGCGCTTGACTGCTCCTGCCTGGATCTCAGGCACGGAGCAGTGATTCGCCGATCAGACACCGAGGAGGCAGGTAGGGTCCCTCCCGGTGTTCTGTAAGCTGTTGTAAGCCCAACTGAGCAGCCGGGATAGTTTCACTTTCGCTTCAGATGTGGCGGTCAGCTTTGATCGCCACGTCTGAAGGGTTAATACAGGGCATCACCGCGATCGGTGATGTCCTGTATTAGTCGTGGGTCCCAGCCATTGATGGCCGCCGAGAACGACCCTATGTGATGCTTTTAACTCCTTAACGTCCTTCGTCGTTAAGGAGTTAAAGGCTCATCTGTTTTCCATAGACTTCAATGTTAAATTTACTGCATGTGCCGTTTTTTTCTGTCACAAAAAAATTAAAATGGAAATGAGGCCAGACAGGTGCAAACGGATTGTAAAAAAATCCCATTGACATGAATGGGATTTTTTTAAAACCGTTTTCAATCCATTTACAGCCTGCAAAAAAGGAAACAAAACGGGGATAAAAATACGGGGACAGACGGCCATGTGAAAGCACCTTAACTGTGTGTGTAAAGCTGATCTAGATGTTTATACAACAAAATTAGAATCTTGCAGAAAAATTTAGCTCGGAAATTCGGTTGCATTCTTTTAAAGGGATTCTACAGCACAGTGCAAACAGTGTAATTTCTGTGGCAGAAACATTGCGATTCCAGTGTCCGCCAAAAATGAACTTGTCAATTCTTTTAGCACAATTCATTTAGAAATACATTGCAGTCTATGGAGATGGCGCATTTCCGAATGGTCCAGTGCTGGCATGTTACAGCCGGCACCCTCTATTTGCGGACTGTCCACCAGTGTTTTTTCAGGGCATACACAATGGCCCAGGTGTACTATGGCTGTTACTCCAGAATATTGACTCCAAATGTGCCAAAATTGTTACGCACAGCAGTTTAAACAAATGTATTATCCAGTGTGTGGCAAAAAGAGCAGTGCATTGTGCCTTGCCTTACAAGGGGGTATGATTTATTGGGAGAGGGCCATGGCTAGTCCCCAAAGGGGGCATGGTTTAAATGGGATGCGTTTGTCAAAATTTCTGGGTGCTGGACCATACACAACTGATGTACTTTTCTATTAATTTTGGCATCATCTTTGGCTGGTGATCCAGCCAGATCGAGTTAAGGGTTCACAATACTTAAACATTTTAGGATTTTCTTTTTTGGATATAGTCAATTTTATGGACAATTGTTTTGTTGCCAAATATAACAAACTACAAAGACAAAGCTAACACCATTCTGCATTGTGAACATGCTACCAAATTGGTCTCAGATTCCTTTGTTCTGCTAATAAGATTTGGGCCAGAAGTGATTTTTGGTAATCTTTAGTCATCTCTGAGTTCTCCAAATTTATGCTCAGCTACATTTTGTATATCGTATATTAAAGGGGTTATCCACTATAAGGTGGTTTTAGCAATTACCTGCCAGACAGTAATATTTTTAAGAAGGATCCATGCTTGTCTTGGGGCTAAATGGCTGTGTTCTGAGATTACCATGACGCTGAGGCTATCTCTTTGTGAACTGGCTATTTCCTGTTGGAGATTGTTCCATCAAAATATAAGTCCCATGATTCCTTGTTTGTAAGTGTGAGGTCACTTTTCTCCATCCCACACATCAGCCACCACACCCATTGAAACACACCTGTGATCATTTCCATGCAATAGACCAGTGTTTTCTGATCAGAATACCTCCAGCTGTTGCAAAACTACAATTCTTGCAGAATGATTTCCCTCCAACCCAACGGTTGCTCCACCCATTGAAGCAGACAGACTCCCTCTGACTAGTGATGTAATGTTTCGGGCCGCACTGCAACCTGGGAAAACCTGAGACGACACTCATATTGTATGCTGCTAAAAATAAACATTGGTGCAAAAATTACAGAAGAATTGCGAGACCGCAATAAAACACAGGTACATACACGATATTATGCACTACACTAACTTTGCAGCCCCTGTAGCACAGTCAAATCAAATAAAAAAATCACAGAATACTCCTTTAACTCCAATATTTATTTTCCCAAAAGATGTTTCTCAAAATATGGGCAATGGTGCACGATAATAAAAGTTAATGAAAATAGCATTTGTCTTAAATTTTAACTAGAGCATATATATGTATCCTTTTACCAAAGACTCACTTAGCGTGGGTTATATATAAAAGGTCATCGCCTGTAGGAGTACTTTCTGTATGACTCACTAGCGATCAGAGATAAACTTATCATTGTTGCCAATTTCGTTAACCTTTTCACACAGCCTTTGTTTGTTTGAGAATCTAGCCTAGTTTCATGGTGTTTGATGAAAAACATTACTTTATATTTGACAGAAAGACATTTAGAGACTCTCACTATAGGTACCCAAATCCTTAAAGAGTAGCTCCCACCATCTCATAATTATTTTACTCTGTCCCTACCTATAGGTAATCTCATACAGTGATAGCATATTGCTAGGATATACCATCACTTTGTGATCTGTGAGGATTCAACCTCTGAGACCTCCATTGATTGTGAGAACAATGAGGATGCAGTTGGTGTGGTGCTCTGTCTCTTTTAGGAGAAAAACAGACACAAATTTTTATATACAAAAAAATTAAATAAAAAAAAATAAAAAAACGCTGCAATTTAGCTAAAAATTCTACAGCCAGATGTGAGCTGGTAGTTAATAGGTAAATATGAAATAAAGTACCAACATCGTGTTTTTCCACCCTTCAGTGGCATTTTCTAGCATTTTCAAAATTGTAGCGTGCTCTGGGTGTGTAGTTTTTTTTTTAAGGCATTGTGGTCTTTTTCCTCCCATAAACTTGGTGGAGTGCTGCAATGATGGATGGAAGCTTCTCCCATCTGCATACAGGATTTTAGGAGTTTTTGGTCACTTACCTTAACAAGGCTCTTATTCCTGATTACTTAGTTTGGTGGGGTGGCCAGCTCTAGTAGGAGTCCTGGTTGTTCCAAACTTCTTACAATTTATGAATTATGGGGGGGAGATTTATCAAAACCTGTCCAGAGGAAAAGTTGTCCAGTTGCCCATAGCAACCAATCAGATCGCTTCTTTCATTTTTAACAAGGCCTCTGCAAAATGAAAGAAGTGATCTGATTGGTTGCTATGGGCAACTGGGCAACTTTACCTTTGCACAGATTTTGATAAATCTCCCCCATGGAGGCTACTGTGCAACTTTACTACATCAGAATTTTTTGTACCCTTCTCCAGACCTGTACATCCACACAATCTTTTCTCTGAACTCTACAGGCAATTCTTTCCACTCATGGCTTGATTTTTGCTTTGAGATGCATTGTCAGCTGTGAAACCTTATATAGGCCGGGCTGTGTCTCTCCAAATCCTTTCCAATCATATGAATTTACCACAGATGACTACAATTGTGGTGTAGAAACATCTCAATGGCAATGAAGAGAAATAGGAGATCCCAGAGCTAAGTTTCAAGTGTCATACCAAAGGGTCTGAATACTTATATCCATGCAAAATTTTAGTTTGCACCCAGTTTGGCAAGCATTTTGCTACATGGTGCTAGATAGAAACTTTTAAATACATAAAGGGAATCAACACTGTAAAGGAGGAGAGGACGGCCTCTGGTTCCGAGCATTCTGAACAAAATGCTTAAAACGCTGGAGCAACCCTTTAAATTACAGAGGCAAAGGTTTAAAAGTAATATGAGGAAGTATTACTTTACTGAGAGAGTAGTGGATGCATGAAATAGTCTTCGTGCAGAAGTCATCGCTGCAACTACAGTGAAGGATTTTAAAGAGGTACTCCAGTGGAAAACATTTTTTTTTTTTATCAACTGGTGCCAGAAGGTTAAACAAATTTGTAAATTACTTCTATTAAAAGATCTTTACCCTTCCAGTACTTTTTAGCAGCTGTATGCTATAGAGGAAATTCTATACTATTTGAATTTCTTTTTTGTCTTGTCCACAGTGCTCTCTGCTGACACCTGCTGCCTGTGTCAGGAACTGTCCAGAGCAGCATAGGTTTGCAATGGGGATTTTCTGATGCTCTGGACAGTTCTTGTTACGGGCAGCAAGTGTCAACAGAGAGCACTGTGGACAAGACAAAATATAAATTCAAAAAGTATAGAATTTCCTCTGTAGCATACAGCTGCTAAAACGGACTGAAAAGTTAAAGATTTTTTTTAACCCCTTAAGGACCAAGGTTTTTTCCGTTTTTGCATTTTCGTTTTTTGCTCCTTGCCTTTAAAAAATCACAACACTTTCAATTTTGCACCTAAAAATCCATAAGATGGCTTATTTTTTGCGCCACCAATTCTACTTTGTAATGAAGTCAGTCATTTTGCCCAAAAATCTACGGTGAAACGGGAAAAAAAATCATTGTGCGACAAAATTGAAAAAAAACAACGCAGTTTTGTAATTTTGGGGGCTTCCGTTTCTACATAGTACATTTTTCGGTAAAAATTACACCTGATATTTATTCTGTAGGTCCATACAATTAAAATGATACCCTACTTATATAGGTTTGATTTTGTCGGACTTGGAAAAAATCATAACTACATGCAGGAAAATTAATACGTTTAAAATTGTCATCTTCTGACCCATATAACTTTTTTATTTTTCCGTGTATGGGGTGGTATGAGGGCTAATTTTTTGCGCCGTGATCTGAAGTTTTTAACGGTACCATTTTTGCATTGATAGGACTTATTGATCGCTTTTTATTCATTTTTAAATGATATAAAAAGTGAGCAAAAAATCACTATTTTGGACTTTGGAATTTTTTTGCGCGCACGCCATTGACCGAGCGGTTTCATTAATTATATATTTTTATAATTCGGACATTTCCGCACGCGGTGATACCATATATATTTATTTTTATTTACACTGTGTTTTTTTTTATTGGAAAAGGGGGGTGATTCAAACTTTTAATAGGGGAGGAGTTAAATGATCTTTATTCACTTTTTTTTCACTTTTTTTTTTTTGCAGTGTTATAGGTCCCATAAGGCTGATGTTGATCAATGTCTAGCATTAACCCTTTAGACGCTGCAAGAAAAGTTGATTGAGGCATCTAAAATGGAAAAACCTCATCTAAGGCTCCTTTCACACTATACCCATTACAATGTCCCGTTAAGAAAACCCTTAAAAATAGCCGTTAAAAAAATCCAATTCAAGTCTATGGGAATTTTTGTTTATCCATTATCACCTGTTATCATCTGTCATCACCCGTAATGGATGTTATTTGAGACGGGAGAAAAAAACGTTACATGCACAAATTTTTCTCCTGTCACAAATAATGTCCGTTATTTATAAGGGGCTATAACTGGTGATAACAGATATTCAAAAGATCCCATAGACTTGAATGGGATTTTTGTACGGCCGTTTTTAAGGGTTTTCTTAACGGCACATTGTAACAGATCTTTAAAACAGAGCAACATATAATGTGAAAGGAGCCCAAAAAGGAGACAAAATCGTGGGATCCCGATCAGCTGAGAGGAAGGTGGGGGGACCCTTACCTGCCTCCTCGCTGTCTGATCCATGCTCCAATATTGCAGGCAGCATCAGCAGCCAATAAGACTGATCAGTGTTTGCCATCTAAAGATTACATGTAATAGTCTAATATAGGCACTAAAAAATTGTGAATAAAATATAATAAAAAATGTGAATAAAATTGAATAAGCCCAAAGTTTAAATCACCCCCCTTTTTCCATTTGTATTATGAAATTATGTAAAAAAAAAACAAAACAACTATTAAAAGGTCAATGGAATACATGTAAAAAAAAAACAAAAACATAAGGTCCAGAATTTCAGATTTTTTGTCGCTTCATATAGCAGAAAAAAATGAGTCCTCATACATCACCCTACATGGAAAAATAAATGTTATAGGGGGTCAGAAGAGTATGATTTTAAGCATACTTATTTTTGTACAAAAATATATATTTTTTTAAGTAGTAAAATACAACAAAACCTATATAAATTCGGCATTACAGATTTACCCTCCTCTTATCTTGGGGCAATTATTTTGTTGTTGATTTACTGTAATTGTTTGGACCTACAAAATAAAGATAATGGCCCTGATTTGCTAAGAGTGGAGTGTAGGTTTCTTTGTGGGTTTTAATTCCCTACAATTTTTTTTCCAAGGTATTTACTAAGGTTTTTTTTTTTTTTTTTTTACACATGCTCTGATCTGTTGGGTTTTCCTCAGCTTAAATTCACTAAATTTTCTGTGGAAAACTTAGTAAACATGTTGAGTTTTTGTGAAAATGTCGGAAACATGCCCCTTTTCGGTGACCATGCCCCCTTTCCCATGCAGCCACGCCTCTTTTCCGTGTTTTCTCTGTAAAATGGAGAGTTAGTCGTTTTTTTTTTCAGTTCTGGTGCAAATTCTGGCGCAGACAGAATTTCTGGCGCAATGTGCCAGAATCTGGCGCATAACCTAACAAAGCATGTCATTTGCAATAGTAAATGAGGGCCAATATGTCGAAGCCCCAAAATTAGCAAAATGGCATTATATACACATACACTTACATATAACCCCCTCCCACGCAGAGTAAAAGGGGTTAGCCAACTTTTAATGTCCTTATTTAACCCTTTCCCCTATCCACTCCTACGGCTCTCACTAGGATATTAACCCCTTAAGGACCCAGCCCATTTATACCTTAAGGACCCGGCCATTTTTTGCACCTCTGACCACTGTCACTTTAAGATTAATAACTCTGGGATGCTTTTACCTTTCATTCTGATTCCGAGATAGTTTTTTTGTGACATATTCTACTTTATGTTAGTGGTAAATTTTTGCCTATACTTGAATCATTTCTTGGTGAAAAATTCCAAAATTTCATGAAAAAATTGAAAATGTTGCATTTTTCTAACTTTGAAGCTCTCTCCTTGTAAGGAAAACAGACATTCCAAGTAAATTATATTTTGATTCACAAATACAATATGTCTACTTTATATTTGCATCATAAAGTTGACATGTTTTTTTTACTTTTGGACGACATCAGAGGGCTTCAAAGTTCAGCAGCAATTTTCTAATTTTTCATTAAATTTTCAAAATCGGAATTTTTTATGGACCAGTTCAGTTTTGAAGTGGATTTGAAGGGCTTTCTTATTTAAAAAAAATACCCCACAAATGACCCCATTATAAAAACTGCACCCTCAAAGTATTCAAAATGACATTCAGAAAGTTTGTTAACCCTTTAGGTGTTTCACAGGAATAGCAGCAAAGTGAAGGAGAAAATTCTAAATCTTCATTTTTTACACTCGCATGTTCTTGTAGACCCAGTTTTTGAATTTTTACAAGGGATAATAGAAGAAAAAGCCCCCCAAAATTTGTAACCCAATTTCTCTTGAGTAAGGAAATACCTCATATGTGTATGTCAAGTGTTCGGCGGGTGCAGTAGAGGGCTCAGAAGGGAAGGAGCGACAATGGGATTTTGGAGAGTGAATTTTGCTGAAATGGTTTTGGGGGGGGGGGGGGGGGGGCATGTCACATTTAGGAAGCTAAATGTTGTGCCAGAACAGCAGAAACCACCCGCATGGAATACCATTTTGGAAACTACACCCCTCAAGGCACTTAACAAGGGGTCCAGTGAGCCTTAACACTAGTGATGAGCGGCATAGGCCATATTCGAATTCACAATATTTCGCGAATATATGGACGAATATTTTTCATATATTCGCGAAATTCGCATGTTCGTTATATTCATTTTTGCGCATATGCGAAAATATATGCGCATATTCGCGAATATTGAGCCCTCCCTTATTTAATGGTATAGGGAACTTTGGCTAGTGCATCAACTCTGTGATTTTTTGCCCATAGAAACCAATAGGCCCATTGTGGTCTATGGGGATCTCACGGCATGTAAAACAGTAAGCTAAGCAGGATGTTCTTGGCACCACAGTGGATGGGAGACCACAACTGGTTCACGTCCCTGGGTGGGACAGAGTGTTACAGTGTTGTGGTTTAACTTTACTTTCCTGGAAACGCTGCTGTGTTGCCCATAGCAACCAAACAGATTGCTTTCATTTTTCACAAGGCCTCTGCAAAATGAAAGAAGCTATCTGATTGGTTGCTATGGGCATCTCAGAAACTTTTCCTGGAAAAGTTTCCGAGTTGCCTATGGCAACCAGCTTGCTTCCTTCATTTTTCAGAGGCCTTTTCAAAAATGAAGGAAGCAATCTGATTGGTTGCTATGGGCAACTGCACAACTCTTCCTCTTCACTGGTTTTGATGAATCTCCCCCATAGAGGGAGATTTATCAAAACCTGTCCAGAGGAAAAGTTTCTGAGTTGCCCATAGCAACCAATCAGATCGCTTCTTTCATTTTTCAGAGGCCTTTTTAAAAATGAAGGAAGCAATCTCATTGGTTGCTATGGGCAACTGCACAACTCTTCCTCTCCACTGGTTTTCCGCATATGCGCATATTTTCGCGAATATTGAGCCCTCCCTTCTTTAATGGTATAGGGAACTTTCACTAGTGCATTAACTCTGTGATTTTTTTCCTATGGGAACCCTATTGGCCCATTGTGGTTTATTGGGATCTCACAGCATGTAAAACAGTAAGCTAAGCAGGACCTTCTCAGCAGCCAAGTGGAATGGGAGACCACCACAAGCTCAAGTACCTAGGTGGGACAGAGTGTTACAGTGTTGTGGTTTAACTTTACTTTCCTGGAAAAGCAGCTGAGTTGCCCATAGCAACCAATCAGCTTGCTTCTTTCCTTTTTCACAAGGCCTCTGCAAAATGAAGGAAGCAATCTGATTGCTATGGGCCACTCAGAAACTTTTCCAGGAAAAGTTTCTGAGCTGCCCATAGCAACCAATCACATTGCTTCTTTCATTTTGCCGAGGCCTTGTGAAAAATGAAAGAAGCAAGCTGATTGGTTGCTATGGGCAACTCAGCAGCTTTTCCATGAAAGTAAAGTTAAACCACAACACTGTAACCCATGGTGGTCTCCCATCCACTGTTTTACATGCCGTGAGATCCCCATAGACCACAATGGGCCTATTGGTTCCAATGGGCAAAAAAAATCACATAGTTAATGCACTAGTCAAAGTTCCCTATACCATTAAATAAGGGAGGACTCAATATTCTCAAATATGTGCACATGCGCATAAATTTTCTGATATGCGCATAAAATTTTGCATATGCGGAAAAAACGAATATTCGTATTTACGAATATATAGTGCTATATTCGCAATATTTGCGAATATGTGATATTCGCGATTAAAATTCGAATTGCGAATATTCGCGAGCAACACTACTTAACACCCCACAGATGTTTGACGACTTTTCGTTAAAGTCGGATGCGTAAATGAAAAAAATAAATTTTTCACTAAAGTGCAATTTTTTGCCCAAATTTATCATTTTTACAAAGGGTAATGGAAGAAAATGACCCCCAAAATTTGTAACCCCATCTCTTCTGGGTATACCCAATGTTAGGACGTAAAAGGCTCTGCGGGCGAACTACAATGCTCGGAAGAGAAGGAGTCACATTTTGCTTTTGGAAAGCAAATTTTGCTGAAATGGTTTTTGGGGGCATGTCGCATTTAGGAAGCCCCTATGGTGCCAGGACAGCAAAAAAAAAAACACATGGCATACTATTTTGGAAACTACACCCCTCAAGGAAAGTAACAAGGGGTACAGTGAACCTTAACACCCCACAGGTGTTTGACGACTTTTTGTGAAAGTTGGATGTGTGAAAAAAAAAATCTTTTCCACTAAAATGCATTTTTTTCTCCAAATTTTACATTTTTACAAGGGGTAATAGGAGAAAATGACCCACAAAATTTGTAACCCCATTTCTTCTGAGTATGGAAATACCCCATGTGTGGACGTCAAGTGCTCTGCTGGCGCACTACAATGCTCAGAAGAGGAGGAGCGCCATTGAGCTTTTTGAAAGAGAATTTGTTTGGAATGGGAGTCGGGGGCCATGTGCGTTTACAAAGCCCCCCATGGTTCCAGAACAGTGGACCCCATTTTGGAAACTACACCCCTCACAGAATTTAATAAGGGGTGCATTGAGTATTTACACCCCACTGGCGTTTGACCGATCTTTGGAACAGTGGGCTGTGCAAACAAAAAATAAAATTTTTAATTTTCACGGATCACTGTTCCAAAAATCTGTCAGACACCAGTGGGGCAAAAATGCTCATTGTACCCCTTATTACATTTTGTGAAGGGTGTAGTTTCCAAAATAGGGTCACATGTGGGGGGGGGGGGGAGGTTGTCCATTGTTCTGGCGCTATGAAGGCTTTGTAAACACACATGGCCTTCAGTTCCGGACAAATTTTCTCTTCAAAATCCCAATGGCGCTCCTTCTCTTCTGAGCATTGTAGTGCACCAGCAGAGCACTTTACATCAACATATGGGGTATTTTCTTACTCAGAAGAAATGGGGTTGCAAATTTTGGGGGCTTTTTTCCTATTTTCCCTTGTGAAAATGAAAAATTTAGGGTAACACCAGCATTTTAGTGAAATTTTTTTTTTCCATTTTCCCATCCAACTTTAATAAAATTTCGTCAAACACCTGTGGGGAGTTTAGGCTCACTATACCCCTTGTTACATTCCGTGAGGGGTGTAGTTTCCAAAAAGGGGTCACATGTGGGTATAAATTTTTTTTGCATTTATGTCAGAACCGCTGTAAAATCAGCCACCCCTGTGCAAATCACCAATTTAGGCCTCAAATGTACATAGTGCGCTCTCACTCCTGAGCCTTGTTGTGCGTCCGCAGAGCATTTTACACACACATATGGGGTATTTCCCTTTTTGTTTCTTTTACCGCTTGTGAAAATAAAAAGTATGAGGCAACACCAGCATGTTAGTGTAAAATTTTTTATATTTTTTTACACTAACAGGCTGGTGTAGCCCCCAACTTTTCCTTTTCGTAAGGGGTAAAAGGAAAAAAGCCCACCAAAATTTGAAGTGCAATTTCTCCCAAGTACGGAAATTCCCCATATGTGACTCTAAACTGAAATACGACAGGGCTCCGAAGTGAGAGAGCGCCATGCGCATTTGAGGACTACATAGGGATTGCATAGGGGTGGACATAGGGGTATTCTACCCCAGTGATTCCCAAACAGGGTGCCTCCAGCTGTTGCTAAATTCCCAGCATGCCTGGACAGTCAGTGGCTGTCCGGAAATGCTGGGAGTTGTTGTTTTGCAACAGCTGGAGGCTCTGTTTTGGAAACATTGCTGTACAATACGCTTTTCATTTTTATTGGGGGGGGGGGGGCAGTGTAAGGGGGTGTATATGTAGTGTTTTACCCTTTATTATGTGTTAGTGTAGTGTAGTGTAGTGTTTTCAGGGTACATTCACACTGGCGGGCGTTTATGGTGAGTTTCCCGCTAGGAGTTTGCACCGCAAACTTACTGTAGAAAATTTACTGTAAACTTACTGTAAACCCGCCAGTGTGAATGTACCCTGTACATTCACATGGTGGGGGGGGGACCTCCAGCTGTTTCAAAAGTACAAATGCCAGCATTACTGACAGACCGTGCATGCTGGGAGTTGTACTTTTGCAACAGCTGGAGGCACACTGGTTGGAAAACCTTCAGTTATCTAACTCAGTATTTTCCAACCAGTGTGCCTCCAGCTGTTGCAAAACTTCAACTCCCAGAATGTACTGATCGCCGAAGGGCATGCTGGGAGATGTAGTTATGCAACAGCTAGAGGTACGCAACTACAACTCCCAGCATGCCGAAACAGCTGTTTGCTGTTTGGGCATGCTGGGATTTGCAGTTCTGCACAGTCATCTCCAAACTGTGGCCCTCCAGATGTTGCAAAACTACAAATCCCAGCATGCCCAGACAGCAAACTGCTGTGTGGGCATGCTAGGAGTTGTAGTTTTGAAAGATCTAGAGGGCCACAGTTCACTGCACAGTGATATCCAAACTGTAGCCCTCCAGCTGTTGCAAAACTGCAAATCCCAGCATGCCCACACAGAAAATAGCAGCATCTGGAGGGCTACAGTATAGAGACCACTGTATAGTGGTCTCAGACTGTAGCCCTCCAGATGTTGCTAGGCAACTCACCGACTTCCGTAGGATCCAGGGAGTCGCATCGCCGTCCTCTTCTTCCGACGATCCCCGTACCGATTGCAGCCCGCAGCCGATGGGTTAGTGGACTTCGGCTCCCGGTCCCTGTCGGTTTCCCTGTCCTGCCCCGCCTATTGTGGGTGGGCAGAACGGGGAAAACAAAAGTAAACCCCCCGCCCCGATCTGCTATTGGTCGTCGCTCCTTGACGACCAATAGCAGGGATCGTGGGTGTCATGGACAACCGCGATCCCCCTTATATTCTGGGTCACCGGGTCACCATAGACCCGTATGACCCGGAATTGGCGCAAATCACAGCTGTGAATTCAGTTGCGATTTGCGCCGATCGCCAACATGGGGGGTCTGAGTACCCCCCTGGGCATTTGCACGGGTGCCTGCTGATCGATATCAGCAGTCACCCCGGTACGGTCCCCGCCTGGCGGGGACCGAAATTCTCACGGGCGTACAGGTACACCCTGGGTCCTTAAGTACCAGGGACCGAAGGTGTACCTGTATGCCCTGTGTCCCAATGTGGCTAAAGCAGTGTCTTCCTAACAGTGTGCCTCCAGCTGTCAGGCATGCTGGGAGTTGTAGTTTTGCAACAGCTGGAGGCACACTGTTTGGAAAACACTGTACTAGAGCCTTCATGTATCCCTCATGTGTATAAATCAGTGTTTTCCAACCAGGGTGCCTCCAGATGTTGCAAAACTACAACTCCCAGCATGTTGTTGGAAGTTGTAGTTTTGCAACAGCTGGAGGCACCCTGGTTGGAAACGCCTGGTGTGTGTTTATAGATAGTTAAAAACACACACAAACTCCTCCAACACCACACCCCCCCATCCCCAACATGCACGGCCGTGATTAACCACTTACAGGGAGATGGATGTTTTCAGTGCCGGCTGCCTCACTCCCCCACGTGACCACTGAGGCGGGCTGTGCAAGCAGACAGGACAAAATTTTTTTTTCTTCAAGGGCCATCCATGGAAGGAGCAGGAGAGATTATCTCTATCCTTGTCCTAAGACACAGATAGAGTTAAACTCTGTAGCTCCTTCTAATGTTTTTTTTTTTCTGGGCACATGACTGTGTCCGGGGGCCCCCCTCAGACATGGGCCCTCAGGAAGTGCCCAAATGCCCAACGTGTCAGTCCACCCCTGATCACTGCATAAACAGCTGCGGCTGTGGCGTGTTCATATGTTGTGGCTAATTAGAAGTAGCGGAGCTAGATACTGCATGTGTTTTTGCAGCAAATTGCCATTAACACTGTAAAAATGGTGCATTTTCAACTATTCAATGTGTGAACACAGGCTAAAGAGGTCAAATCTTCATAAAACACCTCAATTGTGATTACAGGCCAAATCGCTTTCTCATCATGGCAATAGTTCTCTCAAAAACACACTTTTGAGCAAGAAAATGCATCAGAACCGCATAGGTTCCTTTCACACTATAGTTCATTCATCTGTTATAAACATCCGCTTTTATGTATTATATAATCAAATAATGGATGTATAATAACAAATGAATTAACGGATGAATACGGAAGAATGAGGGTCCAAAGTTCCGTTATTGAAACGGATAATTGTTTATCTGTTAGTATCCGTTATGATCCGTTATGATCCGTTATTGACGTCCGTTTTTGTAACCCTTTCTCAACCTCTCCTACATGTCTCACCTTGCAACACCTGAAGCTCCGCCTCCTACTCCAAGGGAAGGGTATAAAAGGGTGCTACCATGATCTGGCAGCAGTCTAAATTTCAGCATTGAGAGGGAGAGTACTGTTGCTTGGAATGCTTGCTGTCAGACTGCCATTGCGAATTTCACCATGTTTACTACCCACCTTTCCTACAGTTTCGATGTTCTGCTTTGGCATGCCCAACAAAGAAGAAGAAGGAGAAGATCTGAAGATGATGAGAGACAAAGATTTTGGATCCATCCCATCACTGCAGCACTGATGACCCATAGGGTGCACAGCACTTTTTATGTGGAGCTGCACCAGCACCCCAAGAAGTTTGCAAGCTACCTACGGATGTCTGTAGGAACATTTGATGACCTTCTACCATGCATCAGTGAAAGGATCTGCCACCAAGACACCCACCTCAGAAGGAGCATCTTGCCAGAGGAAGGCCTCATCGTAACCCTCAGGTATGTAGTCAAAACCCCCCCTTTTTTTTTTTGCATTGTTCATCCAATGTGTTTTACAAAGTACTAAAACCCTTTTTTTTTATATTTAATTTCAGGTTCCTGGCATCCGGTGAGAGTTTTTCTTCGCTCCACTTCCAGTTTCACCTGGGAATTTTCACCATCTCTGGGATTGTCCGGACCACCTGAGAGGCCCTGTGGGATTGCCTTCTAGCAGACTTTCTCCCACAACCTTCAGCAGAACATTGGCTTGGCATCGCAGAGAAGTTCCAGGAAGTCACACAGTTTCCAAACTGTGTTGGAACAATCGATGGCAAGCACATCAGGATCCAGAAGCCGGCGCACACGGGGTCGGAGTATTACAACTACAAGAAGTTCTTCTCCACCATACTTATGGCCGTTGCGGATGCACAGTAGAGATTCATCACTGTGGACATCGGGTCATATGGAATAACGAACGACCCCTGTGTGTTCAAGAACTCTGCCATGGGGAGGAGGATCTACTCTGGTGAGATGGGACTTCCTGAAGCAAGGGCCTTTCCTGGGACTGATGGACCTCCAATGCCCTTTGTTTTTGTTGGGGACAAGGCCTTCCAGATGTGTGCCAACTTGCTGAAGCCTTACTCCAGCCGAGGACTCGACCACCGCCAGCGGATCTTCAACTACTGTCACGTGCAAGAAGCTATGTGGAGTGTGACTTTGGGATTTTTGCGGGCAAATGGCGAATCTTCACACCGCCAATCCAACTGCACTCGGTTGTGGTTGATCAGGTTGTTAAGGCAGCTGTTTTTCTCCACAACTTCGCCCTAACCAAGGAGCCTTCCCCATTGATCCAGAAGAAGTGGAAGCAGCTCTGCCTGGCCTACAGCAGTCATCAAGATGATCAAACCAGGCCGTCATGCGTCTCAGAGACGATTTTGCACAGTATTTCCTAAAAGAAGCTGGCAGAGTGTCATGGCAGGATCCTATGTTGTGAACTTTCTTGGATTTTTTTTTTAGGTTAAAGTCACTTTTTATAGAAAACTGCTGAGTATTTTGCATGTTGTGTGTGCCCCAGTGTCTAAGTCACTGCCTGGTGTACCCTATTCACACTGGAATGTGTTCTGAAAGAGAAAAATAAAAAAAATATATAGTTTATTTACACAAAAGATTTAAAAGTAAAAATGGAAAAAAAAAATCATTGGACAAACTTCCGCAGGTTTTGGCACGTTTGGAGGAATTTGAGGAGTGGGCGGGGGACATATGGTATTTTGCTGGAGGCCCCGGATCCGCTGGGCCTCTCTTCCTCCTCCCTAAGGTCCCTCATGTGCCGGATCCTGATGGATTGCCAGTGATGTTTAATCCGATCACCTAGAAAGAAAAAATATTTATAATAAAAACAACAAAAACAAAAAAAATATATAAAAAATTTACATTTTTTTTACCGACAATCCATCTTTCCTGTGATGACAGGTCCTCCTAGGTATTACAGATTGCTCTGTATATCTCCATCCAAAGAGCCCTGGAGTACTGGTGCTTGGCATGGTTTGGGTCAGAGGAATCCCAAAGAGCAGGACCTGCCTCGACCATTGCAATGAGGCTCATCCTGCCCCCCTTCAATCTTCGCCCGACCGGGCCAAGCGCTACCCTGAAAATATAAAGATTCTGCTATTAATTTTGCAAAAACTATAGTGTATTCAGTTGACTAAGCAAGTAATCACATTGGTTCTAAAGCTTTAAAAAAAACAAGCAAAAAAAAGGAACAATGTGAATAGTTGCTATGGGCAACTGACTTCCAAAGTACACTTAAAACAATTACATTTATTTATTAAATACTCACATGACCACATCCTCTGCCACGAATCATGAGGCCTCTTCCTCTGGTTGGCTGAGGAGCAGGACGCTATTTAACCCCTTAAGGACGCAGGACGTAAATGTACGTCCTGGTGAGGTGGTACTTAACGCACCAGGACGTACATTTACGTCCTAAGCATAACCGCGGGCATCGGAGCGATGCCCGTGTCATGCGCGGCTGATCCCGGCTGCTGATCGCAGCCAGGGACCCGCCGGCAATGGCCGACGCCCGCGATCTCGCGGGCGTCCGCCATTAACCCCTCAGGTGCCGGGATCAATACAGATCCCGGCATCTGCGGCAGTTCGCGATTAAAATGAACGATCGGATCGCCCGCAGCGCTGCTGCGGGGATCCGATCATTCATAACGCCGCACGGAGGTCCCCTCACCTTCCTCCGTGCGGCTCCCGGCGTCTCCTGCTCTGGTCTGTGATCGAGCAGACCAGAGCAGAAGATGACCGATAATACTGATCTGTTCTATGTCCTATACATAGAACAGATCAGTATTAGCAATCATGGTATTGCTATGAATAGTCCCCTATGGGGACTATTCAAGTGTAAAAAAAAATGTAAAAAAATGTAAAAGTAAAAGTAAAAAAAAAGTGAAAAATCCCCTCCCCCAATAAAAAAGTAAAACGTCCGTTTTTTCCTATTTTACCCCCAAAAAGCGTAAAAAACATTTTTTATAGACATATTTGGTATCGCCGCGTGCGTAAATGTCCGAACTATTAAAATAAAATGTTAATGATCCCGTACGGTGAACGGCGTGAACGAAAAAAAAATTTAAAAGTCCAAAATTCCTACTTTTTTAATACATTTTATTAAAAAAAAAATTATAAAAAATGTATTAAAAGTTTTTTATATGCAAATGTGGTATTAAAAAAAAGTACAGATCATGGCGCAAAAAATGAGCCCCCATACCGCCGCTTATACGGAAAAATAAAAAAGTTATAGGTCATCAAAATAAAGGGATTATAAACGTACTAATTTGGTTAAAAAGTTTGTGATTTTTTTTAAGCGCAACAATAATATAAAAGTATATAATAATGGGTATCATTTTAATCGTATTGACCCTCAGAATAAAGAACACCTGTCATTTTTACCATAAATTGTACGGCGTGAAAACGAAACCTTCCAAAATTAGCAAAATTGCGTTTTTCGTTTTAATTTCCCCACAAAAATAGTGTTTTTTGGTTGCGCCATACATTTTATGATATAATGAGTTATGTCATTACAAAGGACAACTGGTCGCGCAAAAAACAAGCCCTCATACTAGTCTGTGGATGAAAATATAAAAGAGTTATGATTTTTAGAAGGCGAGGAGGAAAAAATGAAAACGTAAAAATTAAATTGTCTGAGTCCTTAAGGCCAAAATGGGCTGAGTCCTTAAGGGGTTAAAAAAATATATAATAAAAATGTTATTTATGGTATAACATGTAGAAAAAATGCAATATAATTTGTACAATACATACTGGTTCGGGCTCCTTGGAAGGCCTATCCTGGGAGTCCTTGGGGGCCGACACTTGAGGGACACTCTCCTCCTCAGATTCCTGAGATGAAATGATATCATCTTCAGACTGTAAAAGCCATAAAAATAAAAAAAAAATTAAGTAATAGTAAAATAATGTATGATAATTACTCAAAAAGAAAAATGCTCACACATGAGCTACATGACAGTTTGTCTCTCTTGGAGGATAATGGAGGAAAGGAGGATAATGAGGAATCCTCCACTATGTGCTTCTGGAAAAAAAAAATAAAAAAAATAATAATTTTCATTTAAATTTTCAAAACAGTCGAAAAAGTGAAAAATCCCCTTTTTAGATTGTGCCTTTTTTGAAGTTTTCCCCTTTGGAATAAACATAAAATTAAGTTTAATAAAATCCTAAAAATCCTAAAAAAAAATATACAAAGTGGCGCAACATGGTCAAAAATTGTACTGACACTTCAAAAAAAATTATCCTACTGGAATAAAAAAAATTAATCTAGATAAAATATGAAAACATAAACATAATAATTTATCCAAAAAACGAAAAATACTCACACTGGAGCTTGGAGAACTTCTGCTCCAAAGATCCGGCTCATCTTCCTCTGATGAGGATTCCATTGGTGGTAATATCTAAAAAATGCTAAATTTCTAAAATAATAGCAACTATATAATGTCAAAATAATAAAATAATGAATTCCAAAATGTGAAAACTCACCTTTTTTCTGACTGCTTGGGCTCTCTGTTTATTTGTGGTACTTTCTTTGGCATCTGTGCATAAAAAAAAAAGCACTTTAATTCTGAAAAAAAAAAAGAAGGCATAGTTGCGTCACACGGTCCAAAATCATTCTACACACTACCCTAGCCAAGCATTCATGCCCCCATACAAACTGTTTGCAAAAATGCCCAGCCGTCACGCCCCCCATAGACATGCATTGAGGGGGCGGGGCGGGATGTCACACGGGGGCGGAGTCGTGACATCACGATCTTCCGTCCCCGTGGTCGGGAGGAATTAGCCTGAGATCCTCCAGTGCTTCCGGAAGCAGTTACAGGTGGGTGCTGCTTGCTATGTTGCGGGGGTCCAGCGGTGGGAGCCAGACGATCTGACATCTTATCCCCTATCCTTTGGATAGGGGAAAAGATGTCTAGGGGCGGAATACCCCTTTAACGGATGTATTTGCTAACGTCCGTCAGCCATAGACCTCAATGTTAAAAATAATGGCCGTTAATTTATCTGTTTCTTGTGATGGAAGAAAAATGAGTGCATGTTTCATTAATTCTTCCGTCACAACTAACGTCTGTTAGTTATGACGGACTGTAACGGGTCATAATGGATAATCAAATCACATAGGCCCTCATTTACTTAGAAAATCGGGTTGTAAGTCTATGTTGCTTTCTTACCCGACTGCTTTTTTCCCCTGATATTTATTATTATGTCGCATCCTGTTTGTTGCACGTGGGTTTTGTAGGTTTCGGTTTTCAACTCCTCTGAGTTGTTGGGAAAAAATCCACAACAATTCAACAAATTCGGGTTGGAAACCTTTATAAATACGTGGGAAAGCTCAGAAATGTCGGGTTACGCCCCTTTTTCGGGTTTGGGAGAATCCTCAACGGGTCCGTCGGGAAAAAATGTTGCATCGTGTCGCAGACTGGCGCAAGTGTCCCGAACAGCTTACAGGACACCGGGAGGGCCCTTAACTGCCTCCTCGGTTTCCGATCGACGAATGACTGCTCCGTGCCTGAGATCCAGGCAGGAGCAGTCAAGCGCCGATAACACTGTCGGGTTTAGAATAGTAAATGAGGGCCATAGACTTTAATGGGATTTTGTAACGGACATTTAACATCCTTTTTTAAAGCTTTTCTAACGAACGTTTATAACGGATCTTGTAACGGATGAATTTTATAGTGTGAAAGAAGCCAAAGTCTGAATTGAAACCAATCCACCTGTGAGTCTAATGAGTTCACCTGGGTGATCTCCAGCAATAGAAGCCTGATGAGATGGGAAATGTAGGCTGCATTACAGATCCCCTATCATTGTACTTTTGTAACCCAAGAAGGTGCGTATCTCATGTATGCCACATCAGCAAAAAGAGGTAGGAAAAAGGCATACACAAAAAAACTCTACATTATTCTGTAATAATAACCTATGTTGCACTATACAAGCAAAAAAAATAATAATAATCCCGGAGTGCTTCTTTACGATTCAGACTGGACAGTGACTTTGCTCTTTGCTCGGAATCACAGTATTTTTCTCTTAAACTTAAACGTAACTTCGTCTTACCACCATATAGAACAATATATTTTATATTGTCCTATTACTATAAGAAGGTTCTCAGACATGTCCTAAGAGGTGCAGTTTGTAACATTTTATGCTGACTAATGAGTTTCAGAATGAATCTTATATATAAATGTCAGCGATGCTTTTTTATGTTTTAATTTCCGTTCTTTAATTTTGAACACTTGTTTGAATCCCTGGGGGAGACCTTGTTTTTTCTGTTTTTCATTTATTTTCCTCTTCAAACAGTACATCCATGCACCAGCTTATATTTCACCAACAAATCAGCTAACACACATTTTAACATATAATCTAAAATAAGGAGATTGCACCGATTTTACCTATGCGGGCCCTGAACCTTCCCTGGAATAAACACTTAGATTTGGGTTAATGTGTAAAAATATACAATAGTGTCTCTTAAAATCTGTGTAAATCTGTTAAATGGCACTGACTGAATAAAAAATGTTTTATATGTTGTAAAACAAATGTAAAAAATTTACTAATGTACTTAACTCCTTCGCGCCGCGATCCCGCATCATACCGCGTCGGTCCCGACGCTCATCAACGGCCAGGACCCGCGGCTAATACCACACATCGCCGATCACGGCGATGTGCGGTATTAACCCTTTAGAAGCGGCGGTCGATTTTGTCGCACAATGATTTTTTTTTTCTGTTTCGCCTTGAATTTTTGGGTAAAATGACTAATATCACTGTAAAGTAGAATTGGTGACGCAAAAAATAAGCCATAATATGGATTTTTAGGTGAAAAATTGAAAGGGTTATGATTTTTAAAAGGTAAGGAGGAAAAAACGAAAGTACAAAAACTGAAAAACCCTGAGTCCTTAAGGGGTTAATAAAACCTTGTATGTCCTTTTTTTTTAAAGAAATCATTGCCTATACAAAAGATCACATTGGGGTCCCTATACCATTCAGAGCATAATCCTGTCCAGCTGCAGCATCATCCTTGTTCCAGCTGAAGCACAGGTGTTACGCCGAGCGCTCCGGGTCCCCGCTCCTCCCCGGAGCGCTCGCAACATCCTCGCTACTGCAGCGCCCCGGTCAGATCTACTGACCGGGTGCGCTGCGATACCGCCCCCAGCCGGGATGCGATTCGCGATGCGGGTGGCGCCCGCTCGCGATGCGCACCCCGGCTCCCGTACCTGACTCGCTCTCCGTCGGTCCTGTCCCGGCGCGCGCGGCCCCGCTCCCTAGGGCGCGCCCGCGCCGGGTCTCTGCGATTTAAAGGGCCACTGCGCCACTGATTGGCGCAGTTGGTCTAATTAGTGTGTTCACCTGTGCACTCCCTATGTATACCTCACTTCCCCTGCACTCCCTCGCCGGATCTTGTTGCCATTGTGCCAGTGAAAGCGTTTCCTAGTGTGTTCCTAGCCTGTGTTCCAGACCTCCTGCCGTTGCCCCTGACTACGATCCTTGCTGCCTGCCCCGACCTTCTGCTACGTCCGACCTTGCTCTTGTCTACTCCCTTGTACCGCGCCTATCTTCAGCAGTCAGAGAGGTTGAGCCGTTGCTAGTGGATACGACCTGGTTACTACCGCCGCTGCAAGACCATCCCGCTTTGCGGCGGGCTCTGGTGAATACCAGTAGTAACTTAGAACCGGTCCACTAGCACGGTCCACGCCAATCCCTCTCTGGCACAGAGGATCCACCTCCTGCCAGCCGAATCGTGACAGTAGATCCGGCCATGGATCCCGCTGAAGTTCCACTGCCAGTTGTCGCCGACCTCACCACGGTGATCGCCCAGCAGTCGCAACAGATAGCGCAACAAGGCCACCAGCTGTCTCAACTGACCGTGATGCTACAGCAGCTACTACCACAGCTCCAGCAATCATCTCCTCCGCCAGCTCCTGCACCTCCTCCGCAGCGAGTGGCCGCTTCCGGCTTACGACTATCCTTGCCGGATAAATTTGATGGGGACTCTAAGTTTTGCCGTGGCTTTCTTTCGCAATGTTCCCTGCACTTGGAGATGATGTCGGACCAGTTTCCTACTGAAAGGTCTAAGGTGGCTTTCGTAGTCAGCCTTCTGTCTGGGAAAGCTCTGTCATGGGCCACACCGCTCTGGGACCGCAATGACCCCGTCACTGCCTCTGTACACTCCTTCTTCTCGGAAATTCGAAGTGTCTTTGAGGAACCTGTCCGAGCCTCTTCTGCTGAGACTGCCCTGCTGAACCTGGTCCAGGGTAATTCTTCCGTTGGCGAGTACGCCATCCAATTCCGTACTCTTGCTTCCGAATTATCCTGGAATAATGAGGCCCTCTGCGCGACCTTTAAAAAAGGCCTATCCAGCAACATTAAAGATGTTCTGGCCGCACGAGAAATTCCTGCTTACCTGCATGAACTCATTCATCTAGCCACTCGCATTGACATGCGTTTTTCCGAAAGGCGTCAGGAGCTCCGCCAGGATATGGACTTTGTTCGCACGAGGCGTTTTTTCTCCCCGGCTCCTCTCTCCTCTGGTCCTCTGCAATCCGTTCCTGTGCGTCCCGCCGTGGAGGCTATGCAAGTTGACCGGTCTCGCTTGACACCTCAAGAGAGGACACGACGCCGCATGGAGAATCTTTGCCTGTACTGTGCCGGTACCGAACACTTCCTGAAGGATTGTCCTATCCGTCCTCCCCGCCTGGAAAGACGTACGCTGACTCCGCACAAAGGTGAGACAGTTCTTGATGTCAACTCTGCTTCTCCACGCCTTACTGTGCCTGTGCGGATATCTGCCTCTACCTTCTCCTTCTCTACTATGGCCTTCTTGGATTCCGGATCTGCAGGAAATTTTATTTTGGCCTCTCTCATCAACAGGTTCAACATCCCGGTGACCAGTCTCGCCAGACCCCTCTACATCAATTGTGTTAACAATGAAAGATTGGACTGTACCGTGCATTACCGCACGGAGCCCCTCCTAATGTGCATCGGACCTCATCACGAAAAAATTGAGTTTTTGGTCCTCTCCAATTGCACTTCCGAAATTCTCCTTGGACTACCGTGGCTTCAACGCCATTCCCCAACCCTTGATTGGTCCACAGGAGAGATCAAGAGCTGGGGTACTTCTTGTTTCAAGGACTGTCTTAAACCGGTTCCCAGTACTCCCTGCCGTGACCCTGTGGGTCCCCCTGTAACCGGTCTCCCTAAGGCTTATATGGACTATGCTGACGTATTTTGCAAAAAACAAGCTGAGACTTTACCTCCTCACAGGCCTTATGACTGTCCTATTGACCTCCTCCCGGGCACTACTCCACCCCGGGGCAGAATTTATCCTCTGTCCGCCCCAGAGACTCTTGCTATGTCTGAATACATCCAGGAAAATTTAAAAAAGGGGTTTATCCGCAAATCCTCCTCTCCTGCCGGAGCTGGATTTTTCTTTGTGTCCAAAAAAGATGGCTCCCTACGTCCTTGCATTGATTACCGCGGACTTAATAAAATCACGGTAAAGAACCGCTACCCCCTACCTCTTATCTCAGAACTCTTTGATCGCCTTCAAGGTGCCCACATCTTTACCAAACTGGACTTAAGAGGTGCTTATAATCTCATCCGCATCAGGGAGGGGGACGAATGGAAAACTGCATTTAACACCAGAGATGGACACTTTGAGTATCTAGTCATGCCCTTTGGCCTGTGCAACGCCCCTGCCGTCTTCCAAGACTTTGTTAATGAAATTTTTCGTGATCTCTTATATTCCTGTGTTGTTGTGTATCTGGACGATATTCTGATTTTTTCTGCCAACTTAGAAGAACATCGCCAGCATGTCCGCATGGTTCTTCAGAGACTTCGAGACAATCAACTTTATGCCAAAATGGAGAAATGTCTGTTTGAATGTCAATCTCTTCCTTTCCTAGGATACTTGGTCTCTGGCCAGGGACTACAAATGGACCCAGATAAACTCTCTGCCTTCTTAGATTGGCCACGCCCCTCCGGACTCCGTGCTATCCAACGTTTTTTGGGGTTCGCCAATTATTACAGACAATTTATTCCACATTTTTCCACTATTGTGGCTCCTATCGTGGCTTTAACCAAGAAGAATGCCAATCCTAAGTCCTGGTCTCCCCAAGCGGAAGACGCATTTAAACGGCTCAAGTCTGCCTTTTCTTCTGCTCCCGTGCTCTCCAGACCTGACCCATCTAAACCCTTCCTATTGGAGGTTGATGCCTCCTCAGTGGGAGCTGGAGCGGTCCTTCTACAAAAAAATTCTTCCGGGCATGCTGTTACTTGTGGTTTTTTTTCTAGGACCTTCTCTCCGGCGGAGAGGAACTACTCCATCGGGGATCGAGAACTACTGGCCATTAAATTGGCACTTGAGGAATGGAGGCATCTGCTGGAGGGATCAAAATTTCCAGTTATCATTTACACCGATCACAAGAATCTCTCCTATCTCCAGTCTGCCCAACGGCTGAATCCTCGCCAGGCCAGGTGGTCTCTGTTCTTTGCCCGTTTTAACTTTGAAATTCATTTTCGCCCTGCCGACAAGAACATTAGGGCCGATGCTCTCTCTCGTTACTCGGATGCCTCGGAAGTAGAGGTCTCTCCGCAACACATCATTCCTCCTGACTGTCTGATCTCCACTTCTCCAGTCTCCATCAGGCAAACTCCTCCAGGGAAGACCTTCGTTTCTCCACGCCAACGTCTCGGGATTCTCAAATGAGGTCACTCCTCCCACCTCGCAGGCCATGCGGGCATCAAAAAGTCCTTGCAACTCATCTCTCGTTTCTATTGGTGGCCGACTCTGGAGACGGATGTTGTTGATTTTGTGCGGGCTTGTACTGTCTGTGCCCGGGATAAGACTCCTCGCCAGAAGCCTGCTGGTCTCCTTCATCCTCTGCCTGTCCCCGAACAGCCTTAGTCTCTGATTGGTATGGACTTTATTACAGACTTACCCCCATCCCGTGGCAACACTGTTGTTTGGGTGGTCGTTGATCGATTTTCCAAGATGGCACATTTTATTCCTCTTCCTGGTCTTCCTTCAGCGCCTCAGTTGGCAAAAAAATTTTTGTACACATTTTTCGTCTTCACGGTTTGCCCACGCAGATCGTCTCGGATAGAGGCGTCCAATTCGTGTCAAAATTCTGGAGGGCTCTCTGTAAACAACTCAAGATTAAATTAAACTTCTCTTCTGCTTATCATCCTCAATCCAATGGGCAAGTAGAAAGAATTAACCAGGTCCTGGGTGACTATTTACGGCATTTTGTTTCCTCCCGCCAGGATGACTGGGCAGATCTTCTACCATGGGCCGAATTCTCGTACAACTTCAGAGTCTCTGAATCTTCTGCTAAATCCCCATTTTTCGTGGTGTACGGCCGTCACCCTCTTCCCCCCCTCCCTACTCCCTTGCCCTCTGGTTTGCCCGCTGTGGATGAAGTGACTCGTGATCTTTCCACCATATGGAAAGAGACCCAAAATTCTCTTTTACAGGCTTCTTCTCGCATGAAAAAGTTTGCCGATAAGAAAAGAAGAGCTTCCCCCATTTTTGCTCCCGGAGACAAGGTATGGCTCTCTGCTAAATATGTCCGCTTCCGTGTCCCCAGTTACAAACTGGGACCACGCTATCTGGGTCCTTTCAAAATCTTGTGCCAAATTAATCCTGTCTCTTACAAACTTCTTCTTCCTCCTTCTCTTCGTATTCCCAATGCCTTTCATGTCTCTCTCCTTAAACCACTCATCATCAACCGTTTCTCTCCCAAACTTGTTTCTCCCACTCCTGTTTCCGGTTCTTCTGACATCTTCTCCGTGAAGGAGATACTGGCCTCCAAGACGGTCAGAGGGAAAAAATTTTTTTTGGTTGATTGGGAGGGCTGTGGTCCTGAAGAGAGATCCTGGGAACCTGAGGACAACATCCTAGACAAAAGTCTGGTCCTCAGGTTCTCAGGCTCCAAGAAGAGGGGGAGACCCAAGGGGGGGGGGTACTGTTACGCCGAGCGCTCCGGGTCCCCGCTCCTCCCCGGAGCGCTCGCAACATCCTCGCTACTGCAGCGCCCCGGTCAGATCTACTGACCGGGTGCGCTGCGATACCGCCCCCAGCCGGGATGCGATTCGCGATGCGGGTGGCGCCCGCTCGCGATGCGCACCCCGGCTCCCGTACCTGACTCGATCTCCGTTGGTCCTGTCCCGGCGCGCGCGGCCCCGCTCCCTAGGGCGCGCGCGCGCCGGGTCTCTGCGATTTAAAGGGCCACTGCGCCACTGATTGGCGCAGTTGGTCTAATTAGTGTGTTCACCTGTGCACTCCCTATGTATACCTCACTTCCCCTGCACTCCCTCGCCGGATCTTGTTGCCATTGTGCCAGTGAAAGCGTTTCCTAGTGTGTTCCTAGCCTGTGTTCCAGACCTCCTGCCGTTGCCCCTGACTACGATCCTTGCTGCCTGCCCCGACCTTCTGCTACGTCCGACCTTGCTCTTGTCTACTCCCTTGTACCGCGCCTATCTTCAGCAGTCAGAGAGGTTGAGCCGTTGCTAGTGGATACGACCTGGTTACTACCGCCGCTGCAAGACCATCCCGCTTTGCGGCGGGCTCTGGTGAATACCAGTAGTAACTTAGAACCGGTCCACTAGCACGGTCCACGCCAATCCCTCTCTGGCACAGAGGATCCACCTCCTGCCAGCCGAATCGTGACAACAGGCAGGAACAAAGTCCAGTAAGTGAGGGTGGGACTAGCACTCCTCTGTGCTCACTCCTGTCCGGTCTATTAGACTGTAGCATGAAAGAGAGGAGGGGGTTACAGAGCAGTGGAAAAATTAAGAGACAAAGCACAGCACAGCAGACTCAGGGAGGAAGTGAACGCACCCCTTCCTGAGCAGTGGATGTCAGAATGAGTGAGCAACGGAATAGATGGATTTTTGAGCCAAATATAGAAGCTAGACATTAAAAAGCACATGTTAAGCATCTATATGACCCAGTGAGCAACATATATAACTATTTTTTTAAAAATTTTTTTAACACTTAACCTTTTACATTATCAACTGTTTAACAGGGCTATGGTGTTTGGGCTGCCAGTGCAGCCTCTTCTTTGCTTACATTGCTCCATATAATTACATTCTGTACATTTAGGGGTGTCTTTGAAGGGTATTGCAGCCCCTAATAAATGTACTTTATGCAGGTGTAAGAAACAATGTAAACAATGAAGACGTTTCAGCGCTCCAGAGCACTGCGACTTCTTCAAACTAGAGATAACCTAGAGTCATTCTCCCCATTGATTTGATATGGGGGTTTTCTGGGATCACAGCCTTGATGGCCTATCATTAGGACAGGCCCTCAATATTGTGATCTGAAAAAACCCACTTAACTATGGAACATATTTTTTTAGAACTTCCTGAAAGTAATTCAATCCAAATGTTCTGTCTGCTCTTCTGATCTTGTTTACATAGTTCATAGGGTTGAAAAAAAAGACCAGAGTCCATCAAGTTCAACCTACATCCCTATTGTTTCCCTACTGTGTTGATCCAGAGGAAGGCGAAAACCCACATGAGGATGATGCAGTTTGCCCCATACAGTGGGGCAAAAAGTATTTAGTCAGCCATCAACTGTACAAGTTCTCCCACTTGAAAAAATGAGAGAGGCCTGTAATTTTCATCATAGGTATACCTCCACTATGAGAGACATAATGAGAAAAAAAATCCATAAATCCCAAAAAATCCATAAAATCTGATTTTTAAAGAATGAAGGTGGAAAATAAGTAATTGGTCACCTACAAACATGCAAGATTTCTGGCTCTCACAGACGTGTAACTTCTTTAAGAGTCTCCTCTCGTTACCTGTATTAATGGCCCCTGGTTGAACTTGTTATCAGTATAAAACACCTGTTCACAACATCAAACAGTCACACTCCAAACTCCCCTATGGCCAAGACCAAATTGCTGTTGAAGGACACCAGAAACAAAATTGTAGACCTGCACCAGGCTGGGAAGACTGAATCTGCAATAGGCAAGCAGCTTGGTGTGAAGAAATCACAGGTGAGAGCAATTATTAGAAAATGGAAGACATACAAGACCACTGATAATTTCCTCGATCTGGGGCTCCACGCAAGATCTCACCCCTTGGTGTCAAAATAATCACAAGAACAGTAAGCAAAAATCCCAGAACCACATGGGGGGACCTAGTGAATTACCTGCAGAGAGCTGGGACCAAAGTAACAAAGGCTACCATCAGTAACAAACTATGCCACCAGGGACTCAAATAATGCAGTGCCAGACGTGTCCCTCTGCTTAAAGGGGTACTCCGGTGGAAAACGTATTTTTTTAATCAACTGGTGCCAGAAAGTTAAACAGATTTGTAAATTACTTCTATTAAAAAATCTTATTATTACTGTGTGGTTGGTATTTGGCTGAGAATAAAAAAAGGGGGGACCCTATGCGTTTTTTTTAAAATAAATAATTCAATATTTAAAAAAAAAAAACACATAGGGTCCCCCCTATTTTTATTCTTAGCCAAATACCAACCAAACAGTAACAGCCTGATGTTACCAGGGTGGGCGAGGACCATTGTTACTGGCCCTCCCCAGCCTAAATAACGCCAGCCTGTTACCGCCTAGGCCCAGGAGCGCCATTTTTGACGCTCCGGGCCTGTTGGTACCCCTGTGGCGTTGGGTACCGGGGTAATAATTGGGGGTTTGCGCTAGCTGTTTTTGTGGCTAACGCTAAGCCCGGCTTAGTAATGGACTCCGTCTGTAAGACAGCTTCCACTACTAAGCCTGTCCAGTAAAGTAAAAAAAAAAAAAAAAACACAACAGGTTTAAAAAAAATGTATTACAAAAAAACACTCCCCCACATGCCCTCGTTAACCATTTTATTAACATCAAGCAAAGAAAAATGCTGGTCGTCGAAGTAGTCCACCGAATCCGAAGGAGTCCACAGGATACATGGATCTGTAGGAGTAACAAAAAAAAATAATAATAATAAAAAAGAGTAAGTTTATTTAGGGAGAAAAACAGCGTTAAAAAAAGTGTAATAAACACACACACACTAAACGCCGTTTACCACTATTCTGAGCCATGACTACAATTTAGTTATTGAATTATTTAGATGTGGTGAAAAGGCTATTAAAAAAACCTCAAAAACAAAAGATCCAGAAGGAAACCTAGCAGCCAAACCTATTCAGACAGCAGGAAAAAGGAACAGACTATTTTTTCTACTACATGAAGTAAATTTCCCACTTTTGCCTACGTGTGCCAAATTTATTAACGCTGTGCAACAATTTAGTAAATTTGACGCACATATGTCAAAAATGAAGTAGAAAAAACCAGGGTAAAAACCAGACTACATAGTAAAAGATTAGTAAATGCCCCTCATAATGTTTACATTTTATTAGTAAAATTCATTTAAATTACAGGGCAAAGATCTATGCAGTAATTCCAGGAAGTGTTACTTTACTGAGAGAGTAGTGGATGCATGGAATAGCCTTCCTGCAGAAGTGGTGGCTGCAAATATAGCGAAGGAGTTAAAGCATGAATGGGATAGGAATAAGGCTATCCTTCATATAAGATAGGGCCGGGGAATATTCATAGGATTCAGGATATTGGGCAGACTAGATGGGCCAAATGGTTCTCATCTGGTGACACATTCTATGTTTCTATTTATGTTATGTAGATATACTGTAATAACATTTTTTTCTGAATATCATCAGCAGATTTTAACTATGAAATCAATAAAGTTCAGTAACAGAGTTGCTTCACTTGGCATTGAAGAAAACAAGGCTGGATCTTATGTAGTCTAACTATGCAGTAAAGGAGGGCATGTGTAGGCTGCTCGCTCATAACCACCTGCGTGGGCGTGCTCACAGACATGCTTTACTTTCATACAGGATGTCAGGATGCTACAAGCATATATATTGTGTATACCAAAGAGAAAAAGAGGAGCCTAACCACTGTTTGACCAATAAAACAATACCTTTATTTAAATTTTCCATAAAACATATATTACGCAGTATCGGGTCTTTTATTGCAACAATCCAATACTATGAAGTGCATGAAGGAAGAGGAATACCAGTTGCTAAACCATACACATATTTAACCTATCATTGCATTACATGCCAATTTTGCATGGGGAAATTTATGCAAAAAAATCCCTGATACTCCACATAACAGCGTGTGTAAGGGTGGGAAACTAATCTCTCACCTGTGAAGACCCAAATACCTACACTACACATATATCTATCACGTACACATATCCTCAGATGCAGTATTCCGCGTACCCATATGCTTTATGGTTTGCTCCTGCACCTCCCCCCGGAGCAAACCATGAAGGATATGGGTAAGCGGAATACTGCATCTGAGGATACGTGATGATGATAATAATAGGTCTACACCCAGCAAGAACTATTGTGTATTTAAGCATTTATATTGATATATTTCCTTAAATCAAGACAAATAATGTCCCCAAAACTTTATTTCCCTAATGTTTTATCAGCAGGGGAATTAAGTGTGGAGGATGTATGACCTGAATACTGCCACACACTATACCCCTGAATGCAATACTGCCACACACTGTACCCCTGAATATAATGCTGCCACACACTGTACCCCTGAATATAATGCTGCCACACACTGTACCCCTGAATATAATACTACCACACACTGTACCCTCTGAATATAATACTACCACACACTGCACCCCCTGATTATAATACTGCCACACACTGTACCTCTGAATATAATACTACCACACACTGTACCTCTGAATATAATACTACCACACACTGCACCACCTGATTATAATACTGCCACACACTGTACCCCTGAATATAATACTGCCACACTGTACCCCTGAATATAATACTACCACACACTGCACCCCCTGATTATAATGCTGCCACACACTGTACCCCTGAATATAATATTGCCACACACTGTTCCCCTGAATATAATCCTGTCACACACTGTACCTCTGAATATCCTACCACACACTGCACCCCCTGATTATAATACTGCCACAAACTGTACCCCTGAATATAATACTGCCGCACACTGTACCCCTGAATATAATACTGCCGCACACTGTAGCCTCTGAATATAATAATGCCACACACTGTGCCCTGCTATATTTCTACCACAAACTGCACCTTCTGAATATATTAATGCCACCGACTGTACCTCTGGTATATTACTGCCACACACTGTACCCCTGAAAATAATTCTGCCACACACTCTACCCCTGAATATAATACTGCCATGCACTGGGCCCCTGGTATATTACTGCCACATACTATGCCCCTGGTATATTACTGGCACACACTATTCCCCTGCAATATTACTGCCACACACTATGCCTTCAAATACATTTTTGACAAACACTGTGTGCCCTGTACCGACTAATTGTACCTCTGTGCTCCAAATAATTGATGCCACTGTGCCCCAGAGTTATTTATGCCACTGTGCCCCCAGAATTAATGATGTCACTGTGCCCCAGAGTTATTTATGCCACTGTGCCCCCAGAATTAATGATGACACTGTGCCCCAGAGTTATTTATGCCACTGTGACCCCAGAATTAATTATGGACTGCTAAACACAAGATGAGGGCACTGCAGTGGTTAGTAACCAGTGAGCAAACAGCACAGTTATTGAGTGGGAACTTCTGTCAGTAGCGGTCTGTCGCTGGGGAAGAGTAGAGTCCTAGTGCCTGTGAGTCCGGAGGTGCTGGGGACCAAAGAAGCCCAAAGTCAATCAAATAGTACTAGCAAAAGAACAGACAAGGTACCCGCACTCGCCGCAGGGCTGCTGTGGCTCAACTCCTCTGGCAATGAAGAACGATCCGGTGTCAGAATCGTAGCAGGGCACTCAGAACGAGGCGACTGCCGGCAAAGTTTTGCGGCCTGCGCCCCCGGCGGAGGCCAGGTTTGTCAAAACAGTAGGTATGCCACTATTCATTTGTATCGGTGTCTTAAAGACACCTTTACAAATGAATAAGGGGAGATCCGGCTGGAGGTCCGGATGACTGGCGGCCGCGGTCCGGATCTGGACCGCGGTCTACCAGTTGAGTGCCCCTGCTATAGACTGTCTTTCCTAAGATATGTATAGTTTGCTTTTTATACCTTAAACAGATCAAATTACTGCTGTTTACCTTTTGCAAGTTTCTGATATTGTTGCTGTTATCACCTTCTGGTGATACTGCTATTTTTTTTTTATATATATTTATGAGAGACAGGTGGCCAAAGAAAGCAAAACTAATCCTAAATATTTTTTTAGATATATAAATGCAAAAAAAACGAGGACTGAGCATGTAGGACCCCTTAATAATGATAATGGGGAGGTTGTCACAGGCGATAAAGAGAAAGCGGAGCTACTGAATGGGTTCTTTAGTTCTGTATATACTAAGGAAGAAGGAGCTGACATTGGACAGGTCAGTGCTGGTAACACATCATGTAATGTACTGAACTGGCTTAATGTAGAAATGGTACAAGGTAAGTTAAGTAATATAAATGTAAGCAAATCTCCAGGGCCAGATGGATTGCACCCAAGAGTTTCTAGAGAACTAAGTTCAGTAATATCTGTACCCCTGTTCATTATATTTAGAGATTCACTGGTGTCTGGTATTGTGCCAAGGGACTGGCGCAAGGCGAATGTGGTGCCAATCTTCAAAAAGGGCTCTAGGTCTTCCCCAGGAAACTATAGACCGTTAAGTTTAACGTGCATTGTGGGTAAATTGTTTGAAGGACTTATAAGGGATTACATACAGGAATACATAGGGGATAATTGTATTATAAGTGATAGCCAGTATGGGTTTACTAAGGATAGAAGTTGTCAAACCAATCTAATTTGCTTTTATGAAGAGCTGAGTAGAAGCCTTGACAGAGGAATGGCTGTGGATATAGTGTTTCTGGATTTTGCTAAAGCCTTTGATACTGTCCTGCTTAGACGTCTGACAGGTAAGTTAAGGTCTTTGGGTTTGGAAACTTTAGTGTTACGCCGAGCGCTCCGGGTCCCCGCTCCTCCCCGGAGCGCTCGCCACATCCTCGCTACTGCAGCGCCCCGGTCAGATCCACTGACCGGGTGCGCTGCGATGCCGCCTCCAGCCGGGATGCGATTCGCGATGCGGGTGGCGCCCGCTCGCGATGCGCACCCCGGCTCCCGTACCTGACTCGCTCTCCGTCGGTCCTGTCCCGGCGCGCGCGGCCCCGCTCCCTAGGGCGCGCGCGCGCCGGGTCTCTGCGATTTAAAGGGCCACTGCGCCACTGATTGGCGCAGTTGTTCTAATTAGTGTGTTCACCTGTGCACTCCCTATGTATACCTCACTTCCCCTGCACTCCCTCGCCGGATCTTGTTGCCATTGTGCCAGTGAAAGCGTTTCCTAGTGTGTTCCTAGCCTGTGTTCCAGACCTCCTGCCGTTGCCCCTGACTACGATCCTTGCTGCCTGCCCCGACCTTCTGCTACGTCCGACCTTGCTCTTGTCTACTCCCTTGTACCGCGCCTATCTTCAGCAGTCAGAGAGGTTGAGCCGTTGCTAGTGGATACGACCTGGTTACTACCGCCGCTGCAAGACCATCCCGCTTTGCGGCGGGCTCTGGTGAATACCAGTAGTAACTTAGAACCGGTCCACTAGCACGGTCCACGCCAATCCCTCTCTGGCACAGAGGATCCATCGCCTGCCAGCCGAATCGTAACATTTAGTTTGTAACTGGATTGAACACTGGCTCATGGATCGTACCCAGAGAGTGGTGGTCAATGATTCGTACTCTGATTGGTCCCCGGTTATTAGTGGTGTACCCCAAGGTTCAGTACTGGGCCCACTGTTGTTTAATTTATTGATGATATAAAGGAAGGCATAAGCTCTGATTCTATCTTTGCAGATGACACCAAGCTTTGTAGCACAGTACAGTCTATAGAGGATGTGTATAGGTTACAAGATGACTTGGATAGACTAAGTGTCTGGGCATCCACTTGGCAAATGAGATTCAATGTGGATAAATGTAAAGTTATGCATCTGGGTACTAATAACATGCATGCTTCGTATGTCTTAGGGGGGATTAAACTGGCACAGTCACTGGTAGAGAAGGATCTGGGTGTACTTGTAGATCAAAGACTACAGAATAGCATGCAATGTCAGGCTGCTGCTTCCAAGGCCGGCAGGATATTGTCATGTATAAAAAGAGGCATGGACTCGAGGGACAGGGACATAATACTCCCCCTTTAGAAAGCATTGGTATGGCCTCACCTGGAATATGCTGTTCAGTTTTGGGCACCAGTCCATAAAAGGGACACTGCGGAGCTGGAAAGGGTGCAGAGACGTGCGACTAAACTAATATGGGGCAAGGAACATCTTAGCTATGAGGAGTGATTAAAGGAGTTAAAATTGTTTAGTCTTGAGAAGAGACGTTTAAGGGCGGATATGATAAATGTATATAAGTATATTAATGGCCCATACAAAAAATATGGAGAAAAATTGTTCCAGCTTAAACCCCCCCAAAGGACGAAGGGGCACTCCCTCTGTCTGGAGAAGAAAAGGTTTAGTCTGGAGGGGAGACACGCCTTCTTTACCATAAGAACTGTGAACTTATGGAACAGTCTACCTCAGGAACTGGTCACAGCAGGAAAAATTAACAGCTTTAAAACAGGGTTAGATACATTCCTGAAACAAAATAACATTAATGCTTATGAAGAAATATAAAATCCCATCCCTTCCCCAATATCGCGCCACACCCCTACCCTTCAATTCCCTGGTTGAACTTGATGGACGTATGTCTTTTGTCAACCGTACTAACTATGTTACTATGTAACTATGTTTAATATTTATCTTTACATACAAAATGATTTAATCCAAACAATTTTCCCTTATTCTTTCTCATCTTTACCGCAATGTTGCCTGCTGGTATTTGTGTTTGTGGCGTGCTGCTAATATCTGACTGGCCAGGAGGAGAAAATAGCTAAGTTGGGAGAGCGTTTAAGTGTTACAGAACTGGTATAAACATTATAAGCCCGGCATAATTTAAGATGATAATTTCGGGACCTGTCTTCTAAGAAGTTGGCACACAGAAGTACCATGCCTCTTTTTATAGTCACAAGTAGAGTTTTATAGTAATCTCGATTTTAAATAAAAAGTGGACTAGAGCTTGGAGGTCTTGTCTGCAAAATGACCCTTCCTTAGGCCTCCAGGGGTAAGGGGTGAAACTCCTTCAGAGGCACATTTATTTCTAACAATTTTTTTCAGTCCAGGGGAACTCTGGGTTAACACTATCAGAGTAAGTCTTCTCCAGTTAATCCCAGATTCTTTAGACAATTTTTTTTCAGATTACACTGCTCAAAAAATAAATAAAGGGAACACTTAAACAACACAATGTAACTCCAAGAAAGAAAGAAAAAAAACAATGCAAAATTTAAGAAGTGAAATGGCGTCATTACAAAATACATCATAGCTTCATTATATAATCAGTATGTATACAGAAAGATTAATAAGTATATGTTAGATCTTTCTTATAGTTCATGCCTGAAGGATACCTTGTATCAAGCACCAGTATCCAAAAGGCTTCTCTTTTCAGCAAAGCCCGAGACCAATCTCCACCCCAACGTGGTGGGTGGACTCGTTCTATGCCACACACCTCCAAAGAAGAGGTATCACCTTGATGGACTTCAGCAATGTGCTTAGACAACCCAGACATAGAGCGTGAAACTAAAAATGCACTGAACTATGAAGATAAATGCGTCTTTTAAATTTTCTTGTGATGCAACCCACGCATTGTACATTACACGGTTTACATGTAACTAAATAAATGATGTGGTTTGTATCACAGTTAATGAATGACTTTATAGTGTATTTTTTGCCATTAACTGCAGATGAAAAATAAGTAGATTTCGAGACAAATTTACAAAGGTTGCATCTGCTTCTAGCACATTTAAAAGACCCTTTAATGTGTAACCAAGTATTGTTATCAGTTTTGATGGCAAAATCACTGGGTGACAGTTGATTACGTATAGATCGACCTCACCTTGCAACAACATTGACACCGTTCCGAAGAATATCACTCAGTACAGTATCATCATAAAGAACATGTAAATGTTTCATAACAATAGATTTGATTTGTGCAAAGTCGGTGCTGTAAGGCGTAGAAAACATGATCTTACTATGAGTATGTGCAGACCTTGCACCACCTTCATTATCAGACAACAGAGACATGCAATTCTTATGCATAGCTATATTTGGCTCTCGCCAAAACAGTCCAAGATTAACCCCTACCAATTAATCTCCTGTCAATATCATTACAGGTATTGGAGAATGACACTTCATCTGACGAAGCTCGTCAAGCTCTAATGAATTCTCCAACCGGGAGATTGCAAGTAACATGGCAGGGATGGCAGCTGGTGGCACATAATATGCAATTGCCGGAGGTTGGTTTGCGATATAATTTAGTTTGAACACATTTGCCCACGACATTACCAGTGAAATGTACATCAAGAAAGTTGATAATGTTACCACCCCATTTTAGGGTGAACCTTAAGTTAAGATCATTATTGTTGATGTATTCCAGGAATTTGGAGGCCTCCTCCTGGGATTTTGACCATACCAGGAGGAGGTCATCTATATAACGACCGTACCATTTGATCGCTACAGCGAATGGATTGGTGGCCGCATATAGATGACTCTCCTCCCAGTATGACACGTAAAGGTTCGCAAGACAGGGTGAGAATTTGGAGCCCATAGGGCATCCTGTCACTTGCATATAGAAGTCACAGTCAAAACGAAAAAAGTTATTTTTTTAGCAGAAAACGCAACAAATCCAGCAAAAAATTACAAAGTGTTTGGTTCGTAGTTGCTATGTTTCTTTAGATGATACTCTATGGCCACAATAGCTTTCTCATGAGGTATACACGAATATAGCATAGCTACATTGTAGGATAGCCAACAAAAACCATTGTTCCTTCAAAATTATACAAAGCATACAGTAGAGCTTTGGTATCACGGATGTAACCTGCTGTACGGACAACCAGTGGTTGTAGTAAATTATCTACCCACGATGCAAGTCTCTCCTCCACAGAACCTATCCCTGTCACTATAGGGTGCAATGGGGATGGAAAAGTGTTTTTATGTATTTTTGCATGAAAGACTGGAATCGTAGGGTGATCTGGACATAGAAACTGGCTCTACTGAATGCTAAAAACATTTAGGGAAACACCATATGCAATGAGATCCTGTAATTCACATTTGATTACTAAGGAAGGATCAAAAGAAATTTTACTGTAAGTATATGTGTCCTCTAAGAGACATTAATCAAAAAGGCCCAGAGTGGGGAAGAGGTAATGAAAAAACTTCCATACCTAACCCCAATCACCGATAGGTGAAGGGGTATAAAACCCCTATAACAAAAAATACCCCTCTTATATAATTTGTTTAAGTGTAGTAAAACATCACTTTTATTATCACTTATTAAAAGGTCCAAAAAAGACCTCATAGCCCCTGAGGACGTGGTTGGTAACACAAAACATGTAGGGGAGACATAGTATTTGTGGTTTTAATAACAGCTTTCAGTCCCTAAATAAGACGTACTGCAGATGCCGATACACTATTATTACTCCATATAGGAGAGCTGAACCTGTTATTATAGGGACTGTGCTGGGTGGACCTTTTAATAAGTAATAATAAAAGTGATGTTTTAATACATTTATACAAATTATATAAGAGGGGGATTTTTTGTTCTAGGGGTTTTATACCCCGTCACCTTTCGGTGATCGAGGTTTGGTATGGAAACTCTAAGAGACATAACACCTGCTTTTGATTTATCCATAATAACTGTAGCCCCACCCTTATTTGCACTTCTCACTATTATATTAGGATTACATTCCAATTGTTTTAATGCTGAAAACCCGGATTTGGTGAGATTTTTTTGAGATGGTTGTTTGTTCTGATGTTTTTTTTAAAATCATTTTCAATCTCCTGTTCAAACAAGTACATAGAACTGGTACGGGAATTCACAGGATAAAAATATGGATTAGAGGTTTTAAAACTTTTCTTGGTGTCACATATGGTGGGTTCTATAGATTTAGATGACTCAGATGACAAGTCTATCATATTCAACAATGCGCATTGTTCATTGAATGTGGGCTGTAAAAGGTAGTTGGTTAGTACCTATAGTGTTAAGACACATTCCAGGTGTAATATGTTCCATGTTGGAATCCTCATGATCAGATAAAAAATGTTTCCTAATAGTTAACAGTCTTACACATGTATTTACATCTTGAAGTGTCCTATACAGATCAAAACCTTGATCTGGTACAAAATTCAAGCCTTTCCAGAAGCATACCATTTTGTTGAACTTGATGTGTTCGATGTAGTATCTTCATAATAGGAAGATTCCTCCTCTGATGCATCTGTGCAATTATCGGTGGTGTCAATTAGTGTTGAGCGGCATAGGCCATATTCGAATTCGCGAATATTCGCGAATATATGGACGAATATTCGTCATATATTTGCGAATATTCGCATATTCGTTATATTCTCGTTTTATTTTCGCATATACGAATATTCGCGTATGCGAAAATTAACATATGTGAATATTAGCATATACAAAATTAGCATATGCGAAAATTCGCATATGCTAATTTTCGCATATGCGAATTTTCGCACGCCAGTCTCACACAGTAGTATTAGAGCCTTCTTTACACCACACAAGCTGGAAGCAGAGAGGGATGATCACTGTGATATGTACTGTGAAGAAAATAAAAAAATTAAAACGAATATTCGTAATTACGAATATATAGCGCTATATTCGCGAAATTCGCGAATTCGCGAATATGCGATATTCGCGAATAATATTCGAATTGCGAATATTCGCGAGCAACACTAGTGTCAATGTCCCAAGTACTAAAATTTATACTTTTTTTTAGGGGTGTATGAAACATTAAATCCATGATTCTTTTTTAGAATGGAGTGTGGTTGTCTATTGGAATATTTCCTTTGCTACATATAAATGGAGTTGGTGGCATAGTCATGAAGATCTCTGTTAAATTTTGTTTTTTTCACAGTGGCTATGGTTTCTTCCAAGTCATTCTAGTGTTTATTCATATTAAGTTGCAATTCAGTTACGTCAATATGATGTTTATATTTTTCCAAAGAACAGGTGATATCATTTATGTTGGATTCAATCTCTTTAAGTTTCCTTTGTTTGCGTTCAATAATGTGACAGCCTGGGGGAGTAGGGTATGGGGAGTGTAGCTGTGCAGTGACTAAGGGTGCTGGTTAACCCTTGCTATTCGTGATGCCAGGGTGAGGGCTCCTCAGTAATGCTTGTCCTAGCGCCACCCTTCCCAAGAGCGATAGGGAAGTAGATAATAATGGAATGTCCACAACTGGAGAGTTTGCTGAAACAGTTGTAACTTTTACTGAAGATTTTATGCAAGCTTCATAACCAGAACAGTTGCTATACATGCAAGCTTTCTTTGGAGCTTGACAAAGGTTGGGACTTTAGCAATTTAGAGTCTTTAGGATAATATGCCCTGTTCCACTGGATTTAGGGGATTTAGTTGCGGTCCAGTATTCACGCTAGCTTTAGCGAGGGTAGTTTAGAACTCACGGTTTTGTTCCGCTGAGGCCGGTTGGTTTTCAGGCCTAGGGTGTCTTTGCAAGTTGCGCAGATCCATCCTGCTAGTCCGGCATCCACGAGAGCAGCAACCCAAGAGAGAGATAATTGGCTATAGCTCCCTTATATGGGCAGGGGCTGGACTAGTGCTAATTGGTCCAATACTTGTGTCAATCACCATTACAAAGGATTATGGGTAACTTAACCCAAGGACCTCCACAGGTCCTCCAACATACCATAGAGGATATTAACATGGTCACATGACCGAAGGTCCTGCGACGCTAAACAAGATAAGTACTATACATTATATTAAATATATGTTATTATTAAATATGTACATGTATTAACATTATAGAATTAGAGTAGAGAAGAGGCGACTATGGGGCTGTCCCACCTGGGGGACCCTACCTGAGCGTAGTTACTCTGACTTTGGGGACCACCACACTAGGTATGGTATGCAAACGGTACCGGGACACCACAAACCACGTCTGTCCCCCAAGACAGAGGGACGAAGTGAAGGTTAATAACATTATTAAGCTACTCAACTTTTTCTGAGGTACATACATTTGCTTGGGTAAACTCACGAACAGTATTGTTAGGTTCATGAATTTAGTACCAAGATGATATTATTTACATTAGATACATCCTACTTAAAGGAGTACTCTGATATAAAAATAAAATGGAACCATAGCGAAGTGCTCTTGAATACCTTTCATTAGAGGTCCTGCTCGGCAAAATCGGTTCAGCCGTAATCCTGCAATCCTCTCCGGTAATTTGGCTCACTTCCGGGTACTGTAAGCATGGCCATGACGTCAGCAATGACGTTTTCCCAGCATGCTTACTCCTCTTCTTCCGCTCCCAACCCCTCCCTCACTCCTGTTCCCTACCCCACAAATTATAATATGTAACGCCCCAAGCTGCCTCCCCTTCTTGCGATCCCCACCCCCTGCCACCTCCCTGCCCCCTGTCATCTCCTCCCAATCACTGCAGCCGGCGCACAAATGTAGCTCACAGCTCGCATAGCTGTAGCACTGTGCCGGAGAAGCATTGTTGGCGTGCAGGTGCCTGGCGGACTCACAACAATCCCCCAAATATGGTATTTATTTCATAAATGAGCAATAATGTTATATATACAAAAAGTCATTTATAACAGCTGTAGGCTCCCCTTTTATGGAAACACATACTATATAGTAGTATATAGTATTGTCCAGTGTTTCCAAACAAGGTTGCCTCCAGCTGTTGCAAAAAGAAAACTCCCTTGATGTCTTACCATAGTAGTATATAGTATAGGTATAATATGCTTGGACATTTATATTTGCAGCATCTGTAGTCACCCTTGTTTGGGAAATACTGACCTATACCATATACTACTATATAGTCAAACATTCTGGGACTTGTAGTTTTGCAACAGCCGGAGGAACCCCTGTTTGGGAAACACTGTGCTATTACATATACTGCTATATAGTCAAACATGCTTAGAGTTGTAGTTTTGCAAGAGCTGGCGGCACCCCTGGTTGTGAAGCACTGTGCTATTCTATATACTACTATATATTCAAGCATGCTGGGAGTTGTAGTTTTGCAACAGCTGGAGGCACCCCTGCTTTTGAAACGCTATATAGTAGTATATAGGATAGAACAGTGTTTCAAAAGCAGGGGTGCCACCATCTGTTGCAAAACTGCAACTCCCAGCATGTTTGAATATATAGTAGTATATAGAATAGCACAGTGTTTCACAACCAGGGGTGCCTCCAGCTCTAGCAAAACTACAACTCCAAGCATGTTTGACTATACATTAGTATATAAGATACCACAGTGTTTCCCAAACAGGTGTTCCTCCAGCTGCTGCTAAACTACAACTCCCAGCATGTTTGACTATATAGTAGTATATAATATACCACAGTGTTTCCAAACCAGGGGTTCCTCCAGCTGTTGCAAAACTACAACTCCCAGCATGTTTGTCTATATAGTAGTATATGTAATAGCACAGTGTTTCCAAAACAGGGGTTCCTCCATCTGTTGCAAAACTACAACTCCCAGCATGTTTGACTATATAGTAGTATATAGGATAGAACAGTCAAACATGCTGGGAGTTGTAGTTTATCAGCAGCTGGAGGCACACCTATTTGGGAAACACTGTGCTATTCTATATACTACTATATACTCAAACATGCTGGGAGTTGTAATTTTGGCAACAGCTGGAGGCACCCCTGCTTTTGAAACACTGTTCTATCCTATATTCTACTATATAGTCAAACATGCTGGGAGTTGTGGTTTTGCAACAGCTGGAGGCACCCCTGCTTTTGAAACACTTTGCTATTCTATATACTACTATATACTCAAACATGCTGGGAGTTGTAGTTTTGCAACAGATGGAGGCACCCCTGCTTTTGAAACACAGTTCTATCCTATATACTACTATATAGTCAAACATGCTGGGAGTTGTAGTTTTGCAACAGCTGGAGGAACCCCTGTTTGGGAAAGACTGTGCTATTACTTATACTACTATATAGTCAAACATGCTGGGAGATTTAGTTTTGCAACAGCTGGAGGCACCCCTGGTTGTGAAACACTGTGCTATTCTATATACTACTATATACTCACACAAGCTGGGAGTTGTAGTTTTGCAACAGATGGAGGCACCCCTGCTTTTGAAACCCAGTTCTATCCTATATACTACTATATAGTCAAACATGCTGGGAGTTTAGTTTTGCAACAGCTGGAGGAACCCCTGTTTGGGAAAGACTGTGCTATTACATATACTACTATATAGTCAAACATGCTTGTAGTTGGTTTTGCAACAGCTGGAGGCACCCATGGTTGTGAAACACTGACCTATACTATATACTACTATATAGTCCAACATGCTGGGAGTTGTAGTCTTTCAAAAGCTGGATGTGAACATTTTGGACACTACTGCCATATAATGATCACAAATAGCTCATCATGGACCAGGGCACATATAGAATAAATATCAGAAGGGCTGCAGGGGCTCAATACACATTTCTAGTCACCCTTTTCACGTGTGTGTGTGTGTGTGTGTGTATATGTGTGTATATATATATATATATATATATATATATATATATATATATGTACACACACACACACACACACATATATCCAGGTGGAGCAGCACCTATCCCTACCTCTGACACCTCCCTTCCACCCTCTTTCCCATGAACACCTATATTTCTGTCACCCTACTGGTTTTCTCTTAGCCTCTCACCATCTTTCTTTTCAACATGTTAATATATTATTATCCCACCTTTTTAAATTAACAAAAAATATACTATATTACATATATACTGTAGTATAAGTCTACCCGAATATAAGCTGATAACCATAATTTTAGCACACACATCTTTTAGCAATTATTGACTTGAGTATAAACCAAGAGTGGAAAATAATAAACCACTACAACCTCCCCCTCATCATCCATCAATGTCCTCTACCCAGTCATCTCCCAGAGTGAACTTATCCCCCCATTGTCAGTTACCGCCCCCCCATCCTCATCGTAAATTGGTTGGACCCTTTCATCCACCTTTGATTATTCTGACCACTATCTCTCCCTCTCTCTCATCATATATATTCCATTTCTTACCTCCCCATTCTTCCTTCCCAATTCCATTCTTGTAGTGGTGTCGAGTACATAGGCCGGTCTCTCGATCTATGCTGCCTGGATTGCGTAGGGTGAACCGTTCTGGTCCCTGCATCTTTACCAGTCCCTCTACTTCCATGCTGGCGGGCCCCTTAGTAATGTCGCTGCATTGATGCCACCGTGCATCGACTTACGGTCGCAAGGACACAATGACATGGATATCTACTGCTTATGTAACGTTCTTGCGCGCCAGCTTCACGGCAACGACATTACTACGGGGCAGGCCCTCAAAGGAGAAGAGGACATGACTGTAAAGATGCCTGAACTGGACCGGCTCACCCTCAATGGAAGTCTGAACGTCCTGGCAGCGTAGATGGACCGCACGGCCCATCTCCTCCTCATCCCCACCAGTATGCCTACATATACATGTATCTATGTTTTTTATTTTTTTTATTTAAATCAATAAAAACATTATTTTTTTCAGTTTCAAGAAGATGATTTTGATCAGCTATCTATTGTTACAGAAACAGTAACAACTTCTTCAGAATGGAATTCAGACAATGTAAGAATATAAATGTTCATGTTTTTTTAATTAATTTTAAAATTAACTAAATAAAATTTGAAATGTTTCTTTTTTTTTATAAGAGTTTTGAAGATTTAGAAGAGGAGGATGAGGCATCTCAAATTGAAACTGCTGCTCGTCGTCAACAATAAGTAGAAAACACAGTAAGTATTATATGTTTCTTTACTGTTTTCCCATTTGAATTATAAATATGGTATAAAAAACTTAGCCACAATCCTAAGGAAATAATATACCTTATTTATCGTGGTACAACATGCACCAGTCTCTAACACGCACCCTAATTATTGAAAGCAAATTTTGTTAAAAATAAAGTTTTCAACCAAATTAAAATTAAAATAATGAGTGTGTGTGTGGGTATACACTGATATAGACGATACTGGCCACGCAGAACCCGCCGCAGTAGAATTTTTTACAGTGTTTGCTTTAACTCAATCAACTGTGGCGGGTTCAGCGGGGCCATATATTCCCCCACCGCTACATGATTCCCTCCCCCATCCCCACATTTCATACTTGCTTTACTACACGGCCGTCCGCTGTTTGCGCTGCTCTCCAGTGTGCCGCTTCTCTCCACTTCTTGCCTGCTTCTCTACGCTGTAGTTCTAATCACCGCCGCTGCCAGGGTGCTATATGGGGGCCTTGGTACTTCCCTGTTCCTGATCCTTAAATGCCTGAGCCACGCTGTGCGCACTGACTAGTGTTGTCCTCAAGGCGACGTCAACTGTCATTGTGCGCAGCGCACAGCAGTTAAGTACCCCATACGCCAAACAGGGAAGGACCGCGCCCACCGTATAGCACCCTGTCAGCGGCCGTGATTAGAACTACAGCGGAGAGAAGCGGCACACTGGAGAGCACCGCAAACAGCGGACAGCCATGGTGTCATGCAAGTCTGAAATCAGGGGATGGGGGAGGGATGGAGGAGGAAATTGTGCAGAGGTGGCGGAATAGGTCCTCATAAAACCTGCCACAGTTCATAATGTTAAATTGACAGATTTAAATCAAGTAATTGTGGCTGGTTATGCGGGGCCAGAATAGGCTTTATAGGTTTACTAAAAAAAAATTATAAAAAAAAAAAAAATTTTTAGGGCTGGTTTCATATTTTATCCTGTAACATTTCACTAATTTTGTGTTAGTTAATCTCACCTCCAAGAATAAAAAATATAAAATATATTAAATTCTATAATTAGAATTGATAGAATTTTTTTAATATAAATATAAGGCTACATAAAAAACTGACACCTTTTTTTAATGCAGGCTTTTCAGAACTATTTGTTATTTTTACAACAGCCAATAGATCAAGAAAACAGACTGGAACCATATTCATTTCCAAACGATCCCCAGTGGGGTCCTGGTGAAGAAAGACCAAGACCCTTACCAGATCCTGAGGGAAGACTACAGAATCTTAGTTGGTGCAAATGTAGGAAATGTAATCTCATGACATCAGTTGTTGAGAGCATATGCTGCACAGAATATGCTCAAGTCAATTCTTTTCGTGAGGAATATGAATGTGCAACCTTACATCCCGACTTTACTACATGTATATTAACCAAGAGATGTTTAAAAATCAATATGGTTTTTGTAAATGAGATAACGGAGAGACAGTTGCGAAAAGATGAAAATAGGTAAAATTTACATAATAATTTTAGACTATAGTCATTCAAATGTAGATATCCTATACTGTATGTCAACATAACTTTATGATGTCTATATTTACTAAGCTATTACACAAATACCGTTTATGCCGGCGTATAAGACCACACCCACATTTTCCTATTCAAATATATGTATTCCAAATACTCGCCGTAATAAACTACCCATCTACCGCGGAGTATGTTAACATTTATTCAAACCTGTGTTTCTCTAGTGCGTTTCTCTGAACCCCATAACAGATCGTGTTTTCAGTATTTACTTAGTCTTTCACAGGTGATTTAATTGTGGTGATGACTGATTCACTGACCATAATTATGTCACCGGTGAAAGACTAAAGAAATTCTTAAAACACAATCTTTTATGGGGTCCTGAGGAACGCTCTTGAGAAACACTGATTTAACCCTACATTACTTAGCCAGTATAGTTTCCATCACATTAGTGCGTAGCATGTTCCAACACATTTTTAGGCATCTCCATAACTTTTTTAGTCAGATCAACCACATTATTATAAAGCTCCCCCCACATACATCCAGCTTCCAGCCATATACAGTCTATGGCTGTAGCCTGTATGTATGTTTTATGCCCCCCCCCCCGCAGTCATCTGATCAACGCTCCTCCGGCCCGTGGTCAGAATCTACTGCTATGGCCAATGGACCTTAGTAGTAGGTTCCTTGGACTAGAGGAGCGGTGACCTGATCACTGAATATAGTGCGTCCGGGCACTCACCATTCACCGGCCAGCACGAGTCCTCCTGTGCTCTTCCTCCTCTATGGTCGCACTTAGTGATATCGTTTATGATGTCCCGTGTGTAAAAACATACAGTAGGAAGACTGCAGGAGGAAGCTGGCGGACGAATGGTCATAGAGCCATGGACATCCTTCTGTCTCGAAATCATTTTTTTGCAAACAGGCCTGTCTGAAAAGAAGAGCAGGTAAAAAGCAATTCATTTATACTAATAAATAAGGTCCCTCCAGCAGTACTAATTAAAAAAATATTTTTCAAATCCTTTACAGCCTGTAAAATATATCTATCTAATATTTTTTTATTTATTCCTAGACAATACAAATGGACTGCCTATAAAGCATTCACTGCGATGATCTATGGCTTTCTTGGAAAAAAAACATAGAGTACCTATACCCTCCTGCGTCATCAACAAAATAAGAGAGACCTTTCCAGATGTTGATGCAACTTACACTGGTTTTCAGTTGTTTTCTGACTATAATGTAAATAGTGCTCCATTTGCACAGAACTTTTAGCATTTCTTTTTTAATGATTTTTTTTCATGTTGTAAAATGTTAGTATTTCTGTAAATGCTGTATTTCACAAATTGTAACATTATTGAAGAAAAAATGTGCTACTCAAATGAGGACTATAACCAAAACCCTTTATTCACCCTCTGTTGCCAAGCTGCATAACTCTACAAAATAGTCTTGCACTTACCTGCCTAGTCTCCCGTGTTGTTCAGATATCACCATCCCGTTCTTCGTTCCCTGTCAGCTTCCTCTTCCTGAAGGGTCGATGATTTGCTGAGCGCTCAGCCTATCAGCGGCTGCAGCATTTTTCTTCGGCTGTCGCTGATAGGCTGAGCGCAGATGGACCGCACCAACACGCAGGAAGAGGAAGATGTCTGGAACCGGAGAAGGGGACGAATGATATCAGAACGACGTTGGAGCATAGGCAGGTAAGACAAAATTTCTTTGGTATAGTTATGCAGCCTTGCCACAGCGGGCGATAAAGGTTTTAGGTTACAGTCCTTATTAAATTTTTTATGCACTTTTTCCACAAGTTTTTTGTTTGTTATTTAAAAAGTTAATATGTTTATATTTATTTCCAATGTTTGGTTATTTATGTTTTATATAAGTTGTTGTTATTTATATATATATTTTCTTACTTATTTGTTAAATCTTACATTTTTTATTAAAAAATTTAGAAAAATTATTGTTTAGTCGTTCTTTTATAACTACATAGGTAATGTAATTCTGCATATTTGAATGAATAAACAAGTACTTGTATTATAAACAACATTTTTATAAAAAGAAATATACATAAATTTTTTTTTTTTTTATAATTTTTTTTTGAACTATAATATAGTTAACATGTACAAATACCCTAATCTATGGTTGATTTGTGAAAGACGTTTCCCACATGAGATCACCAATAACGGGCCCCTGCAAAGGAGTTCTCTTGCCATAGAGACAGGGCTCCTTCTTGGAGTTTGAATGGGGTAGGCACATCTTTCATTACACCCCATAAAATTTAAACCTCAACTATGCTTAGAATACATAAATTTAAGAGGGGCTTCAGTGGTCGGGAATTCCACAGCGCTGACAAGGTAAGATTGAAAGGCTAGGAGTGTGTTCAATAAGGTTTATTTCAACAATGCAACACGTTTCCCCACCCACAGGCGGTTTCATCAGGCATGCCCACAGGCGGTTTCATCAGGCATGCCCACAGGCGGTTTCATGCCTGATGAAACCGCCTGTGGGCGGGGAAACGCGTTGCATTGTGGGAATAAACCTTATTGAACACACTCCAAGCCTTTCACTCTCACCTGGTCAGCGTTGTGGAATTCCCAACCACTGAAGGCCTTCTTCTTCCATTTGTCTAGCACGGTAAGGCTGCAGACCGAGGTCTATTTCACATTGATGCCTGGTTCCATTGTTGTGTATGGGCTACAAAACAATTGTAGTTGAGCGGAGACTTTTCTTCCTTTCTTTCCCCCCACTGCCGGTAATTTACTCCACAAGGAGCCCCTCTCTATGCTTACTGTTTACGATACATAAAGAAATTCACAGTCCAATAAACATTTCAATAAAAAATAACATATAAAAAAATGTCACATCTATGTTTTAAAACAATACCACAAGAATAGCAGCATAATGCAAGGATATATAAATAGTTTTTGTATGCCTGACCACTATATTTGGTAGCATCATGTTGAGTTTAGCCATCAATGTTAGATCACACCCTCTTTAATAATTTATGTTTTTGATATGGCATCAAGTAAACACGGTTACACTTCATGTTTTACATTATCATTCTGGCAATTCTTCAAATCTTGACTGATATTCCTGTAACATCACTGATGTATCCGGTCTTGGAACAGGAGCAATGTTAGCAGGGTATTGTTCACGTTGCGATTGCCAGTCACTGACACTTGGATCATGTACAACATGAACAATATTTTCCAGCACTTCCTTAAAAAAAATCTGTGAGGTAGGTTCATAAACGGCTTTAACAACCCAAGATCTTCTCTCCTTTGAGTAAACGTAGGTGTATCTTTGAGTTCCCAAGTTTTCCGTTGCTGATGTTGCCCTCTTAACAATGGCTTGGATATGCCCAACATTTCTATTATGGTCTAAAGCTGATAGCTGGGTCCTGGCTATCATTGAGCCTATATAAAAGTGAATTATTTTGGGGTGATATTTTAGACACACACTGTGGTATACCTCCAGCTCTCCAGTGTGGCAAAAAAATAAAAATTAAAGCTGGCGGATGTCTTTCAATAGAACTGGATTCAGACAAACTTTACTTAAAACATTATGAGCTGGTAACCCGGGTGTTAGCCATTTGGTATTTTCATTTTGACTTTCAGTAAGTGTGGGATGATTACATTGTAAAGTAATAGAGTTTTCCTCCCAAGAGTGTTCATTGGCTACATGGTGCACAACGGACCGCCATCTGTCCGGCAATATGTCCGGGTTCTTAAGAACTTCTGTATTGCGGCATTTGGCACCAGCTGCTAATTTATTCCCCACTGATTTGGCCAAGTGCCATACATCAAATTGATGCTCAATAAATGGATACTCCTCTCTCAATATTTTTCGAATAGATATGTGCCTGTCTGTTGCTATCATTGCTCTATCCAGATTTTGGTCGAGTAGGCTATTTAGGCACTTTTTGAAAGCAGTCTTTTCAAGACCAACAGAAGTTCCAGATGGTCTCAGTTGTTCAACCTGGAAAGCAACAATTTTTTTTGATTCAGCGTCCATTAAAGTATAGGTGCAGTATTTTGCACTAAATCCCGGGGAATCGTTCTGTCCGTCACCTGTTAGGTAGAGAGGAGCTGAGCCACTATCCTGTAGTATTTCTTGTTGCTCTTTTTTCCAAGTCATATCAATTCCAGGAAAAACATTTTTTTTTTGATACATTGATACATGAAAAAAGTTGCTGATGAAATACCTCTTATATTGATTGTTTTAAAAAAAAACAATCAATTTTTTTGTAACAGTTGCCACTTAAAACAACACCTGAGGATAATAGTAGATTCCCAGCTGGTTTGTTATTAACAGTTGGCTGTGATCTCCATAAATGTCTAATATGTCCTTGTGAACATTTGACCGACAAAGACAGCATACTTCCCTGGAAATTTTTTTTGTAATGTGTCAGCCTTCCCTTACATTTTCTTTTCACCTGACACGGTATCAATCTGACTAATTTTTTTACACTCGATTCAAAAATTATATACTTTTCATCACTGACAACTTCAATATTAATTTCAAATAAATCATCAAAATTTTCTGTAAAACTTTCTTCTTCCTCACTACTAGATAGTGAAGAATCCTCTGCCTCTTCCTCACAGTCTGACGCATGAAATGAGGTGTCCTCTTCATCAATATAAGTGGTTATAGTAGTTTCAGAGTCTTCTATTGGCACCGGAATATCTTCCACTTCAGGTGTTTCTGAAGTTGAGGGAATATTTGCAGGTGCTTCTGGAAGTACTGTTTCAGATGGTTGTGGATATAATGCAATAGAAAAAGCATCTAATACTTCCTCCTCTATAAATTTACAAAAATAATTGTGTTCTGACAATAATCTCTTTGGTGGTGCATAAATGTAGCTAGTGCCTGGTGAACTTTCCAAAGTACTATTATCTATTTCATCCTCATGAAAAGTAAAGAAATCTTGAGATTGTTCTCCTATGTCCTCCTCTGGCTGAATTGTTGACAAATCTGAGGATTGAAGATTGTAGAGGCCTTCCGGATTTTTTTTGAGAATTCAGAGCTATATCAATTGCCTGTGTTAATTCCTCTTGTGAGATCAGGTTACGGCACAATTTTTTTTTGCCTTTGGATGTACTAGCACGTTTTTTCCCTTTTGGACTATGAAAGTAAAATGGCATAGTTTGACAGGCAAAATCCATTGTAGGCAAGATGGATGATCGTTGTATTTTGGTTGGGCTACTAGGCATTTCAGTATCTGCAACTCGTTTATTGCTTGACTCCTGATTGCCAGTTGCTGTTATATTATATGATAATCCAGAAGATGTTGATGGCTCTGGACTTGGAAATGTTTGCCTTCTTAAAGGTAATTATAAGGAAGATGGAATCAATGAAATAGAAGAATGTAGTGTGGATACAGTTGGAAGAAATGTTCACGATGAACATAGTGGCATTGATGACACAGTAAATGTTGTGGAAGCAGATGAAGCAGATGAATATGTCAAAACTGTGGTTGTTGCAGTACTACAAGTACTAACAGCTGTCAATGAAGGCAAAGTGGTAACTGTCCTAGAAGAAGACATACCGCTTGATTGTACAGAGGTTGATGCTTGAGGATTGAAAATGGTTGGTACTGCATCCGGTAAAAGTCTACAAAGGTTTTCCTCATATCTATATTGGTGATGTTCAAAATGTAGGGAGCACATTCTGTATGTGTCATACAATTTTCCATCAAATACTTTCTGGACCATCTCTTCTAAATTTTCCTTGAACTGACCAGATTTTTCTAGCCAGATCCAGATACGTTCTCTTTGTGTTGGAAAGCTGGTCATTATTGCAGAAGGGTCCTTTTTACGGGAGGTACTTTTGCAACCTTTTACAATACACTTGGGCATGCTAAGAAAGATAATCATAAATAAAATGAATTTATATATTTCAGATGAAATATCTGTGTTAAAAAAATTACATGACATAAATAATACACAGCTTTAATATGAATCCAAAATATTTGTTATAACATTATGGTGTTATATAATATTTTTTTTTATTATAAATGTAATTTTTATAAACTATAGTTTATATTTTGTGTTTTGATATTATGTAATTTAATTATTTTTTGATATAATTAAATGGTATCTATATCAAATTGCTCTTTCATCATTTAATATATGAGCTAAACTCGAATCTTCATAGGAGTAGTAATGGTTATACATAGTTGTCTAGTCTCTTTTATGGATAACACATAGGTGTTTGAAAAAAAATTATACCCTATCCTAAGAATAGGGGATAATAGTTAGATTACGGGTGTGAGCGACAGGTGTGGACCCTCAGGATCTCCAGTAAGGGGCCCCTTACTGGAGATCAGTGGAGAACTCAGTGGAGGATAGCGTTTTCTAACACAGCCGAGGCTGCGGCAGAAACAACACCTCCAGTCTGTTATATGGCAGGGCCTTAGATTTCCAATAGGAGCCCTATGGCCCTGCGCTATAGAAGTGTATGGAGGGGGCGTGACTGGCAACGCTTACGGCAATGGTCGAACAAAAAAGTTTGGTGATGGGAGCCGGGACACGTACAGGAGAAAGCGGGGTGCCCCATCTGTCAGACCCCCCTAGATCTAAAAATTAACCCCTGTCCGTATTATAGGTAAAATCATTTTTTTTTACCGGAGTTGTCCTAACCTTGCACCATAATAATCTCTATATTTTGATTTGGATGTACAGATAGAGTATAATGGGATCAGATTTATCCGTTGTCCTTCAAATTTTTATATAATCTTGCATAAGAAGGAAAATTATAATCTCACAAATTAGTACATCTGCAAAGAGTTTGTTTGTTGTCTCTGTGTTTGAGTGGGTTTCGTCTGTGTACTCTGGTTTCCTCCTAAACCTCAAATAAAACTGATATATACAGTTTATATTGTAAACCACTATTTGGACAGGGACAGCGATGTAGAATCAGTGTACAATATTTAAATAAGGAGTTATATTATTATTCATCTGTGAGAAATTATAAAAATGTTTTAGAACTAATGGATAAACAAATTGCATAAGGCAACAGACAGTGGAAATTTGGTTGCATTATGCTTTACTTTACACATTAAAGGGGTACGCCACTGCCCCTGCTATATGAACATTTAGTTCTAAAAGCTCGGTGCTTGGTCGTGATGTCACGACCACGCCACCTCAATGAAAGTCTATAGGAGGGGGCGTACGCCCCCTCCAATATTATTGCATTTAAGGGGGTGTGGCAGAACTAAATGGGCTTTTTGAACTACATGTACTGACCACTTAGGCAGTGGAGTACCACTTTAATAACGTATGTAAAAGATGTAAAAATGATGCCATGACATTAATTATGTTGAGATTCAAGATGAGTTGACCTCTGAGGGACACTGGACATATGTGAAAACAGACATTTCAATTATAATTTTTTGTAAAAAATTAGTAATATAATAATAAAAAAATATAGTAAATATAAAAAAATTAATAAGTTGAAAAAAAAAGGTGGTGGTGGTGTTAGAGCTGGTGGTAGGGGATGGGGGTGGTGGTTTATTGTTCTTGTGTGTTCGACTTGTGAGTTGAATGTGTTATAAAAAGTGTAATTCGAGCACTCATCTTTATCAGATTGCAACCAGCTACTGAGGTTGTGTGTATTGAAAAAAAAAAAAAAAAAAAAAAAAGAACTAGAGGGTGGAGGAGATAAGCTTTGTTGGGGGTGGGTGGATTTTTGGAGTGGTGGTGGTTTTTCTTTTTTTTTTTTTTTAACAAAAGAATGGATACGTCTAGTCTACCTTGCTCGTCTGTTAGCTTACCATTCCATGCCCATATATATGGTTATTTATATAAATCATAAAATGTTTCAGTGTCTATGTTGTAATACCTTTTTTATTGGACTAACAGTATTTTCTAGAGAAGCTTTCGGGATTCCTCCCTTTATCAAGTCCAAAGCAAATCCTGCATATTTGTGAGATGTAACCTGTGTCTTCTGCTTGTGAGCTTAGATTTGCTTTGGACTTGATAAAGGGAGGAATCCCGAAAGCTTCTCTACAAAATGCTGTTAGTCCAATAAAAAAGGTATTACAAGATACTGCAACATTTTATGATATATCTATCTATATATATATATATATATATATATATATATATATATATATATATATAAACTGATGAACAGGGAACCTTTTAAAATTGCTTTTATTATTAAAATTATTTAAACACTTATCGGGTGTATATATTGTTATAGATCGCACCTTAGCTGCCTTCTTCTAGCCTTCAACATAAATACTTAAAGAGACATGTTTCTTGCTTCTGTCTTCTATTGTAGTATGTCAGGCAAGGTTCAGACTGTGCATATGTCGTGCGTTATTTGCTGTGCACTGACTTGTTGCAAGGTGGCTATGTGCAAATTAACTTCTTAACTGGGCAATCAGTTGTATCCATAGATGTGATGATGCTAGTGCTTTTAGGTGAGTATGTTATATACAATGTCCTCAATCACTCATTGCACTGAAAATATTGCACTGTCCACAGTCTATTATTGCACTTTATAATTTTTCTCTTCTTTCAGGGGATAAGGTGCGTCTTTTTCATCCTTGGAGCTTAGGTATGCATATTGTGCCGATCCTATGCCGATCCAAAGGAGGAAAAAAGGAGGAAAAAAACGAAAGTGTAAAAACTGAAAAACCCTGCGTCCTTAAGGGGTTAAACACACTTTGCATAGATCAATAGTACAAGCAAATATAAGAAACTTTGTAATATCATTTCTTAGACAAAAATGTGTCTTTTTCCAATATTAAACATTTTCCCCATTTTGAACAATAGTTTAGCTTTGTCCTGTGTCTGCAAGACAAGCAATACAAGTCTATGGAAGGGGAGGAGAAAGCTCCATAAACTAGCTCTGAGAGAACTGTAGGTTATAGATAAAGCCTGCAGGGCAGAATTCTGCTGAAATTACCATATACATGTTATATAATGGTTTGAAATAGTGCTGTTCCTCATGTACACATAAGTCATTACACGTGCCATTTGAAATTTATTTTGAAGATCACTTTCAGTATTTATCTGGTAACCTGAATATATTCAACTGAAATATTATCAGAAATTTAATTAACTATGATAACCCTAACTGTTTGAATGTATATTATGTGAAATATATTTCGTAGTATATCAACATTGAGCAGTTCCCCAACTTTAAACAGCCTACAAAGTTGTGTTTTGTGTTTACATGTCATGTACGGTACATGTTTCTATACCTATGCTTTTAATAGGTGATTAAAACGGATATTGAAAACAATGCACTTTTGCTATACAGCAAAGAAAAAAAGCTAATGTTATGACAACCTGCCAAAAGTAGACAAGCGTGAATTATAAAGGGGTGAAAAACATTTTTTTTAAATCAACTGAGGCCAAAAAAGTTAAACAGATTTTTAAATCTTTATCCTTCCAGTACTTATCAGCTGCTATATGCTCCACAGGAAGTTCTGTCGTTTTAAAATTTATTTTCTATCTGACCACAGTGCTCTCTGCTGACACCTCTGTCTGTCTCAGGAACTGTCAAGAGTAGGAGCAAATCCCCATAGCAAACCTCTCATGCTCTTGACAGTTCCTGAGACAGACAGAGGTGTCAGCAGAGAGCACTGTGGTCAGACAGAAAATACATTTAAAAAGAAACGAACTTCCTATGGGGAATACATCAGCTGATAAGTACTGGAAGGATTAAGATTTTTAAATGGAAGTAATTTACAAATCTATGCAAATTATGCAATTCTGGCTACTGAAGAATGAGACATTTGTCTTGAAACGCGTATAGCCCTGTTTGCCATCTTTATCTACTTCTATCAGCACCTTTATCATTATCGGATACCCACGATACAGCCCTCTGCAGCGCTGCAGTACCCTCATCTTGGATTACTATTGGGATCGCGCGCGCGATCCAGCACGAGGACGCCAGCTCACTTACCTGTTTATACCATCCAGCAAACGCTATGGCCAGACGCAGATCCGTGCCCACCTGTACCCCGCCGGGACCGCTGGAGCAACCACCTCTGGGCCGGAGGCAGCTCTGTGCCAGCTCCGAGCGCCATCATTACCGCAGGACAGCGTGAACTACATCCCGTTGCGGACTACAGGTACCACACTGTATGTACAGCGTTTTCGGAAACTCCTTTAAAACATTGTGAACAAGTCTGGCACTCTATATATCATTACCTGCTGCACGGACATCACTTTATCATAGACTATTTCTTTAGCAAATTGACATTCATTTAAAGGTGGCTGATTGTGATATATAATTTTGCATATCATCATTTTATATATTTTTTATTAGTATATGTTTTTAACAGTTGTAATACATCTCGTGCAAGGGCCCTGCACTGATGTATATTACATTATGAATAAATGTGTTATATCTTTTTTATGTTTCCAACTTTGATTCAGGACTATTAAGGAATATATATCTAATTTCCATCTTTTAATTCACTACAGTACTATTTTTATCATTTTTAGAATTTCTTAATTTTTCATTTCATCCATTTTCATCTCTTTTCTATTTTTCTTTCCTATTTTCTCATTTCTTATTTCTACTGGCTCTAGAGGACTTGTTCTTGTATACACTTGTTGTTATACATCCTTTTTCTATATATACCTTTAGGTCTGTGGGGTATAGACCTACCCAGTTAACCTCGAGTCAGCCCTGGCTGAGTGAGCTACACAATTTTTGTTGTAATTTACAAATCTGTTTAATTTTCTGGCACCAGTTGATTGAAAGATTGTTTTTCACCGGTGAGTACCCCTTTAAGTTTGTCTACTTTAACCATAGAAGTCAATATTCAAGTTTATAAAGTTTTTATATACATTTCTATTCTTTTCAAGAAAATAAATAAAGTAAAATCATCTCGTAGTTACGGATGAAGAAAAAAAACAACTACACACAAAAAAAGTAAAAATGTTCATCTATGTAAATAAGTTATAAAAATATGCTATATACTATCATAAGTGTCATATTGCCACATCAAGAACATCTTGAACTCTAAAATGAACACATTGTCTCACAATTAGAAATGAATTTCGCTCTATTTATTAACCTTTTAATGATGGGACAATTTCCATTTTTGCATCTTTCTTTTTATCCTCCTTGCCTTCTTATAGCCATAACTCTCTTATTTTTTTTTATCTACAGACCCATATGAAGGCTTGTTTTATACTAGACCAATTGTACCTTGTAATAAAATCACAAATTTTACCACAACATCTATAGAGAAACAATGAAAAATGATTTGCGGGGTAAAATAAAAAAATTAAAAACAGCCAATTTTGAAACTTTTGAGGGTTTCGTTTTTACATAGTGCCCTTTACTGTAAAACTAACATGTTATCTTTATTCTGTAGGTTAACTCAATATCAATTACAATGAAACCCATAAAATTACTCTATTCTATCCTAAAATTACTCTATTCTCTTATTTTCTGTAGTTTTTATCAGAACCATTTTTGTTTTGAAGGGACTTGTTGGCAACCTTTTTCCATTTTTATTTCTGATCTGATCTGACCAAAAACCAGCAATTCTGGCATTTGGATTTAACGTGCATGTCTTTCACTCTGTGTAGATCATAAACATTACATGTATATAGTAAATGTTTTTATTTGTTTATTTAAAAAGAAAATTTATTAAATGGGAGTGATTTAGATTGTTATTAGTTTTTTATTTTTAAAGATTTTTCATTATTTGTTTTACACTTTTTATATAATTCAAGTGCTTTTGCTATACAATGCTATGCATTGCATTTTTTAAATCATTCAATTTTCTGCACAAATGAAACATTACAGGAACCAGGAGGAAGTGGAGAGCAGCCAGGAATGGATATTATCGAATCAGCAGTGATGAGTGATAGAGGACAAGTGACTAAAGCTACGTTTTTACTTTTACTCCACCCTCTGGCCTTTTTATAAAAACAAATTAAACAAACAAATAAAAACAAAAAATTGAAAAAGAAAGAACAACTTTTGTGCTTGGCAAACCTGTTAGGTTATTCATGTTGCCCTTTCTGAAAAGAGGATATGAAGAAGGGAAGTTGAGCTCTGCCATGTACAGTGGGGGTCAAAAGTTTTGGGCACCCAGGTAAAAATGTGTATTAATGTGCATAAAGAAGCCAAGGAAAGATGAAAAAATCTCCAAAAGGCATCAAATTACAGATTAGACATTCTTATAATATGTCAACAAAAGTTAGATTTTATTTCCATCATTTACACTTTCAAAATTACAGAAAACAAAAAAAGTTTGGGCACCCTGCAGAGTTAATATCTTGTACTGCCCCCTTTGGCAAGTATCACAGCTTGTAAAAGCTTTTTGTAGCCAGCCAAGAGTCTTTCGATTCTTGTTTGAGGTATCTTTGCCCATTCTTACTTACAAAAGTCTTCCAGTTCTTTGAGATTTCTGGTCTGTCTGTCACGTACTGCTCTTTTAAAGTCTATCCATAGATTTTCAATTATGTTGAGGTCAGGAGATTGTGAAGGCCATGGCAAAACCTTCAGTTTACGGCTGTTTATGTAATCCCCCGTGGATTTCGAGGTGTGTTTAAGATCATGATCCATTTTTAGAAGCCATCCTCTCTTTAACTTCAGCTTTTTCCCAGATGTTAGCATCAAAAATTTGCTGTAATTTTGTTGAATCCATTTTTCCTTCGACTCGTGAGATGTTCCCTGTGCTACTTGCTCCAATACAACCCCAAAGCATGATTGATCCACCCCCATGCTTAACAGTTGGACAGAGGTTCTTTTAATTAAATTCTGTTCCCCTTCTTCTCCAAACGTACCTTTGCTCATTCTGGCCAAAAAGTTCCATTTAACCTCATCGGTCCACAGAACTTTTTTACAAAAATGCATCAGGCTTGTCTATATGTTCATTTGCAAAGTTCAAATGCTGAGTTTTGTGGTGAGGATGTAGAAGTGGTTTTCTTCTGATGACTATTCCATGAAGACCATATTTGTACAAGTATCTCTTTATAGTGGAATAGTTTACCTCAACTCCAGTGTCTGCCAGATCTTTCTGGAGGGATTGTGCAGTCAAACGTGGGTTTTGAATTGGTTTTCTCACAATCCTGCAAGCTGTTCTGTCTGATATTTTTCTTGGTCTTCCAGATCTTGCTTTAACTTCCACTGTTCCTGATGACTGCCATTTCTTAATTACATTCTGAACAGAGGATATTGACATCTGAAAACATTTTGCTATCTTCTTATAGCCTTCTCCAGCTTTGTGAGCATCAACTATTTTCAGTTTCAGATTTCTAGACAACTGCTTAGAAGAACCCATGGTGCTGATTGTTGGGGCAAGGTCAGATGAGTCTGGGCATTTAAAACCTTTTAGATTGATATCATCTGGTCTTCCCAGATGATGATTGAGAACAATCCATGACACTGGCAGGTCTCAGCTTTGCAAAGGAGGCAGTGAATGCTATAAATTCTGCAGGGTGCCCAAACTTTTGCAGACACCATTTTTTTGTTTTCTGTTATTTTGAAAGTGTAAATAATGGAAATAAAATCTAACTTCTGTTGACATATTATAAGAATGTCTAATCTGTAATTTGATGACTTTTGGAGATTTTTCCATCTTTCCTTGGCTTCTTTATGCACATTAATACAAATTTTTACCTGGGGTGCCCAAACTTTTGACCCCAACTGTATATGATTTGCATGAGGATTTTTGAGTAAATAGTGAAATACATCCTGATGGGACTCCTTGGAGAGACAGTAGAAGTCCTGCAACAGCAGCATCTAATTGATACACGTACGGGGCTTCTTCTGTCAGACCATTGGTGCCCAAGGTGCATTAGATGGGTTCCTTTGGCAAATGGGGGTTTAACAAAGGCCTTGAGGTATGTCAACACCTTCTGGCCTCCTTTTAGGCCATTTCAGAGATGGTCTGCCAGCATAACACACGAGACCAATGCATAATATACAGTGATCCCCCGACCTACGATGGCCCCGACATACGGTCATTTCAACATACGATGGCCTCTCAGAGGCCATCGTATGTTAAAGATAGCATCAACATACAATGCTTTTATATGTTGGGGCCATTGCATAAACGGCTACCGGGCAGAGCAGACTGCTTCAGCTGCCACCGGATAGCCGTTAAATGTGCCCCGAGTGCTCCGGTGAGGGTCTTTCACCTGTCCCTGACATTCCGGAACGTCCTCTTCATGCTCCGCTGCATGCTATCCTTCGTCATCATCACGTCACTGCGCAAGATGTCCCGTCATTCAATAGGATAGGCTTGCGCAGCGATGTGATGACGGCGATGGAGAGCGACGATCCAGGGCAGCGGGGACGGTCTGGAGCGGCGGGGACGGACATGATGATGGCGATGGAGAGCGATGATCCAGGGCAATAGTGACAGTTTGGAGCGGCGGGGACACCCCGGGGACGTGATGACCGCGATGGAGAGCAACAATGCAAGGCAGCGGTGACGGTCCAGAGCGGCGGGGACACGTGAGTATAACTTTCTATCTTATTATTGCACGGATCCCTCTACATACAATGGATTCAAGTAACGATGGTTCATTTGGAACAAATTACCATCGTATGTTGAGGGATCACTGTAGTGCCATATACATTCACTGGCCACTTTATTAGGTACACCTTGGTAGTACTGGATTGGACCCCCTTTTGTCTTCATTATTTGTGACATACTTTCTACAAGGTGCTGGAAACATTCCTCAGAGGTTTTGGTCCTTATAAACATGATGACATCACGCAATTGCTGCAGATTTTTGACTGCACATCCATGAGGCAGATCTCGATCCACTACATCCCAAAGATGATCTGTTGGATTGAGATCTGGTGACTGTGGAGGCCATTGGAGATCAGTGACCTCATTGAGATGTATGAGATGATGTGAGCTTTGTGGCATGGTGCATTATCCTGCTGGAAGTAGTCATGAAAAGATGAGACCACTGTGCTCATGAAGGGACATGGACATGTTCAGAAACAATACTCAGGTAGGCTGTCATGTTTAAATTAACCTCAATAGATACTAGGGGCACAAAATGTGCCAAGAAAATGTCCTCCACACCATTATACCACCACCAGTCTAAACTTTTAATACAACCAGGATGGATCCATGCATGCTTATTGATGCCAAATTCTGCCCCTGCCATCTGAATTTTCCAGCTGGAATCGAGACATATAAGACGAGACAAGTCTTTCAGTCTTCCATTGTCAAATTTTGGTGAGCCTGTGTGAACTGTAGCTTCAGTTTCTTGTTCTAAGCCGGCAGTAATGGCACCTGATGTAATATCTGCTGCTGTAGCCCATCTGCTTTAACCCCTTAACGACGCAGGACGTATATTTACGTCCTGCGCCGGCTCCCGCGATATGAAGCGGGATCGCGCCGCGATCCTGCATCATATCGCTTCAGTCCTGGCGCTCATCAACGGCCGGGACCCGCGGCTAATACCACACATCGCCGATCGCGGCGATGTGCGGTATTAACCCTTTAGAAGCGGCGGTCAAAGCTGACCGCCGCTTCTAAAGTGAAACTGAAAGTATCCCGGCTGCTCAGTCGGGCTGTTCGGGACCGCCGCGGTGAAATCGCGGCGTCCCGAACAGCTGATCGGACACCGGGAGGGCCCTTACCTGCCTCCTCGGTGTCCGATTGACAAATGACTGCTCCGTGCCTGAGATCCAGGCAGGAGCAGTCAAGCACCGATAATGCTGATCACAGGCGTGTTAATACACGCCAGTGATCAGCATAGGAGATCAGTGTGTGCAGTGTTATAGGTCCCTATGGGACCTATAACACTGCAAAAAAAATGTAAAAAAAAAGGGTTAATAAAGGTCATTTAACCCTTCCCTAATAAAAGTTTGAATCACCCCCCTTTTCCCATAAAAAAAATAAATAAATAAACATATGTGGTATCGCCGCGTGCGTAAATGTCCGAACTATAAAAATATATCATTAATTAAACCGCACGGTCAATGGCGTACGCGCAAAAAAATTCCAAAGTCCAAAAAAGCTTATTTTGGTCACTTTTTATACCATTAAAAAAATGAATAAAAAGTGATCAGAAAGTCCGATCAAAACAAACATCATACCGATAAAAACTTCAGATCAAGGCGCAAAAAATGAGTCCTCATATCGCCCTTTACATGGAAAAATAAAAAAGTTATAGGGGTCAGAAGATGACATTTTTAAACGTATAAATTTTCCTGCATGTAGTTATGATTTTTTCCAGAAGTGCGACAAAATCAAACCTATATAAGTAGGGTATAATTTTAACCGTATGGACCTACAGAATAATGATAAGGTGTAATTTTTACTGAAATATGCACTGCGTAGAAACGGAAGCCCCCAAAAGTTACAAAATGGCGTTTTTTTTTCGATTTTGTCGCACAATGATTTTTTTTTCCATTTTGCCGTGCATTTTTGGGTAAAATGACTAATGTCACTGCAAAGTAGAATTGGCGGCGCAAAAAATAAGCCATAATTTGGATTTTTAGGTGGAAAATTGAAAGGCTTATGATTTTTAAAAGGTAAGGAGGAAAAAACGAAAGTGCAAAAACGGAAAAACCCTGAGTCCTTAAGGGGTTAAAGAGTACCTGTCACCACAAAAACGTTTTATATTTTGTTAATCAATGTAATAGACAGGCAGGAGTGAGCGCTATGCCAGCATCACGGGCACTCCTGACATGACCGGCCACGTATTCAGGCTGCTCCCCCTTGCAAGGAGAGCCAGCGTGTGCTGGCCAAATGTCAGTGCAGCGCAGGGCTGCACAGAAGAGGATCGGGTCTGCCTCTCCTGAATCTGAGTCTAAGAGTTTGATGTGACATTCTGTCCAATTTGCTTATTTTCCTCCCTTTTTTGGTTTAGTTCCAATACACACAAAGGGAATAAACATGTGTATAGCAAAACATGTGTTACTGCAATCCTTTTCTGTGAGAAATACTTCATTTTCTAGAAAAATGTCAGGGGTGCCAACATTTATGGCCATGACTGTATATATATTGCTTGAGAATGGTGTTGTGAGAACACCGAAATGTTGCACTTGAACTTTCTGTTCATGGAATAAACCACCTTTTTTTTTTGGATATCTCATGTGCTGCGGTCGCCTTCATTTTTGGGATTTTCTTTTGGGCCCTGTGATCAGAGCTCAATAGACCTGCTTGTACCTATCATTGTTTTTCTGAATGTGCTGCCTTCCACTTAAAATTTATATATATATATATATATATATATATATATATATATATATATATATATATATATATATTTCTGTGTAGAGGAAGAAGGGCAGAAGTGAGCCCAGGCAGGCTTCAGATGACATTGCGCCTGCCAGGCCATGCCCCCCTCTTCCCCCACACACAGCAGGAGCTTGAGTATCAAAGTAGGAGAGAAAAAAATATATTTAACTGCTATTTTAAGAAGAAAAGGCAGGGATAGTGTAAGTGAGAGTCAGGGCCAGATTGGGGGGGGGGGGGGGGGGAATTTAGGGACAGTTTAGTTGATGATAGGTACTCTTTAAGATTTGACTTGAGAATTTCTACAAACATTTGTTGTAACATTGGTCATTTGATTTACCGTTGCCTTTTCTGCCGTTTCAAACCAGTCTGCCCATTCTCTTCTGACATCAATAATGCATTTTCATCCATACAACTGCCGCTCACTGGACATTTTCTCTTTTGCAGACCATTCTCTGTAAACCCTAGTGATGCTGATGCTCGGTTGGAACTTCAGCAAGTTATCTTGACCATATCTACATGCCTAAATACATTGAGTTGCTGCCAGGTGATTGGCTGATTAGCTATTTGTGTTAACAAGCAAGTGAACAGGTATACCTAATAAAGTGAATATATACTCTCTAAATCCACTACTTCTGGGGAGAACATGATCCAAAATATGGTAGACGACACATCACAATATTATTATGAAGACAAATATGACATGATCCTATTAAAATGCTGGCTGCCATATTCAGGATCCATCTGATCCCTTGTATCCTCACAGGGCCGGCTCTGCCTATAGGCAAAATAGACAGCCGCCTAGAGCACCCTCTTGCTGAGGGGTGCCACTCTGCCTACCCCCAAAAGAAAGTAAGACAACCAGCAGCATGAAGAGGAGGAGGTTTACTACAGTGTGTCACCCCAGTAGTAAGGTATTTACATGAAGAGGGGGCTTGTTAAAGTGTCTCACCACAGTAGTAAGGTAGGGCGTGTCAAAGGGCGGGCCAATGGGCAGAGTCAATGGGCCAATTTGCAGAATTAGCTTTTGCCTATGATGACAAAAATCCTTGCACCAGCCATATATCCTCATTCTGTTTTCTTTGCAATAAACTCTCCTCAATTGTATGACAATAGAAAATGCATTTTCTAACATTTCTTGCTTTAATTCTATATATATTGCATATGATTTAAAATGAGAAAAGCTGATTTGCGTAAATTCAGGACAGATGGTCACTCATTTTGATTTTATAAGTTAGCATTTTAAATAGAAACAATAGAAAACAATCCCATGCAATTCAATAATAAGTGTGATGTGCAGCAATAACATTTTATTGTATCATGTAAAAACTAAAACCAAATCTTTAGATTGTATAGCTCAAGTCCCAACCATTAGCAATTTGGTTTATTAAGTTACTATATAATTTCTCCCAATACTCGCCATATGTTACATGAACCACAGTAGCAGATTATATAGGAAGTTACAGAAATGGTTCCAATTAGACCTTGTCTGGTTGTCATTACAATCAGACTCCATTTTTTCAGCTGTAATTCTGACTCATTGCTGTTTGTGCAGTATTTGATCATTCTTCGGAAAGTTGTGTTTATAAAGGACACATGCCCATAGAGCTGGGAATTCACACAGCTGCTGTCTTAACCTCATGCCTGAACATCACATTACTGGTTGATATGGTACGTAAGGAGCAGAATATCCACGGTTAACAGATCAGCCCTGCAAATCCAGCTGCATATGATTTATACATGCCACATGGCTGCAATGTAGTAAGTTAAAGGGATTTTCCAGGCAGGAAGGATGTATTACTATAAAAATGTTTAATGCATTTGGGTGCAGGAAAAATGAAAAAGACAGTATACTTACCTGCCCCAATCCCCTGTCACTGCTGTATTGATGGCTCCTGCTCTCCTCTTCTTCCTGGTTCCTGTGACAATTCCTTTGAGCAGTGATTGGCTGAGAATGCATTTCCAACCCAAACAAATGCCCCAAGGCAAATCCCCCCTACCTAGAAAACTAATTAATTAATTAATGTAATTAATATGGAAACAAATTATCCCAATATGGTAAGTGTGAAGGATCAGGCAATAAAAAAATACAGCAAAAACACTTTTTTCCCCCCCTTGAAATTCAATTGAATTCACAGTGAAAATGTCCCTTAGATTACAGACAGTTTAATTTTAAGTCTGTAATTGTTAAGAGCAAGAGACCATTTTTTGGGCTATACTGTAGCACAGGCCTGCACTACCTGTACCAGGTGGGAGCCTGATATTATCTCCTGCTCCTTGCCTCCTCTTGTTAACAGCTCATTGTAACATAGACAAGTTGTCAAGAAGGGGGGAAAGGAGCAAGAATATCAAGAGAAGGGATGTTTGCTAAATAAATGCGTTTTTTTTTTACAAAAAACATTTAACTTGACTTATCCTTAACTTATTCCAATCTAATCTATTTGAAGATATTGTAATTTTCTAGACACATAGGCTCTCTATCAATTGTTTATGTTTGCAGTGTGTTTTAAACCCAGTAAAAAGAAGAGGTGAAATTTACGTTATGATGGAAATGCTTTTTTCTTTAAAAAATAAATATTTATAAAAACAAAACAAAAAACAAAACAAAACAAAACAGTGAAACACACTTAACCCCTTTAGGACTAAGCCCTTTTTCACCTTAAGGACTGAGCCCTTTTTTGCAATTCTGACCACTGTCACTTTAAGCATTAATAACTCTAAGTTGCTTTTACCGATTATTCCCGATTATTCATATTCTAATTTATTTTAGTGGTACATTTTTTGTCGTTACTTGCATCCTTTCTTGGTGAAAAATCCCCAAATTTCATGAAAATTTTACTTTTTTTTAACATTGAAGCTCTCTGCTTGTAAGCAAAATGGATATTCCAAATAAATTATATATTGATTCACAAATACAATATGTCTACTTTATGTTGGCATCATAAAATGGACATATTTTTACTTTTTGAAAAAATTAGAGGGCTTCAAAGTACAGCAGCAATTTGAAGGGACAGATATTACAGAAGTACAACTCCCAGCATGCCTGGGCAGTCTAGGCATGCTGAGAGTTGTAATTTTGCATCATCTGGAGGGCTACCATTTGGGCACCACTGTAATACTGGTCTCCAAACTGTGACCCTCCAGATGTTGCAAAACTACAACTCCCAGCATGCCCAGACAGCCTTTGGCTGTCTGGGCATGCTGGGAGTTGCAGTTTGGCAACCACTTGAAGGGCAGCAGTAAATATCGCTTTACTGCCACCTTCCTTGCTCAGAATAAATACCCACAAGTCGGAAGTGACATCAATGTTACAAAATAACGGATACAAATAATATTCATAAAACATTAAATCTAAACAGTAGTACCCTCTATTACTTAATTGAAGGGGTACTCTGGTGAAAAACTTTTTTTTTTTATCAACTGGTGGCAGAAAGTTAAACAGATTTGTAAATTACTTCTATGTAAAAATCTTAATCCTTCCAGTACTTATCAGCTGTTGTATCAGTTCTTTTTGAATTTGTTTTCTGTCTGACCACAGTGCTCTCTGCTGAAACCTCTGTCCAGAGCAGGAGAGGTTTGCTATAGGGATTGGCTCCTGCTCTGGACAGTTCCTGACATGGACAGAGGTGCCAGCAGAGAGCACAGTGGTTAGACAAAAAAGAAATTCAAAAAGAAAAGAACTTCATGTGGAGCATATAGCAGTTGATAAGTACTGGAAGGATTAAGATTTTTAAATAGAAGTCATTTACAAATGTGTTTAACTTTCTGCCACCAGTTGATTTAACCCCTTAAGGACCAAGGACGTACCGGTACGTCCTTGGTCCTGCTCTTCTGATATAACGCGGGGTTACACAGTAACCCCGCGTCATATCATGGCGGGCCCGGCGTCATAGTGAAGCCGGGACCCGCCTCTAATAGCGCGCAGCGCCGATCGCGGCGCCGCGTGCTATTAACCCTTTAGCCGCGCGCTCAAAGCTGAGCCGCGCGGCTAAAGGTGAAAGTGAAAGTTCCCGGCTAGCTCAGTCGGGCTGTTCGGGATAGCCGCGGCTAATCGCGGCATCCCGAACAGCTGACAGGACAGCGGGAGGGCCCCTACCTGCCTCCTCGCTGTCCGATCGCCGAATGACTGCTCAGTGCCTGAGAGCCAGGCATGAGCAGTCATCCGGCAGAATCGTTGATCACTGGTTTCTTATGAGAAACCAGTGATCAACATAGAAGATCAGTGTGTGCAGTGTTATAGGTCCCTATGGGACCTATAACACTGCAAAAAAAAAGTGAAAAAAAAAAGTGAATAAAGATCATTTAACTCCTCCCCTATTAAAAGTTTGAATCACCCCCCTTTTCCAATAAAAAAAAAAACACAGTGTAAATAAAAATAAAAATAAACATATGTGGTATCACCGCGTGCGGAAATGTCCGAATTATAACAATATATCATTAATTAAACCGCTCGGTCAATGGCGTGCGCGCAAAAAATTCCAAAGTCCAAAATAGTGCATTTTTGGTCACTTTTTATATCATTTAAAAATGGATAAAAAGTGATCAATAAGTCCTATCAATGCAAAAATGGTACCGTTAAAAACTTCAGATCACGGCGCAAAAAATGAGCCTTCATACCGCCCCATACACGGAAAAATAAAAAAGTTATAGGGGTCAGAAGATGACAATTTTAAACGTATTAATTTTCCTGCATGTAGTTATGATTTTTTCCAGAAGTCCGACAAAATCAAACCTATATAAGTAGGGTATTATTTTAATCGTATGGATCTACAGAATACATATCGGGTGTCATTTTTACCGAAAAATGTACTACGTAGAAACGGAAGCCCCCAAAAGTTACAAAACAGCGTTTTTTTCAATTTTGTCGCACAATGATTTTTTTTCCCGCTTCACCATAGATTTTTGGGCAAAATGACTGACGTCATTACAAAGTAGAATTGGTGGCGCAAAAAATAAGCCATCATATGGATTTTTAGGTGTAAATTTGAAAGAGTTATGATTTTTTAAAGGCAAGGAGCAAAAAACGAAAATGCAAAAACGGAAAAACCTCCGGTCCTTAAGGGGTTAAAAAAAAAAAATTGTTATCCACCAGGGTACCCCTTTAAGTACCTCGGGAACCAAAGTATTAAACATGAAAATCCAGTATGATTCTCTATTTATAAGAACCTGAAATCTATTGTTTGCCTCAGGTGAAAATAAAATACAATCTTTATTACATATTCACATACAATACATAAAATCCATTAAATATGCACAAGAACAGACAAAAAAATCCCACAGGCTAATAATATGAGGCAGAATATAGGACAAAGTAGAATATACAATCACTCAGACAGGAGATGTATAGGTTATTACAGTATAAACAGCAGTGAATATGGGGAAACAATATTATCAGGTATGCGGTAATAAATGATGTTAATAAATAGTTGTTATATGACAGTACACATCATATATTGCACCGTACACCTAGTGGCCACCTATATTGCACATATGCCCAAAGAAATGTAAACAAATATCATAGTCACGTAATAATTTCTATATTGCTAAATGTGCATACAATTCCCGAGGTAAGCCCACAAGACACCGCATATTGGCCCCAATAATAACTGGCCCAGTCTCACATACTACCTGTGGTGGACATCAGTCACCCCCCCCTAACACGCGTTTCGCGTTCGCTTGGTCACAGGATATGGTGCCCTAGGTGATTTCCCATATCTTTTTATAAATGCCATGATTGCGAGATGCCTCCCACAGGTAGCAGATGCCTCGCGCCTTGCCGCAGCATCTACCGGCGCCTAGCGCGGCATCATCATGCTGCATCACCGCACCCCCCCCCCCCGTGATGTCTCGAGGGTGGCGCAGCTTGGCAACAACTAACGCGTTACCAGAGGCCGTCTGACAGAAGCCCGACCGGCGCGCAGCGTCTCCAGAACGGACAGTAAGAATGGACAGATGGAAATAAACAGAATATCACTGCATACAGATGGTATATAAGGAGATTTTCCTCATGGATCTTATTCTAACATAATGGATGTATCAATGAATACAAATGCGCATTCACAAACCCATAATGACTTTAAGAATGTGCATGTCAACATACCCATATCAGTGAATGTGTGAATGTGACAGAATAACCCAAAGTTAGATGGGTGTAAGTGGTGATATAACCCAAACTAAATAAGTGTATAAATAAGTGTGATGTAGAATATATAAAGAATGTGTATACTATTATGTATAAAAAAAAAAAAAAACATGATGGCCATAAGGCCCCAAACAGTATTAAAATATTAAAAAATACATACTACAGTGACAAATGAGTTGTGCTAGTGCAATGTGTATGATGATTGCCACAATAACATATGTGGTACAAAGAAATGTTAATAAAAAATATTAATATAAAATATAAATAAAAATATATAGTGTCCATATTTGCTGGTACTATAAAAAATCTAAGGTGAACATCCAGTTACGCTCCCATGTACACACATGGGGCTAACTGCATACAGTGAATAATAATTAATTAAAAAGCGTATAAAACGGAATAATAAAAACCCAACACCCAAAAGTGCTAGTCCATTAATTGATGATGTATACATAAAATATATAATGTGCAAGATTCAGCAGATAGAGTGTTATACTCCAAAATGCAGTCCAAGACATATTCATATGGAAATGAAAATAAATATCAAAATAAAAGTAAATATGTATATGGATGTCCTCAATGTAGATGTCAGCATCTTCATCAATAGCATTATCAAAAATAATCATCAATCAGGGAATGAAACACCTGAAAAAGATATCAAAACAAAAATAACATTAATGCACAAACTTCAATAAAAGCAATTAAAAACGCACCATGAACAATGATGCGCTATCAACCACAGAGGAGGTAGGTAATGGGTGGACATATATATTACAAAGAAAAGAAAAAAGGAGGAACCTCCTATGCAAACTTACAAGAATGGGGCAACACTCAAAACTTAATTCAAGCTGTCACGATTCGGCTTCCAGGTAGTGGATCCTCTGTGCCAGAGAGGGATTGGCGTGGACCGTGCTAGTGGACCGGTTCTAAGCCACTACTGGTTTTCACCAGAGCCCGCCGCAAAGCGGGATGGTCTTGCTGCGGCGGTAGTGACCAGGTCGTATCCACTAGCAACGGCTCACCTCTCTGGCTGCTGAAGATGGGCGCGGTACAAGGGAGTAGGCAGAAGCAAGGTCAGACGTAGCAGAAGGTCGGGGGCAGGCGGCAAGGTTCGTAGTCAGGATGGGTAGCAGAAGTTCAGGTACACAGGCTTTGGACACACTAAACGCTTTCACTGGCACAAGGCAACAAGATCCGGCAAGGGAGTGCAAGGGAGGAGACTAGATAAAGGCAGGGAGCAGGTGGGAGCCAATTAAGCTAATTGGGCCAGGCACCAATCATTGGTGCACTGGCCCTTTAAGTCTCAGAGAGCTGGCGCGCGCGCGCCCTAGAGAGCGGAGCCGCGCGCGCCAGCACATGACAGCAGGGGACCGGGACGGGTAAGTGACCTGGGATGCGATTCGCGAGCGGGTGCGTCCCGCTGTGCGAATCGCATCCCCAACGGCCAAAACAGTGCAGCGCTCCCGGTCAGCGGGACCGACCGGGGCGCTGCAGGGAGAAAGACGCCGTGAGCGCTCCGGGGAGGAGCGGGGACCCGGAGCGCTAGGCGTAACAGTACCCCCCCCCTTAGGTCTCCCCTTTTCTTTGACCGGCAACTGCCTCCCCTGGGATGAGGACACCGGGAAAGAATGGAGGGTTCCCTCAACGGCAGGCAGTACAGCAGGAGTGGGAATGGGGAGGGAGGGCAGAGGGCGAAGCCTGGCACGGGGCAGTGTGACACCAGGACGGGGGCCATGAGGAGGCACAGAGGTTTGCCTGACGGGACTGGGAGGGGGGGAGAGGCACTTCCTATGGCAGGCAGAGTCCCAGTTCTTTATCTCCCCGGTGGTCCAATCAAGGGTGGGGGAATGAAGCCGGAGCCATGGCAGACCGAGGAGGACCTCAGAGGTACAACTGGGGAGAATGAAGAACTCAATCCTTTCGTGGTGGGGTCCGATAGACATCAGGAGGGGTTCTGTGCGGTAACGCACGGTGCAGTCCAATCTGGCTCCGTTGACCGCGGAAATGTAGAGCGGTTTGGCGAGACGGGTCACCGGGATGCTGAATTTATTGACAAAGGACTCCAAAATAAAATTCCCGGAGGCACCAGAGTCCAAGCAGGCCAAGGCTGAGAGGGAGGAGTTGGCTGTAGGAGAAATCCGCACGGGCACCGTGAGACGTGGAGAAGAAGATTTAGAACCAAGAGATGCCACACCCACGTGAGCTGGGTGCGTGCGTGCGTTTCCCAGGCGTGGAGGACGGATAGGGCAATCCACCAAGAAATGCTCGGTACTGGCACAGTACAGACAGAGATTTTCTTCTCTACGGCGATTCCTCTCTTCCTGGGTCAGGCGAGACCGATCCACTTGCATGGCCTCCTCGGCGGGAGGCCCAGGCATAGACTGCAAAGGATGCTGTGGGAGAGGTGCCCAGAGATCTAAGTCTTTTTCCTGGCGGAGCTCTTGGTGTCGCTCAGAAAAACGCATGTCAATGCGGGTAGCCAAATGGATGAGTTCTTGGAGGTTGGCAGGAATCTCTCGTGCGGCCAGCACATCCTTGATGCGACTGGATAAGCCTTTTTTAAAGGTCGCGCAGAGAGCCTCATTATTCCAGGATAGTTCAGATGCAAAAGTACGGAATTGTATGGCGTACTCGCCAACGGAAGAATTACCCTGGACCAGGTTCAGCAGGGCAGTCTCAGCAGAAGAGGCTCGGGCAGGTTCCTCAAAGACACTTCGGACTTCAGCAAAAAAGGACTGGACTGTGGCTGTGGCAGGATCATTGCGGTCCCAGAGCGGTGTGGCCCAAGACAAGGCCTTTCCTGAAAGAAGGCTTACTACGAACGCCACCTTAGACCGTTCTGTAGGAAACAAGTCTGACAACATCTCCATATGCAGGGAACACTGAGACAAAAATCCACGGCAGAGTCTGGAGTCCCCATCAAATTTGTCCGGCAGGGACAAGCGGAGGTTAGGAGCGGCCACTCGCTGCGGAGGAGGTGCAGGAGCTGGCGGAGGAGATGGTTGCTGCTGTAGCAGGGGCAGAATTTGCTGTAACATGGCGGTCAACTGCGACAGCTGCTGTCCTTGTTGGGCAATCTGCTGCGATTGCTGAGCGACCACCGTGGGAAGATCAGCGAGACTTGGCAGCGGCACCTCAGCGGGATCCATGGCCGGATCTACTGTCACGATTCGGCTTCCAGGTAGTGGATCCTCTGTGCCAGAGAGGGATTGGCGTGGACCGTGCTAGTGGACCGGTTCTAAGCCACTACTGGTTTTCACCAGAGCCCGCCGCAAAGCGGGATGGTCTTGCTGCGGCGGTAGTGACCAGGTCGTATCCACTAGCAACGGCTCACCTCTCTGGCTGCTGAAGATGGGCACGGTACAAGGGAGTAGGCAGAAGCAAGGTCAGACGTAGCAGAAGGTCGGGGGCAGGCGGCAAGGTTCGTAGTCAGGATGGGTAGCAGAAGTTCAGGTACACAGGCTTTGGACACACTAAACGCTTTCACTGGCACAAGGCAACAAGATCCGGCAAGGGAGTGCAAGGGAGGAGACTAGATAAAGGCAGGGAGCAGGTGGGAGCCAATTAAGCTAATTGGGCCAGGCACCAATCATTGGTGCACTGGCCCTTTAAGTCTCAGAGAGCTGGCGCGCGCGCGCCCTAGAGAGCGGAGCCGCGCGCGCCAGCACATGACAGCAGGGGACCGGGACGGGTAAGTGACCTGGGATGCGATTCGCGAGCGGGTGCGTCCCGCTGTGCGAATCGCATCCCCAACGGCCAAAACAGTGCAGCGCTCCCGGTCAGCGGGACCGACCGGGGCGCTGCAGGGAGAAAGACGCCGTGAGCGCTCCGGGGAGGAGCGGGGACCCGGAGCGCTAGGCGTAACACAAGCCCTTTGGACCGATACAATCCACCTTCATTATCCACTTCACTTCCAACTGTGCCAACCTCTTTTTCCAGTCTCCACCTCTTCTTCCGACATGGACATTATCAATGCCTCTGATCTTAAGTAGACTCGATATTAAGACTCGATATTAAGTAGACTTGATATTTATTTTCATTTCCATATGAACATGTCTTGGATTGCATTTTGGAGTATAACACTCTGCTGAATCTTGCGCATTTTATATTTTATGTATACATCATCAGTTAATGGACTGGCACTTTTGGGTGTTGGGTTTTTATTATTCCGTTTTATATACTTTTTGATTCATTATTATTCACTGTATGCAGTTAGCCCCATGTGTGTACATGGGAGAGTCACTGGGTGTTCACCTTCGATTTTTGACAGTACTAGCAAATATGGACACTATATATTTTCATTCGTATTTATATTTTATATTAATATTTTTTATTAACAATTCTTTGTACCACATATGTTATTGGGGCATCTCCTATTGATGCATCATACACATTGCACAAGCACAACTTATTTGTCACTGTAGTATGTATTTTTTTAATATGGGACCCTATGGCCATCATGGTTTTATTTTTGTATGTATAATTACAGATGAGCGAATTTTTAAAACAAAATTCCGAAAAAAATCAGTTCGGTACGACTTTATTTGCGGCGAATCGCTATTAAAAAACAGCTATTTCTGGCCTACAGAGAGGCTCAATAGGGGTGTAGAACACTTTGCCTTGCTGTAACATGCATAGGGAGTGTGCTGTGTTAGTGAAATAATACTTTTATTCATTGTGACATGTAGATTACAGGCATCGATATTATAGATAGAATTATGTCACTCTCTGAGGGGAGAAGTGTTCCCAAGTAGGAGTTCCAATCCTTATTGTAATGTAAATAAAGACTTGGTACACTGTTTACGGTGAACACATCAATGTGAATTTTATTAAGCAATCCAAAAGGTAACATTTCGGTCCAAATGAGGACCTTCCTCGGACCTATAGATAATACATAAAATAAGTGATATGTGAAAAACAGATATCTAGTAATGTGAAGTTAAGAAAAAAGAAGGAAAAACTAGAAACAAATTATAAAATTAACAGATCTCATACAGATGATGAATATACAACTTCACAAATGGTGCAAAAAATTATAAGTCCATGCATACGGTCACTGGATCTGGAATCTTGTGATCAAGTGTTTCAAATTCAACAAATGATATTCGACATCCACATTAAATAGTGCCAGGTGACTTTCAGTGGATATTCAAATATCATGTAACAAATTATGCGTAGCAATAATACAAGGCATTACACAGGCACTGTATAAAATTACATAGTTTCACAGTATATAGCAATAGATCACAGTTAATAACAATAGTGGAGTCAGGATCACCCTGATACTAAGTAAGTAACTAGACAGAGAGGATATGCTTCATCCAAAAGGGGACTCACCGGATTGCTGCGGAGGCTAGGCGTGGATATAGTAGAACAGCTCTCAGCCGTGTAGCAGTATGTGGAGGTGCGACCTAAAGTCGCTGGGGTATGCAGGGTACTGAGTAGGTGGTGTTTAAGTAATAGAGAAACCAGATATAGATGGCTACGTCCCACTTCCTGTATTGTGGAAAGCAGGAAGTGGGATAAGAATGCAATAATCTGATGGACTGTGGTATTTAGTTAAGACAGTATGGGGAAAGGAGATGGAGGTGTATGGTATGTTTCTGTAGTGTAGGGATACACTATGGACCATATATATGAATAACTTACATTGGTGTCAGTGGGAAGGCAGGCTCCCGTCCACGGCGTGAGGACTGGAAGTTCGGCAGTCACATGACTCCCGTGTGGAACGCAGCTTGCGCTCCACTACATAACAGCATGACAGGAAGTTCGGTGATCTCGCTCGTGGGTGGAATGCAAGCTGCGCTCCACAGCGTGTTCTATGAGGTGTATAAGTTGTATATTCATCATCTATGAGATCTTACATAGTTAGTATGGTAGAAAAAAGCCATACGTCCATCTAGTTCAACCAGGGAATTGAAGGGAAGGGTGTAAAGGGATAAGGGGAAGGGATGTTGTTTTATAATTCTGCATAAGCATTAATGTTATTTTGTTCCAGGAATGTATCTAACCCTGTTTTAAAGCTATTAATTGTTCCTGCTGTGACCAGTTCCTGAGGTAGACTGTTCCATAAATTCACAGTTCTTATGGTAAAGAAGGCGTGTCGCCCCTTTAGACTAAACCTTTTCTTCTCCAGACGGAGGGAGTGCCCCTTCATCCTTTGGGGGGGTTTAACCTGGAACAGTTTTTCTCCATATTTTTTGTATGGGCCATTTATATATTTCAGGTGAGGCCGTACCAATGCTTTATAAAGGGGGAGTATTATGTACCTGTCCCTCGAGTCCATGCCTCTTTTGATACATTACAATATCCTACTGGCTTTGGAAGCAGCAGCCTGACATTGCATGCTATTCTGAAGTCTGTCATCCACAAGTACACCCAGGTCCTTCTCTACCAATGACTCTGCCAGTTTAATCCCCCCTAAGACATACGACGCATGCATGTTATTTGTACCCAGATGCATAACTTTACATTTATCCACATTAAACCTCATTTGCCAAGTGGATGCCCAGACACTTAGTCTATCCAAGTCATCTTGTAACTTATGCACATCCTCTATAGACTGTACCGTGCTACAAAGCTTGGTGTCATCTGCAAAGATAGAAACAGAGCTGTTAATACCATCCTCTATATCATTGATAAATAAATTAAACAACAGCGGGCCCAGTACAGAACCTTGGGGTACACCACTAATAACCGGGTACCAATCAGAGTACGAATTTTTGACCACCACTCTCTGGGTACGATCCATGAGCCAATGTTCAATCCAGTTACAAACTAAAGTTTCCAAGCCCAAATACCTTAACTTACCTGTCAGACGTCTATGAGGGACAGTATCAAATGCTTCAGCAAAATCCAGAAACACTATATCCACAGCCATTCCTCTGTCAAGGCTTCTACTCACCTCTTCATAAAAGCAAATTAGATTGGTTTGACAACTTCTATCCTTAGTAAACCCATGCTGGTTATCACTTATAATACTATTATCCCCTATGTATTCCTGTATGTAATCCCTTATAAGTCCTTCAAACAATTTACCCACAATGCATGTTAAACTTACCGGTCTATAATTGCCTGGCGAAGACCTAGAGCCCTTCTTGAAGATTGGTACCACATTCGCCTTGCACCAGTACCAGACACCAGAGAATCTCTAAATATCATGAACAAGGGTACAGATATTACTGAACTTACCTCTCTAAGAACTCTTGGGTGTAGTCCATCCGGTCCTGGAGATTTGCTTACATTTACTTTACTTAACTTACCTTGTACCATCTCTTCATTAAGCCAGTTCAGTACATTACATGATGTGTTACCAGCACTGACCTGTCCAATGTCAGCTCCTTTTTCCATAGTGTATACAGAACTAAAGAACCCATTCAGTAGCTCCGCCTTCTCTTGATCGCCCGTGACAACCTCCCCATTATCATTATTAAGGGGTCCTACATGCTCTGTCCTTGGTTTTTTTGTATTTATATATCAAAAAAAATATTTAGGATTAGTTTTGCTTTCTTTGGCCACTTGTCTCTCATTTTGAATTTTTGCCGTTTTTATTACATTTTTACAGATTTTATTAAGTTCTTTGTACTGTTTAAATGTTATAGCTGACCCCTCAGATTTGTATTTTTTGAAGGCTATTTTTTGTTGTTTACTGCTCTTTTAACATCATTTGTCAGCCATGTAGGATTTAGTTTTAATCGTTAATATTTGTTCCCCTTTGGTATATATTTAGCTGTATAGTTATTTAGAGTTGATTTAAATATGTCCCATTTACCTTCTGTATCAGTGTTTGAGAACACCTCCCCCCAGTCTATATCCTGTAGTGCAGATCTCAGCCCAGGGAAATTGCCTTTTTAAAGATATATGTTTTTGCCTTCCCCGTCTGTCTTTGTTTTCTACATTTTAAATCAAAAGTACCGTATATACTAGAGTATAAGCCGACCCGAGTATAAGCCGAGACCCCTAATTTCAACCCAAAATCCCAGGAAAAGTTATTGACTCGAGTATAAGCCTAGGGTGGGAAATACCTCATCCCCCCCTGTCATCATCCAGACCCGTCATTAACATCCTCATCATCATCCCCTTGTCATCATCCCACACATCCCCCCTTCATCATCCCCTTATCATCCCACACATCCCCCCCTTCATCATCCCCTTGTCATCATCCCACACATCCCCCCTTCATCATCCCCTTATCATCCCACACATCCCCCCTTCATCATCCCCTTGTAATCATCCCACACCCCCCCTTCATCATCCCCTTGTCATCATCCCCACCCCCCTTCATCATCCCCACACCCCCCCTTCATCATCCTCTTCTCATCATTCGCCCTCAGTGGTCTTCAACCTGCGGACCTCCAGAGGTTGCAAAACTACAACTCCCAGCAAGCCCGGGCAGCCATCGGCTGTCCGGACTTGCTGGGAGTTGTAGTTTTGAAACCTCCGGAGGTCCGCAGGTTGAAGACCACTGCGGCCTTCAACATCATCCAGCCCCCTCTCACCCCCTTTAGTTCTGAGTACTCACCTCCGCTCGGCGCTGGTCCGGTCCTGCAGGGCTGTCCGGTGAGGAGGTGGTCCGGTGGGATAGTGGTTCCGGGCTGCTATCTTCACCGGGGGCGCCTCTTCTCCGCGCTTCCGGCCCGGAATAGAGCCGTTGCCTTGACAACGACGCATCTGCGTCGTTGTCAAGGCAACGTGACTATTCTGAGGCCGGGCCCGAAGCGCTTAGAAGAGGCCTCCCCGGTGAAGATAGCAGCCCGGAACCACTATCCCACCGGACCACCTCCTCACCGGACAGCCCTGCAGGACCGGACCAGCGCCGAGCGGAGGTGAGTACTCAGAACTAAAGGGGGTGAGAGGGGGCTGGATGATGTTGAAGGCCGCAGTGGTCTTCAACCTGCGGACCTCCGGAGGTTTCAAAACTACAACTCCCAGCAAGCCCGGACAGCCGATGGCTGCCCTGGCTTGCTGGGAGTTGTAGTTTTGAAACCTCTGGAAGTCCGCAGGTTGAAGACCACTGCGGGTGGGGGAGTTCACTCGAGTATAAGCCGAGGGGGGTGTTTTCAGCACGAAAAATCGTGCTGAAAAACTCGGCTTATACTCGAGTATATACGGTAACTATATTGTGGTCGCTATTACCAAGGTTTTCCCGCACAGTTACATTACCAACCAGCTCTGCGTTGTTGGAAATGATCAGATCCAACAAGGCATCACTTCTTGTTGGGTCCTCCACAAACTGGCCCATAAAATTATCCTGCAATAAATTTAGGAATTTTCTCCCCTTTGTAGTTTTAGCCAACCCCGACCCCAATCTATATCTGGATAGTTAAAATCTCCCATTATTACCACTGTACCTGCCCGGGCGGCCCTCTCTATTTGTTTATGCAGCCGACCTTCTATTTCCTCAGTGATATTAGGGGGTCTGTAGATTACACCAAATAAAAATTTTTCAGTATTTCCCTCCTTTTGTAATTCTACCCACAATGATTCCACATCCTCAAAATCATCACAAACTATGGCATCATTCACACTGACTTTCATACCACTTCTAACATACAGACAGACTCCACCACCTTTTCTGTTTGTTCTGTCCTTGCGAAACAATGTAAACCCCTGCAGATTGAAAGCCCAGTCACGCGAGGAGTCCAGCCATGTCTCAGTGACCCCAACTATGTCAATATGTTCCTCCAGTATCAGGGCTTCAAGCTCCCCCATTTTATTTGCTAGGCTTCTGGCATTTGTGAACATACACTTTACATTTCCATTAAGTTTTACACATATAGTCTCACTAATGGGATTTTCTGAGTTATTGGGGTTAATGTTATTATTTGAGTTATAAGGGCTATTTGTACTAGTTAAGTTATTGGGGCTAATGGGATTTTTTGAGTTATTGGGTCTAACGTTATTATTTAAGTTATTGGGGCTAATTGGATTTTTTGCGTTATTGGGTCCAACGTTATTATTTAAGTTATTGGGGCTAATGGTATTTTTTGATTTAATGGGGCTTACTGTAGTTATTGAGTTATTGGGGCTAATGGAATTTTTTGAATTAATTTTTTCAACATGAGGAGAACTTATAGTGGCGAAGTGACACAGCCTGGAATTTGCGGCGGCAGCATGAGGAGACCATATAAAGGCAGAATGACACAGCGTGGAGGTGGCGGCAGCATGAGAAGAACATATAGTGGCTGAATGGCACAGCCTGGAATTGGCGGCAGCATGAGTTGAACATATAGTGGCTGAATGACACAGCCTGGAGTTTGGGGCAGCATGAGGAGAACATATAGTGGCCAAATGACACAGCATGGAGGTGGCAGCAGCATGAAAAGCCCATATAGTGGCTGAAGGGCACAGACTGGAGTTGGCGGCAGCATGAGGAGAACATATAGTGGCTGACCGGCACAGCCTGGAGTTGGCGGCAGCATGAATAGAACATAAAGTGGCTAAATGGCACAGCCTGGAGTTAGCGGCAGCATGAGGAGAACATATAATGGCTGAAAGAGACAGCCTGGAGGTGACAGCAGAAGCATCAGGAGTCCTGAAAGTGACCCGGTGACAGAGTGGTACGGTGGGTGGCAATACCAGTAGCCGGGGATGAAGGTGGGTGAAAAAAGGTCTGATGCAGAGGAATGTTTGTAACTGGGGAGCAGCACCTTAAATCTGTTTGGCACTATGAATATTTGTGAAGTGTTAGCGTGGCACCATGGTCAATCTACTCTCATGCTGTCATGATGCCGGCTGGCAGGAGGTGGATCCTCTGTGCCAGAGAAGGATTGGCGTGGACCGTGCTAGTGGACCGGTTCTAAGTCACTACTGGTTTTCACCAGAGCCCGCCGCAAAGCGGGATGGACTTGCTGCGGCGGTAGTGACCAGGTCGTATCCACTAGCAACGGCTCAACCTCTCTGGCTGCTGAAGATAGGCGCGGTACAAGGGAGTAGACAGAAGCAAGGTCGGACGTAGCAGAAGGTCGGGGGCAGGCGGCAAGGTTCGTAGTCAGGGTGATAGCAGAAGTACTGGTACACAGGCTTTGGACACACAAAACGCTTTCACTGGCACAAGGCAACAAGATCCGGCAAGGGAGTGCATGGGAGGAGGTCAGATAAAGGCAGGGAGCAGATGGAAGCCAATTAAGCTAATTGGGCCAGGCACCAATCATTGGTGCACTGGCCCTTTAAGTCTCAGGGAGCTGGCGCGCGCGCGCCCTAGAGAGCGGAGCCGCGCGCGCCAGCACATGACAGCAGGGGACGGGAACGGGTAAGTGACCTGGGATGCGATTCGCGAGCGGGCGCGTCCCGCTGTGCGAATCGCATCCCCGACGGCCATGACAGTGCAGCGCTCCCGGTCAGCGGGACCGACTGGGGCGCTGCGGAGAGAGAGACGCCGTACGCGCTCCGGGGAGGAGCGGGGACCCGGAGCGCTAGGCGTAACACATGCATCAGGCATTGGTGGGTGGAAATCCTGGCTGATCCATGCCTGATTCATCTTCACAAAGGTCAGTCTCTCCCCATTTTTCGTGGACAGACGAGTTCTCCTTGGGGTGACTATGGCCCCCGCCGCACTAAACACCCGATCTGATGGCACAGTACTGGCCAGGCAGGACAGCTTGGACATGGTGGAGGATGAGGAGGCGGAGTCGCACACTGTTACAGGACCAACGGCTTGAGAGCTTGGAAGAGGAAGCAGCGTGACCTGTCCAAGTTGGTGTTGTGGCTGTCCGGGAACCACCTTCCCCCAGTGGGCCGTAAAGGACATGTATTGTCCCTGACCATAGTTACAGCTCCAGACATCGGCACTGCCGTGCACTTTGGTAAACACTGACAGGCTCAAGGACTAACCCACCTTTTCTTCCACAAAATTGTGCAGGGATTTTACTGCCTTCTTCGCAAAGAAATGACAGCTTGGCGCTCTCCAACTGGGCTCGGCACAAGCCATCAGTTCTCTGAAAGGTGCAGAGTCCACCATTGACTGCAGCACCAGCAACTTTGACAGGAGCACATTCAGCTTCTGCGCTGTTGGATGAGTGGGCACATACTCTTGTCTCTTGGACATGGCTTCTTTGATGGATTGTTGGCGGAATGACTGACTAAAAGTAGGAGGAGCAGGAGCATCTGGAGCGACATAAGGAGGGTATTACACACAGCTCCCTTTGGCTGAGGTGGTGGAGCCTTGGCTGGCGGAAACCTGGGAGTGGCGTGCTAGTGGGTGATGCCGCAGGCTGGACCACTACATCGGAGGCACAGTTCTCCCAGGCCGCTTTATGTTGGCTCAGCATATATGGTTCTACATCGGAAGCATGGTTCTCCCAGGCAGCTTTATGGTGGCTTAGCATATATGGTAGGGCCGTGGTGCCAACATTGAGACCCTGGCAATGCTTCACCTTCTGCCGACACATCTTGCATGTGGCTATGTTATCCTCCGCCAGATGCTTGATGAAAAACTGCCACACCGCCGAGTAGCTAATTTTCCCACCAACAGTCCGCACTAATTGACTTCTACTGCCGCCTTCTCCAGGAACCTTTGTTCCACTACCTCCCGGGAAGGTTGGCTGCCGCGAAGCAGGTGGTCTCCCCCGGGTATGTTTGGCTCCAGAATTTCCACTTCTGCCACCATGCTGACTGCCAACCATGCTACCACCTTGCTGGCTCAGCAACCTGCAACCCTCTTCTCCTGATGATGATGATGATCGGCTTCATCATCATCAAAAAGTGTCTGCACATCACTGATGTCCTCCTCAGGTTCCCCAACAGTTTCTGCTTCAGGACCCTGAACACTGGCAACACTGCCTCCTTCGTCACTCTCCTCATCACTATTTGCCCACCTAGCGGAGGAAGCGGTGGATGTCTCCTCCACCTCTTGGCTGGGCAGTAGCTGTTGACTGTCCTCTATTAGATCGTCCTAACTGAATAGTGGAGCTGAACCCACAGCATAATATTCTTCTTTAGGGGAGGGAACAGCATAGGACAGAGGCAATGGGAGGACAGGGACTGCTCCTGTGCCATGCCAACTGAGGGTTGTGTCTGAGGAACGACTGTTGACTCTGGGTGTCAGATGTCACTTGTGATGAAGTGTATGACCGTGATGACCAATCGATGACGGCAGATGGTTTGCTGGTCAAGATACGACCGCTAGCTGATACCGGAAGATCAGGCCTCTCGCTGTGACTCCTGCTGCCACTCGCTCCTAGTCTGCAGTGACCTCTGCCTGATGAATTTAGGCCTATGCCACTCCTCTGTGCATTTCCTGGCACTTCTCTGCCTAACATACTTAGTGCGTATATGAGAGGAATACAATATGCTTCACTACGCTTAAAACAGTATTTGTCTAGAATGGCAGCAGGTGTGCACTTTTGGCTTTCCTTTAACACTATCTAGGCCCTTGACAGATTAACAAGTACAAAATAGTACACAACTTCGATGTACGTATGTGGTGTGCACTTATGAGGGCAGAAAAATTTGCTACAGTACGATTAAAAAACTTATTAATGCACAACACCAGCAATACACAACAGTGCTGCAGCACACAGTCGCTGTGTATTAAACCCCACATTGCACTCTCTCACAGACTATTAGGAATGTACTGCTGGGTATTATACCATCTACAGACTAGTATAACCAGCAGAACATTTGTTGTGGAACAAAGAGGGCAGAAAAATGCGCTACAGTATGCTTAAAAAAGTATTGGAGCAAAACACCAGCCAGTGATTACTTTTGTGATTACCATTTGTTGTCGAACAAAGACATAGAGTTCCGCTGAAAAATTATTCCTCCATCCTCTGCTAAGGTTTCTCAAGCTCAGCCAGCTTGTTCATATGTCTGAGGCAACACAAAGCTTTCTGCCCCTCTCTGTAATACAATGCTATAGAAAGTGACTGGGAGGTTAATGGCTGCAGTAATAATTCTTTTAAGTGAAAAACGCACTGCTCTCTGTCCACCAGAACGCTTATATGACTAGGAGGTGAAACGCTGCTGGAAAAAGCTTTTCTGTGTAACACACAAAGCGCTGACAGTCCTATCTCTCCACAGTGAAAGGATGAAGTGAATAGCTGGAATATGGCTGCCGATTTTATAGGGCTGTGACATCACAGGGTTGACTGGCTGCTGATAGGCTGCATCCTGCATGTGATTCAGGGTCATCCCACCTACGCTTGTTCCTGCCTTCCCAGAGTTCCGTGCCCCTTGTCCTCACATGTGGATCTGCCATTTTAGATGCCCTGGAACCTGGAGTTTAATGAAGCGATTCGCGCGATAGAATAGCAGCGATATTCGCATTCGTTGCAAATGGAATTTTTCATGAAATTTGAAACTAATTCTGATTCATCAGATTCGATTCACTCATCTCTATATACAATAGTATACAAATTCTTTATATATTCTACATCGTACTTATTTATACACTTATTTAGTTTGGGATATATCATCACTTACACACCCATCTAAATTTGGGTTATACTGTCACATTCACACATACACTGATATGGGTATGTTGGCATGCACATTTTTTAAGTCATTATAGGTTTGTGAATGCATAGTAACATAGTTCATAAGGTTGAAAAAAGACCAGAGTCCATCAAGTTCAACCTATAACCCTAATGACAACAAAAGAGAAGTGTGCACTCACCGCAGGGAACGTCAGGCTGTAGCAGAGTCCGGGTCACGAGCAGCAGGTTACTGGAGATGCATCACGGGAAGCGCTCAGAGGCGATGCCGGCCTTTCGCACGATAAAGCGTGCTTCTTCCGGCCTCTACTTCACGTCATTGCGCTGCGTATTTTATCTGTGAGTAGTTACCATAGGGATGTGTAAATAATACGGGACGGTAAGTGGGAAGGGACAAAAGAGTGAGGGCAAACTCAAAAAAGTGAGAAGTGCTAATGGAATATATCCTGTTAATTAAACTGGCATAATATATAAATATGTAGATAAGTTCGAGCCCAGCAATACTAAAGGTAAAGAACAGAAAAAAGTGTATATTGATACCTGATTAATATGTAATAATATAATTTATCAAGGATATACAAATGATGTATAATAGAAACTACTAAAGGAAGGGGGAGAGATCTAGCCGATCAATAAGGCCTGCTGCGCCCTTCGCATCACAATGTAAAATCCACTGCGCTTTGCATTGTAAAAGTAGATTTTTAAGGTCTCCTCCTGATTTTGGCAGGTAGACTTTCTGGAGGGCTCCCAACATTAGTACTCCTATGTCGTTATTGGGGGAACCATGTCCTTTTTTAAGGGAATAGAGGTGTTCCCTAAAACGGACGTTAAGTTGTCGTTCGGTTTTCCCTATATAAAACCGGAAGCATGGACAAATAAGGTAGTATACCACATTTGTGCTTTTGCAAGTTAGCATCTGGGGTATATGGTGAGTTACTCCACCTAAACAAAGGACTTCCGCGCACGTATTGTGGTGACAATAGCGGCAATTACCGCATTTGTAATGACCTTGTAACGGGGAGGCATTGAGCCAGGTTCCTGTCCTTCCAATGTCAGTAGGGGGAGTTTTGTCTGAAAGTAAACGGAGGTGGTCGGAAATCATTTTATTCTTCCTGTAGGATATGAGGGGGGGGGGGGGGGGGCATTATGGCTGCTTGCCTAAGATCTGGATAATTTCCTAGGATATGCCAGTGCTTCCGCACTGTATTATTGATGATATCATTCAGTGAGCCATCTGTGAATTTTTAAAGGACAAAGTGAATCTCCTATTCTTAATAGTTGGACTTTTCTTCCTATAGGACAGCAGTTCATTCCTATCCATACCGTCTACCCTCTCACGTGCTGTGTTCAGCAGATGCTGAGGATATCCTCTATCCGTCAGTCTCCTCTCCAAATCATTTGCTTGGTCCTGATAGGTAGAGGGATTGCTGTTGAGCCTCTTAAGGCGTATGAATTGGCTTAGCGGTAATCCGCGCTTGGTGTGCATAAGGTGAGAGCTTGAATAATGCAACAAACTATTTTTAGAGATGTTTTTTCTATATCCTTGTGTGATTAGACCCTCTGGTGTGACGATAATTTTCATGTCGAGGAATTCTAGTTGTTCCCTACTAATCACGCTGGTAAATTTCATGTTCATATCATTGATAGTGTTTAGGTAATCAACAAACTCAGCGAGACCTAATAAGACCCTACTGAGTTGATCCAGAGGAAGGAAAATTATTCCTTCCCGACTCCAAATATGGCAGTCAGAATAGATCCCTGGATCAACCTTCTGTCCCTATAGATCTAGAATCCATAACCTGTCATGTTATTATTCTCCAAAAATGCATTTTAAATTATTTTACAGAGTTCACCATGACCACTTCCTCAGGCAGAGAATTCCACAGTCTCACTGAATTTACAGTAAAGAACCCCCGTCTGTGCTGGTGTAGAAATCTTCTTTCCTCTAGACGTAGAGGATGCCCCTTGTTAAAGATACAGTCCAGGGTATAAATAGATCATGGGAGAGATCTCGGTACTGCCCCTGATGTATTTATACATTATATATAGTGTTGAGCGGCATAGGCCATATTCGAATTCGCGAATATTCGCGAATATATGAACAAATATTCGTCATATATTCGCGAATATTCGCATATTCGTAATATTCTCGTTTTATTTTTGCATACGCGAAAATTCGCGTATGCGAAAATGTGCATATGCGAAAATCAGCATATACAAAATGAGCATAAGCAAAAATTCGCATATGCGAACATTAGCATATTCAAATTTTCACATATGCGAAAATTCGCACACCAGTCTCACACAGTAGTATTAGAGCCTTCTTTACACCACACAAGCTGGAAGCAGAGAGGGATGATCACTGTGATGTGTACTGTGAAAAAAAAACAAAAAACGAATATTCGTAATTACGAATATATAGCGCTATATTCGCGAATATGCGATATTCACGAATAAAATTCGCATTGCGAATATTCGCGAGCAACACTAATTATATATTCTTTTATTTAAGCCGTGTTATTCTGGTTATCTCCATCTGTCCATTATTACTGTTAGCACCGGTCACACTGCTGTCAGACTGCTCCCTGGCAACGTGTCTGTTGTTGTTGCCTTGCTGCGCGCCCTCGAAACATCACGGGGGTGGCGCAACATGATGACACAGTGCTAGGTGCCGGAAGACACAGCCGGAAGGTGCGAGGCGTCTGCTACCGCTGGGAGGCATCTCGCAATCATGGCACTTATAAAAAGGTAGACAAAAAGAAAGTTCGAATGGAGCTCACCCACTCCGTGCAGGTGCAGTCAGTCCTCCTCCACTGTCTCCAAAGTAAATATCCAGAAGAAGCACAGCATCGGTAAAACTAAAACTTTAATCGAAATCCGTTTTAAAATTCATATGATACAAACAGGTGCACACCGGCAAGTGTGGAGGTAACAGCCTCCTCCTCTCTGATGCGTTTCCGCCCTACCGGACCTTAATCATAGATACCTAGGATAGTATTGCTCGGTATTTAAGGACAAAACACCAAGAGAACAGAGTCATTTAAATAGAGTTAAAACATGATTGCTTTTATTGGTTCCATAAAAACATAGAAAGGGGAAAGAACAAACTAACTGTGGGAGGTTAGACAAAAAGGGGCGACACTACCTGCTCATGTGCGTAATACTATAATACAATAAAGGTGCATGGTGCATTGTTCGAAGGTTCGCCGAAACGATCGTAGGGGTGGCGTCACTCCTGCTCTGTTGCTGGTATTATCAATCACATCTTACGAGTGGTATGCATGTTTGTATTTTTAACTATGTGCACTTTATAGAGGTCTTTTCCTGACCCTTTGATGTATGCACTTCATCCAATGCACCATGCACCTTTATTGTATTATAGTATTACGCATATGAGCAGGTAGTGTCGCCCCTTTTTGTCTAACCTCCCACAGTTAGTTTGTTCTTTCCTCTTTCTATGTTTTTATGGAACCAATAAAAGCAATCATGTTTTAACTCTATTTAAATGACTCTGTTCTCTTGGTGTTTTGTCTAACAATTTTTGGAGGCCATATATGAAGCCCCTTTGTATCGGGGATGCACTTTAGACACATTGTATGTCCTATTGATATATTTACACCCCGATACTCTGTTGCTATTTTATTATTTTTCGGTATTTAAGGAGCATATAGCTCCACCCAAAATAGGGAGTGACTAAAATTCAAAAATAAAAAGACACAACAATACAAAAGCAATACAAAAATCATAAATAAACTCAGAAAAAAAGACAAGATTAATAGCTCATAACCAAATCAAGCCTATGATTCATGCCCTTAGGGAATGAGGTATTAAACATGAGTATCCAGTAACCTTCACGATTCAGAAGTTTGGAACGTCTGTCTCCTCCACGTAGTGGCTTAGTAACCCTTTCTACTCCTGTAATCGTAAGGGCACTTACATCGCCAGCATGCACGTGTGAAAAATGTTTGGAGACATTGGAAGGGTTTCTGGTAACGTGGGTGGCTCCGTAGACATGTTCTCTGTGTCTCTTTAATACTTCTACTGGTGCAGCCCACATAACCTATCAATGTATATAGTAAATAGCCCAAGTGGTATTGCAATTTATGAAAGATGAGATGGTATATGAAATACCCGCAATGGTTTCATTGAATTCTTTAGTTTGTTTGAAAAACGCACAGCAACCGCAACGGTTGCCGCCACATCTGAAACAGCCCTTGATATTAAGCCAAGTGTTATGGGAGCTGTTTGCTGTTATATGTGAAGGTGCAAGTATAGTTTGTAAATTAGGTGGTCGTTTGGCTGAGAATCTGCAACCCTCATGTATAATATTTTTAAGAACGATGTCCTGTTCTAAGATGGGAAAATATTTACCAACAATATTTTTAATTTTATTGTATTGTCGACTATATGTAGTGACAAAAGTTACTGTTTCTTTATTATTGCTTTTGGCAACAATATCACGGTGCCTATATTTATTATACCTAGGGTTTTTTGATTTTTTATCTTGTAGAAGATCTTCTCTTTTAATTGCACAAACTTTGTCGATGGCAGAATTAATCAGACCTTCAGGATAATTTCTCTGTCTCAATCTGTCAGACAGTTTAACGCTTTCAGCCTCAAAAGATGTGTCACGGATCGGCAGGCTGGAGGTGGATCCTCTGTGTCAGAGAGGGTTTGGCGAGGACCGTGTCGGTGGACCGGTTCTAAGTAGCTACTGGTTTTCACCAGAGCCCGCCGCAAAGCGGGATGGTCTTGCAGCGGCGGTAGCAACCAGGTCGTATCCACCGGCAACGGCTCAACCTCTCTGACTGCTGAGATAGGCATGGTACAAGGGATAAGGCAAAAGCAAGGTCGGACGTAGCAGAAGGTCAGGGCAGGCAGCAAGGATCGTAGTCAGGGGCAACGGCAGGAGGTCTGGAACACGGGCTAGGAACAGACAAGGGAACGCTTTCACTAGGCACAAGGGCAACAAGATCCGGCAGGGGAGTGCAGGGGCAGTGATCAGATATAGTCTGGGAGCAGGTGGAAGCCAATTAAGCTAATTGGGAAGATTGGGCCAGGCACCATCATTGGTGCACTGGCCCTTTAAATCTAGAGAGCTGGCGCGCACGCGCCCTAGAGAGCGGAGCCGCGCGCGCCAGAGCATGACAGCCGGGGACCGGGACAGGTAAGTGACCTGGGATGCGATTCGCGAGCGGGCGCGTCCCGCTGTGCGAATCGCATCCCCAACGGCCATGACAGTGCAGCGCTCCCGGTCAGCGGGACCGACCGGGGCGCTGCAGGGAGAGAGACGCCGAGAGCGCTCCGGGGAGGAGCGGGGACCGGTCTCCCCCTCTTCTTGGAGCCCGAGAACCTGAGGATAAGACTTTTGTCCAGGACGTAGTCCTCAGGTTCCCAAGATCTCTCCTCTGAGCACTCAAGTACAAAGGGTCCAAGATAACGTGGTCCGAGATTAAAACTGGGGACACGGAAGCCGAAATACTTGGCGGAGAGCCACACAAAAACAGGAGGAGCTCTTCTCTTTTTTCCGGCAAGCTTCTTCACCCGGGATGAGGCCAGCATGAGGAATTTCAGAGTCTTTTCCCAGTTGGTGGCGAAGCCCCGGGAAACCACATCAACAGCGGGCACACAAGAAGGCGTGGGGGTGGGGAGGGAGGGAAGAGGGTCAAGCCCGGCACGGGGCAGAGTGTCAACAGGACGGGAGCCATGAGGAGGAGACACAGCAAAGTCCAGACAGGCCTTGGGGAGGCCAGGTAAAGGGGGAGACACAGAGGCTTGACTGACGGGACTGGGAGCAGACATGAGGCACTTCCTGTGGCAAGAAGCACCCCAGCTCCCGATCTCCCCGGTGGTCCAGACAAGGGCAGAAGATGGGGGTTGGAGCCATGGCAGACCGAGGAGGACTTCAGAGGAGCATTTGGGCAAAACAAAAAGTTCCATGCTGAAGAGCAGGGGTTCTGTGCGGTAACGCACAGTGCAGTGTAGAAATAAATCTTCTTTCTTCCTGCGGCGAGTCCTCTCTTCAGGGGTCAGGCGGGACCGATCCACTTGCATAGCCTCCTCGGCGGGAGGCACAGGGGTGGATTGCAAAGGATACTGTAAGAGAGGTGCTCCGGGCGGTGTGGCACATGGCAGGGCCTTCCCAGGCAGGAGACCACGGCAGAGTCTAGAGTCCCCATCAAATTTGTCCGGCAGGGACAAGCAGAGGTTAGGAGCGGCCGGTTGCTGCGGAGGAGTTGCAGGAGTCGGCGGAGGAGATGGTTGTTGCAGCTGTAGCTGTGACTGAAATTGTGACTGAAGCTGCTGTATCTGTGACTGAAGTTGCTGTGTCACAGTGGTCAAGTATGCCAGCTGGTGATTTCGTTGGGTGATCTTTAGGGCTTGCTGGGCGATCACCGTGGAAATGTCGGCAAGACTTGACAGCGGCACCTCAGCGGAATCCATGGCCGGATCTACTGTCACGGATCGGCAGGCTGGAGGTGGATCCTCTGTGTCAGAGAGGGTTTCGCGAGGACCGTGTCGGTGGACCGGTTCTAAGTAGCTACTGGTTTTCACCAGAGCCCGCCGCAAAGCGGGATGGTCTTGCAGCGGCGGTAGCAACCAGGTCGTATCCACCGGCAACGGCTCAACCTCTCTGACTGCTGAGATAGGCATGGTACAAGCGATAAGGCAAAAGCAAGGTCGGACGTAGCAGAAGGTCAGGGCAGGCAGCAAGGATCGTAGTCAGGGGCAACGGCAGGAGGTCTGGAACACGGGCTAGGAACAGACAAGGGAACGCTTTCACTAGGCACAAGGGCAACAAGATCCGGCAGGGGAGTGCAGGGGCAGTGATCAGATATAGTCTGGGAGCAGGTGGAAGCCAATTAAGCTAATTGGGAAGATTGGGCCAGGCACCATCATTGGTGCGCTGGCCCTTTAAATCTAGAGAGCTGGCGCGCGCGTGCCCTAGAGAGCGGAGCCGCGCGCGCCAGAGCATGACAGCCGGGGACCGGGACAGGTAAGTGACCTGGGATGCGATTCGCGAGCGGGCGCGTCCCGCTGTGCGAATCGCATCCCCAACGGCCATGACAGTGCAGCGCTCCCGGTCAGCGGGACCGACTGGGGCGCTGCAGGGAGAGAGACGCCGAGAGCGCTCCGGGGAGGAGCGGGGACCCGGAGCGCTCGGCGTAACAAGATGATCTGAAGAACAATTTCTTTTACTTCTGACAAATTCTCCATACGGCAAATTTCTAATATGTTTCGGATGGCAAGAATTAGCATGAAGCACAGAATTGCCTGCAGTAGGCTTTCTGTATGTTGAAGTGACAATTTTCTGATCTATGACCTCCAGTTTCACATTAAGATAGTTAATAGAAACAGGGTGGACGTCATAAGTAAATTTTGAGGCACAAGGATTGCAGTTGAGGTACTGGACAAATTGTGGTACGGCCGCCAACATCAGAGGTCCAGATGATGATGATATCATCTATGTAGCGGCCATACCACAAAATGTCAGAAAGAAAAGGGTTAAGTGAATCAAACAAAAATAATTCCTCCCACCATGCAACAAAAAGGATAACTAAAGAAGGAGAGTATTTGGCACCCATTGAAGCTCCTACCCGCTGTAAATAATATTTGGAATTAAACATAAAAAAATATGTGTTAACAAATATTCAATAACCATAAGAATAAAGTTTTTTTTAAATCAGGGGTATAACTGGAATATTTATCATGGTGGTATTCAATAGCTATCAATGCAAGGTTATGGGGAATGCACGTATAAAGTGTTTCAATGTCGCACGTTTATCATGTATAGTGAGATTGCCACTGGACAGTATCGAGAATACCAAATAGATGCTTGTTATTTCTAATATAACCATAGGTACGCTTAACCAGCGATTGTAAAAACTGATTGACCCATTCGCACAAAGATTCATTTAAAGAGACAATCCCCGCCACAATAGGTCTTAAAGGTGGCGGGAATTGGCTCTTATGGAACTTTGGCAAAGAATGGTAGATAGGTATGATAGGAGTAAAATATATATATATATATATATATATATATATATATATATATATATATATATATATGTATATTCAAAAAATCTAATTCCTTTTGGCTAAGTACTGATAATGCAAGACCCTCATTCAAAAGGTTTTTAAGGATGATCTGATAGTCCAAGGTAGAGTCCTTATGTAGGATTTCATAAGTCCTTTTATCGTTCAGCATATCTTCGTTCAGTTTAATGTATAAATCTTTATTTAACAACACCACGGTTCCACCTTTATCGGCCGATCTCACTAGCAATTCTTCATTCTTTTTTTAATTCAGACATAGCTCTTTTTTCAGCTTTAGATACATTTTCTTTGCATAAATTACTCTCTTGGACATTGTTAGTTGTATCCCGATACAATGTAACAAGTTCATCATAGATCAGTTCCTGAAACCGGTCTAATGCATCACATCTAGATTGTACTGGATAAAATTGCGAGTTTTTAAATTCCATACATCTACTTTCCGCAATTTTATCTTCTTTTTCATTTGATACTTCATCATCAAGAGCTGACAGTGTATTCAGCACAATGCAATCTTGAAAGGAAAGTGGACTTATTTTATCCGGAATTGTTTCAGGAGACAGTTCAAATGATGGAGGAGCTGACTGCGTTTCCTGTGCGTCATCTTCAAAAAAATGCCTTTTGACAGTAAGGAGTCTTGAAAATCGGTTAATGTCCTTAATAGTCTGGTACAGATCAAAATCATAAGTTGGAACATAAGAAAGTTGTCAGGATCCGGACTGGTATGCGGAGAGGACACGGGTGGTGGATCCTCTGTGTCAGTGAGGTGATGGCGTGGGCCATACCAGGGGAACAGAATCTAAGAGGTTACTGGTTTTCACCAGAACCCGCCGCAAAGCGGGATGGACTTGCAGCGGCAGGTAACCCCCAGGTCGTTCCACCCGATAGCGACTCAACCTCGCTGACAGCTGAGACAGGCATGGTACACAAGGACAAGGCAAGAGCAAGGTCGGACGTAGCAGAAGGTCTGGGCAGGCAGCAATGGTTTGTAGTCAGGGGCAACGGCAAGGGTCTGGATACAAAGGCAATGGAACACACAGAAACGCTTTCTCAGGGCACAAGGCAACAAGATCCGGCAGGGACAGGAAGGGGAAGTGGGTTTATATCGTGTAGGGAGTGTTAGGAACTAATTGGGCCAGGCACCAACTAATGGTACACTGGCCCTTTAAATCTGAGAGACCCGGCGCACGCGCTGGGACTGAGCAGAAGGACGGGGCCGGTGAGTGACACGGGATGCGACCCGCGGGCGGGCACGTCCCGCCACGGGGATCGCATCCCCGCCGAGGGACACAGAGCAGCGCTCCCGGTCAGACTTGCTGACCGGGGCGCTGCAAGCAGGGAAGTAATGCCGCGAGCGCTCCGGAGGGGAAGCGGGGCCCGGAGCGCTTGGCGTTACAGTACCCTTTGGTCTCCCCCTCTTTTTGGTGCCAAGGAACCTATGGATGAGCTCCTTGTCGAGGATATTGTCCTCGGGCTCCCAAGACCTCTCTTCGGGGCCACATTTCTTCCAGTCAACAAGAATTTTTTTTTTTAGCTCTGACGACCTTGGAGGCAAGGATTTCTTTTACCGAGAAGACGTCAGAGGACCCAGTGACAGGAGCAGGAACGGTGACCTTGGGGGAAAAGCGGTTAAGAACGAGAGATTTAAGAAGGGATACATGAAAGGAGTTAGGTATACGAAGAGAAGGAGGAAGATGGAGCTTGTAGGAGACAGGGTTGATTTGACTTTTGACTCTAAATGGCCCGAGGTAACGAGGACCCAGCTTGTAGCTAGGGACACGAAACCGAATATATTTGGCAGAGAGCCACACTTTGTCACCAGGGGCAAAGACAGGAGGAGTTCTTCTCTTCTTCTCTGCATGTTTCTTCATGCGAGAAGAGGCCAGTGAGAGCGACTTTTGAGTTTCCTTCCAGATAGTGGAGAAGTCCCGGACAAATTCATCTACGGCAGGAACTCCAGATGAAGTGGGGATGGGGAGGGGGGGAAGCGGGTGACGGCCGTACACCACAAAGAACGGAGACTTGGCGGATCACTCAGAATTCAGCCCAGGGTAACAGGTCGACCCAATCATCTTGGCGGGAGGAGACAAAATGTCGCAGGTAGTCACCAAGGATCTGGTTCACTCTCTCCACTTGTCCATTGGACTGTGGGTGATAGGAGGACGAGAAATTTAATTTGATCTTTAATTGATTACAGAGAGCTCTTTAAAACTTAGACACAAATTGAACGCCTCTATCCGAGACGATATGCGTGGGAAGCCCGTGAAGACGGAAAATCTGCAGAAAAAATTGTTTCATCAACTGTGGCGCAGAAGGAAGGCCTGGAAGCGGAATAAAGTGAGCCATTTTGGAAAAACGATCAACGACCACCCAGATGACAGTGTTGCCATGGGATACAGGAAGATCAGTGATGAAGTCCATGGCTATGTGGGACCAAGGCTGTTCAGGCACCGTCAGCGGATGGAGAAGACCAGAAGGCTTCTGACGAGGGGTCTTGTCACGTGCATATACTGTACAGGCTCGTACGAAATCGGTGACATCCTTTTCCAAGGAGGACCACCAATAGTGTCTGGCAATCAACTGTAAAGTCTTTTTGATTCCAGCAGGACCAGCCAGAAGGGAGGAATGGCCCCATTTGAGGATCCGGAGGCGAAGACGGGGAGGAACATAAGTCTTTCCTGGAGGGGTAGGCACCAGAGAAGCAGGGGCAGAAGAGATCAGACACTCAGGGGGAATGATGTGCTGAGGAAGGGACTCGGCTTCAGAGGCATCGGTGGTACGAGATAGAGCATCAGCTCTGACATTCTTGTCTGCGGGACGAAAATGGATCTGAAAGTTAAAACGGGCAAAAAACAATGACCACCTAGCCTGGCGATGATTTAGCCGCTGGGCGGATTGGAGATAAGACAGATTTTTGTGATCAGTATAAATGGTGATGGGGTGAAGGGATCCTTCCAGAAGATGTCTCCACTCCTCAAGGGGCAACTTAATCGCCAATAGTTCACGGTCTCCAATGGAATAGTTTTTTTCTGGAGGAGAAAAAGTTTTGGAGAAAAATCTGCAACTGACAATTTTTCCTTTAGCGGATTTTTGAAGGAGAACAGCTCTGGCTCCAACAGAGGAGGTGTCAACCTTGAGGAAGAAGAGCTTCTGAGGATCTGGTCTGGACAAGACAGGGGTAGAGGAGAAGGCGGCTTTGAGGTGGTTAAAGGCTTTCTCCGCCTGTGACGCCAGGATTTCGGATTAGCATTTTTCTTAGTCAGTGCTACAATAGGAGCAACGATGGTGGAAAAGTGGGGAATGAATCGACGATAATAATTTGCAAATCCGGGAAATATTTAGATTGCTCGCAGACCAGTGGCACGAGGCCAATCCATTACCACAGAAAGTTTATCAGGGTCCATTTGAAGACCTTGTCCGGACACAATGTATCCCGGGAAGGGAAGACTGCTTCATTCGAATAGACACTTCTCAATTTTAGCGTAAAGTTGATTTTGGTGTAATCGTTGGAGCACTTGACGAACATGAAGGTGATGTTCCTCTAGGTTGGAGGAAAAAATGAGGATGTGGTCAAGGTAGACTACCACACAGGAGTACAGCATGTCCCGAAAAATTTCATTAACAAAGTCCTGAAAAACTGCTGGGGTGTTGCATAGACCAAAGGGCATGACTAGGTATTCAAAGTGACCATCTCTGGTATTGAAGGCGGTTTTCCATTCGTCGCCTGCTCGAATACGGATGAGGTTATATGCGCCCCTTAAATCAAGTTTGGTGAAAATCTTGGCACCTCGCAGTCGGTCGAAGAGTTCGGAGATGAGAGGCAGAGGATAGCGATTTTTTTATGGTAATTTTATTGAGGCCACGGTAATCAATTCAAGGGCGAAGAGATCCATCTTTTTTAGCAACAAAGAAAAATCCAGCTCCAGCTTGGGAAGAGGATTTCCAGATAAAACCTCTTTTGAGGTTTTCTTGTATGTACTCAGACATAGCTTGTGATTCCGGGACAGAAAGGGGGTAAATCCTACCACGGGGCGGTGTGGTACCAGGGAGCAGGTCGATAGGGCAGTCATAGGGTCCATGCGGAGGTAAGACCTCTGCTTGTTTTTTACAAAAGATGTCCGAAAAGTCCAGATAGGTCTTAGGCACACCTGGCAATGGAGTAGCCATGGAGACTTGGCAGGAAGAAACTGGGTTGAGACATCGCTTGTGGCAAGAAGATCCCCAGCTCTTAATGTCCCCGGTGACCCAGTCGAGGCTAGGCGAATGACGTTGGAGCCAGGGCAAGCCCAGAAGAATTTCAGAAGTGCAGTTGGGTAGAACAAAAAATTCAATTTGTTCATGATGGTGAACTCCCACAGACATGAGTAGCGGTTGAGTGCGGTAACGCACGGTGCAGACCAGTCTCTCTCCATTGACGGATGAAATGAAGAGAGGTTTGACAAGACGGGTGACTGGAATGTTGAATCTGTTGACTAGGGAGGCTTCAATGAAACTTCCTGCTGAACCCAAGTCCAAGAGGCCACAGCATTAGCGGGTATAGCAATCCGCACAGGTAAAGTCAATCGTGGAGAGGTAGAATTCACTCCTAGCAACGACTCTTCTACGTTGACTAGGTGAGTGGGTGCGTTTCTCAGATGCGGAGGATGAATAGGACAGTCTTTTAGGACATTGTCAGGATTCGGCAGGCTGGTGGTGGATCCTCTGTGTCAGTGAGGGATAGGCGTGGACCGTACCGGTGGACCGGTTCTAAGTTGCTACTGGTATTCGACAGAGGCCGCCGCAAAGCGGGATGGTCTTTCTGCAACGGTAGCAACCAGGTCGTGTCCACCGGTAGTGGCTCAACCTCACTGACTGCTGAGACTGGCGTGGTACAGAAGGACAAGGCAAGAGCAAGGTCGGACGTAGCAGAAGGTCAGGGCAGGCAGCAAGGGTCGTAGTCAGGGGCAACAGCAGAAGGTCTGGAACACAGGCTAGGAACATACACAAAATGATTTCACTGGCACAAGGCAACAGGATCCGGCCAGGACAGGAAGGGGAAGTGGGTTTAAATAAGCCTGGACACAGGTGCAGGTACTGATTGGGCCAGGCGCCAATCAATGGCGCACTGGCCCTTTAAATTTCAGAGAGCCGACGCGCGCCCTAGGGAGCGGGGCTGCGCGCGCCGAGACTGAGCGGACGGAGGATGGGGCAGGTGAGGAGACTGGGACGCGAGCCGCGGGCGGGTGCGTCCCGCTACGCGGGTCGCATCCCCGCCGGAGACAGTAGTGCAGCGCTCCCGGTCAGCGGGTCTGACCGGGGCACTGCACGGAGGTGAACGCCGCGAGCGCTCCGGGGAGGAGCAGGGACCCGGAGCGCTCGGTGTAACAGACATGTTCGGTGCTTGCACAATATAGGCACAGGTTTTCATTCCTACGGCGAGTCCTCTCTTGTTGGGTCAGGCGAGACCGATCCACTTGCATAGCCTTCTCGGCAGGAGGCACAGGAACAGATTGCAAAGGACGTTGGAGGAGAGGAGCCTGGGAGGAAAACCGCCTGGTGTGAACAAGATCCTTTTCCGGACGAAGCTCCTGGAGTCTTTTCGAGAAACGCATGTCGGTGCAGGTGGCCAAATGGAGTTCAGATAGGTGAGCAGGAATTTCTTGTGTGGCCAGGACATCTTTGATTAGACTAGAAAAGCCTTTCTTAAAGGTCACGCAGACGGCCTCATTATTCCAGGAAAGCTCAGAGGCGAGGGTGCGGAACAGGATGGCGTATTCGCCCACTGAAGAACTCCCTTGGACAAGATTCAGCAAAGCAGTCTCGGCTGAGGAAGGCCGGGCTGGCTCCTCAAAGACACTACGTACTTCTGAGAAGAAGGACTGGATTGTAGCAGTGGCAGGATCGTTGCGGTCCCAAAGCGGTGTGGCCCATGACAAGGCCTTTCCAGACAGGAGGCTGACCACGAACGCCACCTTAGACCGTTCTGTAGGAAATTGGTCTGACATCATCTCCAGGTGTAGGGAACACTGGGACAGGAATCCAGAGCAGAGTTTAGAGTCCCCATCAAACTTGTCTAGAAGAGACAGGCGGAAACTGGGAGCAGCCACTTGCTGCGGAGGAGATGCAGGAGCTGGCGGAGGAGAGGGTTGCTGTTGTTGCGGAAGAAGCTGTTGCAGCATAGCGGTCAGCTGAGTCAGCTGTTGTCCTTGTTGCGCGATCTGCTGTGATTGCTGGGCGACCACGGAGGTTAGGTCAGCGACACTGGGCAGCGGGACCTCAGCGGGATCCATGGCCGGATCTACTGTCAGGATCCGGACTGGTATGCGGAGAGGACACGGGTGGTGGATCCTCTGTGTCAGTGAGGTGATGGCGTGGGCCGTACCAGGGGAACGGAATCTAAGAGGTTACTGGTTTTCACCAGAGCCCGCCGCAAAGCGGGATGGACTTGCAGCGGCAGGTAACCCCAGGTCGTTCCACCCGATAGCGACTCAACCTTACTGACAGCTGGGACAGGCACGGTACACAAGGACAAGGCAAGAGCAAGGTTGGACGTAGCAGAAGGTCTGGGCAGGCAGCAATGGTTCATAGTCAGGGGCAACGGCAAGGGTCTGGATACAAAGGCAATGGAACACACAAAAACGCTTTCTCAGGGCACAAGGCAACAAGATCCGGCAGGGACAGGAAGGGGAAGTGGGTTTAAATAGTGTAGGGAGTGTTAGGAACTAATTGGGCCAGGCACCAATTAATGGTGCACTGGCCCTTTAAATCTGAGAGACCCAGCACGCGCGCGCCCTAGAGAGCGGGGCTGTGCGCGCTGGGACTGAGCAGAAGGACGGGACCGGTGAGTGACGCGGGATGCGACCCGCGGGTGGGCACGTCCCGCCACGGGGATCGCATCCCCGCCGAGGGACACAGAGCAGCGCTCCCGGTCAGACTCGCTGGGAGTGACGCCGCGAGCGCTGGGAAGTGACGCCGCGAGCACTCCGGAGGGGAAGTGGGGCCCGGAGCGCTCGGTGTTACAAAAGTCCTTTAGAAAGCAGATTGGTTTGGACATCAGATATAATGTAAGATGATAAGTTAACCAAATTTATCTCTGTTTGTATTTGCTTTTCACGTTTTGGGTGGAGCTATATGCTCCTTAAATACCGAGCAATACTATCCTCTGTATCTATGATTAAGGCCCGGTAGGGCGGAAACGTGTCAGAGAGGAGGAGGCTGTTACCTTCACACTTGCGGGTGTGCACCTGTTTGTATCGTATGGATTTTAATATGGATTTCGATTAAGTTTTAGTTTTACCGGTGATGTGCTTCTTCTGGATATTTACTTTGGAGACAGTGGAGGAGGACTGACTGCACCTGCACTGAGGAGGTGAGCGCCATTCGAACTTTCTTTTTGTCTATGTTGAAATATTCCTGGTTTGGCTGCACCTTCTGTTGCTCACTCAGGTGCTACCCGGCTGGATAGCTACCATGTCGGCATCAGACGAAGTAGCTACCATGTCTGGACTTAGATCTGAACACATCCTTAAAAATGTGGATAATTGTTCAGACAGACGTTCTAAACTAAAGGATATTATCAAAAAGAAAGATATTCAGACGTTAGATATTGATATGGTGAAATTAATATGGGAATTGGAGAAACTTATGGAAAAAGAAATGCGTATTTAGTGGGACCTCAGCATGACACAAAAATATATTGAAAATAATCTAGTCCCCAGAGGTCAGCGCTTAAAGAAAATTCCCACAACCAAATACTCAGATTCTTTCATACAAAGATGGTATGATATTTTAACGGACTTCTCCCTCCGCTTAATGAAACTTATTACAGAATTCGAGGAGGAAGCTCTGAAAAATACCTGCATTGATATTAAAAAACTCCAAGAACAACTGCAATGTTATGAGAATAATAAAACCTTTCAGGAATTGGGCATGTCCATAAAATTAAAAATCACAGAATTGGAGGATATTATTGTAAAGATGAAAACTAGTAAATTTGAACTTGATAGAGTGGATTTCTCGACTAATATGACTTACGAATGGGGAAGATAGGAAAAATTCCAACCCAGATCAATCCTTAAATATTAAAAAAATCTATGTAAACAAAATAATAAAAATCCACTTATCAGAAAAATGTCACCTTCAGCCAAACTGAAACTGAGGATGAAACCACAGATGACCACAGTCAGATCTCTGATGCATCTACAGATACTGAGACAACGGGGAACAATCCTAAAAACCCGTCTTACTGTACTAAACCAAAACCGAAATATGGGAAAAAACTGTATGAAAAAAAGCCTTCAAAAAACACACAAGACGAGGAGGCAGAAAACGACACACAAAGATATTCGCAAGGTGTGAAAAGCAAATACAAACAGAGATAAATGTGGTTAACTTATCATCTTACATTATATCTGAAACCCAAACCAATCTGCTTTCTAAAGGACTTTCCTTTCAAGATTGCATTGTGCTAAATACACTGTCAGCTCTTGATGATGAAGTATCAAATGAAAAAGAAGAAGATAAAATTGCGGAAAGTAGATGTATGGAATTTAAAAACCCTACATTTTATCCAGTACAATCTAGATGTGATGCAATTGACCGGTTTCAGGAACTGATCTATGATGAACTTGTTACATTGTATCGGGATACAACTAACAATGCCCAAGAGAGTAATTTATGCAAAGAAAATGTATCTAAAGCTGAAAAAAAGAGCTATGTCTGAATTAAAAAAGAATGAAGATTTGCTAGTGAGATCGGCCGATAAAGGTGGAGCAGTGGTGTTGTTAAATAAAGATTTATACATTAAACTGAATGAAGATATGCTGAACGATAAAAGGACTTATGAAGTCCTACATAAGGACTCTACCTTGGACTATCAGATCATCCTTAAAAACCTTTTGAATGAGGGTCTTGCATTATCAGTACTTAGCCAAAAGGAATTAGATTTTTTGTATAATTTTACTCCTATCACACCTATCTACCATTCTTTGCCAAAGATCCATAAGAGCCAATTCCCGCCACCTTTAAGACCTATTGTGGCGGGGATTGGCTCTTTAAATGAATCTTTGTGCGAATGGGTCGATCAGTTTTTACAACCGCTGGTTAAGCGTACCTATGGTTATATTAGAGATACCAAGCATCTATTTGGTATTCTTGATACTGTCCAGTGGCAATCTCACTATACATGATTAACGTGCGACATTTGTTACGCCGAGCGCTCCGGGTCCCCGCTCCTCCCCGGAGTGCTCGCTACACTCTCGCTCCCGCAGCGCCTCGGTCGGATCCACTGACCGGGTGCGCTGCGATACCAACTCCAGCCGGGATGCGATTCGCGATACGGGTGGCGCCCGCTCGCGATGCGCACCCCGGCTCCCGTACCTGACTCGCTCTCCATCGGTCCTGTCCCGGCGCGCGCGGCCCCGCTCCCTAGGGCGCGCGCGCGCCGGGTCTCTGCGATTTAAAGGGCCACTGCGCCGCTGATTGGCGCAGTGGTTCTAATCAGTGTGTTCACCTGTGCACTCCCTATGTATACCTCACTTCCCCTGCACTCCCTCGCCGGATCTTGTTGCCATTGTGCCAGTGAAAGCGTTCCCTTGTATGTTCCTAGCCTGTGTTCCAGACCTCCTGCCATTGCCCCTGACTACGATCCTTGCTGCCTGCCCCGACCTTCTGCTACGTCCGACCTTGCTTCTGTCTACTCCCCTGTACCGCGCCTATCTTCAGCAGTCAGAGAGGTTGAGCCGTTGCTAGTGGATACGACCTGGTCACTACCGCCGCAGCAAGTCCATCCCGCTTTGCGGCGGGCTCTGGTGAACACCAGTAGTGACTTAGAACCGGTCCACTAGCACGGTCCACGCCAATCCCTCTCTGGCACAGAGGATCCACCTCCTGCCAGCCGGCATCGTGACAGTAGATCCGGCCATGGATCCCGCTGAAGTTCCTCTGCCAGTTGTCGCCGACCTCACCACGGTGGTCGCCCAGCAGTCACAACAGATAGCGCAACAAGGCCACCAGCTGTCTCAACTGACCGTGATGCTACAGCAGCTACTACCTCAGCTTCAGCAATCATCTCCTCCGCCAGCTCCTGCACCTCCTCCGCAGCGAGTGGCCGCCTCAGGCCTACGACTATCCTTGCCGGATAAATTTGATGGGGACTCTAAGTTTTGCCGTGGCTTTCTTTCACAATGTTCCCTGCACTTGGAGATGATGTCGGACCAGTTTCCTACTGAAAGGTCTAAGGTCGCTTTCGTAGTCAGCCTTCTGTCTGGAAAAGCTCTGTCATGGGCCACACCGCTCTGGGACCGCAATGACCCCGTCACTGCCTCTGTACACTCCTTCTTCTCGGAAATTCGAAGTGTATTTGAGGAACCTGCCCGAGCCTCTTCTGCTGAGACTGCCCTGCTGAACCTGGTCCAGGGTAATTCTTCCGTTGGCGAGTACGCCGTGCAATTCCGTACTCTTGCCTCAGAACTTTCCTGGAATAATGAGGCCCTCTGCGCGACCTTTAAAAAAGGCCTATCCAGCAACATTAGAGATGTTCTGGCCGCACGAGAAATTCCTGCTAACCTACATGAACTCATTCATCTAGCCACTCGCATTGACATGCGTTTTTCCGAAAGGCGTCAGGAGCTCCGCCAGGATATGGACTTTGTTCGCACGAGGCGTTTTTTCTCCCCGGCTCCTCTCTCCTCTGGTCCTCTGCAATCCGTTCCTGTGCCTCCCGCCGTGGAGGCTATGCAAGTTGACCGGTCTCGCCTGACACCTCAAGAGAGGACACGACGCCGCATGGAGAATCTCTGCCTGTACTGTGCCGGTACCGAACACTTCCTGAAGGATTGTCCTATCCGTCCTCCCCGCCTGGAAAGACGTACGCAGACTCCGCACAAAAGTGAGACAGTCCTTGATGTCTACTCTGCTTCTCCACGTCTTACTGTGCCTGTGCGGATATCTGCATCTACCTTCTCCTTCTCTACTATGGCCTTCTTGGATTCCGGATCTGCAGGAAACTTTATTTTGGCCTCTCTCATCAACAGGTTCAACATCCCAGTGACCAGTCTCGCCAGACCTCTTTACATCAATTGCGTTAACAATGAAAGATTGGACTGTGCCGTGCGTTACCGCACGGAACCCCTCCTAATGTGCATCGGACCTCATCACGAAAGAATTGAGTTTTTGGTCCTCTCCAATTGCACTTCCGAAATTCTCCTTGGACTACCCTGGCTTCAACACCATTCCCCAACCCTGGATTGGTCCACAGGGGAGATCAAGAGTTGGGGTACCTCTTGTTTCAAGGACTGCCTTAAACCGGTTACCAGTACTCCCTGCCGTGATCCTGTGGTTCCCCCTGTAACCGGTCTCCCTAAGGCCTATATGGACTTTGCTGATGTGTTTTGCAAAAAACAAGCTGAGACTCTTCCTCCTCACAGGCCTTATGACTGTCCTATTGACCTCCTCCCAGGCACTACTCCACCCCGGGGCAGAATTTATCCTCTGTCCGCCCCAGAGACTCTTGCTATGTCTGAGTACATCCAGGAAAATTTAAAAAAGGGCTTTATCCGCAAATCCTCCTCTCCTGCCGGAGCCGGATTTTTTTTTGTGTCCAAAAAAGATGGCTCCCTACGCCCTTGCATTGACTACCGTGGTCTTAACAAAATCACGGTAAAGAACCGCTACCCTCTTCCCCCCCTCCCTACTCCCTTGCCCTCTGGTTTGCCCGCTGTGGATGAAATAACTCGTGATCTTTCCACCATATGGAAAGAGACCCAAAATTCTCTCTTACAGGCTTCATCACGCATGAAGAAGTTTGCTGATAAGAAAAGAAGAGCTCCCCCCATTTTTTCTCCCGGAGACAAGGTATGGCTCTCCGCTAAATATGTCCGCTTCCGTGTTCCCAGCTACAAATTGGGACCACGCTATCTTGGTCCTTTCAAAATTTTGTGCCAGATTAATCCTGTCTCTTATAAACTTCTTCTCCCTCCTTCTCTTCGTATTCCTAATGCCTTTCACGTTTCTCTTCTTAAACCACTCATCATCAACCGTTTCTCTCCTAAACTTATCTCTCCCACTCCTGTCTCCGGTTCTTCAGACATCTTTCCTGTAAAGGAGATACTGGCCTCCAAAAAGGTCAGAGGAAAAACCTTCTTTTTGGTTGACTGGGAGGGCTGTGGTCCTGAAGAGAGATCCTGGGAACCTGAGGACAATATCCTAGATAAAAGTCTGGTCCTCAGGTTCTCAGGCTCCAAGAAGAGGGGGAGACCCAAGGGGGGGGGTACTGTTACGCCGAGCGCTCCGGGTCCCCGCTCCTCCCCGGAGCGCTCGCTACACTCTCGCTCCTGCAGCGCCTCGGTCGGATCCACTGACCGGGTGCGCTGCGATACCGCCTCCAGCCGGGATGCGATTCGCGATACGGGTGGCGCCCGCTCGCGATGCGCACCCCGGCTCCCGTACCTGACTCGCTCTCCGTCGGTCCTGTCCCGGCGCGCGCAGCCCAGCTCCCTAGGGCGCGCGCGCGCCGGGTCTCTGCGATTTAAAGGGCCACTGCGCCGCTGATTGGCGCAGTGGTTCTAATCAGTGTGTTCACCTGTGCACTCCCTATGTATACCTCACTTCCCCTGCACTCCCTCGCCGGATCTTGTTGCCATTGTGCCAGTGAAAGCGTTCCCTTGTATGTTCCTAGCCTGTGTTCCAGACCTCCTGCCGTTGCCCCTGACTACGATCCTTGCTGCCTGCGCCGACCTTCTGCTACGTCCGACCTTGCTTCTGTCTACTCCCTTGTACCGCGCCTATCTTCAGCAGTCAGAGAGGTTGAGCCGTTGCTAGTGGATACGACCTGGTCACTACCGCCGCAGCAAGTCCATCCCGCTTTGCGGCGGGCTCTGGTGAACACCAGTAGTGACTTAGAACCGGTCCACTAGCACGGTCCACGCCAATCCCTCTCTGGCACAGAGGATCCACCTCCTGCCAGCCGGCATCGTGACAACATTGAAACACTTTATACGTGCATTCCCTATAACCTTGCATTGATAGCTATTGAATACCACCTTGATAAATATTCCAGTTATACCCCTGATTTAAAAAACTTTATTCTTATGGTTATTGAATATTTGTTAACACATCATTTTTTTATGTTTAATTCCAAATATTATTTACAGCGGGTAGGAGCTTATATGGGTGCCAAATACTCTCCTTCTTTAGCTATCCTTTTTGCTGCATGGTGGGAGGAATTATTTTTGTTTGATTCACATAACCCTTTTCTTTCTGACATTTTGTGGTACGGCCGCTACATAGATGATATCATCATCATCTGGACCTCTGATGTGGCAGCCGTACCACAATTTGTCCAGTACCTCAACTGCAATCCTTGTGCCTTAAAATTTACTTATGACGTCCACCCTGTTTCTATTAACTATCTTGATGTGAAACTGGAGGTCATAGATTAGAAAATTGTCACTTCAACATACAGAAAGCCTACTGCAATTCTGTGCTTCATGCTAATTCTTGCCATCCGAAACATATTATTAGAAATTTACCGTATGGAGAATTTATCAGAAGTAAAAGAAATTGTTCTTCAGATCATCTTTTTGAGGCTGAAAGCGTTAAACTGTCTGACAGATTGAGACAGAGAAATTATCCTGAAGGTCTGATTAATTCTGCCATCGACAAAGTTTGTGCAATTAAAAGAGAAGATCTTCTACAAGATAAAAAATCAAAAAACCCTAGGTATAATAAATATAGGCACCGTGATATTGTTGCCAAAAGCAATAATAAAGAGACAGTAATTTTTGTCACTACATATAGTCGACAATACAATAAAACTAAAAATATTGTTGGTAAATATCTTCCTATCTTAGAACAGGACACCGTTCTTAAAAATATTATACATAAGGGTTGCAGATTCTCAGCCAAACGACCACCTAATTTACAAACTATACTTGCACCTTCACATATAACAGCAAACAGCTCCCAGAACACTTGGCTTAATACCAAGGGCTGTTTCATATGTGGTGGCAACCGTTGCGGTTGCTGTGCGTTTTTCAAACAAACTAAAGAATTCAATGAAACCATTGCGGGTATTTCATATACCATCTCATCTTTCATAAATTGCAATACCACTTGGGCTATTTACTATATACATCGCGGTATTTCCAATTTAGGTTATGTGGGCTGCACCAGTAGACGTATTAAAGATAGACTCAGAGAACATGTCTACGGAGCCACCCACGTTACCAGAAACCCTTCCAATGTCTCCAAACATTTTTCACACGTGCATGCAGGCGGTGTAAGTGCCCTTACTATTACAGGAGTAGAAAGGGTTACGAAGCCACTACGTGGAGGAGACAGACGTTCCAAACTTCTGAATCGTGAAGGTTACTGGATACTCATGTTTAATACCTCGTTCCCTAAGGGCATGAATCATAGGCTTGATTTGGTTATGAGCTATTAACCTTGTCTTTTTTTCTGAGTTTACTTATAATTTTTGTATTGCTTTTGTATTTTTGTGTCTTTTTATTTTTGAATTTTAGCCACTCCCTATTTTGGGTGGAGCTATATGCTCCTTAAATACCGAGCAATACTATCCTTTGTATCCATGATTAAGGCCTGGTAAGGCGGAAACGCGTCAGAGAGGAGGAGACTGTTACCTCCACACTTACCGATGTGCACCTGTTTGTATCGTATGGATTTTAATATGGATTTCGATTAAAGGAAATCACCTAGGGCACCATATCCTGTGACCAACTGAAAGCGAAACACGCATTTTGGTTGGTGTGACTGACCACAGGTAGTATGTGAGACTGTGCCAGTTATTATTGGGGACAGTATGCCGTGTCATGTGGGCTTACCTCGGGACTTGTGTGCACATTTAGCTGTATAGAAATCATCACGTGACTATTATACTTGTTTACATTTCTTTGGGCATATGTGAAATATAGGTGGCCCCTAGGTGTAAGGGGCAATATATGATGTGTACTGTCCTGTAGCAACTATTTAGTAACATTTTTTATTACCGCATACCTGATAATATTGTTTCCCGTATTCACTGCTGCGTATTCTGGAATAACCTATACAACAAAAAGTAGGGAACCTTTAAAAGTTAACTTTTATTAATAATGATTTCAGTAATAACCTATACAACTCCTGTCTGAGTGATTACATATTCTACTTTGCCCCACACTCTGCCTCATATTATTACCATGTGGGATTTTTTTTGTCTGTTCTTGCGCATTTTTTATGGATTTTATGTATTGTATGTGAATATGTAATAAAGACTGTATTTTATTTGCACACTTATTCAAGTCTACCGTGAATTCTTTGTAGGGTTTTTCTGTTATGCTGTGGTAGGATATTATGTAGGTGGAAGTTTTGTGTAGGACTATGTTAGCATCAGGTGGCACAGCTTCAGATTATGCCAACTACGCCTAGGTCCGAGATGGTGAGATATAGATAGGAAACTGTTACAAGAGGAGGCAAGGTGGATTCACCGACTTAAGAGTATGACACCTCTGGGCCTGAATGAGGGTTTCTCCTATGCTGCCTTTCTAGAATAAGTATGATGAGAATAAACATTACTATTATCTCACACTATTTTTGCCATGTGACTGCAATATATTCTCTCCAACAGATGCCTCCGTAGACAAGCATAAATAACACAATAAATCAATCCCAATTGAATAAGAAGGACTTCTAAGCAAGCCCTATTTGTAAGCCGGATACTTATCCCAAGTAAGATCACCCATGATGATTATATTTCGTTATAATAAGTTACTTTGTATTCCATTAATAATTAAGTTCTGTCTATGAGTTCGACTCCTATTCTAAGTAAGCCAACATATAATGGCCATATCTCATTATAAAAAGGCACTTGATGCATTTCAGATACGGCCTATTCCTAAATACGTGTAGATAATTGAGAATATATGAGACCCAATGATATTTACACTAAATCTGTAGAAAATTGGGAATATGTGAATAAGATCTATGACTGTGAATGGGGAAAAATGTGGGTATAAATGAATAAGATCTATGACTGTGAACAGTGTAAAAGTGGAATATTTATGCAAATAATAGAATAACAGCAAGATCTGACTGACAAGTCAAAAATAGGATACATCAATAACAGTGAAAAGCATAAATAATCAGGAGTAAGGACATGCGATTAGCATGCCCGGTGGACATAAACATAAGTGTGGTAACATATGAGATATAATTTACAGTGTCATGTTCCCTCTATTATCATATAATTGTCAGTTGTCACAAATATTCTGAAAAGGCAGCTTTTCTGCATCTATAACTAACAACAAAAGATACAGGCAGGGTCTTGGCTGAAAGTATTCTTTATTGAAAATGGTTATAAATTGACATATATAAGCAATATGGGTATGCGCGCAAGCACAGAAGAAGTTGTTACATTGATCCGAATTAAAGTCTGCGCGCATGCGCGAGTGATGTGCATCAGCAAAGAAGGACTTTGTATACCTGCATAAGTTCGCGCGCATGCGCAAGTGAAAAAGAGGCTATGGTCCGGTCATGTGATACACGTGACAGGCCAAGAGACGGAAGTGCGGTGCATGAGGACAGAGTCCGCTTACAGGTAAATAGAGTGACGGGAAAAGAAGGATCCTTATTGGCTGATCCTTGGACAGGTAAATAGAGGCGGGACACTGATTGGCTCAGAAGAAAGGAGGGGATGATTGGTAGGTGAACGGGAGCAGGATGATGACAGCCTGACACCTACTTTCTATAAAGCCGCGAGGCCCACATGGAGGAATGTTTGCCCATATACCCTCCTGAGGACGGTGCTGAGGCACCGAAACTAGTAGAGGGGGCAAATTTGGTGGTTTTAATATGTGTTAAAGATATCCAGGAATAGGGGAAATTGCAGTTCCCCATATATCAAGGACTAGGAGTTTATCCCCAATAATGTTTTTAACTGGATCTGTAACACTGAAATTTTAACTTTTGTCACGTGGTGTACTTTGATGGTTTTATAATTGATATATACAATAAAAATAATATTTTAAGGGGTTATCCTTAAAGGGATCTTTTGCCCCGGGCTTCGTGCCCTGGGTTTTGGAAATTTAGAAACAGCCATCACCTCTACTCTAGACACTGTTGCATCTAACTTTACTTAACGTGGGTACCCCAACAAATTGGTTACACAATGTAAAATCTCTGTACTCTCCTATGATCGAAAGTCACTGATTCATGATACTTCTCCAAAAACCTAAAAAAATTGCATAGCATTTATTTCCCAGTACAATGACCAGTCTCACCGTGTCTCTGAGATTGTCAAAAAACACTGGTATTCATTGAAACGAGCATTTCCAAACATCAGTGACTTTCAATCACTACCATGGACGTGCACAGACATTTTGAAGGGCAGGGGCTCAGATCGTTTTGCAGAGGGCTTTTCCTCTGCAAAGGTTTTAATAAATCTCCCCCTATATGCCCCGGTCTGACCTCTATATGACAGAACGTGCACTGTACCCGGCCTCACCCAGCACCCATCCCCAATCACCCAGCACCCATCACCCAGCACCAATCACCCAGCACCAATCACCCAGCACCCATCACCCATCCCCAATAACACAGCACCAATCACCCAGCACCCACCCCCAATTACCCAGCACCAATCACCCAGCACCCATCCCCAATCACCCATCCCCAATAACCCAGCACCAATCACCCAGCACCCATCCCCAATCACCCATCACCCATCCCCAATAACCCAGCACCAATCACCCAGCACCCATCCCCAATCACCCAGCACCAATCACCCAGCACCAATCACCCACCTTATGCAGGAATCTCCACACAGCTCTGGTTCTTACACTGAAGAAATAGGCACCACACAAATATATGCTTGCATTCTACAATATACAAGAGTTGGCAAAAAAAAAGAATTATAAATATAAAAAGACGACCAGGCATAGCACAGCATACAGGATGGAGGCAGGGAAGCTCCATTGTGCGCAAGACTGACTTCGCATACTAGCAATGTGGGGCAATACCTAGAAAATGGAAAGACCAATTTTTGTATACATGCACTGTAACCTAGTGTATTGGGTTTAGTGCGAGTAAACAGCCTGTCCCTTTAATTATATACCATACCCCCCTTAATTCCCTATATACTGTGCCACCATTCATCTATTAATTCCCTATATACTGTGCCACCATTCATCTATTAATTCCCTATATACTGTGCCACCATTCATCTATTAATTCCCTATATACTGTGCCACCATTCATCTATTAATTCCCTATATACTGTGCCACCATTCATCTTTTAATTCCCTATATACTGTACCACTATTATTTAACTATACCATGCTGCCATTCATCTATTAATTCCCTATATACTGTGCCACCATTCATCTATTAATTCCCTATATACTGTGCCACCATTAATGAACTATATACTGTGCCACCATTAATGAACTATATACTGTGCCACTATATATTTAACTTTACTGTGCCACCACTAAGGGTGCGTTCACACGTGCGTATTTTCTGCTGCAGATTTTCTTTAGCAGATTTCTCTTCTCAATGGGAAGCTAAATCTGCAGCAGATATGCAGCAAAAATAGGCACATGTGAACGCACCCTAAGGATCTATACACAGTGCCAGCATACATAAAAAATATAATGTTCCAATATAATGAAATGTATATTGTGCTTCCATGAATTCCTTATATACTGTGCTTCCATAAATTCCCTATATACTGTGCTTTCATTTACGTGCTTACATTCCTCCAATAATTCTCTAATAATGTGCTTCATACAATAAATACAAGCACATAACATAAAGGCACATACAGTACATAGGTCATATACACACATATAAAGAGACACTTTAACACATACATACAGGTACAAATATACATATAGAAACATAAATACACAGACACACATATAACATGGAATATATACTAAAAGATATAGCCAATAAGCACATCATACATACAGGTACACACATACAATCACTCACAGATATAAACACACACATACATAGATTCACTTGCTCATATATATATATATATATATATATATATATATATATATATATATATATATACACACACACACACATACATACATAGATTCACTTGCTCACATATATAGGCACATACATAGATATAGACACACACACATACACACACACACACACACACATATATATATATATATATATATATATATACACACACAGACTGACATGCAATCATTCACATATATTTACAGTTACTTACAGTAAGGGCTGCATAGACAAGTTTGTGGCTGGACATGCTGTGGGCGGGGCTTCTCTCTGCCTCCTCTCCTCCTGTCTCCTCCATGTGGAGAGAAGCAGAGAAATGGCAGATAATGACAGGGTAAGCGGCGCCCCCTTGCTGCAGGGAGGGCACAGCAACCTCCATTAAACCACATACAAATCTCCCCAGCAATGGATCCTTTTTACTTCACCTGTCACCCTGTCTGCAGCTCCTTTTGTGAGGGCACTAGAGGGGCAGGTGAGGAAAAGGGCAGGGGCTCCAGCCCCCTTTTACCCCTATGTGTGCACGTCCCTGATCACTACCCCTGATGTCCTATAAGCGGGCACCAAATCTTCGGGACAAGCTTGCCCGGGCCGACATAGGGACTAAGTCCTCCACACGTAAACAATATTTGACAGTAAAGAGTAAAGGTTGTTACCCATGCTGCCATTGAATAAATTGTCCCAAGATGGTAAAAGGGCCATCCTGTCTATAAGATTAGACACTATCTTACTTGCACGTCTAACTTTGTTATTTATGTTCTTTCATGTCAGTGCAACCTCTTGTACGTTGGCGAAATCACTGGTGAATTTCGCATACGTTTCAACCAGCATCACTACACCATTAGGAAGGGGAGACAAGATCTCCGCGTTCCTAAACACTTTTGGGGAGAGTGGTCACTCGGAGCAGGACCTTCGTTACGCCCTGATTGACCACATTCCCCCTTTCAAAAGAGGAGGGGACCGCATTGCCGCAGTTCACCGCTGTGAACTGCGTTGGATTTTTGAGCTACAGACGCTTAAACCCAACGGCCTAAATGTTGACTTTCCCATTGTTGATGTCTAAATTGCAACATAATTAGCCTGTTACGTTTGACATTCCTGTAGATTGTCACCAACAGTTATGCTTTGAATACATTGTGTTTTTCTGAGATTCTTCATCTCTTCTTTTTTAATTTCTTTGGAGACGGCATGATGGAATCTGCATGAATATTCACTTCATCCAATACAAGCCTAATCAAGGAAACAGAAGCTCAACCGGAATCTCCATATTGCTTACCATGTAACTTGTCACCCATTACTGACACCGCATTTATTATCATTTTGCTTCATCAAAAACTTTCATATTATTTTCTCCTCCCTTATTATTTTTATCTAGTACAATTTTTATGTTTTCTGTACATACCCTAATTTTTATGTTATAATACCTATCATTCAGCTCTAATATCCAGCATATTTTCCTGGGCGCCTGCACTCCCCAGAAGCATGAGTGTGCATGTCACATTGTACACATGTCTCTTATAATGGGCCGTCTTTATACAATTTTTCCTAACAAGGAGGATTTTTCAGGATCAAGTATGTGTGAATTAATGGGACACTTCTGGCTGGGGCAACGTTCATGCCACTCCCAAACATTGGGCTTGTTGAGACATAGGTGTCCCCCGCACATCACGGGGTACCCCTGTGTCCCTCCATTGCCGGGGACCCATCAAATCCCTGTCCTGGGTACCTGATTCACTACCCTAGCGAATCCAGACTGCGGTGTCTGGTGTCACATGGTTCCTCAGTGTGGTTTAATCCTGTTCTATGGTGGGTACCATACCCCCTACAATTATTTTCAAGATGATTATCTTTAGGAGACCTACGCCCTAGTCTCCCCCCTTACCCTTATTTTGCATCACCCTCGCCTCCTCAAGAGTGCAGGCACCTGTTTTTTTTTTTAATCAAATTTTTCATCCAATTTTTCATTTATTGTGTTTTATTTCCCATATCCTAATGGTAGTTCACCTTTAATTTTTATTTCTCGATTATTAATTTTATTTTCATTAATATTTTTATTTTTTATTTCATTCTATTCCCCATATAATTTTTTTACCATCACTATCTTTATTCATACACCTTTTCATATTTTGGCCATTCACTTATCTTATTCACAGCATCGCTTTTTCCATCACCAGTGCTGTTTTTTACACACTGGTGTCTTTCTCCACATCACATCATGCTACTCATTTAAGTGTATTATCCACATCACGGTTATTTCACCACCAGTGTTGCTTTTAACTCACTGGTATCCTCATTTACATTTGTGCACACTGCCCTCACTTGTGCCCAACTGTGTCATGGCTGCGGAACTCCCTCCACCTCTCTGCCATGCGCGAATGCCCACCCTTCCGGTTGACCTCCTGAGCTTCCGTCTATCTCACACACACCGCTCTCGCGTCACCGGCGCCCGTATTTTGCATCAAGCAAGTTCCGCCCAGAGCCTCCGTCCAAGTGAGTTGCTTTTAAGTTGAAATTATTCTTATTTCTATTGTACATGCACTATCTAGTCACCTCCTATTGGTATGTTCATCATTTATGCCACTGTATGTTCACATTATTGTATGTGTATCCCGATCTCGAGATCGCTTATGCTTTCACTTATGTAAATATGTGATGTAATGATGATGTCACTGCTTCCACCATATTTATACCACCCTATGTACACTGTGTGTTTGCTTGAAAAAGGCTGCAGGTACGCAGCTGAAACGTTGACTTTGAACTAAATGGAATAAACGCTATCCATGTTTTTATTTTACCTTGTAGTGCTGCGGTCTTCTTTGAATATACCCTGCTGGGCGGTGATTGGGGCCAGCAGGGTTCTCCTACCTTTCGCTGGCTTGGCAGGGGTCCCACAAAATCAGTGGCGGTGGCGGACAGGAGCGGTGGCAGCAACAACGGCGGTCCCGCAGGCAGCAGGATACAGCAGGAGGTGAGGCCTGTTCATCTCCTGCTGTTGCTTAGCAACAACTCTCAGCATGCACAGCCAAAAGGCATGCGGGGGGATGCTGGAAGTGTGCATCCAGCTGTTGCATAACTACAACTCCCAGCATGCACGGAAAGCCGAAGGGAATGCTGGGAGTTCTGTCAGTGTGCCTCCAGCTGTTGCAAAACTACAACTCTCAGCATGCCATTTGATTGTAAATGCATGCTGAGTGTTGCAGTTTTGCAGCACCTGGAGACACATTGGTTTTGAAACAGAGTTTGTGTCATAACTCAGTGTTTCGCAACCAGTGTGCCTCCAACTGTTGCAAAAACTGTACATGCTGGGAGTTCTAGTCTTGCAACAGCTGGAGGCACACTGGTTGCGAAACACTGAGTTAAGTAACAAACTCTCAGTGTTTCGCAACCAATGTGTCTCCAGCTGTTGCATAACTACAACTCCCAGCATGTATGGTCTGTCAGTGCAACCAATGTGTCTCCAGCTGTATAGGGTACATTCACACGGGTGGGTTTACAGCGAGTTTTCTGCTGCAAGTTTGAGATGCAGCAAATTTTCTGCCACAGCTCAAACTCCCACTGAGAAACTCACTGTGAACCCCGGCCCGTGTAAATGTAACCTAAAAACACTACACTACACTACCACACAACTAAACAAAATAAGAAGTAAAACACTACATATACATACACCCCTACACAGCCCCCCCCCCCAATAAAAATGTCTTGTACGGCACTGTTTACAAAGTGGAGCCTCCAGCTGTTGAAAAACAACTCCCAGTATTGCCGGACAGTCACTGTTGGCATGCTGGAAGTTTTGCAAACGCTGGAGACACCCTGTTTGGGAAGCATTGCATCTGCATTACAGATTTAGGTGGGATTTTTCTCCTTTTACCCCTTATGAAAATGTAAAGTTGGGGTCTACACCAGCATGTTAGTGTAAACATTTTTTTTACACTAACATGCTGGTGTTGCCCCATACTTTTAATTTTCACAAGCGTTAAAAGGAAAAAAAGACCACCAGTACAGAACTACCCCATATGTGGGTGTAAAGTGATCCGTGGGAGCACAACATGGCTCAGAAGTGAGAGCGCACCATGTACATTAAGGTATAAATTGGTGATTTGCACAGGGGTGGCTGACATTACAGTGGTTCTGACATAAACGCAAAACAATAAATACCCACATGTGACCCCATTGTGGAAACTACACTCCTCACGGAATGTGATAAGAGGTATAGTGAGCCTTAACACCCCACAGGTGTTTGACGAATTTTTCGTTAAGGTTGTATGTGAAAATGAAAAATTACATTTTTCATTTGCACAGCCCACTGTTCCAAAGATCTGTCAAACGCCAGTGGGGTGTAAATTCTTACTGTACCCCTTATTAAATTCTGTGAATGGTGTAGTTTCCAAAATGGGGTCACATGTGGGGGGGGGGGGGGGGGTCCACTGTTCTGGCACCACGGGGGGTTTTGTAAACTCACATGGCCCCCGACTTCTATTCCAACCAAATTCTCTTGCCAAAAGCTCATTGGCGCTCCTTCTCTGGGTTTTTCCAGTTTCAGAGTAAAAGAGCCGCATAAGTGAACTTTGGCTAAGAAATAAATAAATGCTTAAATATGATATGTATATATATATATATATATATATATATATATATATATATATATCCGCAGATGGGTAGAAACTTCCCTTTTGGGGAGTAGTCTGGCTTGGCATAAAATCCCGATCAGCTTTTTATATTCCTTAACAGGAGCTAAGCTGATACCAGGGAACATTACCTGAAAAGGTGATGTAATGAGCTGCTTTGCATATTCCCCTACCCAGAATGCCCGCAGAGTGCTTAATGGCCTTCTGAAGCTCCGTTACAACAGGAGTGGTGGCCTTGCCCTGAGCTAAATACTCACCCCCTTTAGCTGCTCTCAGGCCTCTTACCCCAGCCAAGCCAGATCACCCTGCTCTGTACTGACGAGTGGCAAAAACCACGAAACAGCTGTCTGCAGATGGGTAGAAACTTCCCTTTTGGGGAGTAGTCTGGCTTCGCATAAAATCCCAAACAGCTTTTTATATTCCTTAACAGGAGCTAAGCTGATACCAGGGAACATTACCTGAAAAGGTGATGTAATGAGCTGCTTTGCATATTCCCCTATATATATATACATACATACACAGAGATAGTACAGAGCAGCAGAGCAGCCTGCAGTGATTAGGTGAAGAGACCCAGCAGAGCAGACTTAGGGAGGAAGTGAATGCATGGTGAGTGATGGAAGGCTCAGTGCTTTCCTTGGACATGCTCATTCCTGAGCAGTGGATGTCAGAATGAGTGAGCAGAGGAACAGAGGTATTTGTAAGCCAAATACAGAAGCTAAACACATAAAAAAGACATGTAAATAATCTGAATGACCTAGTGAGTAACGTTTATAAGCATAATTTTTTTTGGTTAAATGACAGGTACGCTTTTAATGCAGGAGTATGATTTGAAGAACATTGAAGTCATACTAATGCACGACCCCTTTGGGTACAAGGTATGACACATTATTTTGTATCAAGTGTTTACTGTGGTTCCCTTCATCCAATGGTACTTGTAAAATTATCATTGCGTGTGACACATATGCAAAGACGGGGCATCTGAAAAGGGGACAAAACATAATTTTAAATTTAATGTTACTGTAGACGAAGAATCTTTACTTCTATTTTCTCTCCTCTTGAGAGCTAAAGTCCCAGGTTTGTTTTTGGGGAATGTTAATCCAATGGTACTCGTAGTTATACTTTCAAGGGCCATTGAATGTGTCAATTGTGCCAATTTAAACTCTTAGGTGCACAATGCCCTAGTCAATTCTCAAAAATAGAATTGCTGCTTTTAGATGCTGTTTTTAGATGAGAAAAATCATAGTCTCATTGTCTTGTTGAAGTATCCAGGGATTTCTTTTCAGCGCTAAGCCAAGCAGAATATTAAAAAGTAGAATTGACGTGGTAAACAAGCCTAACCAGACAACATACAGTGCCCTGCTTGGGCATATGGACACAATAGAGCAGTGTTTCCAAACCAGTGTGTTTCCAGCTGTGGCAAAACTACAACTCCCAGCATGCTCGGACAGCTTTTGCTGTCCAGGCATGCTGGGAGTTGTAGTTTTGAATCAACTGGAGGCACACTGGTTGGAAAACACTGCCGTAGAGGCTCTACAAGAGTCAGCGGCTCTTTTTTGTGTTCCTAGTCCATCCATTTATTAGATAAATATGTTTTTATGACTGTCTGAAGATCTGATCCCATTATACAGTTATACCCTTTTCTGCATAACTGGTAACTTTAATATAAGTTATACTGATTATCAGTTTTGGAACACTTGTGGTGTCCCGGTACCAGATTGCATCCGTTACCTTGTGGTGAGGTCCCCAAAGTCAGAGTCCCTAGGTACCGGTGGGGTCCTCATCAATAGTTAGCCCCTTGTCACCCCTTTAATAGTTAAAATTATTCAAATTTAATGTGTAAATATGTAAATAAAGTGTACTTACCTTGTTGTGGTGTTGCAGGACCTGCGGGTCACGTGATGCCTTCCAAAACTCTATGGTTTTCTGGTTCAAGGACCTTTGGAGGAAGTCAGGTGATCGCCCACCATGCATTGTAACGGTGAGTGACAGCTGACACGGACCAATCCAAAACGGCCCTGCCCATATAAGGGAGCGGCGGCCATTACTCACTCTTTTTTTTCCTCGTGGGCTGCTGATAGAGGAGGATCTGCGCAGCTGTCATCAGCAGTGACTAGGCTCAAGCCTTGCGGCAATGGCCATCTTTACAAAACTGTGAGTTATCTCAATCCCTGTTAACTCCGCAAGATCACCGGACCTAAATAGACCCCTAAATCAGGACGGATCTCTGCACCAATCCTAATTCTAATAATCCTTTGGATAAGTCAATTGTCCTCCGCATCTGTGAATCACTGCCGTGCTGTATAGAGACTGTATTGCTAAGACTTTTGCTGTTAATTGGATGTACCGCAAGTACCTCAGTAAAGTTTATGCAAGTTCAAGTTCATGTCTATTGTGGACCTTCATTCATTTAAGCACGCACCTATGGTTTCTGGGAAGGGTGGCGATAGGCCGAAGATTTACCTCAGCGTATTAACCTCCACCCTGGCGTCACGAGTGACAAGGGTTAAATCAACCCCTCATACACCCCAACTACACTACACCCCAAGGCAGTTACCACAAAGCCTTTTTGACGTCACGAACAGGATTCGGGTGTGTGCCTACTACTGTTGCCACTGATGAAAGTGTACTCCCCCTTGTTGTTGTGTACGGGAGCGGTGTCCGTGGTGCGCCATACAAAAGGGCCACGAGAAAAGTAAGGGGGGAGGCGAAAATGTATCTGCAACTAAGTTGTGTAAACTGCGCAATGAGTTCATGCTGCGATCCTCTGGTCCGGTCAGCACAGGTGAAGCTAAACTGCTGCCGGATGAAGGCCCGCGCTGTGCCACGCCCTGCCCCTGGGCGTGGCTGCCAAGTTGCTGTATCACAGCCGAAAGGGAACTTGTAGATACAGGATTCGTCTCTGGAAGGACCGGAAGTCGGGGCTGCACCGATGATGTCCTTCCTGACAGCCGCCATTTTGGGGAAGCCCACTATCAAAGACACCACGCACAGGGACCTCTTCAGTCTGCACAGGGAGCCGGAGAGTACAGACATGGCGGAGAGCAGCATTCCACGTGGTGAAGATGGCAAAATGGCGCCGGAACAGCGGAAAGTTGTGGCAGTCACAGCCCCACTTTTCCAAGAACTTGCTGACCATCTGCAGCGGTTGTCATTAGACGAAGAGGGGGCCTGCAATCTTCCCCCACTGCCTGATGATGATGACGATTGGCCAGAGACACCTCCAGCAGAGAGCGCAGGGACACCTGGAGACTTTCCCCTCACCACAGAACTTGGGGCTCGTGGGCTGAGATCCCATCGGAGGAGTCTGCAGTGAGTACCCCGCCAGAGGCGGCCTATTCTTCCTCCTCCAGCCCTGAAGCCTAAATACCTCTATCTACTTTGCCAAGTGCACGACCGTGCTCACCAGATTTGCCCCAGTGGATCTTTGGGGACGAGCCGGGACTCATCGAGTATATGCACGCGGTTCTACAACCTATACCTGGGAAGCCACTCCTACCAATTCCAGCCGCACAAAGGGAAAGGGCCCGTCAAGAAGCCGAGCTGGCTGAACTGATGGACAGATTAAAGGCCCGACACAGAGAACTGTACGCCCCTAAGCATGTGCATTTGCTTCCTGAGGAAAGAATTCGCTACCAGGAGAATACTAAAGAAATGGAAGCTTTATTCATCCACAAATGAGACCATCTCCGAGAAGGGGAGGAGCCTCTAGAACGATGAAGAGCAACTGTGGCCAAGTTTGACAAGGTCAGAGGTTATGGGACACTCCTAGATTGCCACACAGGGCAAACCATCCTCGTAAACCGGCAAGCAGTACAGAGGCCATATCTTCATAAGAAGTTCTACTCCTTGGAGGTGGGGGAAATTGTGGAGTACACTCCCGTCCAGAGCCTGCGTGGAGAATGGGCTGCAGCGGTCACAAGACAAACGGCCCCAACACAGCTTCACTTCAAATACTTTCCGTCTACAGATTGGGAATCGGATCCTTTCAACCTGAGGCCGAAATGGTCTGCTGCTGATGCCTCCACCAACGTACTCAAGGAGGAGGAGCCTCTACAGCATCAATCATCTTCTTTGTACAGTAAAGTGCTGAGTCCTGCTCAACTTCAAGAAAGTAAGCCTAAATTGCGGGCACCAAAGACCGTACCTAGACCCTCTCGGAGCAATGAGAGTTTGTCTGTTACAGAGGTACCAACGTATGTACCAAGGCCCTCTTCTGACATGGAGAGTTTGCCTGCTTCCAGGGTACCCCAGGGTACAGACGAAAGTGTTTTGCCCCACTCCTGATATGGCGAGGGTGCTAAAACCCTATGCACCAACTGTGATCCCCTCCAGTCAGCCGCTGGTCACCCTAAATCCTACTGTTACCCATTCTACTCTCACCAATGTGGTGTGGGAGAGTTCCATTAACTCCTCGCCTGCTCCAGATGTTGGCAGATATAGAGGAATTACTAGAGGCACAAGAAGATTCAGAAGAAATGTCTTTTGAAGGACTGTAAAGTAATGTTTATTGCTTTTCTGTGCTAATCACTATTAAAAGCTATGGCTTTGCAGGGATCAGCATAGGAGATCAGTGTGTGCAGTGCTATAGGTCCCTATGGAAGCTATAACACTGCAAAAAAAAAAGTGGAAAAAAAAAGTTAACAAAGGTCATTTAACCACTTCCCTATTGAAAGTTTGAATCACCCCCTTTTCCCATAAAAAAACTGTGTAAATAAAAATAAAAATAAACATATGTTGTATCGCCTCGTGCAAAAATTTCCGAACTATAAAAATATAGCATTACTTAAATTGCACGGTCAATGGCATGCGCGCAAAAAAATTCCAAAATACAAAATAGTATATTTTTGGTCACTTTTTATATCATGAAAAAATGAGTAAAAAGCGATCAAATAGTCCGATCAATACAAAAATGGTACCGATAAAAGCATCAGAACACGGCGCAAAAAATGAGTCCTCATACCGGCCTATACGCGGAAAAATAAAAAAGTTATAGGGGTTAGAAGATGAGAATTTTTAACATATAAATTTTCCTGCATGTAGTTATGATTTTTTTCCGAAGTACGACAATATCCAACCTATATAAGTAGGGTATCATTTTAACCGTATGGACCTACAGAATAAAGATAAGGTGTTATTTTTACAAAAAAAATGCACTGCGTAGAAACGGAAACCCCCCAAAAGTTACAAAATGAAATTTTTCCTTCAATTTATTGCACAATGATTTTTTTTCCGTTTCGCTGTGGATTTTTGGGTAAAAGGACTACTGTCACTGCAAAGTAGAATTGGTGGCACAAAAAATAAGCATCTGGAATTTTAGGTGCAAAATTGAAAGCGTTATGATTTTTAGAAGGTGATGAGGAAAAAATTAAAATGCAAAAACGAAAAAACGCTGAGTCCTTAAGGGGTTAAGATAGTACCTGCACACATAGTACTGTAGACTACTCACTTAAATGTACTATTTCAGTGTACTATTTCAGTCTACTTCAGTACATGCACAAAAACTAAATGTATCTCACATTCAAGAAACACTTAGGAATTGTAGCCTATTGATACCCAATTCCTGCCACTGTTAGGTACACTCATATTTCTCTTTTCTGTATTACGTGTGTGAGATGCTCTACCTGGCCAGTAGGTGCTCTTGCGAGTATAGAATTAAACACGTATTTCTAAAGGTAACCTAGGTAGGTTATTTTGAACTGCTCTAGGGGTAAGTAGCATGTAGCCGATAGACCCTAGCAGCCAAACTTACTGTGACCTAGCTTCCAGCTAACCAGTATACCTTTCGTGTACCAACAGGTAACTCATTGTTGGCAAAAAGAAAAAAAATTTGAGAGATTCCAAAATGTCTAGTCAGCTTGAAGCTAAATGTATAGAGAGCTATACTAATGTCTAGTTAGCCTCATAAAATGTGTAAGAGAGCTATAATAAAATGTTTTAAGAGCTAGCGACTAAATGTCAGATAGCTGCCTAATTGTCTAGTAAGCTTTAAAATGTATAGTAAGCTTAATAAAAATGTCTAAGAAGCTAGGAACTGAAGGTCTTGATAGCTTCATAAATGTCTTGGAAGCCTTTATAAGTGTCTAGTAGGATTACTAGGCTAAACATTTTTTTTAACCCCTTCAGGACCAAGCCCATTTTGGCCTTAAGGACCAGAGCGTTTTTTGCACATCTGACCACTGTCACTTTAAACATTAATAACTCTGGAATGCTTTTAGTTATCATTCTGATTCCGAGATTGTTTTTTCGTGACATATTCTACTTTAACGTAGTGGTAACATTTTTTGGTAACTTGCATCCTTTCCTTGTGAAAAATCCTAAAATTTGATGAAAAATTTGAAAATTTTGCATTTTTCTAACTTTGAAGCTCTCTGCTTGTAAGGAAAATGTATATTACAAATTAAAAAAAAATTTATTCACATATACAATATGTCTACTTTATGTTTGCATCATAAAAGTGACGAGTTTTTACTTTTGGAAGACACCAGAGGGCTTCAAAGTTCAGCAGCAATTTTCCAATTTTTCACAAAATTTTCAAACTCACTATTTTTCAGGGACCAGTTCAGGTTTGAAGTGGATTTGAAGGGTCTTCTTATTAGAAATACCCCACAAAAGACCCCATTATAAAAACTGCACCCCCGAAAGTATTCAAAATGACATTCAGTCATCATTTTAACCCTTTAGGTGTTTCACAGGAATAGAAGCAAAGTGAAGGAGAAAATTCACAATCTTAATTTTTTACACTCGCATGTTCTTGTAGACCCAATTTTTAAATTTTTACAAGGGGTAAAAGGAGAAAATGTATACTTGTATTTGTAGACCAATTTCTCTCGAGTAAGCACATACCTCATATGTCTATGTTAAGTGTTCGGCGGGCGCAGTAGAGGGCTCAGAAGGGAAAGAGCGACAAGGGGATTTTGGAGAGTACGTTTTTCTGAAATGGTTTTTGGGGGGCATGTTGCATTTAGGAAGCCCCTATGGTGCCAGAACAGCAAAAAACCCTCACATGGCATACCATTTTGGAAACTAGACCCCTTGAGGTACGTAACAAGGAATAAAGTGAGCCTTAATACCCCACAGGTGTTTCACGACTTTTGCATATGTAAAAAAAAATTATTTTTTTTCACTAAAATGTGTGTTTCCCCCCAAATTTCACATTTTTCCAAGGGTTAATAGCAGGAAATACCCCCCAATATTTGTAACCCCTTCTCTTCTGAGTATGGAGGTACCCCATAAGTTGACCTGAAGTGCACTATGGGCGAACTACAATGCTCAGAAGAGAAGGAGTCATATTTGGCTTTTTGAGAGCAAATTTTGCTCGGGGGGCATGTCGCATTTAGGAAGCCCCTATGGTGCCAGAACAGCAAAAAATACCCACATGGCATACCATTTTGGAAACTAGACCCCTTGAGGAATGTAATAAGGAATAAAGTGAGCCTTATTACCCCACAGGTGTTTCACGACTTTTGCATATGTAAAAAAAAAATAAATAATTTCCACTAAAATGTGTGTTTCCCCCCTAATTTCACCTTTTTGCAAGGGTTAATAGCAGAAAATACCCCCCAAAATTTGTAACCCCATCTCTTCTGAGTATGGAGGTACCCCATAAGTTGACCTGAAGTGCACTATGGGCGAACTACAATGCTCAGAAGAGAAGGAGTCATATTTGGCTTTTTGAGAGCAAATTTTGCTCGGGGAGCATGTCGCATTTAGGAAGCCCCTAAGGTGTCAGAACAGCAAAAAAAAACACACATGGCATACCATTTTGGAAACTAGACCCCTTGAGGAACGTAACAAGGGGTACAGTGAGCATTTGCCCCCCACTGGTGTCTGACAGATCTTTGGAACAGTGGGCTGTACAAGTTTTCATTTTCATGGACCACTGTTCCAAAGATCCGTCAGACACCTGTGGGGGGTAAATTCTCACTGCACCCCTCATTACATTCCGTGAGGGGTGTCGTTTCCGAAATGGGGTCACATGTGGGGGTTTTTTTTTTTTGCGTTTGTCAAAACCGCTGTAACAATCAGCCACCCCTGTGCAAATCACCTCAAATGTACATGGTGCACTCTCCCTTCTGGGCCTTGTTGTGCGCCCCCAGAGCACTTTGCGCTCACATATGGGGTATCTCTGTAGTCGGGAGAAATTGCGTTACAAATTTTGGGGGGCTTTTTTCCCTTTTACCTCTTGTGAAAATGTAAAGTATAGGGCAACATCAGCATGTTAGTGTAAAAAATAAAAAAATTTTACACTAACATTCTGGTGTAGACCCCAACATTTCCTTTTCATGAAGGGTTAAAGAAGAAAAAGCCCCCCAAACCTTGTAACGCAATTTCTCCCGAGTACAGCGATACCCCATATGTGACCCTAAACTGTTGCCCTGAAATACGACAGGGCTCCAAAGTGAGAGCGCCATGTGCATTTGAGGCCTAAATTAGGGATTTGCATAGGGGTGGACATAGGGGTATTCTACGCCAGTGATTCCCAAACAGGGTGCCTCCAGCTGTTGCAAAACTCCCAGCATGCCTGGACAGTCAACGGCTGTCCGACAATACTGGGAGTTGTTGTTTTTCAACAGCTGGAGGCTCTGCTTTGGAAACAGTGGTGTACCGGACGTTCTTATTGGGGGAGGGGGGCTGTGTAGGGGTATGTGTATATGTAGTGTTTTTAACTTTTTATTTTATTTTGTGTTAGTGTAGTGTAGTGTTTTTAGGGTACAGTCACATGGGCGGGGGTTACAGCGAGTTTCCCAGCGCAAAATTTGCTGCATCTCAAGATGCGAGAAACCCACTGTAAAAGCCTCGCCCATGTGAATGTACCCTGTACATTCACGGGGGTGGCGGGGCGGGGGGGGCTTGCATCAGCTGTTGCAAAACCACAACTCCCAGCATGCATGGTCTGTTAGTGCATGCTGGGAGTCATAGTTTTGCAACAGCTGGAGGCACACAGGTTAGGAAACACTGAGTTAGAAACAGACAATGTTTCCCAACCAGTGTGTCTCCAGTTGTTGCAAAACTACAACTCCCAGCATGCCCAGACAGCTGAAGGGCATGCTGGGAGTTGTAGTTCGGCAACATCTGAAGGGCCAGATGTTGCTGAACTAAAACTCCCAGCATGCCTGGACAGTCAGTGCATACTGGGAGTTGTAGTTTTGCAACAGCTGGAAGAGCACAGATTGGAGACCATTATACAATGGTCTCCAAACTGGGGCCCTCCAGATGTTGCAAAACTACAACTCCCAGCATGCATGGTCTTTTAGTGCATGCTGGGAGTTATAGTTTTGCAACAGCTGGAGGCACACAGGTTAGGAAACACTGAGTTAGAAACAATGTTTCCCAACCAGTGTGTCTCCAGCTGTTGCAAAACTACAACTCCCAGCATGCCCAGACAGCTGAAGGGCATGCTGGGAGTTGTAGTTCGGCAACATCTGAAGGGCCAGATGTTGCTGAACTAAAACTCCCAGCATGCCTGGACAGTCAGTGCATGCTGGGAGTTGTAGTTTTGCAACAGCTGGAAGAGCACAGATTGGAGACCATTATACAATGGTCTCCAAACTGGGGCCCTCCAGATGTTGCAAAACTACAACTCCCAGCATGCCCGGACAGCCAAAGGCTGTCTAGGCATGCTGGGAGTTGTAGTTTTCAGACTCCTAGAAGCAGCAGTGAAGATCTTCACTGCTGCCTCTGAGGACCACATACTTACCCGTCGCTGCTCGTCCACGTGGCCGGTCCCGCGCTGCTCCTCGGTCCCGCCGCTGGATCAGGTAAGTCCGCCGGTCCCCACGTGTTCCCCCCGAATGCCGCAGGTCCCCGCGAGCCCCTGCAGCGCTTCGTCCCCCGTTCTGCCCGACTTCCAGGGGCGGGCAGTGCGGGGGATCTGAACTTTCACCCCAGATCACTGTGATTGGTCCACAGGGACCAATCACAGTGATCGCTGACCAGGACCACCAATTGATGGTCCTGGGGGTGAAGCAGAAGTTGTCCCCTGCTGGAAACAGCGGGACTTCTGCCAGTTAACCCGTGCGATGCTGCGCATCGCCGGGTTAACTGCATGTCATTTATAAACGCCGGGATGCGCGAACGCACTGCACAACCCGGCGTTTATATATGACATTCTGCGGGAAGGGGTTAAAATGCCTAGAAAAATATCTAGTAGGTTTAAAAGTACCTAATGTGTATAAAAGTTTTGTCAGGATATAGATTCTGTCTAGTTAGCAATCCTGTTCTACCTTCCCTAGTCCCTCTGCCTTAGGGGACAGGCGTCTGGGTCGACTTGTTTTAAGTAAGGGGGTTTGTGGTGTCCCGGTACTGGATTGCATTCGTTACCTTGTGGTGAGGTCCCCAAAGTCAGAGTCCCTAGGTACCGGTGGGGTCCTACTCACTAGTTAGCCCATTGTCACCCCTTTAATAGTTAAAATTATTCAAATTCAATGTGTAAACATGTAAATAAAGTGTACTTACCTTGTTGTGGTGTCGCAGGACCTGCGGGTCACGTGATGCCTTCCAAAACTCTATGGTTTTCTGGTTCAAGGACCTTTGGAGGAAGTCAGGTGATCGCCCACCATGTTTTGTAACGGTGAGTGACAGCTGACACGGACCAATCCAAAATGGCCCTGCCCATATAAGGGAGCGGCGGCCATTACTTGCTCTTTTTTTCCTCGTGGGCTGCTGATGAAGGAGGATCTGCGCAGCTGTCATCAGCAGTGACTAGGCCCAAGCCTTGCGGCAACGGCCATCTTTACAAAGCTGTGAGTTATCTCAATCCCTGTTAACTCCGCAAGATCACCGGACTTAAATAGACCCCTAAATCCGGACGGATCTCTGCACCAATCCTAATTCTAATAATCCTTTGGATAAATCAATGGTCCTCATCATCTGTCAATCCCTGCCATGCTGTATAGAGACTGTATTGCTAAGACTGTTACTGTTAATTGGATGTACCGCAAGTACCTCAGTAAAGTTTATGCAAGTTCAAGTTCATCTCTATTGTGGACCTTCATTCATTTATCATATACACAAAAATCCCCCATAGGGTACCCAGGGTATTTAATTCACAAATTCCAATTCCCTTCAGGGTCGGAGACCCATCCGGGACTAAGACCCCCAACTAGGGTCACCCTTTTAAAACTTCACTTTTATTTATTATAATAAAATTAAACCAAATTATAGTGCAAAAATAATACAAAAAGAAGTGTGTTTTAAAAGCACAATACCGTATATACTCGAGTATAAGCCGAGTTTTTCAGCACGATTTTTCGTGCTGAAAACACCCCCCTCGGCTTATACTCGAGTGAACTCCCCCACCCGCAGTGGTCTTCAACCTGCGGACCTCCAGAGGTTTCAAAACTACAACTCCCAGCAAGCCCGGGCAGCCATCGGCTGTCCGGGCTTGCTGGGAGTTGTAGTTTTGAAACCTCCGGAGGTCCGCAGGTTGAAGACCACTGCGGCCTTCGACATCATCCAGCCCCCTCTCACCCCCCTTTAGTTCTGTACAGTACTCACCTCCGCTCGGCGCTGGTCCGGTTCTGCAGGGCTGTCCGGAGAGGAGGTGGTCCGGTGGGATAGTGGTTCCGGGCTGCTATCTTCACCGGGGAGGCCTCTTCTAAGCGCTTCGGGCCCGGCCTCAGAATAGTCACGTTGCCTTGACAACGACGCAGAGGTGTGTTCATTGCCAACGTACTTCTGCGTCATTGTCAAGGCAACGCCTCTATTTCGGGCCGGAAGCGCGGAGAAGAGGCGCCCCCGGTGAAGATAGCAGCCCGGAACCACTATCCCACTGGACCACCTCCTCTCCGGACAGCCCTGCAGGACCGGACCAGCGCCGAGCGGAGGTGAGTACTGTACAGAACTAAAGGGGGTGAGAGGGGGCTGGATGATGTCGAAGGCCGCAGTGGTCTTCAGCCGATGGCTGCCCGGGCTTGCTGGGAGTTGTAGTTTTGAAACCTCTGGAGGTCCGCAGGTTAAAGATCACTGAGGGCGAATGATGAGAAGAGGATGATGAAGGGGGGGGGGGGGGGTTTGGGATGATGACAAGAGGATGATGAAGGGGGGGGGGGTGGGATCATGAAGGGGGGTGGGGATGATGAAGGGGGGTGGGGATGATGAAGGGGGGTGGGGATGATGAAGGGGTGTGTGTGGGATGATGACAAGGGGATGATGAAGGGGGGATGTGTGGGATGATGACAAGGGGAGGATGAAGGGGGGATGTGTGGGATGATGACAAGGGGATGATGAAGGGGGGATGTGTGGGATGATGACAAGGGGATGATGAAGGGGGGATGTGTGGGATGATGACAAGGGGATGATGAAGGGGGGTGGGGATGATGACAAGGGGATGATGAAGGGGGGTGGGGATGATGACAAGGGGATGATGAAGGGGGGATGTGTGGGATGATGACAAGGGGATGATGACAGGTGATGATGATGGTCTGGATGATGACAGGCGGTGATGATGATGAGGGTGTTAATGACGGGTCTGGATGATGACAGGGGGGGATGATGTATTTCCCACCCTAGGCTTATACTCGAGTCAATAACTTTTCCTGGGATTTTGGGTTGAAATTAGGGGTCTCGGCTTATACTCGGGTCGGCTTATACTCGAGTATATACGGTATATAGGATTGGATTGGTCCAATAATGGTTCCACTAATTTAATTTTCACTCAGGCTTCTATGTTAGGGACTCTTTATTCCATTTTTCTGGGTCCTAAGTCTCCAATTTTAACGGTCCACATCACATATAGCTTCCTGTATTTTATCTACCAATTCCTAATATTGCTAGTTAAAATGAGTTACTCCCTAGCATCCGCCCGACGTTTCGCTGGAGAGATCCAGCTTTATCAAGGTATAGGACACTAATGCTGGGAGTGGGCAATCGCTGTGGTTTATATGTCCTCTGTTTGTAGGTGTGGCCACCCACAAGTCAAATTTACCCAATCAGGGACTGCCACATCACTACTTCGTCTCTTAGTTATGATTCTATATCCTGTTACCTTCTTTATTATTCCCGGATCACTTCCGGGTTATCTAGATTATGTGATATCCATTTACATCCAAGCCTATCAGATTTCCAATATCATCCTTGGTTCTTACCTGTTTACTGTTTATCATCCAATCCGGATAGGTCTTATAGATTTGTCACCCTACTACGTCACTTAGCCAATGAGGTCAAGCCGTTCGGGCTTGCGCATTACCTCCCGTCCTTGCCCTTCTATCTTACCACGGACCTGCACCATCTGTGGATACAAACATTGATGATGATATGCAGATATTCAATTTGTCCTCCTATAATTTATCACAACTAGAGAGATCACTATTACTGAAGGGACTTTCATTTACACCAGTACCCAGGTTTAATCATTTTGAATGGGTTAAAGATGTCAACCTATTTGCACGCAAATTGGCGTTACACAAGTGGCATAAAGAAAGAGAGAAGGATGGGAAGCTAATGAGATACAGGGAGAGCGTAGCTCTAGAAGCTTTGAGGGATTTGGAGATGGAAAATGAGGGTGAAGAATCTAACCTAAGGGCACCATTTACTAACTTGAGACCACGCTCTATGTTAACACCCTCCTTCACACAATATTCCAATATAGATACATTTGTTGAAATGGTAACCAAGGATATACAAAAAATCAAACCGGAACAAAAAAAGATACACTCCAATCTGTCCGTGGGGGAACAAAAAGCCCTCAAACAATTACAATCTAATGAAGAATTGGTAATAAAACCCTCGGATAAAGGGGGGAACATTGTTCTCATGGACAGATTGGAATACATACGGATGGTTATGGACATCCTTGATCATGGCGACACCTACGAGATATTAAAGAAAGATCCAACAGAAACTTACCTGAGAGAGATGAGAACATTGTTGGAAATGGCGAAATATGATAATCTTATTTCTGAGGAAGAATTTAAGTTCCTATTGATCAAAAATCCAAGAATAGCGACATTTTATGCACTGCCAAAAACACATAAAAAGTATTCATCAATAAAAGGAAGACCAATTGTCTCGGGGAATAATAACTTAACCCAAAATATTAGTCAATATGTGGATACCATTCTTTCACCCTTTGTCCCCACACTCCCATCACACCTCAAGGACACAAAAGACACAGTTAAAAAAATTAATGATTTAATTGTCACAGAACACACCTCACTTATGAGTTTAGATGTGGAAGGATTATATAGTAATATTGCACATCACTTAGGTATTAGAGCGACAGAATCTTATTTAAACACGAAAAGTAGGTCTTTTTTAGACCACAATTCATTTGTAACCAAATTGTTGGATTTTCTTCTAACACAATTACTTTTTATTTCAGGGTACCTTTTACAGACAAGTAAAAGGTACCGCTATGGGGACACTTGTGCACCTACTTTTGCAACACTCTTTTTGGGGTGGTGGAAACACAACTTTGTTTTTGGGGATGACACTTTGAACCACTACACGGAGCACATATTATTTTGGGGTAGGTATTTGGACGATGTTTTAATTTTTTGGGAAGGATCACAGTCGCTATTCTTGGATTTCGTAAATACCCTAAATCGAAACGAAATAGGGATGAGATTTACCCATGAAGTGGGAGGAAAATCTATTAACTTTCTGGATTTGAATATCAGAATAGATGAGAACAATTTTGGGGTATTACTACAGTTAAATTGGGACAAAGAAAAGGAGATATAGATAATCTCCTTCAAAAAGAAGAAGCCAGATGGATCTTCCGCCTAATGAGCAGATCACCTAATGGCCTCAATGAAGGTTTTTCTTATTCTGCATTTTTAGAATAAATAGGTTGAGAAGGTATATTGTTAACATTATAGTAACATAGTGAGTGGTTTAAGTAGCGAAACAATACAAAACGAAGACTTGGGTTAATCGCTAACAAAATTTAAAATTCAATAAAATCCCTGTCTAATTGTATAGGGAATTCCTGAACTTACCTGAATATGTCTGGAATTTAAATGACCTGTTTTAAAAAATAAAAGAAAATAAATAATAGAATCGATTATCCATTATTATACATCTAACTGAATAATACCTACCTGGAGGCCCTATTAGAACAGACAGAATCCACATATAAGATAATAAAGAAAATAAAATAATAGGTCACCACAACAATTTATAGTCTTATAATCTAGGAGAGAGGATAGATGACTTGAGTTTATTATATGGTGACTTAGTTACATCATTATAGGTTACCATAGAGATTAAGCCTCAATAATAGGTGTTAGTGCGCTATTAACAACTTGTAGCTGCCGGAACTATATTGAGAGACCGGAAATTGTCAACAAGCCTATTTGGATTGTTTATTATTTACCTCCAGCATGTTACTATGGGAACCAAGAACCTAGTACGCGTGCGCCGGAAATACTATAGTGCGCGTGCGCTACTAGCGCTATGGAGAGAAGCTGAAACCACGGAGAAGCCGGATGGTATGTTTACATGTCACCATGGGAACGTAATACATAATACGCATGCGCCGGAAATACCATAGAGTAAAGCCGTGGTGAGATAGAAGGGCAAGGACGGGAGGTAATGCGCAAGCCCGAACGGCTTGACCTCATTGGCTAAGTGACGTAGTAGGGTGACAAATCTATAAGACCTATCCGGATTGGATGATAAACAGTAAACAGGTAAGAACCAAGGATGATATTGGAAATCTGATAGGCTTGGATGTAAATGGATATCACATAACCTAGATAACCCGGAAGTGATCCGGGAATAATAAAGAAGGTAACAGGATATAGAATCATAACTAAGAGACGAAGTAGTGATGTGGCAGTCCCTGATTGGGTAAATTTGACTTGTGGGTGGCCACACCTACAAACAGAGAACATATAAACCACAGCGATTGCCCACTCCCAACAGTAGTGTCCTATACCTTGATAAAGCTGGATCTCTCCAGCGAAACGTCGGGGGGGATTCTAGGGAGTAACTCATTTTAACTAGCAATATTAGGAATTGGTAGATAAAATACAGGAAGCTATATGTGATGTGGACCGTTAAAATTGGAGTCTTAGGACCCAGAAAAATGGAATAAAGAGTCCCTAACATAGAAGCCTGAGTGAAAATTAAATTAGTGGAACCATTATTGGACCAATCCAACCCTATATATTGTGCTTTTAAAACACACTTCTTTTTGTATTATTTTTGCACTATTATTTGGTTTAATTTTAATATAATAAATAAAAGTGAAGTTTTAAAAGGGTGACCCTAGTTGGGGGTCTTAGTCCCGGATGGGTCTCCGACCCTGAAGGGAATTGGAATTTGTGTCTTCATTCATTTAAGCACGCACCTATGGTTTCTAGGAAGGGTGGCAATAGGCCGAAGATTTACCTCAGCGTATTAACCCCCACCCTGGCGTCACGAGTGACAAGGGTTAAATTAACCCCTCATATACCGAAGCAACACCCCAACTACACTACACCCAAAGGCAGTTACCACACACTGTTATATAAGGAAATGAATGAACAGTATACTTACACCATCGGAGGAAAACTGCTTGTCCTCAGTGTACAGAGCCCTGCTTGTCCTCAGTGTACAGAGCCCTGCTTATCTTCAGTGTACAGAGCCCTGCTTGTCCTCAGTGTACAGAGCTCTGCTTGTCCTCAGTGCACAGAGCCCTGCTTGTCCTCAGTGTACAGAGCCCTGCTTGTCCTCAGTGCACAGTGCCCTGCTTGTCCTCAGTGTACAGAGCCCTGCTTGTCCTCAGTGTACAGAGCCCTGTTTGTACTCAGTACACAGAGCCCTGCTTGTCCTCAATATGCAGAGCCCCGCTTGTCCTCAGTGTACAGAGCCCCGCTTGTCCTCAGTGCACAGAGCCCTACTTGACCTCAGTGCACAGAGCCCTACTTGTCCTCAGTGTACAGAGCCCTGCTTGTCCTCAGTGTGCAGAGCCCCGCTTGTCCTCACTGCAGAGAGCCCTGCTTGTTCTCACTGCACAGAGCCCTGCTTGTCCTCAGTGGAAAGAGCCCTGCTTGTCCTCAATGCACAGAGCCCTGCTTGTCCTCACTGCAAAGAGCCCTGCTTGTCTTCAGTGTACAGAGCCCTGCTTGTCCTCAGTGTGCAGAGCCCTGCTTGTCCTCAGCGTACAGAGCCATGCTTGTCCTAAGTGTACAGAGCCCTGCTTATCCTCAGTGTACAGAGCTCTGCTTGTCCTCAGTATACAGAGCCCTGCTTGTCCCATTATACAGAGCCCTGCTTGTCCTCAGTGTACAGAACCCTGCTTGTCCTCCGTGTATAGAGCCCTGCTTGTCCTCAGTGCACAGAGTCCTGTTTGCCCTCAGTGTAAAGAGCCCTGCTTGTCCTCAATGCATAGAGCCCTGCTTGTCCACAGTATACAGAGCCCTGCTTGTCCCCAGTACACAGAGCCCTGCTTGTCCTCAGTATACAGAGCCCTGCTTGTCCTCAATGCACAGAGCCCTGCTTGTCCTCAGTGTACAGAGCCCTGCTTGTCCTCCGTGTACAGAGCCCTGCTTGTCCTCAATGCACAGAGCCCTGCTTGTCCTCAGTGTACAGAGCCCCGCTTGTCCTCAGTGCACAGAGCCCTACTTGTCCTCAGTGCACAGAGCCCTACTTGTCCTCAGTGTACAGAGCCCTGCTTGTCCTCAGTGTGCAGAGCCCTGCTTGTCCTCACTGCAGAGAGCCCTGCTTGTCCTCAGTCTGCAGAGCCCCGCTTGTCCTAAGTGCACAGAGCCCTGATTGTCCTCAGTATACAGAGCCCTGCTTGTCCTCAGTATACAGAGCCCCGCTTGTCCTCAGTGCACAGAGCCCTGCTTGTCCTCAGTGTACAGAACCCTGCTTGTCCTCAATGCATAGAGCCCTGCTTGTCCTCAGTGTACAGAGCCCTGCTTGTCCCCAGTACACAGAGCCCTGCTTGTCCTCAGTATACAGAGCCCTGCTTGTCCTCAATGCACAGAGCCCTGCTTGTCCTCAGTGTACAGAGCCCTGCTTGTCCTCCGTGTACAGAGCCCTGCTTGTCCTCAGTGCACAGAGCCCTACTTGTCCTCAGTGTACAGAGCCCCGCTTGTCCTCAGTGCACAGAGCCCTACTTGTCCTCAGTGCACAGAGCCTTACTGGTCCTCAGTGTACAGAGCCCTGCTTGTCCTCAGTGTGCAGAGCCCTGCTTGTCCTCACTGCAGAGAGCCCTGCTTGTCCTCAGTCTGCAGAGCCCCGCTTGTCCTAAGTGCACAGAGCCCTGATTGTCCTCAGTATACAGAGCCCTGCTTGTCCTCAGTATACAGAGCCCCGCTTGTCCTCAGTGCACAGAGCCCTGCTTTTCCTAAGTGTACAGAACCTGCTTGTCCTCAGTCTACTGAGCCCTACTTGTTCTCAGTGTGCAGAGCCCTGCTTGCTCTCAGTGCACAGAGCCCTGCTTGTCCTCAATATGCAGAGCCCCGCTTGTCCTCAGTGTACAGAGCCCTGCTTGTCCTCAGTGCACAGAGCCCTATTTGACCTCAGTGCACAGAGCCCTTCTTGTCTCCTCAGTGTGCAGAGCCCCGCTTGTCCTCACTGCAGAGAGCCCTGCTTGTTCTCACTGCACAGAGCCCTGCTTGTCCTCAGTGTAAAGAGCCCTGCTTGTCCTCAATGCACAGAGCCCTGCTTGTCCTCACTGCACAGAGCCCTGCTTGTCTTCAGTGTACAGAGCCCTGCTTGTCCTCAGTGTGCAGAGCCCTGCTTGTCCTCAGCGTACAGAGCCATGCTTGTCCTAAGTGAAGAGAGCCCTGCTTGTCTTCAGTGTACAGAGCTCTGCTTGTCCTCAGTGCACAGAGCCCTGCTTGTCCTCAGTATACAGAGCCCTGCTTGTCCCATTATACAGAGCCCTGCTTGTCCCATTATACAGAGCCCTACTTGTCCTCAGTGTACAGAGCCCTGCTTGTCCTCCGTGTATAGAGCCCTGCTTGTCCTCAGTGCACAGAGTCCTGCTTGTCCTCAGTGTAAAGAGCCCTGTTTGTCCTCAATGCATAGAGCCCTGCTTGTCCACAGTGTACAGAGCCCTGCTTGTCTTCAGTACACAGAGCCCTGCTTGTCCTCAGTATACAGAGCCCCGCTTGTCCTCAATGCACAGAGCCCTGCTTGTCCTCAGTGTACAGAGCCCTGCTTGTCCTCCGTGTACAGAGCCCTGCTTGTCCTCAGTGTACAGAGCCCCGCTTGTCCTCAGTGCACAGAGCCCTACTTGTCCTCAGTGCACAGAGCCCTACTTGTCCTCAGTGTACAGAGCCCTGCTTGTCCTCAGTGCACAGAGCCCTACTTGTCCTCAGTGCACAGAGCCCTACTTGTCCTCAGTGTACAGAGCCCTACTTGTCCTCACTGCAGAGAGCCCTGCTTGTCCTCAGTCTGCAGAGCCCCGCTTGTCCTAAGTGCACAGAGCCCTGATTGTCCTCAGTATACAGAGCCCTGCTTGTCCTCAGTATACAGAGCCCCGCTTGTCCTCTGTGCACAGAGCCCTGCTTGTCCTCAGTGTACAGAACCCTGCTTGTCCTCAATGCATAGAGCCCTGCTTGTCCTCAGTGTACAGAGCCCTGCTTGTCCCCAGTACACAGAGCCCTGCTTGTCCTCAGTATACAGAGCCCTGCTTGTCCTCAATGCACAGAGCCCTGCTTGTCCTCAGTGTACAGAGCCCTGCTTGTCCTCCGTGTACAGAGCCCTGCTTGTCCTCAGTGCACAGAGCCCCGCTTGTCCTCAGTGCACAGAGCCCTACTTGTCCTCAGTGCACAGAGCCTTACTGGTACTCAGTGTACAGAGCCCTGCTTGTCCTCAGTGTGCAGAGCCCTGCTTGTCCTCACTGCAGAGAGCCCTGCTTGTCCTCAGTCTACAGAGCCCCGCTTGTCCTAAGTGCACAGAGCCCTGATTGTCCTCAGTATACAGAGCCCTGCTTTTCCTCAGTATACAGAGCCCCGCTTGTCCTCAGTGCACAGAGCCCTGCTTTTCCTCAGTGTACAGAACCCTGCTTGTCCTCAGTGTACTGAGCCCTACTTGTTCTCAGTGTGCAGAGCCCTGCTTCCTCTCAGAGCACAGAGCCCTGCTTGTCCTCAATATGCAGAGCCCCGCTTGTCCTCAGTGTACAGAGCCCCGCTTGTCCTCAGTGCACAGAGCCCTACTTGACCTCAGTGCACAGAGCCCTACTTGTCCTCAGTGTACAGAGCCCTTCTTGTCCTCAGTGTGCAGAGCCCCGCTTGTCCTCACTGCAGAGAGCCCTGTTTGTTCTCACTGCACAGAGCCCTGCTTGTCCTCAGTGTAAAGAGCCCTGCTTGTCCTCAATGCACAGAGCCCTGCTTGTCCTCACTGCACAGAGCCCTGCTTGTCTTCAGTGTACAGAGCCCTGCTTGTCCTCAGTGTGCAGAGCCCTGCTTGTCCTCAGCGTACAGAGCTCTGCTTGTCCTCAGTACACAGAGCCCTGCTTGTCCTCCGTGTATAGAGCCCTGCTTGTCCTCAGTGCACAGAGTCCTGCTTGTCCTCAGTGTAAAGAGCCCTGCTTGTCCTCAATGCATAGAGCCCTGCTTGTCCACAGTGTACAGAGCCCTGCTTGTCTTCAGTACACAGAGCCCTGCTTGTCCTCAGTATACAGAGCCCTGCTTGTCCTCAATGCACAGAGCCCTGCTTGACCTCAATATGCAGAGCCCTACTTGTCCTCAGTGCACAGAGCCCTACTTGTCCTCAGTGTACAGAGCCCTGCTTGTCCTCAGTGTGCAGAGCCCTACTTGTCCTCACTGCAGAGAGCCCTGCTTGTCCTCAGTCTGCAGAGCCCCGCTTGTCCTAAGTGCACAGAGCCCTGATTGTCCTCAGTATACAGAGCCCTGCTTTTCCTCAGTATACAGAGCCCCGCTTGTCCTCAGTGCACAGAGCCCTGCTTTTCCTCAGTGTACAGAACCCTGCTTGTCCTCAGTGTACTGAGCCCTACTTGTTCTCAGTGTGCAGAGCCCTGCTTGCTCTCAGTGCACAGAGCCCTGCTTGTCCTCAATATGCAGAGCCCCGCTTGTCCTCAGTGTACAGAGCCCCGCTTGTCCTCAGTGCACAGAGCCCTACTTGACCTCAGTGCACAGAGCCCTACGTGTCCTCAGTGTACAAAGCCCTTCTTGTCCTCAGTGTGCAGAGCCCCGCTTGTCCTCACTGCAGAGAGCCCTGTTTGTTCTCACTGCACAGAGCCCTGCTTGTCCTCAGTGTAAAGAGCCCTGCTTGTCCTCAATGCACAGAGCCCTGCTTGTCCTCACTGCACAGAGCCCTGCTTGTCTTCAGTGTACAGAGCCCTGCTTGTCCTCAGTGTGCAGAGCCCTGCTTGTCCTCAGCGTACAGAGCCATGCTTGTCCTAAGTGCACAGAGCCCTGCTTGTCTTCAGTGTACAGAGCTCTGCTTGTCCTCAGTACACAGAGCCCTGCTTGTCCTCAGTATACAGAGCCCTGCTTGTCCCATTATACAGAGCCCTGCTTGTCCTCAGTGTACAGAGCCCTGCTTGTCCTCCGTGTATAGAGCCCTGCTTGTCCTCAGTGCACAGAGTCCTGCTTGTCCTCAGTGTAAAGAGCCCTGCTTGTCCTCAATGCATAGAGCCCTGCTTGTCCACAGTGTACAGAGCCCTGCTTGTCCCCAGTACACAGAGCCCTGCTTGTCCTCAGTATACAGAGCCCTGCTTGTCCTCAGTGTACAGAGCCCTGCTTGTCCTCCGTGTATAGAGCCCTGCTTGTCCTCAGTGCACAGAGTCCTGCTTGTCCTCAGTGTAAAGAGCCCTGCTTGTCCTCAATGCATAGAGCCCTGCTTGTCCACAGTGTACAGAGCCCTGCTTGTCCTCCGTGTACAGAGCCCTGCTTGTCCTCAGTGTGCAGAGCCCTGCTTGTCCTCACTGCAGAGAGCCCTGCTTGTCCTCAGTCTGCAGAGCCCCGCTTGTCCTAAGTGCACAGAGCCCTGATTGTCCTCAGTATACAGAGCCCTGCTTGTCCTCAGTATACAGAGCCCCGCTTGTCCTCAGTGCACAGAGCCCTGCTTGTCCTCAGTGTACAGAACCCTGCTTGTCCTCAATGCATAGAGCCCTGCTTGTCCTCAGTGTACAGAGCCCTGCTTGTCTTCAGTACACAGAGCCCTGCTTGTCCTCAGTATACAGAGCCCTGCTTGTCCTCAATGCACAGAGCCCTGCTTGTCCTCAGTGTACAGAGCCCTGCTTGTCCTCCGTGTACAGAGCCCTGCTTGTCCTCAGTGCACAGAGCCCTGCTTGTCCTCAGTGTACAGAGCCCCGCTTGTCCTCAGTGCACAGAGCCCTACTTGTCCTCAGTGCACAGAGCCTTACTTGTCCTCAATGTACAGAGCCCTGCTTGTCCTCAGTGTGCAAAGCCCTGCTTGTCCTCACTGCAGAGAGCCCTGCTTGTCCTCAGTCTGCAGAGCCCCGCTTGTCCTAAGTGCACAGAGCCCTGATTGTCCTCAGTATACAGAGCCCTGCTTGTCCTCAGTATACAGAGCCCTGCTTGTCCTCAGTGCACAGAGCCCTGCTTTTCCTCAGTGTACAGAACCCTGCTTGTCCTCAGTGTACTGAGCCCTACTTGTTCTCAGTGTGCAGAGCCCTGCTTGCTCTCAGTGCACAGAGCCCTGCTTGTCCTCAGTGTACAGAGCCCTGCTTCTCCTCAGTGTACAGAGTCCTGCTTGTCCTCAGTACACAGAGCCCTGCTTGTCCTCAGTGTACCTAGCCCTGCTTCTCCTCAATGTACAGATTCCTGCTTGTCCTCAGTACACAGAGCCCTGCTTGTCCTCAGTGCCCAGAGCCCTGCTTGTCCTCGGTGCACAGAGCCCTGCTTGTCCTCAGTCTACAGAGCCCTGCTTGTCCTCAGTGCACAGAGCCCTGCTTGTCCTCAGTATACAGAGCCCCGCTTGTCCTCAGTGCACAGAGCCCTGCTTGTCCTCAGTGTTCAAAGCCCTGCTTGTCCTCACTGCTTGTCCTAAGTGCACAGAGCCCTGCGTGCCCTCAGTATATAGAACCCTGCTTGTCCTCAGTATACAGAGCCCTGCTTGTCCTCAGTATACAGAGCCCTGCTTGTCCTCAGTGTGCAGAGCCCTGCTTGTCCTAAGTGCACAGAGCCCTGCGTGTCCTCAGTACAGTGGTCCCTCAACATACGATGGTAATTTCTTCCCAACGACCCATCGTTTGTCGAATCCATCGTATGTTGAGGGATCCGTGCAATGTAACATATAGGAAGTTATACTCACCTGTCCCCGCCGCTCCGGACCGCGTCCTCACCGCTCCCGATGCTGTCCCGCTGCTCCAGTGTCTTCTTCGGTATCCTCTGGCTTCTTCTGCATCTTCTGCAGAGTCCGGGCCTCGCTTTCTGGTGACGTTATTACACTGCTGCGCCGGCACGGCGTGCGTAGTGACGTAATAACGATGCCGGAAAGCGAGGCCCGGACCCTGGAGAAGATGCAGAAGACGCCGGAGGATCGCGAAGTGGACCCGGAGCAGCGGGGATAGGTGAGCGAACCTGTCCAGGATGCTATCCGACAGCAGCTTAAGCATTTTGCGCTGTCGGATAGCAGTTAATGCGATGCCCCAACATATAAAAGCATCGTATGTCGATGCTGACATCGACATGCGATGGCCTCTGAGAGGCCATCGTATGTCGATTTTATCATATGTCGGGGCCATCGCATGTCGGGGGGTTACTGTATATAGAGCCCTGCTTGTCCTCAGTATACAGAGCCCTGCTTGTCCTCAGTATACAGAGCCCCGCTTGTCCTCAGTGCACAGAACCCTGCTTTTCCTCAGTGTACAGAACCCTGCTTGTCCTCCCGGCTTGTCCTCAGTGTACAGAGCCCTGCTTCTCTTGAGTGCACAGAGCCATGCTTGTCCTCAGTGTGCAGAGCCCCATTTGTCCTCACTGCACAGAGCCCTGCTTGTCCTCATTGCACAGAACCCTGCTTGTCCTCAGTGTACAGAGCCTTGCTTGTTCTCAGTGTGCACAGAGCCCTGCTTGTCCTCAGTGCACGGAGCCCTGCTTGTCCTCAGTGCACAGAGCCCTGCTTGTCCTCAGTGTACAGAGCCCTGCTTGCCCTCAGTGCACAGAGTCCTGCTTGTCCTCGGTGCACAGAGCCCCGCTTGTCCTCAGTGTACAGAGCCCCACTTGTCCTCAGTGTACAGAGCCCTGCTTGTCCTCAGTGTACAGAGCCCTGCTTGCCCTCAGTGCACAGAGCCCAGCTTGTCCTCAGTGTACAGAGCCTTGCTTGTCCTCAGTGTATAGATCCCTGCTTGTCCTCAGTGTTCAGAGCCATGCTTGTCCTCAGTGTACAGAGCCCTGCTTGTCCTCAGTGTATAGAGCCCTGCTTGTCCTCACTGCACAAAGCCCTGCTTGTCCACCCTCAATTCCCATATTATGTCTCTGCACACAGGCAACAGCTGCAGGAACAAAACAACAATTTTCACCCAAAAATATACACATATTTTAACAGTGAATATTACAAATATACATATAGAAGGAGATTTATCATTCTTTTCAAACGTATGGCTTTTATTTGATAATTTTTTTTTAAACTTACTTTTATTTACGTGCGGCCTATTTATCAAATAGCACGTAAGCAAAACCTGGGAAACCCGCTTACAAAAGTATTTTTTTAAAGCAAGAAAGTTTTCCCTTATGTTAATAGCCGAAGTTTTTTATCTACCACTTTATTACCATTAGCGTTGCTAGAGAGTTATGGGGAGGGGGACGTACCGCATCAGGTGACACTCTGACTGGCCTGCCTGGCACTAAATAGCTGCCCTACAACTATCCCGCAACAACCCATCCACCCTCCTCAGAAATAAAAAAATATTAAAATCATACTATGCCGTACCATGAATATCCATACTCTGGAGGCTTTTTTGTTTAATTTTGAGTCCGCATTTTGTGACGTTGGACGGCGGAGTCTTGAGCCTGCAGCACCAATAGGCACATAAACAGTAGGGAAGCCACAAAAAAAATTAAAAAAAATAAATAACGGCTCGGTACATTATGAACCCCAAAATGTGCCTGAAACCGTACTACTATAGATGTTTCTTTTTTTTAAGGAAAAATTTTAGTGCCAGATATGGGTTATTTACGTAGTCTGTAAAAATTCTTACACAAATATTTTGTGCCTTATTCTATTTTAACACAACATTCATTTTAAAATTTAGTGGTTATGCCTGCATGTATGTGTCCTTAACAACTTAACAAGGTGTGCAGTGTGTATTTTCAACCTTAAAATTAATATAGAGTTATTAGTTATATAATTTTTTTTTCTATAATTAACTTTTTTAGTTTTTAGTTTTTTTTTTAGTTTTTTTAAATCAACTGATGACAGAAAGTTAAACAGATTTGTAAATGAACTCTATTAAAAATCTTAATCCTTCCAGTACGTATTAGCTGCTGAATACTACAGAGGAAATTCTTTTCTTTTTGGAACACAGAGCTCTCAGCTGACATCACGAGCACAGTGCTCTCTGCTGACATCTCTGTCCATATTAGGAACTGTCCAGAGCAGCATATGTTTGCTATGGGGATTTTCTCCTACTCTGGAGAGTTCTTAAAATGGACAGAGATGTCAGCAGAGATCCCTGTGCTCGTGATGTCAGCAGAGAGCTATGTGTTCCAAAAAGAAAATAATTTCCTCTGTAATATTCAGCAGCTAATAAGTAATGAAAGGATTAAGATTTTTTAATAGAAGCAATTTACAAAAAAAAAAAAGTTTTCCACCGGAGTACCCCTTTAACATGAATGTAGTAGCTTTGTTTCATGATGCAGAACAAGAACAGTTGTTAAAGTGGGTGTTAATGTCCTTTTCTACAGACGTATGCACTTTCTGTAAGCCAGGTTGGACCTGGAATACACATGCGACTTTTAAATGGAGATGTGACTTTTTTCTCCATAAATAGCGACTATTGCATTTGATAAATACATGACCACTGTAAAGTAAAAAAAAATGACTTCGTGAGCAGATATCAGAAATCAAAAAATCAAAAAGTTGCAGCATGTATGAAAAAGTCACATGTGCGCAAGTACGTGCAACTTTTTTACGTAAAAAAAAATACTATGTAGCTTGATAAATCTCCTTCATAATGTTTTATCTACATTGTATGCATTTTTTGGGATTTTGGAAATGACAGGTATGCTTTTACTTTTATACTTTTATAAAATTCTACAATTTGTTCAGTTCCTCTATTCATAGAGGTTCCCAGCTTTGACACCTTTGGTTCTGCCCAGGTTGTAGCTATAGAGGATGCTGGTCCTTGTTCCAAAGGGGTTGGTCTAATATGACTTTTTTTTAAAGTCATGTTTTACTTCATAGAACACATTTTCTTACTGTACAGACACTTCTACAACCATATGCATGCACCATACTCACTAGATTTGGTGTAGAAGCGGTTGATGTGATCTAGATGCAATGGAAATTCCATTCTGTCTGTACATGGTTTCTTGGTGGTCCCTTATTTCAATTCTGAATTTTTTATTTTTAGATATTCAATAACATTTATGAGCATTCTACCATCTCCTTTCAGATATGTAATGTTATATTACTCTGTCATGTAAGTATTGTAGCCATGGACTATGTCCATAACCTCTTATTTCTGTTTAATAAAGGCTAATAACTCTAATAGTAAGAACCCAAACATGTTCAGACAAGGGTTTGGTTAAGCAACAGATTATATCAAGGCATCACATAATATTCCACCAACAGCCGTTACACCAAGCTAGCATAAGTGCCCACACAAACATGCAAAATAGAAAAATAAAAAAATAATCCACCTCTGCATCATTAAAGTACAGAATCACAATATACAGCTGGGTGACCACTATGGTCTCAGGTCATGCTGCCTACAGGCCCAACATCACTATGAAAAAGATCCCTATCTAGACCGAAAAAAAAAAACAACAAGCTCCTCGTATCAAGCAAATACATCTACACTCTGAACAATATACTATGCAAATGAACTATTTGGTGACAACATTAGAACTGCTGTCTCTACTTCCTTATTGGCTTTATTCAACAGTAAACTTGTTTTAGTAAGTATATATAGGGGTCTGATTATTTAAGGGGTCGTAAATTAATCTAATGTACAACAAAAATTGAGAAACATAGTCGTACATCCACCATTTTTAATTTTGATCTACTTGCTTCTCAGCATAATTTTAAAAACTAACAGGTTGTTAGTATACATCTTGATCAAAAAGTACAACCACACTCGCCACATCAAGGCCCCCTTAACCCCTTAAGGACCTGGGGGTTTTCCGTTTTTGCATTTTCGTTTTTTCCTTCTTACCTTTAAAAAATCATAACTCTTTCAATGTTTCACCTAAAAATCCATTTGATGGCTTATTTTTTCTACTTTGCAATGACGTCAGTCATTTTACCCAAAATCTACGTCGAAATGGAAAAAAAAATCACTGTTAGATAAAATTGAAAAAACAAACAAACCCATTTTGTAACTTTTGGGGGCTTCCGTTTCTACACAGTACATTTTTCGGTAAAAATTACACCTTCTCTTTATTTTGTAGGTCAATACGGTTAAAATGATACCTTACTTATATAGGTTTTATTTTGTTGTACTTCTGGAAAAAATCTAAACGACATGCAGGAAAATGTATATGTTTAAAATTGTCATCTTCTGACCCCTATAACTTTTTTATTTTTCCACATATGGGGCGGTGTGAGGGCTAATTTTTTGCGCCGTGATCTGAAGTTTTTAGCGGTACCATTTTTACATTGATAGGACTTTTTGATCGCTTTTTATTCATTTTTTCATGATATAAAAAGTGACCAAAAATGCAAGTTTTTGGACTTTGGAATTTTTTTGCACGTACGCCATTGAACGTGCGGTTTATTTAACAATATATTTTTATAATTCGGACATTTCTACACGCGGCAATACCACATATGTTTATTTTTATTTACACAGTTTTATTTTTTTATGGGAAAAGGGGGGTGATTCAAATTTTTAATAGGGAAGGGGTTAAATGATCTTTATTCACTTTTTTCCCCCACTTTTTTTGCAGTGTTATAGCTCCCATAGGCTATCCCGAACAGCTCCCTGAGCTAACCGGCATGGTTTCACTTTCATTTTAGACGCGGCGTTCAGCTTTGAACACCGCGTCTAAAGGGTTAATAGCGCTATTAATGCCGCGCTATTAGCCACGGGTCCCGGCGCTATTAGCCGTGGCCTCGCGCTATAGATCGGGAGTGGACTCAGGACGTATAGGTACGCCCTGGGTCCTTAACAGGTTAATCTAAGGTTCTGGGGTCTAAAATGTATTATGTTATCTGAAATTAACATCAGGTGCTGGTCTTGGAACCAGACTTAATTTTGGGTTCTGGTCTGGCATCTAAAATAGTTTTGGGACCAGGTCTGTCATCTAAAATTAATTTAGAAGTCTGGTAGCTGTCTGAAATTAATCTAAGGATTTGGTTCTGGGGTTTACAATTAATTTATGAGTATGGTTAAGGGTCTTAATTTAGTGGTCTTGTCTTGGGTCTGAAACAAATTTAGGAGTATGGTTAGGAGTCTGAAGTAATGTCTTAAATTAATTAATAGTTAATTGTGGAGTTTGGTTTGGGATCTAAATTAATTTAGGAGTGTGGCCTGATGTTTTACTTCATTTGGGGTTCTAGTCTGGGGTCTGCATTTATTCAGGCATCTGATCTTGGTCTGAAATTATCAAGGCTGGGTCTGGAATTTGAATGGATTTATGGAGTCTTGTCTGGGGTCTGAACAAATTTGGGGGCCTTGTCTAGGACTCAAAATCAATTTAGTGGTCTATGATCAGAATTTTTAAGGAATTTATGGTCTGAATACATGTAGGGGTCAAGCCTGGGGTCTGAATTAATTTAGGGTTTTAATCTGTGGTCACAGATTTGTTCAGGGATCTTAATTTATTTAGGGACCTGCTCTGGGGTCTATATTTATTTCTGCTTCTACAGAGCCTGGGGAAGGCTGCAAAAGTGAGGGGCCAAAGAAGTCTTGGCAGCAAACTGTAAAGTTTAGAGAATGTATATAGCAGTCTGGGCTATATGAAGGAGAGTAGGAAAGAGGATGTCTACAATCAGAAAAAAGTCACCTCTGAGTCTCTGGATTTATTGGGGATTTGGCACAGTCTCTTCACATGTTTGTTATAGTAAATCCTTGTATTATTCATGAGGTAGCAATTCTGTAGAATATACTTTAAAGTGTACCTGTCACTTAAAAAAAAAAAAAAAAACTTTTGACCTTTTGATATGTCCTTGAGACATGTCAAAAGTTTTGATCAGTAGGAGTGTTCAGACCCCTACCGATCAGGAAACCGAGCCAGGAAAGACCACCTGGCTGCATGCTCCTCTCCCTGCTCTGTGTCACATGATTGAAACACGCTCCATAGACTTACTGTTACGCCGAGCGCTCCGGGTCCCCGTTCCTCCCCGGAGCGCTCGCCTCATCCTCGTTGCTGCAGCGCCCCGGTCAGATCCACTGACCGGGTGCGCTGCGGTACCGCCTCCAGCCGGGATGCGATTCGCGATGCGGGTGGCGCCCGCTCGCGATGCGCACCCCGGTCCCCGTACCTGACTCGCTCTCCGTCGGTCCTGTCCCGGCGCGCGCGGCCCCGCTCCCTAGGGCGCGCGCCGGGTCTCTGCAATTTAAAGGGCCAGTGCACCAATGTTGGTGCCTGGCCCAATCTTCCCAATTACCAATTAGTGTGATCACCTGTGTACTTCCCTATATTACCTCACTTCCCCTGCACTCCCTTGCCGGATCTTGTTGCCTTAGTGCCTAGTGAAAGCGTTCCCTTGTCTGTTCCTAGCCCGTGTTCCTGACCTCCTGCCGTTGCCCCTGACTACGATCCTTGCTGCCTGCCTCGACCTTCTGCTACGTCCGACCTTGCTTCTGCCTACTCCCTTGTACCTCGCCTATCTTCAGTATCTTCAGCAGTCAGAGAGGTGAGCCGTTGCTAGTGGATACGACCTGGTCACTACCGCCGCAGCAAGACCATCCCGCTTTGCGGCGGGCCCTGGTGAAAACCTGTAGTGGCTTAGAACCGGTCCACTAGCGCGGTCCTCGCCAATCCCTCTCTGGCACAGAGGATCCACCTCCTGCCAGCCGGCATCGTGACAGTAGATCCGGCCATGGATCCCGCTGAAGATCCTACACTGGTCGCCCAGCTAGCCCTAAAGATCGCCCAACGAGATCAACAGCTGGCATACTTGACCTCCGAGGCACTGCGTATTCAGTCACAGATACAGCAGCTGCAGATACAGCAACAGCTACAGCTGCAACTACCATCTCCTCCGCCGGCTCCTGCAACTCCTCCGCAGCAACCGGCCGTTCCTAACCCCTGCTTGTCCCTGCCGGACAAATTTGGCGTAAAGATCGCCCAACGAGATCAACAGCTGGCATACTTGATCTCCGAGACACAGCGTCTTCAGTCACAGTTACAGCAGCTGCTGCCGCAGATACAGCAACTTCAGTCACAGCAGCTGCTGCCGCAGATACAGCAACTTCAGTCACAGCTACAGCTGCAACAACCATCTCCTCCGCCGGCTCCTGCAACTCCTCCGCAGCAACCGGCCGTTCTTAACCCCTGCTTGTCCCTGCCGGACAAGTTTGATGGGGACCGCAATGATTCTGCCACAGCCACAGTCCAGTCCTTCTTCGCTGAGGTCCGTGGTGTCTTCGAGGAGCCTGCCCGAGCTTCTTCTGCCGAGATTGCCCTGCTGAACCTGGAACAGGGTGTTTCTTCCATTGGCGAGTACGCCATTCAGTTCCGTGCTCTTGCTTACGAGTTGTCCTGGAATAGTGAGGTTCTCTGCGCGACCTTTAAAAAAGGCCTATCCAGCAACATTAAAGATGTTCTGGCCGCACGAGAGACTCCTGCTGACCTACATGAACTCATTCATCTTGCCACTCGCATTGACATGCGTTCTTCCGGATGGCGTCTGGAGCTCCGCCTGGATATGGACTTTGTTCGCACGAAGCGTTTTTTCTCCCCGGCTCCTCTCTCCTCTGGTCCTCTGCAATCCGTTCCTGTGCTTCCCGCCGCGGAGGCTATGCAAGTTGACCGGTCTCGCTTGACACCTCAAGAGAGGACACGACGCCGCATGGAGAATCTTTGCCTGTACTATGCCGGTACCGAACACTTCCTGAAGGATTGTCCTATCCGTCCTCCCCGCCTGGAAAGACGTACGCTGACTCCGCACAAAGGTGACACAGTTCTTGATGTCAACTCTGCTTCTCCACGCCTTACTGTGCCTGTGCGGATATCTGCCTCTACCTTCTCCTTCTCTACTTTGGTCTCCTTGGATTCCGGATCTGCAGGAAAATTTTTTTTGGCCTCTCTTATCAACAGGTTCTACGTCCCTGTGACCAGTCTCGCCAGACCCCTCTACATCTATTGTATTAACAATAAAAGATTGGACTGTCTCATGCGTTTCCGCACAGAACCCCTCCTAATGTGCATCGGACCTCATCACGGAAAAATTGACTTTTTTTTCCTCAGGTTCTTTGGCCCCAAGAAGAGGGGGAGACCCAAGGGGGGGGGTACTGTTACGCCGAGCGCTCCGGGTCCCCGTTCCTCCCCGGAGCGCTCGCCTCATCCTCGTTGCTGCAGCGCCCCGGTCAGATCCACTGACCGGGTGCGCTGCGGTACCGCCTCCAGCCGGGATGCGATTCGCGATGCGGGTGGCGCCCGCTCGCGATGCGCACCCCGGTCCCCGTACCTGACTCGCTCTCCGTCGGTCCTGTCCCGGCGCGCGCGGCCCCGCTCCCTAGGGCGCGCGCGCGCCGGGTCTCTGCAATTTAAAGGGCCAGTGCACCAATGTTGGTGCCTGGCCCAATCTTCCCAATTACCAATTAGTGTGATCACCTGTGTACTTCCCTATATTACCTCACTTCCCCTGCACTCCCTTGCCGGATCTTGTTGCCTTAGTGCCTAGTGAAAGCGTTCCCTTGTCTGTTCCTAGCCCGTGTTCCTGACCTCCTGCCGTTGCCCCTGACTACGATCCTTGCTGCCTGCCTCGACCTTCTGCTACGTCCGACCTTGCTTCTGCCTACTCCCTTGTACCTCGCCTATCTTCAGTATCTTCAGCAGTCAGAGAGGTGAGCCGTTGCTAGTGGATACGACCTGGTCACTACCGCCGCAGCAAGACCATCCCGCTTTGCGGCGGGCCCTGGTGAAAACCTGTAGTGGCTTAGAACCGGTCCACTAGCGCGGTCCTCGCCAATCCCTCTCTGGCACAGAGGATCCACCTCCTGCCAGCCGGCATCGTGACACTTACATTGCGAGTTTGTCTTGATCACATGACACAGCTGGGAGAGAGCACAGTGAGCGCGAACTTCTCCAGGCTCGTTCTCCTGATTGGTGGAGGTCTTACCACCCAGACTCCCACCGATCCAAATTTTTTACATGTCTCTAGGACATACGTACAATGAGTAGTAGAGACACAGTGAGTGACAGTTACTTGCTGTGCCTCTAGATGTTCCAAATCTCTCTCTCCAGTCAGCAGCCATCCTCCTCCTCGGGATCTCCCTTCTCCTCCTCGCTTTAACCAACATCTCCAATCACCCTGCAGAATTTCAATTGCTGTGCATCCTGCTGAGCTGCTCACCCACTCCCTGATTGTCAGTCAATAGAGGATGCAGTGCTGCCCTATAGTCTGATAGTTCTAGCAGTACTGTGCAGCCCTATTGTTACTGCTAGCATACCAGTAGACCCACTTGTAGTACCCAGACCTGTACTGTACAGTAGAACACATATTTAAAACAATGCACTCTTCCCTTGTGTTAGAAAACTGGAATTGTGTGCCATGTGTTCCACATTCCGTAGGGGACCATGTCGCCAGGGCCATGGCCCTCCTATCCCCTGGGGAGCATATGCCTTCCTGTCCACTGGGCTAGCTCGCCTTTGGCTTTGTGATGATTCATACCAGCTCATGCCTTATCCTTGGATAGAAGGTTCAGTCATTTGTTCATTTCCCCTTCCTGTGACCCTGTTCATCTATTGAGATGCATTTTGTCCTTCTGATTGTGAGTACAGTGAACAGACCTCCTATGTTATTATAACTATGTAACACCGGCTTTTGGTATCATAATTTACATAAATTAAAACATCAAAATTCCCAAATTTGCCAAACTTCCTGCAGCGATGACAAAAAATGTTTCCATGTGTAGAAGGAAGCTGGATTTATAAATATATCATGCAGCGGTGTTACACGCTCCACAGAGGAAAGAGCGCTGTCTAGATTACATATTATAGGGCCACCTGCCCTTCAGCTTAAATTCATCTCAAATCTATGAAAAAAATCACCTCCCTGATTGCTGGACGCGAGAGTCTCTCTAACTAGATGCGTTCCATCTTTTGATCTACATATAGATGTAGCTTGGGCAGGGGATGTTCATTGCTCCGCTGATGTAAATGGGACCACACAACTTGCATGGCAGGACAAATAGATTTTAACATTTTCATAGCTAAAAAAAAGGAATCAAAGGAATTGCTAAGTAATTTGAAGCTAAGGGTTTCATCAAGTATAATGAAGAGCAATGTCGAGCATTACGGATACAGTTCCCAGTCTACTTCAGACTTTAGTTGTTATGGTCTTCATTATGTAAAATGAAGCAGTCTGATTAATCTAACATACACAGAAAAAAAATTACCGTATTATTTCTTGATGCACATAAACAAGCAGGCAAAGTATTCAGGATATGTCCATGGCCTCCCTCTGATCCAAAGGAAATATGCTCACTGATATAGATAAGAAAAATGTTTTACTGCATAGGTGGGATTTAAACAACAACAAAAAACGTGGTCTCAAATGGCTGGAGCTGCTCAACCCCAAATGTGATTGTGCATTTATACTGGGGAAGCAGATCCTGCCCATGTAGTCCGTTGCTAGGGGCGATCCCCAGCATAAAAATGCATACAATGGAGTATGCCTGCAGTGGACTACAAGTGCCTGTCACGATGCCGGCTGGCAGGTAGTGGACCCTCTGTGCCAGAGAGGGATTGGCGTGGACCGTGCTAGTGGACCGGTTCTAAGCCACTACTGGTTTTCACCAGAGCCCGCCGCAAAGCGGGATGGTCTTGCTGCGGCGGTAGTGACCAGGTCGTATCCACTAGCAACGGCTCACCTCTCTGGCTGCTGAAGATTGGCGCGGTACAAGGGAGTAGGCAGAAGCAAGGTCGGACGTAGCAGAAGGTCGGGGCAGGCAGCAAGGATCGTAGTCAGGGGCAACGGCAGAAGGTCTGGAAACACTGGCAAGGGACACACAAGGAACGCTTTCACTGGCACTAAGGCAACAAGATCCGGCAAGGGAGTGCAAGGGAAGTGAGGTAATATAGGGAAGTGCACAGGTGATAACCCTAATTGGAACCACTGCGCCAATCAGCGGCGCAGTGGCCCTTTAAATCGCAGAGACCCGGCGCGCGCGCGCCCTAGGGAGCGGGGCCGCGCGCGCCGGGACAGAACAGACGGGGAGCGAGTCAGGTAGGGGAGCCGGGGTGCGCATCGCGAGCGGGCGCTACCCGCATCGCGAATCGCATCCCGGCTGGCAGCAGGATCGCAGCGCCCCGGGTCAGAGGACGTGACCGGAGCGCTGCAGCGGAGGGGGAGAAGCGAGCGCTCCGGGGAGGAGCGGGAACCCGGAGCGCTCGGCGTAACAGTACCCCCCCCCTTGGGTCTCCCCCTCTTCTTGGAGCCTGAGAACCTGAGGAGCAGACTTTTGTCAAGGATGTTGTCCTCAGGTTCCCAGGATCTCTCTTCAGGACCACAACCCTCCCAGTCTACTAAAAAAAAATTTTTTCCTCTGACCTTTTTGGCAGCCAAAATCTCCTTGACCGAGAAGACGTCCGAGGAGCCGGAAACAGGAGTGGGAGGAACAGATTTGGGAGAAAAACGGTTGAGGATGAGTGGTTTGAGAAGAGAGACGTGAAAGGCATTAGGGATACGAAGAGAAGGAGGAAGAAGAAGTTTATAAGAGACAGGATTAATTTGAGACAAAATTTTGAAAGGACCAAGATAGCGTGGTCCCAACTTGTAGCTAGGGACACGGAAGCGGACATATTTAGCGGAGAGCCATACCTTGTCTCCAGGGGAAAAAACGGGGGGAGCTCTTCTTTTCTTATCCGCGAATCTCTTCATGCGTGAAGAAGCCTGTAAGAGAGAATTTTGGGTCTCTCTCCATATAATGGAAAGGTCACGAGAAATTTCATCCACAGCGGGCAGACCAGAGGGCAAGGGGGTAGGGAGGGGGGGAAGAGGGTGACGGCCGTACACCACGAAAAATGGGGATTTGGAGGAAGATTCAGAGACCCTAAAGTTATACGAGAATTCGGCCCATGGAAGGAGATCTGCCCAGTCATCCTGGCGGGAGGAAACAAAATGTCGCAAATAATCACCCAGGATCTGGTTAATTCTTTCTACTTGTCCATTGGACTGGGGATGATATGCAGAGGAAAAATTTAATTTAATCTTGAGTTGTTTACAGAGAGCTCTCCAGAATTTAGACACGAATTGGACCCCTCTATCCGAGACAATCTGCGTAGGCAACCCGTGAAGACGAAAAATGTGTACAAAAAATTGTTTAGCCAACTGAGGCGCAGAAGGAAGACCAGGAAGAGGGATGAAATGTGCCATTTTGGAGAATCGATCAACGACCACCCAAATAACGGTGTTGTCACGGGAAGGGGGTAAATCAGTAATAAAATCCATACCAATCAGAGACCAAGGCTGTTCGGGGACAGGCAGAGGATGAAGAAAACCAGCGGGCTTCTGGCGAGGAGTCTTATCCCGGGCACAGATAGTGCAGGCTCGCACAAAGTCCCCAACATCCGTCTCCAGAGTCGGCCACCAATAGAAGCGGGAGATGAGTTGCACAGATTTCTTGATGCCCGCATGACCTGCGAGATGGGAGGAGTGACCCCATTTGAGGATTCCGAGGCGTTGGCGTGGAGAAACAAAGGTCTTTCCTGGAGGAGTCTGCCCGATGGAGGCAGGAGAAGTGGAGATCAGGCAGTCAGGTGGAATGATGTGTTGCGGAGGGAGATCAACTTCTGAGGCATCCGAGGAACGAGAGAGAGCATCGGCCCTAATGTTCTTATCGGCAGGACGAAAGTGAATCTCAAAATTAAATCGGGCAAAGAACAGAGACCACCGGGCCTGGCGAGGATTCAGCCGTTGGGCCGACTGGAGGTAGGAGAGGTTCTTGTGGTCGGTGTAGATAATAACAGGAAATCTTGATCCCTCCAGCAGATGCCTCCATTCCTCAAGTGCTAATTTAATGGCTAGAAGCTCTCGATCCCCGATGGAGTAGTTCCTCTCCGCTGGAGAGAAGGTCCTAGAGAAAAAACCACAAGTGACAGCATGCCCGGAAGGATTTTTTTGTAGAAGAACAGCTCCAGCTCCTACTGAGGAGGCATCAACCTCCAATAGGAAGGGTTTGGAAGGGTCAGGTCTGGAGAGCACGGGAGCCGAAGAAAAGGCAGACTTGAGTCGTTTAAAGGAGTCCTCTGCTTGAGGAGGCCAAGACTTGGGATCAGCATTTTTCTTGGTTAAAGCCACGATAGGAGCCACAATGGTAGAAAAATGTGGAATAAATTGCCTGTAATAATTGGCGAACCCCAAAAAGCGTTGGATAGCACGGAGTCCGGAGGGGCGTGGCCAATTTAAGACGGCAGAGAGTTTGTCTGGATCCATCTGTAGTCCCTGGCCAGAGACCAAATATCCTAGAAAAGGAAGAGATTGGCATTCAAACAGACATTTCTCAATTTTGGCATAGAGTTGGTTGTCACGAAGTCTCTGAAGAACCATACGGACATGCTGGCGGTGTTCTTCTAGATTGGCAGAAAAAATTAGGATATCGTCCAGATATACCACAACACAGGAGTATAACAGATCACGAAAAATTTCATTGACAAAGTCTTGGAAGACGGCAGGGGCATTGCACAGTCCAAAGGGCATGACCAGATACTCAAAGTGTCCATCTCTGGTGTTAAATGCCGTTTTCCACTCGTCCCCCTCTCTGATGCGGATGAGGTTATAGGCGCCTCTTAAGTCCAATTTAGTGAAGATGTGGGCACCTTGGAGGCGATCAAAGAGTTCAGAGATGAGGGGTAAGGGGTAGCGGTTCTTAACCGTGATTTTATTAAGACCGCGGTAGTCAATGCAAGGACGTAGGGAGCCATCTTTTTTGGACACAAAGAAAAATCCGGCTCCGGCAGGAGAGGAGGATTTACGGATAAAGCCCTTTTTTAGATTCTCCTGGACGTATTCGGACATGGCAAGAGTCTCTGGGGCAGAGAGAGGATAAATTCTGCCCCGGGGTGGAGTAGTACCCGGGAGGAGGTCGATAGGGCAATCATAAGGCCTGTGAGGAGGTAGAGTCTCAGCTTGTTTTTTGCAGAAAACATCCGCGAAGTCCATATAGGCCTTAGGGAGACCGGTTACTGGAGGAACCACAGAGTTACGGCAAGGGTTATTGGGAACCGGTTTTAGACAGTTCTTGGAACAAGAGGACCCCCAACTCTTGATCTCCCCAGTGGACCAATCCAGGGTTGGGGAATGAAGTTGAAGCCAGGGAAGTCCAAGGAGAATCTCCGAGGTGCAATTGGGGAGGACCAAAAGTTCAATCCTCTCATGATGAGATCCGATGCTCATAAGAAGGGGCTCCGTGCGGAAACGTATGGCACAGTCCAATCTTTCATTATTTACACAATTGATGTAGAGGGGTCTGGCGAGACTGGTCACTGGGATGTTGAACCTGTTGACGAGAGAGGCCAAAATAAAATTTCCTGCAGATCCAGAGTCCAAGAAGGCCACTGTAGAGAAGGAGAAGGCAGAGGCAGACATCCGCACAGGCACAGTAAGACGTGGAGAAGCAGAGTAGACATCAAGGACTGTCTCACTTTTGTGCGGAGTCAGCGTACGTCTTTCCAGGCGGGGAGGACGGATAGGACAATCCCTCAGGAAGTGTTCGGTACTAGCACAGTACAGGCAGAGGTTCTCCATACGGCGTCGTGTCCTCTCTTGAGGTGTCAGGCGAGACCGGTCGACCTGCATAGCCTCCACGGCGGGAGGCACAGGAACAGATTGCAGGGTACCAGAGGAGAGAGGAGCCGAGGAGACGAAACGCCTCGTGCGAACAGAGTCCATATCTTGACGGAGTTCCTGACGCCTTTCAGAAAAACGCATGTCAATGCGAGTGGCTAGGTGAATAAGTTCATGTAGATTAGCAGGAATTTCTCGTGCGGCCAGAACATCTTTAATGTTGCTGGATAGGCCTTTTTTGAAGGTCGCGCAGAGGGCCTCATTATTCCAGGACAATTCTGAAGCAAGTGTACGGAATTGTACGGCATACTCGCCAACGGAAGAATTACCCTGGACCAGGTTCAACAGGGCAGTCTCAGCAGAAGAGGCTCGGGCAGGTTCCTCAAAGACACTTCGGATTTCCGAGAAGAAGGAGTGTACAGAGGCAGTGACGGGGTCATTGCGGTCCCAGAGCGGTGTGGCCCATGACAGGGCTTTTCCGGACAGAAGACTGACTACGAAAGCCACCTTAGACCTTTCAGTGGGAAACAGGTCCGACATCATCTCCAGATGCAGGGAACATTGGGAAAGGAAGCCACGGCAAAACTTAGAGTCCCCATCAAATTTATCCGGCAAGGATAAGCGTATCCCAGGAGCGGCCACTCGCTGCGGAGGAGGTGCAGGAGCTGGCGGAGGAGATGACTGCTGAAGCTGTGGTAGCAACTGTTGTAGCATAACGGTCAGTTGAGACAGCTGTTGGCCTTGTTGCGCAATCTGTTGTGACTGCTGGGCGACCACCGTGGTGAGGTCAGCGACAACTGGCAGAGGAACTTCAGCGGGATCCATGGCCGGATCTACTGTCACGATGCCGGCTGGCAGGTAGTGGACCCTCTGTGCCAGAGAGGGATTGGCGTGGACCGTGCTAGTGGACCGGTTCTAAGCCACTACTGGTTTTCACCAGAGCCCGCCGCAAAGCGGGATGGTCTTGCTGCGGCGGTAGTGACCAGGTCGTATCCACTAGCAACGGCTCACCTCTCTGGCTGCTGAAGATTGGCGCGGTACAAGGGAGTAGGCAGAAGCAAGGTCGGACGTAGCAGAAGGTCGGGGCAGGCAGCAAGGATCGTAGTCAGGGGCAACGGCAGAAGGTCTGGAAACACTGGCAAGGGACACACAAGGAACGCTTTCACTGGCACTAAGGCAACAAGATCCGGCAAGGGAGTGCAAGGGAAGTGAGGTAATATAGGGAAGTGCACAGGTGATAACCCTAATTGGAACCACTGCGCCAATCAGCGGCGCAGTGGCCCTTTAAATCGCAGAGACCCGGCGCGCGCGCGCCCTAGGGAGCGGGGCCGCGCGCGCCGGGACAGAACAGACGGGGAGCGAGTCAGGTAGGGGAGCCGGGGTGCGCATCGCGAGCGGGCGCTACCCGCATCGCGAATCGCATCCCGGCTGGCAGCAGGATCGCAGCGCCCCGGGTCAGAGGACGTGACCGGAGCGCTGCAGCGGAGGGGGAGAAGCGAGCGCTCCGGGGAGGAGCGGGAACCCGGAGCGCTCGGCGTAACAGTGCCACAATAGAATCCTACACCAGATAGATGGTGTGGGCGTGTAACAATTAGAATAATACAATACAGGAATTTAGGTGCACGACTGTGGTAGATGTATACAATGATGTGGTGTCCCGGTACCGTATTGCATACCGTACCTTGGTTAGGGGTCCCCAAAGTCAGAGTTCCTAGTAACTGTGGGATTCCGCTTCTTTAGTCATCCCCTAGTCACCCCTCAAATAGTTAATATATTGATAAAATAAATGTAAATACTGTATAGAAAATGTATGCTTACCTGCATAGCGTCGCAGGACCTTAGGTGATATGACTCGGGTTAGAACTCTATGGTAGGTAAAAGGACCTTTGGAGGTCCATTGGACATGTGATTTCTCATAATCCTTTGTAAAGCTGATTGACAGATGGTGGTGACCAATCCTAAAACGGCCAGCCCTTGCCCATATAAGGCAGTTGCAGCCAATAGACGCTCTCTTGGGTTGCTGACACTTCATGAGGTAGGACCTCCGCAACTTACAACGACAAGTACTAGGCCAAAGCCTGCCGGCCTTGACTTGAAACGAAACCGTGAGTTCTTACAACTTCCCCGCTTATGCTTGCGAGACCTCTGGACCTAAACATACCCCTAAATCCAGCTGATCTGCGCATACTAAATCCTACTGAGCTAAAGAACTTCCAAAATCCCAACCATATGTCAATCTCAGCTAAGCTGTATATAGACTCTGTTATAAAGACTGTTCCTGTAATCTTCATTAAATTTTACGCAAGTTTTCAGCAAAGCTTTGGTTGTGGAAAATACTTTGTTCTGCATCTACCTATCGCTCTTGGGAAAGGTGGCGATAGGCCAAGCCATACAGCATTTAACCCTCACCCTGGCATCACGACTGACAAGAGTTAATTATAACCGTGATATACCTCACAGCAACACCCCAACTGCCATACACCCCCCCAAGGCACCACAATGACATTGGCTATCCCTCAACACTGATGTTAAAATTGAGACATTCGCCAGTATATCCTTATATGAAGGACATACCAGAGCCCGGACACCAATGCCAAGGTTTCTCAAATGGCACGGGACCTAATGCTAAACATACCTGTGTGTGATAAGCAAAACAGGGGCCTGTGGGCAATTACGGCAGCATTAGGTCGACTCACAGCGTCCTCCCAGATACCCTCCAGCGTGGCTAAGCACACATACAATGGGAGGAGGGAGGCAGACTGCAAGCCCCACCTAAGTTGGCTAATATAGGTGCATGGCCTCACAGGTGCTACCTTAATGCTGCCTGGAAGATATTATAAGGTATAGTTTACACACCTCCAAGTATAAAATTTAAACAACAACAAAAAAAGTGGTCTCAAATGGCTGGAGGTGCTCAACCCCAAATGTGGTTGTGCATTTATACTGGGGGAGCAGATCCTGCCTTGTAATCCATTGCTAGTGGCAATCCCCAGCATAAAAATGCATACAATGGAGGATGCCTGTAGTGGACTACAAGTGCCACAATAGAATCCTACACCAGATAGATGGTGTGGATGTGTAACAATTAGAATAATACAATACAGGAATTTAGGTACACTACTGTGGTAGATGTATACAGTGACATTGGCTATCCCTCAACACTGATGTAAGAATTGAGACATTCGCCAGTGTATCTTTATATGAAGGACATACCAGAGCCCGCACGCCAACACCAAGGTTTCTCAAATGGCACGGGACATAAAGCTAAACCTACCTGTGTGTGATAAGCAAAACAGGGGCCAGTGGGCCATTACGGCAGCATTAGGCAGACTCACAGAGTCCTCCCAGGTACCCTCCAGCATGACTAAGCACACATTTTTATGCTGGGGATCACCCCTAGCAACGGACTACAAGTGCAGGATCAGCTCCCCCAGTATAAATGCGCAACCGCATTTGGGGTTGAGCACCTCCAGCCATTTGAGACCACGTTTTTTGTTGTTGTTTACATTTTATAGTTGGAGGTGTGTAAACTCCATATGTAATGCGCCTTGAATATATTCCAGGCAGCATTAAGGTAGCACCTGTGAGGCCATGCCCCTATATTAGCCAACTTAGGTGGGGCTTGCAGTCTGCCTCCCCCTCCCATTGTATGTGTGCTTAGCCACGCTGGAGGGTACCTGGGAGGATGCTTTGAGTCGGCCTAATGCTGCCCTAATTGCCCACTGGCCCCTGTTTTGCTTATCACGCACTGTTAGGTTTAGCATTAGGTCCCGTGCCATTTGAGAAACCTTGGCGTTGGTGTGCGGGCTCTGGTATGTCCTTCATATAAGGATATACTGGCGAATGTCTCAATTTTAACATCAGTGTTGAGGGATAGCCAATGTCATTGTATACATCTACCACAGTAGTGAACCTAAATTTCTGTATTGTATTATGGATAGGTGGGATTGTTACATGAGAAGTTGCTTTCACATATACATTTTGCTGCAAATTATTACAGTGCATTAAAGGGTTACTCTGATGTAATTACAAGGTACCCTGTTGCTTTAGCCCCAAATGATCAGCTGGTTTTGGCGGGAGATATTAGAGGAAGTGTTCAATTCCCCTTCACCATAGGACAAATCATTACAAAATTCTCATTTAAATCAATTAGTTGTCCATATATCATAAGGACATGTCAAGTCCTCCAGGAAGGGAGACTGTCCTGTAGCCACTTTCTGTTTTGGCTAATGAATAAGGATTCTGATTAATGGACTTCCCTAGTAGGGTATTTCAAATGTTTTTTGTAAAGCAGACAACCCCTGCGGCATTCACATCACGATTTGGGGATCTTGCAGGAGAATTTCAAAACAAGCTGCTACTGCATGCCCGCCGGCCCAATGCCGCCCCCATTCATTTTAAGGAGCCAGACGGAGTCAAGTACATTTAGGATGAGGTGATCATGGCATACAGGTATGCCCTGTGTCTTCAAGAAGTGTTAGGTGTAGGGGGCATAATTAGTCTGTAATTGGCATTATGGGGAAATTGTTACAGCCAAAGATGTATAAATGCTATCTAGGACAAAAGGGAGCACAAAGGTTGGCATTATTACAGTTTGGGGTATTAAAAGAAGAAGTATTGATGTATGGTGCCTAACTGATATTACTATTACTGATTGGGGGCATTGAGAAGATCACTATAGACAGGGCCGGATCATCATTGGTGCTCATGGAGCACCTGCTCCGGGCCCTGTGCTCGCAGGGGGCCCCGTCACATTTGGGACATCCCTGCGGGCTGCTTAGTAGTGGATCGGGGCCCCCCATAGCCCGGCCGTGGCCACTTTAAAACAGTGACCAGCGGCGGCTGCTGTGGGCCCGCCCCGGACTCCTCCTGCTTTTTTCTGTATTTCATATTTCCTTACCTGGCCGCGCTCGGCAAGCTCAGGTGATGCATCGGGTCATGTGGGCTGTGACGAGTGATGTCTCCTGCGGCTCCTCTGCACAGTGTCAGGGACGTCACTCGTCACCTAATGAGGAACAGAGGGGGGGGGGGATAATGACGAGCAGGGGGATAATGACGAGCAGGGGGGTAATGATGAGCAGGGGTGTAATGAGGAGCAGGGGAGTAATGATGAGCAGGGGGGTAATGAGGAGCAGGGGGGGTAATGAGGAGCAGGGGGGGTAATGAGGAGCAGGGGGGGTAATGAGGAGCAGGGGGGGTAATGATGAGCAGGGGGGTGGAATGATGAGCAGCGGGGATGATGAGCAGGGGAGGGAATGATGAGCGGGGGGGTAATGATGAGTGGGGGGTAATGATGAGCAGGGGGGTAATGATTACCGGGGGGGGTAATGATGAGCAGGGGGGGTAATGATGAGCAGGGAGGGAATGATGAGCAGGGGGGTTAATGATGAGCGGGGGGGGGGACGATGAGCAGGGAGGGAATGATGAGAAGGGGGGAATGATGAGCAGGGGGGGTGGAATGATGAGCAGGGGGGATGATAAGCAGGGGGGGGAATGATGAGCAGGCGGGAATGATGAGCAGGGGGGGGGAATGATGAGCGGGGGGGGGGGGGGAATGATGAGCAGGGGGGGGAATGATGAGCAGGGGGGGAATGATGAGCAGGAGGGATGATGAGCAGGGGAAAACAAGAAGGGTTATAATGATTGTTGTCTTTATACAGTGGATGGCAGAGTGAGGAACCAATGATGTCCCGGCATCAAACTTTACAGAGGAAGATGGAGCTGGCGTCTGGACAAGATGAAGAAGAAAAGGAAAGACAACAGAGAAGACGTCTCCTGTGAGTCATTTTATGTTTGTGTATTCTCCTGACTGTTCCATTAGATCTCTCATCACTTCTAAGTTTTGCAGTAATAATGGATGACACTGTATATGAGGCTCCAGCTGTTACAAAACTACAACTCCTATAACGCCTGAAGCTCTCCAGACATAATCGGGGTTGTAGCTTTGCAACAGCTGCAAAGAGTGAACTGAACTAAAGTGATTTTAGACCATGCAGCCAGTGGCGTTGCGACCCGGGTGCGGGGGGTGCGGCCCGCACCGGGTGACACCAACCTAATGGGATGACACCAAGACGCTCCGCAGCACCCCCCCAGCTACACCGACACCCCCCCCCGTCTGTACCCGACCGGCAGCACCCCCCAGCCCCCCCCCCTTCACCTGCGCTGTGCGCCCGTCCGACAGCACCCCCCCCGGCATTCACCTGCGCTGTGCGCCCGTCAGCACCGCCCCCCCGCCCTTCATCGCCTCTGTGCGCCCGTCCGTCAGCTGACCCCCCCGGCCTTCATCGCCGCCGTGCACCCGTCCGTCAGCACCACCGCATGGGACGTCAGTGACGTCACTCGCAGGGCGCCAGGAGAGAAGGAGCGCTGCGCTGGATGGGTGAGTGTGTGTGTCTGTCTGTCGCAATCTCTGTCTGTGTGTGACTGTCTGTGTATGTATGTGACTGTGTGTGACTCTGTGTGTGTGTGTATGTATGTGACTGTGTTTGACTCTCTGTGTGTGTGTGTGTGACTGTGTGACTCTGTGTGTGTGTGACTCTGTGTGTGTGACTGTGACTCTGTGTGTGTGCCTGTCTGTGAGTGTGTGTCTCTCTGACTGTGTGTGTGTTTGTGTGTGTGTCTCTGTGTTGTATGTGTTTTTTTTTTTTTTTTGTGGGGGGGGGGGTTTAAACAGCGATCTAATGTGGGGAGACTTTGACCTATTGTGGGGAACCTGCGGCCTAATGTGGGGTAACTACTACCAAATGTGCGGAGTCAATGCTACCTAATGTGGGGATTCTATGCTACCTAATGTGGGGAGTCTATGCTACCTAATGTGGGGAAACTGCTACCTAATGTGGGGAATCTGTGCTACCAAATGTGGGGAGTCTATGCTACCTAATGTGGGGAATATGTGCTACAGAATGGGGGGAATCTATGCTACCTAATGTGGGGAAACTGCTACCTAATGTGGGGAATCTGTGCTACCTAATGTGGGGAAATTGCTACCAAATGTGGGGGAACACGTACCAAATGTGGGGAATCTATGCTGCCTAATGTGGGGAAAATATGCTACCTAATGTGGGGAAACTGCTGCCTACCTAAAGTGGGGGAACTGCTGCCTACCCAATGCTCCCCCCCTGGCAGTAGCACCCTCATCATCCACCAGCAACACCCCCCCCCCAGAAGTAGCACCTCCATCAGCAGATCCTGATGGTGGATGATGGTGGTGCTCCTGCCAGGAGAATGATCCTGCGGATGGATGATGGGGGTGATACTGCCAGGGGGGATGGCCAGTTGCACCCTCATCATCCTCCAGCAACACCCCCCCAGTAGTAGCACCCCCATCATCCACTAGCAACACCACCAAAAAAACCCTCCCGTGGTAATAGCATCAGCTAACGGATGTTGAGGGGTGTTACTGCGGTTGTGGTATTATATTCAGAGGGTGCACTGTATGGCAACATTAAATTCAGAGGGCGCAGTTTGTGGTAGTATTATATTCAGAGGGTACAGTGGGTGGTAGTATTATATTCAGGGATACAGTGTGTGGCGTTATTATATTCAGGGGTACAGTATGTGGTAGATTTATATTCAGAGGGTACAGTATGTGATGGTATTATATTCCTAATGTACAGTGTGTGGTAGTATTATATTCAGAGGGTACAGTGTGTGGCGGTATTATATTCAGGGGTACAGTATGTGGCAGATTTATATTCAGAGGGTACAGTATGTGGCGGTATTATATTCAGGGGTACAGTATGTGGTAGTATTATATTCAGAGGGTAAAGTGTGTGGCGGTATTATATTCAGGGGTACAGTATTAGGCAGATTTATATTCAGAGTGTACAGTATGTGTTGGTATTATATTCAGAATGTACAGTGTGTGGTAGTATTATATTCAGTGTGTATGGTGTATGGAAGGTTTATAATCAAAGAGTGTAGTGTATAGTAGTATTATATTTAGAGGATACAGTGTCTGGCAGGTTTATAATAATACTTGTTTTCATATAGAGGATTAGAATGCGCTGACATAGTGAGGAGATGTCTGGGCGTCACATTCTACAGAGAGAAGTTTTAGCTGGACCAGGCGGTATGTACCATCTGAATTAGATAAGGGAAGACTATAGAGAAGACGTCACCTGTAATCACTGATATCATTGTGTATTCTCCTCACTATAGAGAAGACGTCACCTGTAGTCACTGATATCATTGTGTATTCTCCTCTCTATGTCCTATCAGAGCTGTAGTCACTTGTAAGTTCTACAGTTATGGTGAGTGAAACTACAACTCCCAGCATAACCTCACCACTGCATAAAGGGGTACTCTACTGGAAAAAAAAATGTTTTATCAATTGGTGCTACAAAGTGAAACAGATTTGTAAATTACTTCTATTTAAAAATCTTAATCCTTCCAGTACTTATTAGCTGCTGTATAAGTGATTCACAGGAAGTTCTTTTCTTTTTTAATTTATTTTCTGTCTGACCACAGTGCTCTGTGCTGACACCTCTGTCCATGTCAAGAACTGTCCATAGTAGGAGAAAATCCCCATAGCAAACCTATCCTGCTCTGGACAGTTCCTGACATGGACAGAGGTGTCAGCAAATAGCACTGTGGTCAGACTGGAAAGAACTACACAACTTCCTGTGGAGCATACAGCAGCTGATAAGTACTGTAAGGATTAAGATTTTAAATAGAAGTAATTTAAAAATCTGTTTAACTTTCTGGCACCAGTTGATATAAATGTAAATGTTTTCCAGTGGAGTACCCCTTTAAGTAATTCTGGGAGCTGTATATTTAAATGGTGAAAACTTCTTTAGCACTTTCCTATTCTGTGGGAACTGGTATATCTGATTATTATACTGGAATTTCTCACAATGCGCTACAACAGTGGTGTCTGTCACAACAGGCTAAAAACTTACTGAGGGGGGGGGGGGGGGAGGTATGGGGTGACACCATTTTCTACCGCACCGGGTGACACCAACCCTAGCAACGTCACTGCATGCAGCCCGTTTTATTTTAACGGGGGCCTGACTCCTGTTCCACTCAGGGGAATGGAAAGGGGACTGTCGGGGGGGGCCATCATAATGAAGTGCTCCGTCTTCCAGGCAGCCTTAATCTGGCCCTGACTATAGGGGAGACTTATCAAAACCTTTCCAGAGGAAAAGTTGCTGAGGTGCCCATAGAAACCAATCAGATCGCTTCTTTCAGTTTTGAAAAGGCTTCTGAAAAATTAAAGAAGTGATCTGATTAGTTGCTATGGGCAACTCAGCAACAGGTTTTGATAAATCTCCCCCTGTGAGTATGTTTGGGCACTCTTTCTGTATGAAGCACAAAAGCTGATACTTTTAGCCCAAGACTACATGAAAACTTTGGCATTTTGTTGCGAAATTTACTTACTGCTGAGCCTATGTAGCTGGTACCTGCCACCACAGGAATGGTCACTTTATGGGGGAATATTAGTCTGCGTATAGTGTTTTTTAAATTTAGTAACCGGTGTGGTGTTTTTCAAGCACTGGTCAGTTATGATTAGAGATAAGCAAATCAAAGCAGATGAATCCGAATTTGTTACGAATTTCATTAAAAATCTGATTAGCAATGAATGCAAATTCTATTGCGCAAATGTGAGGAGATGGGGCAAGGAACTCTCGAAAGGCGGGTAGGCAAGGCGGGAAGGCAGGTATGCGGGATGACCTTGATTCACATGCAGGATGCAGCCTATTAGCAGCCATTCACCCCTGTGATGGCACAGCCCTATAGAATCGGCAGCCATATTGCGGCCAGTCACTTCATTCATTACACTGCAGAGAGATAGGACAGACAGCCTGTGAGTTTGTGTTACACAGAAAAGCTTATTACAGCACCGTTTCACCTCCTAGTCACATCAGCGTTCTGGTGGACAGAGAGCAGTGCTTTTTTCCACTGAAAAGGAGCCAGTACCCTCCCAGTCACTTTCTACAGCATTGTATTACAGAGAGAGGCAGATAGCTTTGTGTTGCCTCATACATTTCAACAAGCTGCCTTAACTTCATAAACCTTAGCAGGGGAGGCAGGAATAATTTTTCAGCGCAATTCTGTGTCTTTGTTCCACAACAAATCATCTGCTGGTTATACTAGTCTGTAGACGGTATAATACCCAGCAGTCCATTCCTAATAGTCTTTGACAGAGTGCAATTTTGGGTTTAGTACATAGCTTTTGTGTGCTTCAGCACTGTTGTGTACTGCTGGTAATTCTGCCCTCATAAGTGCATACCACATACCTACAACTAAGTAGTGTACTATTTTATACCTGTTAATCTGTCAAGGGCCTAGATACTGTGAAAGTCCAGGCAAAAGTAATAATTGGCTGGTGTTTTACTCCAATACTTTTTTAAGCGAACTGTAGCGCATTTTTCTGCCCTCATTAGTGCATTCCACATACATACATCTAAGTAGTGTACTATTTTGTACCTGTCAATCTGTCAAGGGCCTAGATTCTGTGAAAGTCCAAACAAAAGTGTGGTGACCCACGGTGATGGCGGGACCACGGAGTGTAGCGGTGTAAGTGGATGGGGAAAGATGGTATTAACCCCCAGGGGCAAGGTGTTATTAACCCCTAGTGTTCATGATGCCAGAGTGGTTTTTGGTACCGGAACCACCCAAGCGGTATCTCCGCTATTCCAATAGCTAGGCATTGAAAATGAGAGTCTGCAGCCAGGTTATGCTTTAACGGAGGCTTTACTGAGGTCAGATAGGTGTTATTATCTTCACTGCTAGGCCAGCATCCCAAAGAGGTGGTCATGAACACAGAAGGACCTCACAGCTTGCTGGGACAGATTATTCTTGTAATAGATAATTGACTTGAGGCTAAACTAAACTGTAGATAGTAACAGCAGACATAGACTTGACTTACTGGAATGACTATAGATCTGAGGCTTTCCATGTACTGGACACTAGCACTGAGATCTCTGGTGTTTGCTGGTCTCAGTAAAGTGATGATGGTACAAAAGCATGAATTGTAATGGCCGCCCCCTTATATAGAGGGGGGCTTAGCCAAAGCCCATTGGTCAAGCTGCGGGTCATGTGTTAAACTGGGGCCCTCTGAGTAACATGTGATCACATAAACATAACATGTTTTAGACTTTTACTGGAGTCCTCCAAAGGTCCTTTATATTGACTATACATACTGACTATAATCCTATTACATTAAATAACACTATAATAACAGCAGGGGAGACACAACAGGAGAGCCCCCAAGTCACCGAGGGACTCAACCTGACAGGGCTTAAGTGTAGTGCAGGACCATATCCTCTACTGAGACATCCCAAAGCTCCCTTCTTAACACAAGTCACCCTGGATGCAGGTTCTGTTAGAGTTTAGAGTCGAGGTGGCCCTGAGGCCGGATGCAGTCCTGAGGCATTTTCTGTAAACAAACGTCCTTCCCAGACTGGTAAAACTGATAACATAAGAGTCTCTGTAATATTGTCCATACATGCTCTGATTTTTTGGTTGCTCAACTGAGAACAGGATTAGTGAAGACTATGACTAGTACTGATAACTTGACTTTAAGGACCTATAATTATGCTTTTGATGACTTGACTATGCATAACAGTTGACTAGACATAACATGACATTTTTGGACTATACATGTAATATTGTATACATTTGGTACATGACATTCACGGATTGGGTTGCCTGAGGTTTACTGCACAATGCTTTGGCTACTGGGGTCCCTTGGCATTTAAAACACTTCTTACCAGAACACTATATTTAAATTTATGCTAGACATTTTTATTCTAGACATTTTATGTTGATAACATTTAACATTTCTGTTACCTTAGACTTGATTACATGCGTCACTTAGTATCAGGAATACCTTCTGGCCAGGAAAGTATCCTGTACACTAACACAAGAACATATGACATTAGACATTTGACATATGACATTAAAGTAGACTGTAATTTTGAGTGCTACAGTTCTACTGTATGTGACTTGAGGTGTACATTACTTGAACGTGTACATTGTGTACATGACTAAGTGTACTTTTAGGTGTACATTATGTGTAGTACACTACTGTTTATCATATATGATTCACATAGGAGATAGTGCGGCACTGCGTGAGTGTGCTGGATTAGGAATGGCAGGTGGGAGTTGGTGTAGCTGTAATGCCTCAGGTGGTGCTCAGATAATACAAGCAAAGTTCATGGTATCCGTGAAGAGAAATGAAAATATCGTCACTCACCAATGTGGCTGCAGGGTCTTCTTTATTGAGACATACTCACATGCGGGTACAGAAGAGAGGGGAGTGGGGGGACAAGTGGTGGCGACCGAGCTCTAGTTTCGCACACTTGGTGTGCTTCGTCCGGCCATCAGAAATGATATATGATGCTGGTGGTGGGGTGACATGTTGCTTTTCCTGAGTGGCTCAGGACAAACCCCTGTAGAGATACAACTAGTCATCAGAAAAGACTGTACACGTTGACTTATGGTGTACAATAACTTATTTACATTTTATTAGACCATAGCAAACATAATACAGGACCATAACATTATACCTCTGCAACCATTTTTATAGAACAGAATATATTACTTTAGGTATTTACATAACAGTTCATGTACTGCTCAGAAGTCCATGGACATTAAAGAGTCCATGGATGTGGCTCAAGTCAGGGTCCCCTCCTGACTTGTTTGTGTCTATGTAAAGAAAATAGTGAATCTCCACTACCAAGGAGTCTTTTGGCCAAAGCCGGACACATTACTTACTAATCTTGGTTGCAGTGAACTTATCTTTTTTTTTTTTTTCAATCAAAAGTTTTTATTTTTTCAAATTATCAGCATCCAATAGGAGAAGAAAAACAAGGGAGTGAGCCTGACGCAGAAGCTCACTTATCCACAGTAAAATAGAGGTATAACACAAGTTGTCAGAGAAATGTGAGCATCGAAACAAACGAGCAAGGGAACTTAACTAAGCTTCAAAAATAGTATAAATTTGTCACAATCTTACAAAACTATAGAAAATTGACAAATTAAAGTGGAAGACCACTATTGGGAGAGGGGAGGAGAGGGGGTGGGGGAACAGCAGGAAGAGGGGAGTAGGGGGGAAAGAAGGAGAGAAAGAGAGAGGAGAAAAAAATATATATATATGTATGAATACACATAGGTGACTACCAGAGATGAGTGAATTGAACTTGACGAACCCGAATTCGTTATAAATTTCATGAAAAATTCGATTCGCAACGAATACGAATATCGCCACGATTCTATCACACGAATCGCTTCATTAAACTCCATTTTACAGCGTTCCAGGCTATTGTAGAGCTAAGATGGCGGATCCACATGTGAGTACATGGGGCAGGGGATTATGGGAGGGTGGGAAACAGCGGCGGGAATGAAGGTAGGCGGGATGACCCAGAACCACATGTGAGATGCAGCCTATCAGTGTTCACTGACCCCTGTGATATCACAGCCCCTATATAATCGGCGGCCATCTTGCCTCACTTCATTTCATCTATGCACTCAGATGGAGAGGACGGGACTGTGTGTGTGTGAATAGCTCATACCACAGCGTTACACTGCAACTGCTAGTCACATCAGCATTAAGGAAAGGCAGGAGTGCAGAGTGCTGTGCTGTTACTCTGAGAAGGATCATTGATAGCTAAACCTCCTATTCATGTTATTGAGCATTGCAGCAGAGAGGGGCAAATAGCTGTCAGCTGCCTCATACAGCTCTCCAAGCTGCCTCAACTTTCTGAAGCATCTTATCTCCTCATTGTTCAGCTCTATTGAGTTTTTTTTTTCTCCACAAATCTTCTGCTGCTCAGAATTGTGTGACAGAGTGCAATTTAGGGTTTAATCACTGGATTTTTTTTTGGTGGTGCTGCACTGTTGGGTCCTGCTGCTGTTCAGAAATAAGTCATATTAGTGTGGACTTTAGTGCCTTTTTACAATTTTTCACCTGTTACTCTGTCTCTGTGCTAAATTCAGTGTTGTACCACACGTTATACACCTGCCGGTGTATTAAAGAAAAAAATTTTTTTCCTGAGTAAAAATACACTTAACAGTGGCCTTATCATTGCAAAGGGCCTAAATACAAGCAAATAGCGTACCATATACCACCCTTTTTCTGTCTCTGTGCTAAATTCGGTGTTATACCACACGTTATACACCTGCTGGTGTATTAAAGAAAAAAAGGTTTTCCTGCATAAAAATACGCTTAACAGTGGCCTTATCATTGCAAAGGGCCTAAATTCAAGCAAATAGCGTACCATATACCACCTTTTTTTCTGTCTCTGTGCTAAATTCAGTGTTATACCACACGTGATACACCTGCTGGTGTATTAAAGAATTTTTTTTTTCCTGAGTACAGATATGCTTAACAGTGGCCTTATCATTGCAAAGGGCCTAAATACAAGCAAATAGCGTACCATATACTACCTTTTTTTCTGTCTCTGTGCAAAATTAAGTGTTATACCACACGTTATATACCTACTGGTGTATTAAAGAAAAAAAGTTTTTCCTGAGTAAAAATACGCTTAACAGTGGCCTTATCATTGCAAAGGGCCTAAATACAAGCAAATAGTGTACCATATACTACCTTTTTTTCTGTCTCCGTGCTAAATTCAGTGTTATACCACACGTTATACACCTGCCGGTGTATTAAAGAAAAAAAAGGTTTTCCTGCGTAAAAATATGCTTAACAGTGGCCTTATCATTGCAAAGGGCCTACATACAAGCAAATAGCGTACTATTTAGTACCTGTATTTCTGTTTTATACCACACGTTATACACCTGCCGGTGTATTAAAGGAAAAAAAGGTTTTCCTGCGGAAAAATACGCTTTTTCAGTGGCCTTATCATTGCAAAGGGCCTAAATTCAAGCAAATAGTGTACCATATACCACCTTTTTTTCTGTCTCTGCGCTAAATTAAGTGTTATACCACACGTTATACACCTGCCGGTGTATTAAAGAAAAAAAAAAGTTTTTCCTGCGTACGAATACGCTTAACAGTGCGCTCATCATTGCAAAGGGCATACATACAACCAAGTAGTATAATATTTAGTACCTGTATTTCTGTCTCGGTGCTAAATTCAGTGCTATTCCACACATTAGTATACACTGGCTGGTGTATACAACAAAAAAAGAGTTTTTTTTCTGCGTATAAATAGGCTTAACAGTGCGCTCATCAGTGCAAAGTGCAAAGGAAATACATACAACAAAGGAGCGTACTATTTAGTAACTGTTATTCTGTCTAGGGCCTATATACTTTGAAAGGACAGCCGTAAGTAATCGCCTGCTGCTGTTCTATACCCTCATAAACACACTAAGTATGTCAGGCAGGGAAGTGCCAGGACATGCACAGAGAAGGGGCAGAGGCCTACATACGTCAGGCAGAGTTGGCAGCAGACTTGGGGCGAGTGGCAGCAGGAGTCGCAGCAATAGGCCTGAGCTCCCGTTAACACCCAGCGGTCATGTCGTCGACCCATCTCTCCTCGTCAATTGGTTTGCACACTCATCCCCATCATCACAAGCGACATCTGACAACCCCAGTCAAGAGTCGGTGGGTTCCTCAGACACAACCCTCAGTTGGCATGGCCCGGGAGCAGTCCCTGTAATCCCATTGCCTTTGTCCTATGCTGTTCCCTCTCCCAAAGAAGTATCTCATGCTTTGGGTTCAGCTCCACTATTTAGCGAGGACGATGTAATAGAGGACAGTCAGCATCTAATGGGCAGCCAAGAATGTGAGGAGACATGCGTCCCTTGCTCCGCAAGGCGGCCAAGTAGTGATGCGGAGAGTGACGTGGGAGCAGGGGCGGATCCAGAGTCGAGTCTCGGGAGGGGCACTATTAGAGTATTTTGTGTTGGCGGACAGAAAATAAGATTACGGAACTTACAATATTATTAACCTTGTTTAAGACTCTTAGGCCGTGCTCATATCTCAGACTAATAATCAAATATACCAATTGCCACAGAATGGGAAAGTGCTAAATAAATTTTTACCATTTAAAACTACAGCTCCCAGTATGACCTAAGCAGTGGTAAGGGGATGCTGGGAGTTGTTGTTTCACCCATCATAACTGCAGAACTTACAAGTAACTCCAGCTCTGATGGGACATAGTGAGGAGAATACAGAATGATATCAGTGATTACAGATGACCTCTTCTCTATAGTGAGGAGAATACACAATGATATCAGTGATTGCAGGTGATGTCTCCTCTATAGTGAGGAGAATACACAGTGATATCATTGACTACAGGTGACGTCTTATCATTGTGCATTCTCCTCACTATAGAGAAAACGTCACCTGTAATCACTGATATCATTGTGTATTCTCACTATAGAGAAGACGTCACCTGTAATCACTGATATCATTGTGTATTCTCCTCACTATAGAGAAGACGTCACCTGTAGTCACTGATATCATTGTGTATTCTCCTCTCTATAGAGATGAGTGATTACAGGTGACATCTTCTCTATAGTGAGGAGAATACACAATGATATCAGGGATTACAGGTGACGTCTTCTCTATAGTGAGGAGAATACACAGTGATATCAGTGACTACAGGTGACGTCTTATCATTGTGTATTCTCCTCACTATAGAGATCAGTGATTACAGGTGACGTCTTCTCTATAGTGAGGAGAATACACAATGATATCAGGGATTACAGGTGACGTCTTCTCTATAGTGAGGAGAATACACAATGATATCAGTGATTACAGGTGACGTCTTCTCTATAGTGAGGAGAATATACAATGATATCAGTGACTACAGGTGACGTCTTCTCTATAGTGAGGAAAATACACAATGATATCAGTGACTACAGGTGACGTCTTCTCTATAGTGAGGAGAATACATAATGATATCAGTGACTATAGGTGACGTCTTCTCTATAGTGAGGAGAATACATAATGATATCAGTGATTACAGGTGACGTCTTCTCTATAGTCTTTCCTTATCTAATTCAGCTGGTACATACCGCCAGGATTTGTTCCAGCTAAATCTTCTCTCTGCAGATCTTGATGCCCAGACGTCTCCTCACTATGTCAGCGCATTCTGATCCTCTATATGAAAACAAGTATTATTATAATACTGCCAAACACTGTATTATTTGAATATAATACTGGCACACACCCTCTGAATATAATTCTGACACACTGTACCCCCTGAATATACAACAGACTGTACCCTCTGAATATAATACCGCCATACACTGTACCCTCTGAATATAATACTATCACACACTGCACCCTCTGAATATAATACTATCACACACTGTGCCCTCTAAATATAATACTACCACACACTGCACTCTCTGAATATAATACTACCACACACTGCACCCTCTGAATATAATACTAACACACACTGTGCCCTCTAAATTTAATACTACCAAACACTGCACCCTCTGAATATAATACTATCACACACTGCACCCTCTAAATATAATACTATCACACACTGCACCCTCTAAATATAATACTATCACACACTGCACCCTCTAAATATAATACTGTCACACACTGTACCCACTGAATATAATACTACCACACACTGTGCCCTCTAAATCTAATACTACCACACAGTGCATTCTCTGAATATAACTTGCTGTGCAGTGCACCCTCTGAGTAAAATACCGTTATGTATTGTGGCCCCTAAAAAACTTACCACCCCAGAAATTCCTCATAATATACACTATACTTCTGAAAGGCAAATCACTCTGTGCCTTCACATATAGTAATAATGCCCCATCTTGTGCCCCTACATATAATAATTATGACCCGTCCTGTTCCCCCCACATAATAATGCCCTCTGTGCTGTGCCACTCACATATAATGCTCCTGTCATGTGCACCACACATTTAATGCCCCCTGTGCTGTGCCCTTCACATATAATGCCCCCATTCTTTGCCCCTCACATATAATGCCTCCATCATGCGCCCCTCATATATAAAGCCCCCATCATGCTTCCCGCACATATAATACCCCCATCAAGCGTCCCGCACATATAATGCCCCCTGTGCTGTGCCCCTCACATATAATGCCCCCATCATGCGCCCCTCACATATAATGCCCCCATCATGCGCCCCTCACATATAATGCCACCTGTGCTGTGCCCTTCACATATAAAGACCCATGTCCTGTCCCCTCAGGGGGCATTATATGTGAGGCGCACAGCACAGGGGGCATTATATGTGAGGGGCGCATGATGGGGGCATTATATGTGAGGGGCACAGCACAGGGGGCATTATATGTGAGGGGCGCATGATGGGGGCATTATATGTGAAGGGCACAGCACAGGGGGCATTATATGTGAGGGGCAAAGAATGGGGGCATTATATGTGAGGGGCACATGACAGGAGCATTATATGTGAGAGGCACAGCACAGAGGGCATTATATGTGAGGGGCGCATGATGGGGGCATTATATATGAGGGGCGCATGATGGGGAATTATATGTGAGGGGCACAGGACAGGGGGCAATATATGGGAGGGGCACAGCACAGGGGGCATTATAAGTGTGGGGCACAGAACAGGGGGCATTATATCATGTAATGCCCCCCTGTGCTGTGCCCCACACATATAATGCCCCCTGTGCTGTGCCCCACACATATAATTTATATGTGTGGCACAGCACAGGGGGCATTATATGTGTGGGACACAGCACAGGGGGTAATATATGTGAGGGGAACAGCACAGGGGGCAATATATGGGAGGGGCACAGCACAGGGGGCATTATAAGTGTGGGGCACAGAACAGGGGGCATTGTATCATATAATGCCCCCCTGTGCTGTGCCCCTCACATATAATGCCCCCTGCGCTGTGCCACACATATAAATTATATGTGAGGGCACAGCACAGGGGGCATTATATGTGTGGGGCACAGCACAGGGGGGCATTATATGATATAATGCCCCCCTGTCCTGTGCCCCTCACATATAATGCCCCCTGTGCTGTGCCACACATATAAATTATATGTGAGGGGCCCAGCACAGGGGGCATTATATGTGAGGGGCACAGGACAGGGGGGCATTATATCATATAATGCCCCCCTGTGCTGTGCCCCACACATATAATGCCCCCTGTGCTGTGCCCCTCGCATATAATTTATATGTGTGGCACAGCACAGTGGGCATTATGTGAGGGGCACAGCACAGGGGACATTATATGTGAAGGGCACAGGACAGGGGGCCCCCCTGTTATGTGATCTTCACATATAATGCCCCCTGTGCTTTGCCCTGCAGACCCTCATTAAATATTCCCTTTTCTCTGACCCCCCCCCCCTCCTCCTAACAGTGGCGAATATCCTCTTTCCCTAATCCCCTGGACCCTGAGCATACCCTTACTTACAGTATGCAGGCCGCGGGGACGGGTCCTCCAGGCGTCGGCGCGATGATGTGACGTCATTGCACCGGCCTTTAGTGGATCTCGTCCCCGCAGCTCACACACTGTGCACAACGTGTGTGTAAGGTTAGTGAATGGTGGAGCTGGAGCTTACAGCTTCGGCTCCACCATGCTAGGGAGCGGGGGGGCAGCAATCTCGGGGGGGGGGGGGGGAATTGCCCCTTTGCCCCCCCCCTGGATCCGCCACCTCGTGGGAGGCGGTGTTTCAATTGCTCAGGGTCCTGAGGCAGACACTGTCGTGGAACACGAGGAGGACATCAGTGACGTGCACACATCTTTTGATGATGATGAAGCCGATCGCAATTGGGAGCCGGGTGCAAAAGCCGGGGCTTCATCATCATCAGGAGAAGAGTTTTGCTCTTTGTCTATGAGGCAGCCAGGCGGTAGCACGATTGGCAATCAGCGTGGTGGTGGCAGTAGTGGAAATTCAGGAGCCAAACGTGCCAGGGGGAGACCACCTGCTTCGCTGCAAGCTACCATTCAGGGAGGTAGTGGAACAGGGGTTCCTGGAGACGGTGCCAATAGCAGGGAAATAGTGCGAACCACGGGTGGGAAAATCAGCTACTCGGCGGTGTGGTTGTTCTTCATAAAGAATCCGGAGGACCTTAGCGTAGTCACATGCAAAATCTGTGGGCAGAAAGTGAAGTGTGGCCAGGGTCCCAATCTCGGCACCACGGCCCTGCGTCAACACATGATTCGCCACCATAAAGCAGCCTGGGATAACCGTGGCTCCGAGGTAGTGGTCCAAAGAAAGAAAACGGTCCAGCACTGGTTTGCAGGTAAAAACAGCTTCTTCTTTATTGGGACAAATCCAACAAGATAACATAGCCGACGCGTTTCGGACCTACACTTGGTCCTTAGTCATGGCATCAAGGTCCGAGGTAGTGGTCCAGCCTGCCGCATCACCCAGTGGCCATCAGCTCCCTCCGTCATCCAGCCAAGGCTCCACCACCTCAGCCGAAGGGAGCATTGTGTCAAACCATCCTTCTTGCGCTCCTGCTTCCTCCGCTCGTAGTCAGCCATTCCGCCAACAATCGATCGGCGAAGCCATGTCCAAGAGACAACAGTATGCGCCCACTCATCCAACGGCGCAGAAGTTGAATGTGCTCCTGTCCAAGATGCTGGTGTTGCAGTCCCTCCCTTTCCAACTGGTGGACTCTGGAGCTTTCAGGGAACTGATGGCTTGTGCCGAGCAGAGGCGGAGAGTCCCAAGCCGTCATTTCTTTGCGAAGAAGGCAGTACCAGCCCTGCATAAGTTTGTACAAGAGAAGGTGAGCCAGTCCTTGAGCCTGTCGGTGTGTTCAAAAGTGCACGGCAGCGCCGACGTGTGGAGCTGTAACTACGGGCAGGGACAATACATGTCTTTTACGGCCCACTGGGTAAATGTTGTTCCTGCACAGCCACAGCAGCAACTTGGACAGGTCACACCGCTTCCTCCTCCACGCTCTCGCTCCCAGGCAGTTGGTCCTTTTACAGTTTGCGCCTCCTCCTCCCCCGTGTCCTCGGCCTCCACTGCACATCCAAATCTTGGTGGCCCTTCATCGTACCACGTGTGTAGGGCACAGCGGTGTCAAGCCGTCCTTCACATAGTTTGCCTTGGCGAACGGAGTCACACAGGGGAGGAACTGCTAAAGTTCATTAGGGAAGAAATCCGAGTATGGCTTACTCCACAAAATCTGGAAATGGGAACCATGGTGACCGACAATGGGAAGAACATTGTGGCCGCGCTGCGACAAGGAAGTGGGAACCATTCGCCCTGCATGGCACACGTGTTCAATCTGGTTGTCAAGAAGTTCATCAAGTCTTCACCCCATTTGCAAGACGTCCTGACAATGGCAAGGAAACTGTGCATGCACTTCAGCCACTCGTACACTGCCAAGCACATTTTGCTTGAGCTGCAGCATCAGAACGGTATCCCACAACATAGTCTCATTTGTGATGTTGCCACATGTTGGAATTCCACCCTCCATATGTTGGACAGACTATACGAACAATAAAAGCCATCACAGATTTTTGATGATACAAGCAGATAGGAGTACTCCCCTGTGTAACTTCAATGTGAATGAGTGTCAGCTCATACGTGACACCTGCCGTTTGCTGAGGCCCTTTGAGGAAGCCACATTTTTTGTTAGTCGCTCCAATTACTCCATGAACGACGTAATTCCACTCCTACATTTACTCGAAAAAATTATTGAAAACATGGCTGGTCACGGCAATGGAGATGTTGCGCCTACATCAGAAGGCTACATGAGTCCTGTGGGGGATGAACTGGAGGAGGATGATGAGGGGCAGAGCGGAGCACAGTTTACGGTGGATGAGATGGCTGGTGTTTCTGGTCATTGGACAGGAGGGGAGGAGCAGGAGCAGCCAGAGGAGCTGGAGGGTTATTACGAGGGAGGCGAGACAGAGGACCCAGATACACCGTGGCAGTATGCAGTGGAGATGGAGGCAGGTAGTCCCAGTGAGTCACTGTCACAAATAGCACGATGCATGCTGAGTTGCTTGCGTAGTGACCCCCGAATTGTCAAAATTCGTCAGCGCGATGAGTTCTGGATCTCCACCTTATTAGACCCTAGCTACCGGCCCAGAATGGGGGCCTTTTTTACACCCACTGAGAGGGAGGACAAACTGACCTACTTCAGGGAGCTTCTACGTAGTCGGTTGGCCGATGCCTATCGGCCACATGGTCCATCCACTCGCAGGTCTGACTCGGGGGGCCCTCTGTGCTCACCTTCCACTGCCACGGCTGCTGGGGAGGGGAGGGGTGGCAGGAGCAGTACCGGCTCAATCAGCAGCAGCCTGAGTCTACAGTCGCTGATGAGTAGCATCCTTCAGCCGCATAGTGAAGCTACTTATCAGCAGCAGGTGGACATGGAGCAGGACCTGAACCAGCAGGTGGTGGCTTACCTCGACATGACCATGCCAACAACCGTTGAAGATCCGCTGGACTTCTGGGCAGCCAAACTCGATTTATGGCCACAACTAGCGGAGTTTGCCCTGGAAAAGCTGTCCTGCCCGGCCAGTAGTGTGCCATCAGAGCGGGTGTTTAGTTCGGCCGGGGCCATAGTCACCCCAAGGCAAACTCGTCTGTCCACTAAAAATGTGGAGAGACTGATGTTTGTCAAGACGAATCAGGGTTGGATCAGCCAGGATTTCCAGCCACCAATGACAGATGGGTCTGAGTAGATTGACTATGCTCCTACAACAAAATTTTCTCTATTGTGGTTGGTTATAAAACCCTCTGGGGCAGACCTGGGGATTGTACGGCCCGCTTGACACATACGGCCCTTTGATTGGCTCTGACCGGCCCGCGCTGATTGGGGGACAACTATGCTGCCTAATCTGGGGAACATCTATGCTGCCTAATCTGAGGGACAAGTATGCTCCTAATCTGGGTGACATCTATGCTGCCTAATCTGGGGGACAACTATGGTCCTAATCTGGGGGACAACTATGGTCCTAATCTGGGGGACATGTATGCTGCCTAATCTGGGGAACAACTGTGCTCCTAATATGGGGAAAACTGAAGCTACTGGCCTTGGGCCTATAATTTTTTGAAGTTTAGCAGTAGCTAAATACATGCTTAATGCAAATGTCAACATTGATCTTTAAATGTAAGGGGTTATGAAACCCTCTTGGGTAATGTGAATGACTGCTACAGACTCATTCTGTGTCTTTCACAAACTACTTGCCTCCCTAGTGCCTCAGGCCTTGGGCCTATAATTTTTTGAAGTTTAGCAGTAGCTAAATACATGCTTAATGCAAATGTAAACATTGATCTTTAAATGTAAGGGGTTATGATAACCCTCTTGAGTACTGCGAATGACTGCTCCAGACTCATTCTGTGTCTTTCACAAACTACTTGCCTCCCTGGTGCCTCAGGCCTTGGGTCTTAAATTGTTGGATGTTTAGCAGTAGCTAAATACATGCTTAATGCAAATTTCAACAATGATCATTAAGTTATCAGCGCTCTGCCAGGGCCTTCTCCTACCCCGCCTGGGCCCATCCGAGGACCTCACTAACCAACTCACTAACTAATCCAATCGCTTATAGCGACTGGCGGTGTGTACAAAGGGCAGGGACTTAATAAACGCCAGCTTATGACCCTCACTTACTGGTAATTCCTCGTTTTAAGATTAAATAATTGCAATCACAGATCTCTATCACAAACTGGTTTCAGCATGCAACACGCACCTGTCCTTGAAAGATAGAGAGACGCTAATCCGTTCAGTGGAGTGCTAGTGCGGCCCAGGACATCTGAGGCCATAACACACCTGTTATTGCTCGATCTCGCAATTGATCGGGCAAGGTAAGGGGTTATTAAAGCCTCTTGGGTACTGCTGAGGCCTACTCCTGACTGCTCCTGGTGCAATGTATGGGGTAATTAAACACTCTTGGGTAGTGTTATTGTTAAATTTACTGGTAATTCTATCAGTAATAAAATTGAATTTTGCAGAATGCTAACCGTTACACAACGGAACGCTTGTTGCGTGTTATTTTTTAATGAAAAAAATTTATAAATAGTTGGAGAGGGATTAACTCTGCTTAATCATTTTTGGCGAATAGAATCCTTTTGCCATCTGATTTTTTTTGAGACAGATGCACTTACACACATGTAATTTTTTTAACCAAATTTCAAACATTGTGTGGTTTATTACTTTTGAGAAGAATGTCTTTGGGTGGTCCACCATCCTGCCTTATAGAGTCTTCTGAACTGCTGTATATGTGCTTGTTTTTTTTAAAAAAAAGGTATTTTGTCCGACAATTTCGATAAAATTTTGCGTTTTTTTGGGGTGGATTGTGAAGCCCGGGTGACGGGTGTGTAGTGTGTACTCGTGCATCAGTCAACTCCAGTCTGTGTCCGTTAGGCAATATATGGGTTACTGATGCAGCAGAGGTGGGGTCTTGGTCTTGGAATTTCAATTATTTAAAAAAATTTGAACATATTGTGTGGTTTATTATATTATAGAAGAATGTCTTTGGGTGGTCCACCGTCCTGCATTATAGAGTCTTCTGAACTGCTGTATATGTGTTTGTTTTAACAAAAAGGTATTTTGTCAGACAATTTCGAAAACATTTTGCGTTTTTTTTGGGGTGGATTGTGAAGCCCGGGTGACAGGGGTGTAGTGTGTACTCGTGCATCAGTCAACTCCAGTCTGTGTCCGTTAGGCAATATATGGGTTACTGATGCAGCAGAGGTGGGGCCTTGGTCTTGGAATTTCAATTTTTTTTAAAAAAATGTAACATATTGTGTGGTTTATTATATTATAGAAGAATGTCTTTGGGTGGTCCACCGTCCTGCATTATAGAGTCTTCTGAACTGGTGTATATGCGCTTGTTTTTTAAAAAAAAAAAAGGTATTTTGTCAGACAATTTCGATAAAATTTTGCGTTTTTTTGGGGTGGATTGTGAAGCCCGGGTGATGGGTGTGTAGTGTGTACTCGTGCATCAGTCAACTCCAGTCTGTGTCTGTTAGGCAATATATGGGTTACTGATGCAGCAGAGGTGGGGCCTTGGAATTTCAATTATTTAAAAAGATTTTACATATTGTGTGGTTTATTAGATTATAGAAGAATGTCTTTGGGTGGTCCACCGTCCTGCATTATAGAGTCTTCTGAACTGCTGTATATGTACTTGTTTTAACAAAAAGGTATTTTGTCAGACAATATAAAAAAAATTGCGTTTTTTTGGGGTGGATTGTGAAGCCCGGGTGTGTACTCGTGCATTAGCCAACTCCAGGCTGTGTCTTTCAGGCAATCTATGGGTTACTGATGCAGCTGAGGTGGGGCCTGGGTCTAGGAATTTCAATTTTCTTATTTTTTATTCAACAATTGTGTGGTTCATTATTTTTGAGAAGAAAGTCTTTGGGTGGTCCACCGTCCTGCCTTATAGAGTCTTCTGAAATGTTGGATATGCGCTTGTGCTTACACAAAGTTGTAAATTTAAAAAAAAAATGTATACAATTTTGTTGATTTTTGGGCGGATTGTGAAGCCCTGTGTGTACTGGCGCATCAGCCAACTCCAGGCTTTGTCCTTCAGGCAATAAATGGGTTCCTGATGTCGCAGAGGTGGGGCCTGGGTCTGGGAATTTAATATTTTTGGATTGCGGGTGCTACAAAAAAAGATGGACACACCCTAATCCGTTCAGTGGAGCGCGCCTGCGGCCCCGGACATCTGGGGGCATAACACACCTGTTATTGCTCGATCTCAGGAGAAGGGGGTTCATCATCGGGAGAAGAGAGTTGCAGGTTGCCCTTGAGTCAGCAAGGCGGTAGCACGGTTGGCAGTCAGCGTGGTGTGGCAGTATTGGAAATTCTGGAGCCAAACGTGCCCGGGGGAGACCACCTGCTTTGCGACAGCTTACCTTCCGGGAGTTAGCGGGTTACCAGCACCGGTCGATGAAAGATAGAGACACGCTAATCTGTTCAGTGGAGCGCGCCTGCGGCCCCGGAAATCAGAGGGCATAACACACCTGGTATTGCTCGATCTCGCAATTGATCGTTCAAAGGTAGGGGGTTATTAAAGCCTCTTGGGTACTGCTGAGGCCTACTCTTGACTGCTCCTGGTGCAATGTATGGGGTAATTAAACACTCTTGGGTAGTGTTTTTTTTTTTTAATTTACTGATAATTTTATCAGTAATAAAATAGAATTTTCCAGAATGCTAATCGTTACACAACGGAACGCTTGTTGCGTGTGATTTTTTTATGAAAATTAAAAAAAAAAAATACGGACAGGGATTAACTCTGCTTCATCATTTTGGGCCAAAAAAGTCCTTTGGTGACAGATGCGCTTACACACATATTGAATTAGTTTTTGTAAAAAAATTTCAAACATTGTAAGGTTTATTATTTTTGAGAAGAATGTTTTTGGGTGGTCCACCGTCCTGCATTATAGAGTCTTATGAACTGTTGGATATGCGCTTGTTCTTACACAACGGTATTTCATAAAAAAAATTCTAAAATGTTGTTGTTTTTTGGAGGGGATTGTGAAGCCCGGGTGTGTACTGGTGCATCATCCAACTCCAGGCTGTGTCCTTCAGGCAATATATGGGTTCCTGATGCCGCAGAGGTGGGGCCTGGGTCTTGAAATTTCAAATTTTTGGATAGCGGGTGCTACCAATGAGAAATCTTTGACAAAATTTCATATATTGTGTTGGTTTTTTGGGGGGGGGGGGGTTGTGAAGCCCTGGTGTGTACTCTTGCATCAGCCAACTCCAGGCTGTGTCATGCAGGCAATATATGGGTTACTGATGCCGCAGGTGTGGGGCCTGGTTCTGGAAATTTCACATTTTTGTATAGCGGGTGCTACCAATGAGAAATCTTTGACAAAAATTTCATATATTGTGTTGGTTTTTGGGGGGATTGTGAAGCCCTGGTGTGTACTCTTGCATTAGCCAACTCCAGGCTGTGTCATGCAGGCAATATATGGGTTACTGATGCCACAGGGGTGGGGCCTGGTTCTGGAAATTTAAAATTTTTGGATAGCGGGTGCTACCAATGAGAAATCTTTGACAAAAATGTCTCATTGTGTTGATTTTGGAGGGGGGATTGTGAAGCCCTGGTGTGTACTGGTGCATCAGCCAACTCCAGGCTGTGTCCTACAGGCAATATATGGGTTACTGATGCCGCAGAGGTGGGGCCTGGGTCTGGAAATTTCAAATTTTTGGATAGCGTGTGCTACCAATGAGAAATCTTTGTCAAAAATTTCATATATTGTGTTGTTTTTTGGGGGGGGGATTGTGAAGCCCTGGTGTGTAGTGTACTAGTGCATCAGCCAACTCCACGCTGTGCCATTCAGCCACTAAATGGTCTCCTGACACTGATGCCACCACCAGGCTCTGTCATTGTGCTGCTGTGCGGCAGTGATTCTAAGAGCGATGCCGGTAATCTGCATGCTATTCTGAATAACAGTATTATTTCACTACCCCAGCATACTCCATATGCGTTTTAGGACACAGCAAAGTGTTCTATACCCCTATAGAGGCTGTATGTAGGCTAGAAATAGCCTTTTTTAACATTGATTCGCCGTGAATAAATTCGGATCGAAACAAACTTTTCGGGAAAATTCGGCGAATCGGCCGAATCGAATTTTTGAAAAGTTTGCTCATCTCTAGTGACTACATATGGGAACAGCATATTGATGGGTAAGATGACACAAAGAGATCTCCATTCTATTTTCTAACAAAATTGCACCATGGATCCCATGTTTTATGATAACTGCTGACAGATCTATCAACCTTGTGTGAGAGCTCCTCGAAGGTACAGATCTGGTCCACTTTGTCCCGCCTTTCGCCTAGAGACGGGGGTACGGATTGCAGCCACTTCAAGGGGATCAATGACTTTGCAGCGGCGAGTAAATGGGTAACCAAGTTGTCCCTACTTGGTGTGTAAGAGGTTAACGGGCAACCAAGTAGCACACCCTCATGAGTCAGGGGAAATAAACAACCCACAATCTGTGAGATAGAGCGCTCAATGTTCTTCCAGTATACGGTGATGAGTGGACAGGTCCACCAAATGTGTAAATGTGAGCCTACGGCAGAGTGACATCTCCAGCAGAGGTTCCAGAGCTTGTGTGCATGTAGGAAGTCAGGCGTCCTGTACCACCTAGAGGATAATTTGTATTGAGATTCCTGTAGTCTCACGCACCTCGAGAAACCCCTACTATGTTTCAAGATGAACTCAGATTCATCCTGTGTAAATGAGCGTTTCAATTCCTGTTCCCAAGAGTGTAAAAAGTTTGGCTTCGAGGTACAAGAGGTATTTGAGAGGGTTTTCAATAGAGTAGAGATTTTCCTCGCCTTAGGGGAGGGTGAGCCCAGGGATTTCTCAAAGTCGGTGAGAGGTCTCAAGGGGCAGAAGTCCTTCATAAATTTCTTGAAACAATCTCTAAAGTGTGTTGTGTGTAGGAAGGAGAAAGTAATGTCGGGGAAAAGAACCCTAATACCTGAGTCATCTGGAGTCCATCCGTCCGAGAACAATTGTGAAATGGGTATAGAGGAGATTTTCTTCCAAACATCCCGAAATTCTGGAATATCTCTTCCCACAGCCACAGGTATAAGATGTGAGGGTAGAAGTGGAGACATAGAAGGGGAAAGAGAAGGAAGTGAGGAGCGGGAGACTGAATGGATGCCTTCTAATAATAAATTCCTACCGCTTCTTTTGGACGTGCCAGAGCGTTTTGGGGGGAACCAGATGTCCCTGAGGAGATCATTGTCATGGGACATTGGGGGCAACTCTGAGTCAATTGAGGATAATGGGAGGGGTTTCACTATATCCATCCACCTACGTAATTGAATAGTTTTGTAAATATTCTCCACATGAGGCAAGCCTATGCCTCCATGTTCTCCTCTACGTGAAAGCATGGAGTATGCAATACGCGGGTGTTTGTGTTTCCACAAGAATGCTGAGAATATACTTCTGATTCTGGAGAAAAAGTGAGCCGGCAGAGAAATTGGGAGCATTTGTAGCTTATATGTAATTTTTGGGAGAATATAGCAATTTAACAGGTTCTTGTGGCCTAACCAGGAAATTAAACGAATGTCGTACTCTGCTAGGGTTAATTTGATTTCTTCGAGGAGGGGTTTCAAATTGAGGTCGTATAGCTTTGTGATGGAATTGGGGATATGAACTCCTAGGTATTTTAGAGACGAATTAGCCCACGGGAAGGGGGTGAGGGAACCAATGCGCTTGGCGGCTAATTTAGAAAGAGAAATGTTTAACAATTCTGATTTGGATACATTGACCTTGAAATTTGAAAGTCTCCCAAAATCACTGAATAAGCTAGAGAAACAGGGCAGTCTCTCCTCAGGGTTGGTAATGTGGAACAACAGATCATCTGTAAACACTAGTACCATGAGTTCACCTCGTGGTATTGGAAAACCTCTTATTTCCACAGATTGACGGACCCTCTGCAACAGAGTCTCAACCGTTAGTATAATAAGTGTAGGAGAGAGAGTGCAGCCCTGTCCCATTCGTGATCTGGAAAGGCTGGGATATGCTATCATTCACAAGCAGGGAGGCATAAAGCTGAGCATAAAGTGACATTATGGCAGATAGGAATTGGGGGGGAAACGCAAATTTCTCTAGGGTTGCCTCCATAAAGGACCAGTTGACTCTGTCAAAGGCCTTCTCGGCGTCAATGCTGTGGTTTGTTCCCTGGATAGCACCTAATAGTCTCAGGGTGTCTCAGGGTGTCTCAGGGTGTTGGTCCTACCCTCCCTCCCAGGTACAAAGCCTGATTGTTCCGTGCCAATTAAGTGGGGGAGAATCTTTTTTATCCTAATCAGGGTAACATGTGCTTCTTGGGCTTGTTTAGGTAGTGATTTGCACTGAAAAAGCGAAGAGCACATCGCCGTAAGGTGGGGGTAAAGAATGTCAAAGAACTTGGGGTAGTAAGCAAGGGGCAGCCCGTCAGGCCCGGGGCTCCTTCCAGAAGGGAAGGAAGCTACAACATTTTTTATTTCAAACTGAGTTATAGGAGCCAAAAGCGAGGAGCACATGGGAGGTCTAGATTATTAAGAAATCTTGGGTTTCTTTTCGAGCTGCAGAGCTCAATTTTTGGAAGGCCTCTGCTATGGCAGGAGTCTCGGAAAGCAACCTACCATTAGTGTCTTTGATGGTATGTATGTGTTGTTTAAGTCTTGCCTTTTTTTTTATCAGAGAGAACATTAGTTTTCCACCCTTGTTTCCGTGGGCGTAAATACGGTGTCTATGGTGGAGGTATGATTAGGCAGATTTGTAGGCTAACAACTGGGAGAGGGAAAGTCGGAGAGATTTTAGTTCATCTAGAAGGGGTTGTAATGTGCTCCTTTTGTGTTTTCTCTCAATTTGCCAAATCTTATTCAATAAGTCATCAACTTCCCTCCGCCTTTCCCTCTTTATTCTAGATCCCCATGATATGAAGACTCCCCTTATGAAGGCTTTATGGGCCTCCCAAACCATCGGGGGGTCAGGGCCTGAGGTGGCATTCAACGTGAAATAGGAGGTCAATTGTGAGTGAATGTCAGCCGAGGCAACAGGATGATCAAGTATACTTTCATTCAGTCTCCAGCGCCAAGAAATGGGGGAAAACGAGGAGAAAGAGAGAGATAAAGAAATGGGAGCGTGGTCAGAGAGGGTTATAGAGTCGATACCTGTAGCTGTGAGAATCGGAAGAAGGGAGGAGTGCACCAGAAAGTAGTCCAACCTGTGGTAGGATTCATGGACCGAGGAGTAGTGGGTGTAGTCTCGGACGGATGGATTCATCTGCCTCCAGGAGTCTGTAAGGGACAAAACAAAGAGTTTAGAGTGAAGTTTAGCTAGAGCTTTCTGAGGTGTGGCTGAGCGGGAACGTGAGGTATCCAGAATGGGATTCAGAGTTGTGTTAAGGTCACCTCCTAGGACAATTGGTCCCTCAGCAAAGAGCTTAAGGTCATCCAAAGTATTCAGTAATCAGGGAACTTGTTTGTGGTTTGGTGCATAGATATTAGCTAGGGTCAATTTGGTAGAAGAGATCTGAACTCTTAGGAAGAGGGCTCAGCCCTCCGGATCAGAGTAAGTGTGTAGAACCTTGATAGGACAAGTTTTGTGGATAGCAATTGATACACCCCTGGAGGCAGAGGAAGAACTGCAGGAGTGGTACCAGTGAAAGAAGTGCCTATGTGGTAGGTAGGGAACCTTATTTAGCTTAAAATGTGTTTCTTGGAAGAAAATGACAATTGGTTGCAATTTGCGTAATACACCGAGAACATGGTAGCGATTGTTAGAAGTGTTTAAACCCCGGACATTGAATGAGACAAATTTAATGTCAGACATACTGAGCGATAGTAGAGTCTGCAAAAACCAATGTAGGCAGTAAAGAGTGAATATGTGTTCCAAAAAAATAGAAGGAGATGCAATACATATGTAGAAGTGTGGGAGAGAGATTGTAGAGACAAGAGGGGGGGGGGTGAAGGGGGATGGGAAGGAGGTAGGAAATTAATGAATGAATGAGCGAATGAAAGCGAAGAGGGAAAAGGGAAAGGAAAGGTCGTGTAGTGAAGTAAAGAAATCACCGATGTGACAGGCGGGGGGAGAGTGTAGTTCGGTGTAAGTACGAACTATCCTAGTCTGTGAGAACACCAGCCCGTGCCCATAGAAGGGTGACAGGCAAGGTATAGAAGAGTGGGGGAAGAGGAGGCATATGGAGGAGTGCGTACTGGTAGTGTTAGGAGAGACTGGTTGGGGAAGTTATGTGCAAGTGGGACCAAACTAGTAAAAACATAATCAAGAAAAGGATAAGATCGGAAGGGTAGGTGTAGTGTGCTCTTGGGTCAAGAGGGTAAGGCAATAACAGGGAGGTAGGAGGGAGAATATAAGAAAGAAGAAAGCATGAGAGGAAGGGAGAAGTATGATGTGAGAGTGCTGTGAGTTAGAGGTAGAGAGAGGGTGCTGCTCGGTGTATGAGCTCAATTAAGACATAATAAGCATGATAAAGTTAGCAGTTCCACAAAGGAAAAAAATGTGAATAGGCCGCTCATAGAAAAGCCTATCATACCTGTAAGCACTACTGAGCCCACACCCATTAGTGAAGCTGCATGAGGGGGGGTAGGGGAATAGGACAGGGTGGGGGGGAGGGAAAATGAAAGTATGGAGTGGGAGAGAAGAGGGGGGAGGATAAGGAGCAAAACAAGAAATGAGGAGGGTGGTCAAGTGATGGGTGAAGGTGGGGAAGGGGGGGTAGGAGGAGTGAGGGGAAGGGGGGGAGGATCAGGGGAAAAGGAGTCAGGGAGATTCAGTGAAGAGAGGAGCACAACAGTTGCATGTACCAATGATTCCAAATGCGAGTATAAGTAATCCAAATCTACATCAAAGGTAAGTGACAGCATCCTATCTGATCTTACTGATAAGCTACAAAAAGGACTCTTGACTTCTTAGATTGGAAGGAATAATGAGACCATCACAGATTCAGGTAAAGCTATCAATGGGAGGGGGGGGGGGGGGTGAAAGTCTTGGGCTCTGCCCCTGAAAGTCTCTGAATAGTCCAATAATGGCCGGTTCAGCTCCCGACTCACAGGGCATGTAACAAGGTTGCAAGTAGTAAGATGAGAAAGCTATGGACGGGCAGCATAGTCTCAACAGGGGTGCAAACAAAACAGTAACAGTCATCTGTGAGAATAACTTACTCCGGGAACGTTACCCCACAGTCCAGGAGGATCGTAGACACAGGATCAGTGTCATGGGAGAGCAGGAGTTCTCAAAACTGAAACCACACTTCAGGTGCGTCAGCGGCTCAACAGGTCATCAGTGGAAAGAGAAACTTCCTACATCGCATCAACAAAGTGTGGAGGGATCTTTGGGCTGGGTTTTCTTGGCTTTAGGAGACTTACCCCGCGAAATCTGCTTCCAGTCCGCAACCTTAGGCAGTGGAGAAAGGGGTTGCAAGTCTGCAATAGGTTAACAGGAGGGGACCTCCATAGGCTTAATGTCCAGGGCTTTCCATGCTGACGACAAATCCTCCGGTATGCGGATAACTATCTTGCGCCCCCCTTTAGTCACGGACAGACCAAAGGGAAAGAGCCAGGTATATGGCAGGTTCTTTTCTCGCAGTTGTTCCAGTAGTGGTCGCATTAGCCTGCGTTTAGCTAGCGTAGTCGGAGCAAGGTCCTGGAACAGAGCGATCTCCGCTTCTCCATAGTGAATGGGCCGCTTCTCCCGAGCAGACTGGAGTATAGCTGCCGTATCATTGAAGGACAGCAGGCCACAAATAACGTCCCTCAGGGGGTCGGTCGGTTTAGGTTTTGGCCTCAGGGCCCTATGGATCCTTTCTATGACCACCAGCTGTGCTCTCTCTCTCCCCAGCAGCCGTGCAAAGATCTCCAGAGCGATTTTTCTCAAGGAATCTGGTGACCACGAATCCAGCAGGCCCTTGAGACGAATATTCCGCCTTCTGCTGTGATTCTCTTGATCTTCTATCAAGGTAAGTGCATTATTCACCTGCATTTCAAATAGCTCAGTCCTAGTGGCGTGTGCCTCGGAGTGCGCAGTGAGTTCAGCAAGCGATGTTTCCAGGGCCTCAGTACGGAAGCCAATCGCATGGACTTCTGTTTTAATATCAGTTCGGCCAGAACTGGTTTAATGGCTTGGTTGAGTGCCTTTTTCATGAATGACTTCAAGAACTGCTGGGTCACTGTACCAGGTGAGGCGGTATCTCCTTCACTGTCCGAGTCACAGTCCTCTCCGGAGTTTTGCGCCTCAATATCCTTGGGCGCCATCTTGAAGAGCCTCGCAGGGGAGAGAGAGGTCTTTCTTTTAAAGAATTTGGCGACATCAGCTTGTTGTTTGCTGCGTTTGGGTGAATCCTCTTATTCCCCAGGGTTAAATTTACCGATTTTGCCCATTCCTGATAAGATAGAAGTGGTATTATAGGCACTGGGCTGGTGTTAAACTGGAGAGCTAGCAGCTCATGCGTCTGGCTCAGTCTGTGGCTAGGCTCCGCCCCCAGTGAACTTATCTTGACAAGTCTGCCAGGCACAATGCTTAAACGTTGCAATAAACCTGTAACAACAAAAGTGTGTTAGTGCACTACTGTCAGTTCGTCTGGCGACCAAGTCTGGTTAAAGTTTTTCTGTACACAAAGTTACTTAGACAGCTTTCTTTCTGGCAATTTTCCCATTCTCGCCTATCAGGCTGGGCCCTAGGTTGTGAGATGAACCTGGGGTTGCGAGACTGGGCCCCTTGCATGGGGTCAACATGGGTGCTCCATGAGACATGGGACAAACGGGAAGTAGTAATGGTTGGACTGACTGTAACCACTACTTGTACTGCAGCGGCTTACGCCACTGAGGGATTACTTGTTGGTGCCTGCTGATCCAGCCAAACCTCCGCCACTGCAGGAGTGGGTCGAGGAACTTGAGTTGGTGCCCGCGGGTTAGGCCAAACCTCCTTGACAACTAGAGTAGGCCTGGGTACTTTTGTGGGTGCCCATTGGTTAGGCCAAAACTCCTGTCCCTTAGGAAAAGGCCTGAGCACATGTGTACAGGAACTTTGACGCAGATACAGGGGATCCATCGCTGAGGGATCTGTTGGCTTGGACAAGTGTGGTGGAGCCATGGCAAGCTTCTCGGGAACTCCTGTGGATGCCTGTAGACCCGGCCTCAGCTCTTTGGCTGTTAGAGTGGGCCGGATCAGGCCCCCGGGCAATTGGTTTAGCATCTTGACTTCATGGACGTAGGCATCTTGGAGAGGGTAGATAGATTGACAGGCCTTTTCAATGTTTAGGCCTATGCTGCCTGGAATCTGTTAACAAATTCCTTCAGGACATTTGTTTGCACCTCTCGGATCAGGATTTCCATCATCTTTTTGTGGAGCTGACAGACTTGTTGATACTGGGCAGGGGATGTCTTCTTGCCCTGATTGTTGCACTTCTTTAGGAATGCAGTACAGCTGAGACAGAGAATGTAGCCATCTGCGGTCTGTGTGGCTAAATGGGCTTTAATCCTGGGACACCATTTTTTCCTCATGGCTAAGCCTCTCGGCAAACTAAGGGTTACTGGCCCTTTAAGAGACTTAGTGTGAGGCTGCAGCGGTCTGGAGCAAACTCGCTGGGACCTCCCCTTAGGGTACAAGTCTTTAGGGGTACTGCTGGGCACTAAAGGGTAAATACAGGGGCCCCCTGGTATCAGCGACTTACTTCTTTCAGCTGTGGATATTTGCAGAGTCTGCGCTGCGGCGGGTGCAGAAAAAGGACATTAGCCGAACGTAGCAACCGGGACTCGTTGCACGGCTGCGTCCAGGGATCTTCCTGCTTTGGTTCCCTCGGCAATGGGTTTCAGTTCCATCTTGGGACTCCCGGTGCACATAGATCGCTGTGACTCTTACTGCTCTCTGCCAGCGCTTCTGTTAGACTGAAGAGGTTGGGCTCCGCTTCGCCTTTTATATTGGTCTTCAACAAGATGGCCACTGTATGGAAGGACGTCATCAGCGGGGCTTGGGACCGGAAGCGACTTAGAGGTGCATCCTCTTCATCCGCCCCCCTGGCAGCAAGGGGCGGACCTTTCAAGTTCCACTTTGGGCTGGACACTACAACATGACCTCAACGCCCGGGGGCAGGACGCTGGCTCTGGCGGGAATCTTTGATGCAGCTCACGACCATCAAGTTAACCCTTGCAGGTACAGCAGCCTTTTTGGCGCACAACATGGCCTCCGGCCTAACTTTGCACATTGGGGATTTAACTCTTGCAGGTTTCTTGACAATAGACATTACAGTATGCTTCACCTCCCCCTCTACTTTTTCAGCGACACGGTAAAGACACATTTCAATAACACAATCCCGTACACTTTCGTGTTGAACACTTTTTCGCAACTGCATGTGATTTTTCACTTGGACACAGTTCAGACTGGGGGGGGGGAGTACTTGCGGTATAATTCTTATGGCACACACCCGTATCTTGATAACGGTGACTTGACGGTGGAGTGGTTAAGGCACACACCCGTATCCTGTTCGTGATGCCAAGATTGTGGTGACCCACGGTGATAGCAGGACCACGGGGTGTAGAGGTGTAGGTGGAAGGGGCAAGATGGTATTAACCCCAAGGGGCAAGGTGCTATTAACCCCTAATGACTTGAATCTTGACTAGACTGTAGATAGTGACAGCAAACATAGACTTGACTTACTGGAATGACTGTAGATTTGAGGCCTTCCAGGTACTGGACACTAGCACTGAGATCTCTGGTGTTTGCTGGTCCCAGTAAAGTGATGATGGTAGAAAAGCAAGAATTGTAATGGCTGTCCCCTTATATAGAGGGGGGGCTTAGCCAAAGCTCATTGGTCAAGCTGCGGGTCATGTGTTAAACTGGTGCCCTCTGTGTCACATGTGATAACATAAACATAACATGCGACATTTCACAGATCCTTTAGACATTTACTGGAGTCCTCCAAAGGTCCGTTATACTGACTATACATTGACATACTGACTATGATCCTATTACATTAAATAACACTATAATAACAGAAGGGGAGACACAGCAGGGGAGCCTCCAGGTCAGCGAGGGACTAAACCTGACAGGGCCTAAGTGTAATACAGGACCATGTACATCACAAAAGTACTCACCGGCTGGTGTTGTACTCAGATACTTTTCTAAGTGTACTGTAGCGCATTTTTCTGCCCTCATAAGCGCCTACCACATACGCACATCTAAGTAGTGTACTATTTTGTACCTGTTAATCTGTCAAGGACCTAGATACTTTGAAAGGACAGCCAAAAGTAATCACCGGCTGGTGTTTTACTCCAATAAGTTTTTTTGAGCCTACTGTACCACATTTTTCTGCCCTCTTTGTTCCACAACAAATGGTCTGCTGGTTATACTAGTCTGTAGGCGGTATAATACATACCCAGCAGTCCATTCCTAATAGTCTGTGAGAGAGTGCAATTTTGGGTTTAGTACACAGTGTGCTGCAGCACTGTTGTGTAATACTGGTGTTGTGCAAAAATACGTATTTTTAAGCGTACTGTAGCACATTTTTCTGCCCTCTGTTAACCTGTTGGGGACGAAGGGCGTATGCATACGCCCTTGCGGTCTGGTACTTAAGGAGGAAGGGCGTATCCTTACGCCAGTGGGAATTTCACCGGGGTGACTGCTGATATTTTTCAGCAGGCACCCCGTGCAAATGCCCACGGGGGGGGGGGGGTCATTAGACCCACCCATGTCAGCGATCGGCGCAAATCACAAGTGAATTCACACTTGCAATTTGCGCCGATTCCGGGTCATTACGGGTCTATGGTGACCCGGTGACCCGGAATATAAGGGGGATCACGGTTGTCTAAGACACCCACGATCCCCCTGAAGCGATAGGAGTGAGGTGGCAGGGGTGCCACCCCTCCTATCCCTGCTATTGGTGGTCTAGACGCGACCACCAATAGCAGATCGGGGGCGGGAGGGCTTTACTTTCGTTTTCCCCGTCCTGCCCACCCACAATAGGCCGGGCAGAAAGGGGATAACGAAGAGGACCGGGCGCCGACGTCCACTTACCCGTCCGGAGGCTGCGGAGCGACAGTGATTGGTGGGCGGCGACGGAGATCTGCGGGCTGCGGGTGGCAGAAGAGGACGGCTCCCTGGATGAGACGGAAGCCGGTGAGTTGCCTAGCAACATCTAGAGGGCTACAGTCTGAGACCACTATAGTGGTTTCTAGACTGTAGCCCTCCAGATGTTGCAAAACTACAACTCCCAGCATGCCCAGACAGCTGTTTGCTGTGTGGGCATGCTGGGATTTGTAGTTTTGCAACATCTGGAGGTCTACAGTTTAGAGACCACTGCACAGTGATCTCTATACTGCCCTCTAGATCTTGCAAAACTACAACTCCTAGCATGCCCACACAGCTGTTTGCTGTCTGGGCATGCTGGGAGATGAAGTTTTGCAACATCTGGAGGTCCACAGTTTGGAGATCACTGTTCAGTGGTCTCTAAATTGTAGCACTCCAGATGTTGCAAAACTGCAAATCGCAGCATGCCCAAACAGCTGTCTCGGCATGCTGGGAGTTGTAGTTGCGTACCTCCAGCTGTTGCATAACTACATCTCCCAGCATGCCCTTCTGTGATCAGTACATGCTGGGAATTGTAGTTTTGCAACAGCTGGAGGCACACTGGTTGGAAAATACTGAGTTAGGTAACAGAACCTAACTGAAGGTTTTTCAACCAGTGTGCCTCCAGCTGTTGCAAAACTACAACTCCCAGTGGTCTGTCAGTACATGGTGGGAGTTGTAGTTTTGAAACAGCTGGAGTTTTGGGGTCACATGTGGGGAGGTCCACTGTTCTGGCACCACGGGGGGGCTTTGTAAATGCACATGGCCCCCGACTTCCATTCCAAACAAATTATCTCTCTAAAAGCTCAATGGCGCTCCTTCTCTTCTGAGCATTGTAGTTCGCTCGCAGTGCACTTGACGTCCAAACATGGGGTATTTCCATACTCAGACGAAATGGGGTTACAAATTTTGGGGGGCATTTTCTCCTATTACCCCTTGTAATAATGTAAAATTTGGGGAAAAACCAGCATTTTTGTGAATTTTTTTTATTCATTTACACATCCGACTTTAACAAAAAGTTGTCAAACACCTGTGGGGTGTTAAGGCTCACCATACCCCTTGTTACGTTCCTTGAGGGGGGTAGTTTCCATAATAGTGTGCGATGTGGGGGGGGGGTTGCTGTTCTGGCACCATAGGGGCTTCCTAAATGGGACATGCCCCCCAAAAACCATTTCAGAAAAACTCACTCTCCAAAATCCCATTGTTGCTCCTTCCCTTTTGAGCCTTCTACTGCGCCCGCTGAACACTTGACATACACATATGAGGTATTTTCTTACAAATTTTGAGAGGATTTTTTTCCTTTTACCCCTTGTAAAAAAATCAAAAACTCGGTCTACAAGAACATGCGAGTGTAAAAAATTAAGATTTTGAATTTTCTCCTTCACTTTGCTGCTATTGCTGTGAAACATGTAAAGGGTTAATACACTTACTGAATGTCATTTTGAATACTTTGAGGGGTGCAGTTTTTATAATGGGGTAATTTATGGGGTATTTCTAACCAGAAGACACTTCAAATCCACTTCAAACCTGAACTGGTCCCTGAAAAATTCAGATTTAGAAAATTTAGCGAAAAATTTGAAAATTGCTGCTGAACTTTGAAGCCCTTTGATGTCCTCAAAAAGTAAAAACATGTCAACTTTATGATGGAAACATAAAGTAGACATATTGTATATGTGAATCAATATATCATTTATTTGGAATGTCTATTTTCCTTACAAGCAGAGAGCTTCAAAGTTAGAAAAATGCTAAATTTTCAAAATTTTCATCAAATTTTTTAATTTGCCACTAACATAAAGTAGAATATGTCACACAAAAAACAATCTCAGAATCAAATATATAAGTAAAAGCATCCCAGAGTTATTAATGCTTGAAGTGACAGTGGTAAAATTTGCAAAAAATACTCCTGTCCTTAGGGTCATAATGGGCTCCGTCCTCAAGGGGTTAAAGGGCCAGTGCTCATTTAGTCAAGGGTCTACACCTGTACCCTGGTCCTTAAATATCAGATTCTCCCCTGTTTCCCTACCAGATCTTTGGTTGTCTATTGCCATCGTGAAAGTGTCTCTGTTACTGTGTACGTGTTCCTTGCTGCCTTTGCCAGATGTCTCAGATCTTCCCACCATCGTGGCTCAACAGTCGCAGCAGTTAGCCCGTCAGGCGCAACAACTGAATCAACTCACTGCCATGGTGTAACAGCTTCTTGCCGCTCAGCAGCAACAACAGCAGCAGCAACCACCTGTTCCTGAGCCTCTTCCTGTGTCTGCAGCTTCTCTTGGGACCAAGCTTCGTTTGTCCTTGCCTTCTAAGTATGACGGAGATCCCGAGCTGTGTAGAGGCTTTGTGACTCAGTGTTCTATCCATCTTAAACTCATGGCGGATCTGTTCCCGACGGAGCATGCTAAAGTGGCATTTGTGGTCAGTCTACTGTCTGGAAAAGCTTTGGCCTTGGCTACTCCTCACTGGGATCGTACAGATCCGGTCTCTTTGAACCTGTCAGCCTTCCTTACAGAATTCCGCAATGCATTTGAAGAACCCGCGCGAGCCTCCTCTGCCGAGACGGCTCTACTCAACCTCTGCCAAGGGAACTCTGCACTCTTGCCTCTGAACTTTCTTGGACACGACGAGGCCTTGTGTGCTACCTTTAAAAAAGGACTTTCCTCCCGAATCAAGGATGCTCTCGCTACACGAGATTCTCAGACTAACCTGTGTGAACTTATCCATTTGGCCACTCAAATAGATGTGCGTTTTGCAGAGAGGCAGGAAGAACTTCCTTTGGAAAAAGAACCTGTCCGAACATGGCGATTACCTCATCTGGCACCCGTGTTCTAACATCCACCTACACTGTCTACTTTGCCTCCTGCTGAAGAGGCTATGGAAGTGGACCGTTTTCACTTAATGCAGCAGGAAAAATCCCATCGACACAATGAGAATTTGTACCTATATTGCGCCAGTCCAGAGCACTTTCTCAAAGACTGTTCTATATGTCCTCCGCGTCCGGGAGAATTCTCTCAACTTGGACAAGTTGGAGTGGCTTCCTTAGATGTTATTATTACCTCTCCTCGCTTGACCACCCCGGTTCAAGTATTTTCCTCTGCCAAGTCATCTTTTATCGCTTCTGCTTTTTTGGACGTTGGTTCCGCTGGCAACTTTATTGGTGCCTCCCAGGTCCATAAACACCGTCTTCCAGTGTCTCGTCTTGCCAAGCCCTTCTACATCTCTTCTGTTAATGGACAAAATGTGAACAGTAAGGTGCAATTTCGCATGGAACCCCTCGACATGCATGTAGGAAAAAATGTAGTTCTATGTGCTACCACATTGTACTTCAGAGCTTCTGCTTGGTCTTCCTTGGTTTCAACGTCATTCTCCCCATCTCGACTGGAAAACCGGTGAAATCACTTGTTGGGGACAATATTGCCAAGATCACTGTCTTGTTCCCCCTGTGTTATCTTCTGTGACATAAAGTCTTGAATTGGGGACATTCTTTATTGTCAGTTGATCATGCTAGTGCCTTACAGCTTTTGCCCATTCTGGCCAGACAGAGCGTGTCCTGCCAGAGCACGGATGTTACAGTACCCGCCCCTGGCGGGGCTGGGATTCGCATGGCAGGATGCGCCCGCATGCGAATCCCAGCCCGTTACTCACCTCCCTGTCCTCGCAGCCCCGGTGCGCGTGCCCCCGCCTCCTAGGGCGCGCACGCGCCGGAGCTCATGCTCTTAAAGGGCCAGTGCTCATTTAGTCAAGGGTCTACACCTGCACCCTGGTCCTTAAATATCAGCTCCTCCCCTGGTTCCCTGCCGGATCTTTGGTTGTCTATTGCCATAGTGAAAGTTCTGTGTCTCTGTTACTGTGTACCTGTTCCTTGCTACCTTCATACCCTGCACCTGTGTTCCTGCCCTGATCTACTGCCATCTTGCTATGTCCTGCCAGTCTCCTTCTGTGCCACGCCACCTCCCAGCTACCTGTGTAGGGGTAGCGACCTGGGTGCTGCCTGCCGCTGCAAGACCATCCTGCTTTGGTGTCTGGTGAAAACAAGCGGCACCTTGGCACGGCTCACGTCATCATCCACACAGGCCAAGAGGATCCACCACCTGCCGTGACCATAACACCTATGCATTTTCTTGCACGTTTTCCTTTTCTGTATTTATTTGCATTGCCCATCACCATTTAACCTCTTAAACATAAATTAGACAAGTTATTTTTTTAAATGTAATTTTTTCTTTTTCACAAAAGTAAAGTTTAATTTGGCCAATGAAAGTTAAGTTAAGTATTATTTTCTTACTGTTTAGAGCCGGCATAGGCCACCTTCGGCACTGCAGATGTTTTGGACTACATCTCCCATAATGCTTTGGCAGCATTTTGACTGAAAGAGCATCATGGGAGCATCATTGAGCTGGCCCCTGGCAGAAAAGGATGACCCTCCTGCATTTCTAAAAATTTCCCAGCAAGATTCAGGTAAAGGCACTGCACCATAGTGAGGTGAGAACTATAAGACAGGGACCCAACGAAAAGACTGATCCAGCACCTTGATAAATGGTTAGAGCTTGATAAAAGTGTACAGGTAGGAACATCTCAGAACATCATACGCGTTTCTGGTGCATGCACGCCATTCGAACGAATGTTCTGAAATGTTCCTACCTGTGCGTTTTTAGATGCGCATTCCAGAATAAAGCTCTAACCGTTTATCCAAGCGCTGGATCAGTCTTTTCCTTGGGTCCGAGTTGTGCACAGGCTAGGTGCAGGATCTGGCGGTGGAGGTAAGCTGAATCGTTTGCTTACAGTTGCACTTACAGAGAACTACAAGACACCCTGCTTACAATGGTTGGCCCAAAGGGATGTTATATACTCATAGCTATAACTATATAATCATATGTTATATAATATAACAAACCTAATATCATGTTAGCAACATCATGCAAGCTTTATCAAATTCCAAATATCCACAATTTTTAAACTGGTGGAGCAATGGGACAGATGTATCATTATAGTGATACCAGTTTTGCAAAGCGATGTTTGAGCAGAATGTGACATTTTTGTATCTATGCCACTTTATTTCAGATGTGCTACTGAGTTTAAGAAAAAGTGGGAGTTTTTTATACCATGCACCATAAATCAACCTGTTGAAAAAGCACATTGAATATGATCCACTCTGTACTAGAGAAGGCTGTAAAGTACCCCGGTAATGATAAATCTTCCCAATGCCTCTTTGTGGAACAGTGCAAGTGTTCAGTAGTGGATTGGAAGTGATTGTGGTCAATCCATGTGCCTTATCGACCACAATCATAACTAAAAGTGACTACCTCGAAGTTTAATAGAAATATTTTCATAGATAGCTCTGGCAACATCAGCATACTACCCTGCTTGACTACTCACTATTTCCCTTGTTCTCACAGCTGTATATTTCATTGATATTGTAGACAGTCTTTCCTGTACAGTATTAGCTTTGTATGGTTTTTCTGTGTCTTCTCGAGATGTTTTTATCACCCTCTTACTATTGTTTATCGGCCCCCAAGATTCTCAGTTTGACATGAGCCTCCTGCATGTTGATTTTCGGCTGACAAGTTTTGTCTGGTCTTCTTCTAGCAGACATAATAAGTTCTGGACAGGGCAGTTTTCTTCATTCAGACATACACTTATCTCCCAGACTGTGGTTAAAAATACAAAATCCATTTGGGAAATTTGCTCGACACATGGAGCCATGCCCTTAAGCTACAGGCTAAGGAATGTCAGACTTAAATCTCACCACATTAATAGAGCAAGGGTGAATCTGCACAAATATTGTCTTGGGGAAACATTCTGTGTTCTGTGGATTTGTTGAATGTTTTATCTGTCAAGTAAAGGAGCTTTCCTGTTATTATTAGGGAATTGAACAGGAAAGGTTGATCTAAACAGTAAAGGCAGAGCCACATGTCAGGATTGTTTGTTGTCAGATTATAGGAATATTAAAGGTCACTAAACGTTTTTATACAAAGACTTACATTCACGTGAAGGGTTTTTACCATTACAGAAATTGATGGCATATCGCAAGGATATGCTATCACTTTTTGATTGGTAGGAGTCTGGTAGAAGGGACCTCCATGATACTGAGACTGACGGTGTTACAGCAGGTGCTGCATTAGTGATATGACCCCTTCAAAGTTTTTCCTTGGTGTTCAGGCCACCTGCTGTGTGGGGAACTGCAGTGTGTTGCCTATTCACTTCACTAGAATGAGAAAATTATGTCTTCCTTAACCAACACTAGGAGAGTCCAAAAGCTTACTGCCTATTGGCCTAGATTTCCTAAAACTGTCTATTTCTTAGTGCAGACATAGATGATGGCATGTAGGGCAGAGAATAGTGCAGCCTGGAGTTTGCCCACAACCACTTTCTCTGCCTACTTGACGATCCGTCCTTGGCAATGGACCCTCAACTAGGCGATGTTTCCTACACTGGATAAAGGCTGGGCATCAGAATAGTCACACAAACCAGAATGATAACTGTCAGATTAGGTCAGGAACCATGTCAGCAGGCGAAGGGTGAAGGAGAGGAAAGCCAATGTCCAAAACCAGGAGCTCAATCTAAGAACAGACAAACAGAGAGACAAACAAACAAGCAAGCAAGCAAGTCAGGCAGGCCAAGGTTATAACCAGGAAGAGCAAGGAAGTGCAAAATGACAAGGCAGAGGAATAGTCAGGTACAAGCAACGATTAAGGAGCAAATCAGACTGGCAAACAATAGTGCAGGATATAAGCTGCAATCACTGGCAAACAGAAATTTCAGTGCAGAGTTCAAATAGCCCGCCCAGGAAGATGTGTACACATAACTCCACACTGACTGGACCAGTGCTCCTGCAGCTAATAGGACAAAAGGGGCTGTCCTTCATCTGTGCACAGCTTTGTGTAATGCAGAGCCATTGCCACAGTTATGTATGATCCTGCTGGCCCTGGCTCTGGACAGGCTGCACAGAAGATCTGGGCTGGATGGGGACAGATGTACAGTCTTTACATGTACCAAATTTATCACAGTGTATCAGGCCGATTGATAAGTTTGGTAATATAACCAAACAAACAGGTTTTCATTTATTTTAAGTGAAAAATCACAGGGTAAAAAAGACATAAAAAACCAGGAGGAAGATGTAGTAAATGACTCAGATTGTAAAAAAAAATAAAAAGCCACACCCACATTTCAGAAAGAAGTGCCAAAAGGGACAACTTTCTCAGAAAAAAGGAAACTTTAGCCCACGTTTGGCACACAACATAAATAAAGATATAGGCATTTTCCCCATCTTTTTACCTAATTTTAAACAGAAGCCCAATGGCAAATATGGACCTTTGAGTTGGTTTACAACAATACTTGATTTGTATAGCTTTCGTTATGTTTTACTACTTTAAAAAAAAAGTATAATAAATAATTAAATAAAAAAGGTGATTTAAATCACCATATTCTATTTTAGTTTTCCATCTGTGTTAGGGCACATTTTTTGTGATCTGTAGTTTTTATTGTTAACATTAGGTCTTATGACCTAAGAATACCTTAGCACTTAAAAAATAATACTGCACATCATGTGGGTGTACAAATGCAAAACAAGACAAGGGGTCACCGTACCCAGCCCACACTGATAAGAACTTCTGACATGTCCCTATCTCAGTCTTCATCAGAAGTTGTTTGAAATGAGAAATCTACGTGAAGTACAGTGATCTCTAATCTGGATTCTACTATGGGCTTTTATTACAAGCTCTGTTAAACTTCAGCCAAGGAAATGTTGTGTTCATGGTGCCAGAAAGAATCATGATTCAGTTTGGCACAGCTTCAGATTCAAGCAACTCCTAATCTGGGTTGGGTTTCGTGCAGAAAAATGATTCTAAATGGTGCCAAAGCAGTGCTTGCATTTGTAGAAAAGGGAACATTACCTAAAGACTTGTTACCTCTGTGTAGTGTGTAGTGTATCCCAGTGGAAGCCAGACTTTCTTTAGTAACATTTATGATTTTTGTCACTGACTGATGTTTAAAATATACCTATAGTTTCAAAGAATTTTCAGAACCTTCCTGGTTTTGTTACATTAACCCTTCAAGGCGATGTTAGAGCTCTGCTGTTATTGAGAAACTGAGAGTCCCCTCCCTGGTACACAGCTATTTTTTTTTATAATCTGCATTTCAGAGTTAGGAACTAGAGTTCAGTGGTTTGCCAGTAGTACTAACACCTGAATTTCCTTTCCCTTACTTCTCTAACCAGTCACTCCCTACTCCTCTCTTCCATTCCATCCCAAACCGACTGGCACTGTACTGGCAGATGATTTATGGTACAGTACTATATATGACATGTGGGGGTGGTAGAGGGTTACTGATGCACTGACAGCTACATGTAAACAACATGCACTGTTACTGGTGGTGCAGTATCTTGATCTGCTCCCGGCAATGTAATTGCAAGGAGCAAATCCATTGTGATGGCAGCCTAGGGCCTGCACTAGGCCTCTGTGACTGCTGTGACATATATATTGCTACAGACTTCCTATGGCTTAACCCCTTAAGGACTCAGCGTTTTTCCATTTTTGCATTTTCATTTTTTCCTCATCACCTTCCAAAAATCATAACGCTTTCAATTTTGCACCTAAAAATCCATATTATGGCTTATTTTTTGCGCAACCAATTCTTCTTTGCAGTGAAATTAGTCATTTTACCAAAGAACCCACGACGAAACGGAAAAAAAAATCATTGTGCGACAAAATTGAAGAAAAAATGTCATTTTGTAACTTTTGGGGGCTTCCGTTTCTACGCAGTGCATTTTTCGGTAAAAATAATACCTTACCATTATTCTGTAGGTCCATACAATTAAAATGATAACCTACTTATATAGTTTGGATATTGTCGTACTTCGGGAAAAAATCATAACTACATGCAGGAAAATGTATATGTTAAAAATTCTCATCTTCTAACCCCTATAACTTTTTTTTTTCTGCGTACGGGCCAGTATGAGGACTCATTTTTTGCGCCATGTTCTAAAGTTTTTATCGGTACCATTTTTGGATTGATCGGACTTTTTGATCGCTTTTTATTCATTTTTTCATGATATAAAAAGTGACAAAAAATACACTATTTTGGACTTTGGAATTTTTTTGCGCACACACCATTGACTGTGCGATTTAATTAACAATATATTTTTATAGTTCGGACATTTATGCACGCGGCGATACCACATATGTTTATTTTTATTTACACAGTTTTTTTTTTATGGGAAAAGGGGGGTGATTCAAACTTTTAATAGCGAAGGGGTTAAATGACCTTTGTTAACTTTTCTTTTCACTTTTTTTTTGCAGTGTTATAGCTCCCATAGGGACCTATAACACTACACACACTGATCTCCTATGCTGATCCCTGCAAAGCCATAGCTTTGCAGGGATCAGTCAGATAGACGGTCGATTGCTCAAGCCTGTAGCTCAGGCTTGGAGCAATCAATCGACGATCGGACGCCGCGGAGAGAGGTAAGGAGACCTCCGTTTGCGTCCCAGCTGATCGGGACATCGCGATTTTATCGCGATGTCCCGATCAGCCCGACTGAGCTGCTGGGAACGGTTTACTTTTGTTTTCAGACGCGGCGATCAATTTTGATCGCCGCGTCTGAAGGGTTAATAGCACGCCGCACTGCGATCAGTGCCGCGCGCTATTAGCCATGGGTCCCAGCTGTTGTTAGAGGCCAGGCCCGACCTGCTATGACGGCGTGGCCCCGCGTTATAGATCGGGAGAGGACTCATGACGTAGCAGTATGTCATGAGTCCTTAAGGGGTTAATGTAATATAATAGTGGTACATTGATCTTTATGAGAAATCACAATATTGTTCATACAAGTCCCCCAGGGGACTAAAAAAGCGTTAAGAAAAAGTAAAAAAAATAAATTTCTTTTCAATTTAAATAAACTCTCCTGCCTAATACTATATAGTAGCACAGAAAGGGCCTAATAAAGTATGGGGGCATAATACTTAGGGTCAGTATCGGGGGATTACTACTATATGAGGGCCTAACACTCTATGGAGGCAGTATGAAGGGTCTAACTACTATATTAAGGAAGCAGGGGGCCTAACTACTATATGGGGGCAATATGAAACCTAATGCAATTGATACTATACGGTGACAGTGGGGGAACCTAGCAACTATATGAAACCTAATACTATTAACACTATGGGCCTCATTTACTAGGAGGTTTTTACTAGGAAAATGTTGTTTCAGACTTGCAGAATTCCACGTTATTTACTATGGGGATCACAGATTTACAAGTCGGGAACATTTCCTGACTAGCTTTTTCTAGGTGGAAATTGTCATCCATTTATCCACTGGATTTTCTGTGAATTCAATAGTAAATAGGTCGGGTTGTGAAACCACGCCACTTTTTAGTCTAACAACGCCCCTTTTTTTGGCTTTTTGCAGTGCAAAGTCGGGTTTGTCAGATTTTCATGGCGCATACTGTCGCTCACTGGCCCAGACTGGTGCCGAAATGTCGCAAACACTGGCCCTAATTTACTATTGGAAACCCGACATGTTTTGTCGGGTTGTGCGCCAGTTTCTGTCGCATTGCGCCAGAAATTATGTCTGCGCCAGAATTTGCGCCAGAATTGAAAAAAACCCAGACTAACTCTCCATTTTGCTAAGAAAACCCGAAAAAGTGGGGTGGCTGCCAGGAAATGGGGCGTGATCTCCAAAAAGGGGCGTGTTCCAAACATTTTCACAAAAGCCCAACATATTTACTAAGGTTTCCACATAAAATGTGGTGGATTTCAGCTGAAGAAAACCAGACAGATCAGAGCATGTGTAAACAAAGCAAAATGTAGGGAAAGTGGAAAATGTAGGGAAACCTTAGTAAATACAGTGGAAAATGAATTGTAGGGAATTAAAAACCCACAAAGAAACCTACACTCCACTCTTAGTAAAAAAGGGCCATTATGCGCCAAAATAACCCGACAAAAACTGGTCAGTTTCAGCTTAGCAAATGAGGCCCTATGTGATGACAGTGTGGGAGCCTAACTACTATATGGGGGCACAGAGGGTGCCTAACTATATTATGGTTGCACAAAGTGACCTAAATGCTATATAAGGACTCCTCGGAGCTTAACCGCTGTATAAAGGCACAGACGAGCCAATTATTAAATGGGGCTACAAAGTTAGCACTATTACTGTGTGGGGCAATACACATGGGAAGTTTGTAAAAAGATGGGGATTGTGCTTGAGCGAGAAGCCTAAAATGTTTGTCTGGCAGATTCTACGGAGACAAGTTTTGGCCAGGTAAAGTATCAATGGGGGTCCAGGCAAGATGGAGAAGAAAAGGGAAAGGGAACAACTCCAATCAAAGAAGATGTCACTTGTAAGTGATTGGATATAACGGTAGTGCAATCACTTATATGGTCTGCAGATCCTGTGTACAACTGTCTTTGTATTAATCTTTGTATATTAGGTTTCATTCAGTAACAGTATAGCACTGTTAGTCAGTCATTACAGTTGTAATGGTAATGATCGTGGTGTGTTGGTGTTATATGTCCTTTACAATAGAGATGAGTGAATCGAAGCTGACAAACCCCAATTCATTACGAATTTCATGAAAAATTCAATTTGCAACAAATGCGAATATCGCCGCGATTCTATTGCGTGAATCACTTCATTAAACTCCATTTACTGCGGTACAGGCTCCAGGGCATCTAAAATGGCGGATCCACATGTCAGTACATGGGACAAGGAATGCTGGGAAGGTGGGAAGGCAAGCCGGGAAGGGAAGTAGGTGGGATGATCCTGAATCCCATGCACGATGCAGTCTATCAGCAGCCAGTCACCCCTGTGATGTCACACCCCTATATATTAGGCAGCCATTTTTCAGCTCGTCATTTCATTCATTACACTGCTGAGAGATTGGACGGACATCTTGGTTGCAGCAAGCTTGTTGCAGCAGCGTTTCACCTCAGAATTCTGTAGGACACAGAGCACAGCGTTTTCACACAGAAATTAATTCTTACTGCAGCGATTAACCCCTCAGACACTATGAACAGCATTGTATTACAGAGAGGGGCAGAGAGCTGTCTGTTGCCTCAGCTGCAGACACGTTTTCACAGGAGGGAGAAATAATTTTTATGACAAATCTGTGTCTTTGTTCCACAACAACTGGTCTGCTGGTTATACTAGTAGTCTGTAGACGGTATAATCCATACCTAGCAGTCCATTCCTAATAGTATTTGAGAGAGAGTCTTTTTGCAATTTTTGGTTTATTACACAGTGACTGTGTCTGCAGCACTGTTGTGTACTGCTGGTGTTTTTTTAGGGTACTGTAGCGCATTTTTCTACCCTCATAAGTGCATACCACACATCTAAGTGGTGTACAATCTTGTATCTGTTAATCTGTCAAGGGCCTAGATACTGTGAAAGTCCAGGCAAAAGTAATCACCGGCTGGTGTTTAACTAAAACACGTTTTTTTTAAGGGTACTGTACCGCATTTTTCTGCCCTCATAAGTGCATACCACATACCTACATCTAAGTAGTGTACTGTTTTGTACCTGTTAATCTGTCAAGAGCCTAGATACTGTGAAAAGACAGCCAATAGTACACAACTGCTGCTGTTCTAGAAAAAATACTGTTTTAAGCGTAGTGAAGCGTATTGTACTCCCCTCATATACGTAATAAGTATGTCAGGCAGGGTAGTGACAGGACGTGCACAGTGGCGTGGTAGAGACCTAAATTCATCAGGCGCAGGCAGAGGTCACAGCAGAGTAGGGGCGTGTGGCAGCCGGAGTCGCAGCGAGAGTGTCAGCTAGCAGTCATGTCTCTACCAGCAACCCATCAGCAGTGATTGATCGGTTCACTCGGTCATCTACTTCATCCCAAGTGACATCCAACACCCCCAATTGGTGGGTTCCTCAGACTCAACCCTCAGTTGGAATGGCCCTCATGCTGCTGCCACCTCAAGACTTTGTCATTGTGCTGCTCTATGGTCTCCTCATGCTAATACTACCACCTCCACACTCTGTCATTGTGCCACCATATGGTCTCCTCATGCTGATGCTACTACCTCCAGGCTCTGTCATTGTGCTGCCATATGGTCTCCTCATGCTGATGCTGCCACCTCCAAGCTCTCTAATTGTGCTGCTCTATGGTCTCCTCATGCTGATGCTACCACCTACAGGCTCTCTCATTATGCTGCCATGGATACTGCAAAACATAATTAAGGTGCTGGTCCCCAGTTTCAGAAATCCCTCTGCATTAGGGTCACTTTCAGGACTCCTGATGCTGCTGCCACCTCCAGGCTGTCTAATTCAGCCACTATATGGTCTCCTCATGCTTCAGTCAACTCCAGGCTGTGCAATTCAGCCACTATATGGTCTCCTCATGCTGCCACAAACTCCAGGCTGTTCCAATCAGCCACTTTGTGGTCTCTTCATGCTGCCAAAAACTCCAGGCTGTGCCATTCATCCACTATATGGTCTCCTCATTGTTACGCCGAGCGCTCCGGGTCCCCGCTCCTCCCCGGAGCGCTCGCTTCACTCTCCCCGCTGCAGCGCTCCGGTCACATCCTCTGACCCGGGGCGCTGCGATTCCGCTGCCAGCCGGGATGCGATTCGCGATGCGGGTAGCGCCCGCTCGCGATGCGCACCCCGGCTCCCGTACCTGACTCGCTCTCCGTCTGTCCTGTCCCGGCGCGCGCGGCCCCGCTCCCTAGGGCGCGCGCGCGCCGGGTCTCTGCGATTTAAAGGGCCACTGCGCCGCTGATTGGCGCAGTGGTTCCAATTAGTGTGTTCACCTGTGCACTTCCCTATATCACCTCACTTCCCCTGCACTCCCTTGCCGGATCTTGTTGCCATTGTGCCAGTGAAAGCGTTCCTTGTGTGTTCCTAGCCTGTGTTCCAGACCTTCTGCCGTTGCCCCTGACTACGATCCTTGCTGCCTGCCCCGACCTTCTGCTACGTCCGACCTTGCTTCTGCCTACTCCCTTGTACCGCGCCTATCTTCAGCAGCCAGAGAGGTGAGCCGTTGCTAGTGGATACGACCTGGTCACTACCGCCGCAGCAAGACCATCCCGCTTTGCGGCGGGCTCTGGTGAAAACCAGTAGTGGCTTAGAACCGGTCCACTAGCACGGTCCACGCCAATCCCTCTCTGGCACAGAGGATCCACTACCTGCCAGCCGGCATCGTGACAGTAGATCCGGCCATGGATCCCGCTGAAGTTCCTCTGCCAGTTGTCGCTGACCTCACCACGGTGGTCGCCCAGCAATCACAACAGATAGCGCAACAAGGCCAACAGCTGTCTCAACTGACCGTTATGCTACAACAGTTACTACCACAGCTTCAGCAGTCATCTCCTCCGCCAGCTCCTGCACCTCCTCCGCAGCGAGTGGCCGCTCCTGGGCTACGCCTATCCTTGCCGGATAAATTTGATGGGGACTCTAAGTTTTGCCGTGGCTTTCTTTCCCAATGTTCCCTGCATCTGGAGATGATGTCGGACTTGTTTCCCACTGAAAGGTCTAAGGTGGCTTTCGTAGTCAGCCTTCTGTCCGGAAAAGCCCTGTCATGGGCCACACCGCTCTGGGACCGCAACGACCCCGTCACTGCCTCTGTACACTCCTTCTTCTCGGAAATCCGAAGTGTCTTTGAGGAACCTGCCCGAGCCTCTTCTGCTGAGACTGCCCTGTTGAACCTGGTCCAGGGTAATTCTTCCGTTGGCGAGTATGCCGTACAATTCCGTACTCTTGCTTCAGAATTGTCCTGGAATAATGAGGCCCTCTGCGCGACCTTCAAAAAAGGCCTATCCAGCAACATTAAAGATGTTCTGGCCGCACGAGAAATTCCTGCTAATCTACATGAACTTATTCACCTAGCCACTCGCATTGACATGCGTTTTTCCGAAAGGCGTCAGAAACTCCGCCAAGATATGGACTCTGTTCGCACTAGGCGTTTCTTCTCCTCGGCTCCTCTCTCCTCTGGTCCCCTGCAATCTGTTCCTGTGCCTCCCGCCGTGGAGGCTATGCAGGTCGACCGGTCTCGCCTGACACCTCAAGAGAGGACACGACGCCGTATGGAGAACCTCTGCCTGTACTGTGCTAGTACCGAACACTTCCTGAGGGATTGTCCTATCCGTCCTCCCCGCCTGGAAAGACGTACGCTGACTCCGCACAAAAGTGAGACAGTCCTTGATGTCTACTCAGCTTCTCCACGTCTTACTGTGCCTGTGCGGATGTCTGCCTCTGCCTTCTCCTTCTCTACTGTGGCCTTCTTGGACTCTGGATCTGCAGGAAATTTTATTTTGGCCTCTCTCGTCAACAGGTTCAACATCCCGGTGACCAGTCTCGCCAGACCCCTCTACATCAATTGTGTAAATAATGAAAGATTGGACTGTACCATACGTTTCCGCACGGAGCCCCTTCTTATGAGCATCGGATCTCATCACGAGAGGATTGAACTTTTGGTCCTCCCCAATTGCACCTCGGAAATTCTCCTTGGACTTCCCTGGCTTCAACTTCATTCCCCAACCCTGGATTGGTCCACTGGGGAGATCAAGAGTTGGGGGTCCTCTTGTTCCACGAACTGTCTAAAACCGGTTCCCAGTAACCCTTGCCGTAACTCTGTGGTTCCTCCAGTAACCGGTCTTCCTAAGGCCTATATGGACTTCGCGGATGTTTTCTGCAAAAAACAAGCTGAGACTCTACCTCCTCACAGGCCTTATGATTGTCCTATCGACCTCCTCCCGGGCACTACTCCACCCCGGGGCAGAATTTATCCTCTCTCTGCCCCAGAGACTCTTGCCATGTCTGAATACGTCCAGGAGAATCTAAAAAAGGGCTTTATCCGTAAATCCTCCTCTCCTGCCGGAGCCGGATTTTTCTTTGTGTCCAAAAAAGATGGCTCCCTACGTCCTTGCATTGACTACCGCGGTCTTAATAAAATCACGGTTAAGAACCGCTACCCCTTACCCCTCATCTCTGAACTCTTTGATCGCCTCCAAGGTGCCCACATCTTTACTAAATTGGACTTAAGAGGCGCCTATAACCTCATCCGCATCAGAGAGGGGGATGAGTGGAAAACGGCATTTAACACCAGAGATGGACACTTTGAGTATCTGGTCATGCCCTTTGGCCTGTGCAACGCCCCTGCCGTCTTCCAAGACTTTGTCAATGAAATTTTTCGTGATCTGTTATATTCCTGTGTTGTTGTATATCTGGACGATATCCTAATTTTTTCTGCCAATCTAGAAGAACACCGCCAGCATGTCCGTATGGTTCTTCAGAGACTTCGTGACAATCAACTCTATGCCAAAATTGAGAAATGTCTGTTTGAATGCCAATCTCTTCCTTTTCTAGGATATTTGGTCTCTGGCCAGGGACTACAGATGGATCCAGACAAACTCTCTGCCGTCTTAGATTGGCCACGCCCCTCCGGACTCCGTGCTATCCAACGCTTTTTGGGGTTCGCCAATTATTACAGGCAATTTATTCCACATTTTTCTACCATTGTGGCTCCTATCGTGGCTTTAACCAAAAAAAATGCTGATCCCAAGTCCTGGCCTCCTCAAGCAGAAGACGCCTTTAAACGACTCAAGTCTGCCTTTTCTTCGGCTCCCGTCCTCTCCAGACCTGACCCTTCCAAACCCTTCCTATTGGAGGTTGATGCCTCCTCAGTGGGAGCTGGAGCTGTTCTGCTACAAAAAAATTCTTCCGGGCATGCTGTCACTTGTGGTTTTTTCTCTAGGACCTTCTCTCCAGCGGAGAGGAACTACTCCATCGGGGATCGAGAGCTTCTAGCCATTAAATTAGCACTTGAGGAATGGAGGCATCTGCTGGAGGGATCAAGTTTTCCTGTTATTATCTACACCGACCACAAGAACCTCTCCTACCTCCAGTCTGCCCAACGGCTGAATCCTCGCCAGGCCCGGTGGTCTCTGTTCTTTGCCCTCTGGTCTGCCCGCTGTGGATGAAATTTCTCGTGACCTTTCCATCATATGGAGAGAGACCCAAAATTCTCTCTTACAGGCTTCATCACGCATGAAGAAGTTCGCGGATAAGAAAAGAAGAGCTCCTCCCGTTTTTTCCCCTGGAGACAAGGTATGGCTCTCCGCTAAATATGTCCGCTTCCGTGTCCCTAGCTACAAGTTGGGACCACGCTATCTTGGTCCTTTCAAAATTTTGTGTCAAATTAATCCTGTCTCTTATAAACTTCTTCTTCCTCCTTCTCTTCGTATCCCTAATGCCTTTCACGTCTCTCTTCTCAAACCACTCATCCTCAACCGTTTTTCTCCCAAATCTGTTCCTCCCACTCCTGTTTCCGGCTCCTCGGACATCTTCTCTGTCAAAGAAATCTTAGCTTCCAAAAAGGTCAGAGGGAAAACTTTTTTTTTTAGTGGACTGGGAGGGTTGTGGTCCTGAAGAGAGATCCTGGGAACCTGAGGACAACATCCTAGACAAAAGTCTGCTCCTCAGGTTCTCAGGCTCTAAGAAGAGGGGGAGACCCAAGGGGGGGGGTACTGTTACGCCGAGCGCTCCGGGTCCCCGCTCCTCCCCGGAGCGCTCGCTTCACTCTCCCCGCTGCAGCGCTCCGGTCACATCCTCTGACCCGGGGCGCTGCGATTCCGCTGCCAGCCGGGATGCGATTCGCGATGCGGGTAGCGCCCGCTCGCGATGCGCACCCCGGCTCCCGTACCTGACTCGCTCTCCGTCTGTCCTGTCCCGGCGCGCGCGGCCCCGCTCCCTAGGGCGCGCGCGCCGGGTCTCTGCGATTTAAAGGGCCACTGCGCCGCTGATTGGCGCAGTGGTTCCAATTAGTGTGTTCACCTGTGCACTTCCCTATATCACCTCACTTCCCCTGCACTCCCTTGCCGGATCTTGTTGCCATTGTGCCAGTGAAAGCGTTCCTTGTGTGTTCCTAGCCTGTGTTCCAGACCTTCTGCCGTTGCCCCTGACTACGATCCTTGCTGCCTGCCCCGACCTTCTGCTACGTCCGACCTTGCTTCTGCCTACTCCCTTGTACCGCGCCTATCTTCAGCAGCCAGAGAGGTGAGCCGTTGCTAGTGGATACGACCTGGTCACTACCGCCGCAGCAAGACCATCCCGCTTTGCGGCGGGCTCTGGTGAAAACCAGTAGTGGCTTAGAACCGGTCCACTAGCACGGTCCACGCCAATCCCTCTCTGGCACAGAGGATCCACTACCTGCCAGCCGGCATCGTGACACTCATGCTTCAGCCAACTCAAGACTGTGCCATTCAGACACTATATGGTCTCCCCACGCTGCCACAAACTCCAGGCAGCCACTATATTGTCTCAATAAAACTAAAACTTGGGAGCTAAAATTTAAATTTCAAAATCTTAAATTTAAATTTCAAAATCTTAAATTTAAATTTCAAAATCTTACATTTCAATGGTCTCCTTATGCTTCTGCCAACTCCAAGCTGTGCCATTCAGATGCTATATGGTCTCCTCATGCTTCAGCCAACTCCAGGCTGTGCCATTAAGACACTATGTGGTCTCCACATGCTGCCACAAACTCCAGTCTGTGCCATTCAGCCACTATATGGTTTCCTCATGCTCCAGCCAACTCCAGGCTGTGCCATTCAGACACTATATGGTCTCCCCATTCTGCCACAAACTCCAGGCAGTCATTCAGCTTCTATATGGTTTCCTCATACTGATGCCACCTCCAGGCTCTGTCATTGTGCTGCCATGTGACATGTGACTCCTTGTTAAATGTGGTCCTTTGTACCCACACGCCGGGGCTTGCTTCTGCCAACTCCAGGCTGTGCCATTTAGCCACTATATGGTATCCTCATGCTTCAGCCACCTCCAGGCTGTGTCATTCTGCCACTATATAGTTTCCTCATGCTTCCGCCACCTCTAGGCAGTGCCATTCAGCCACTATAGGGTCTCCTCATGATTCAGCCACCTCCAGGCTTTGTCATTCAGCCAATATATGGTTTACTGGTGCTGCTGGGCCTGGGCCTGGACCTAAACATTTTTATGGCAGCACAAGCTACCATAAATCTTCAATTTAAATTTTAAAATTAATTTTTGTCATTTAGCCACTATATGGTCTCCTCATGCTGCCAACACATCCATGCTGTGTCATTCAGCCACTATATGGTCTCTTCATGCTGCCAACACCTCCACGCTGTGTTATTTAGCCACTATATGGTCTCTTCATGCTTCAGCCACATACAAGCTGTGTCATTCAGCCACTATATGGTCTCCTCATGCTGCCAACACCTCCACGCTGTGTCATTCAGCCACTATATGGTCTCCTCATGCTGTCAACACCTCCACGCTGTGTCATTCAGCCACTATATAGTCTCTAGACATGTGCGAATCGAAAATCGTACAAATTTTCGGAAAATCAGAAAGTCAGAGCATCCGATTTTCCGACTGGTAATGTGTCCGAAATCATATGAAACCGAAACTTTAGGGGCGCAAATTTCGGAATCGGAACACACTTACGATTTTGAAATGCACAAAACTTACGGTCGCAAACTAAACGATTTTAAAAACAATTGTGCGTTCAAACAACCGAAGACAAGATTAAACACGTGACTGGCGCTCTCTATCCAATCACATATATTTTTCAGCTGCTGGGGGTTGGATTGTGGTTTATCATGTGACTGCTCTTTGTGGGTTGGAGAAGTGGATAGAGAGAGAAGTGTTGTTGAGATCTGTGCTAAAAACTTAGATTTATCTTTGCCATCCTTAGTTTATTTTGTGTTTTTTTTTCACTTATCTTAGTTGTAGTGAGTGAGAGGATCTTATTTTGTTTATTATTTTCAGTTTTTTTGCGCTGTGAGACTAGATTTTTGTTCTTTTGCTCCCCCCCCCCTCATCCGTGTCCTTCCTTTCACATTTATTCTCTTATTTTGGGGTTTAGTTATTCTAGGTGTTCTTTTCTTGGGGTGTGTACTAATTTAGTAAATTTTAGTAATTTTGTGCCACAGGCAGGCATTTTATAATGAATTTTGATGAATGATCAGAAGGGGGATAACATGTTTTAGCTGTAGAGAGGATTGACATTTTACTTGTTAAAAATAAGGAAAGATATAATGTCAGTGCTTGAGAGAGATCAGAATATTTGCTCCCGAGTCCCAATCAACTGCTATGGTTCATACGCCAATGTTGGGCAACACTACAGGATATAAGGGCTTCTAACAGAGATTCAAATGCATTTCTCTGTGAAGGAGCCACTTGAAAGTAAAGTGTATTCAAGGTTCTTTAATATTCTTTTATATTTCTTTTGTATTCAAAACCCAATTGGAGATTTTGGATATTATCAAACTTTTTAAGATTTCATTGCAAAATCGAAACCATCAGGATAAGGGATTTTTTTTTCAAAAGTGATAGGCAGGTACTTTTATAAGACTACTACTTACTTAACCCTAAGAATGGAAATTCTACTACGAACGAATAATCGAATAATCGTGCGAAATACGAAGAAATTACGAACAATCGGAAATTATGAAGAATCAGGAAATCTGAATCCGATTCCGAACCCGATTCCGAACCTACAACATAACTAAATTTGTTTTAAATGAAAAAATATGAAATCTGAAATTATATGAAACATAACTAAACACATTTTTTGCCAATGCACATGCCTAATAGTCTCCTCATACTGATGCCATCTCCAGGCTCTGTCATTGTGCCGCTCTGCGACAGTGATTCTAACAGTGATTCTAATAGCGATGCCTGTAATCAGTATGTCATACTGAATAACAGTGTTATTTCACTACCCCAGCACACTCCATATGTGTGTTAGAACAAAGCAAAGTGTTCTACACCCCTATTGAGGCTCTCTGTAGGCCAGACATTTTTAAATAGATTCGACCTGAATAAATTCGACACGAAAATTTGGCGAATCAGCCGAACCAAATTTTTCAATAGTTCACTCATCCCTACTTTGCAACTTATTGATAACACACAAAACAAGGGATGTGCACCTCTGCATGTATTATATTTAGTCAAAAGGTGATAAAAATTTTAGTTTTTTGTACTGGTATTATTGGTAATATTTTTTTTCGTTATACTGGTTCTGCACAGCATTTGAATGGTGGTATGTCTTATGGCTGGAATTTGTCTTAGCTATGTTAATGTTTATATATATATATATATATATATATATATATATATATATATATACAGTCATGGCAGTAAATGTTGGTACCCCTGAAATTTTTCGAGAAAATTAGGTACAGGGTGGGCCATTTATATGGATACACCTTAATAAAATGGGAATGGTTGGTGATATTAACTTCCTGTTTGTGGCACATTAGTATATGTGAGGGGGGAAACTTTTCAAGATGGGTGGTGACCATGACGGCCATTTTGAAGTTGGCCATTTTTAATCCAACCTTTGTTTTTTCAATAGGAAGAGGGTCAAGTGACACATCAAACTTATTCGGAATTTCACAAGAAAAACAATGATATGCTTGGTTTTAACGTAACTTTATTCTTTCATGAGTTATTTACAAGCTTCTGACCACTTATAAAATGTGTTCAATGTGCTGCCCATTGTGTTGGATTGTCAATGCAACCCTCTTCTCCCACTCTTCACACACTGATAGCAACACCGCAGGAGAAATGCAAGCACAGGCTTCCAGTATCCGTAGTTTCAGGTGCTGCACATCTCGTATCTTCACAGCATAGACAATTGTTTTCAGATGACCCCAAAGATAAAAGTCTAAGGGGGTCAGATCGGGAGACCTTGGGGGCCATTCAACTGGTCCAAGGCGACCAATCCACTTTCCAGGAAACTGTTTATCTAGGAATGCTCAGACCTGAACACATTTTATAAGTGGTTAGAAGCTTGTAAATAACTCATGAAAGAATAAAGTTACATTAAAACCAAGCACATCATTGTTTTTCTTGTGAAATTCCCAATAAGTTTGATGTGTCACATGATTCTCTTCCTATTGAAAAAAATAAAAGTTGGATTCAAAATGGCCAACTTCAAAATGACCGTCATGGTCACCACCCATCTTGAAGAGTTTCCCCCCTCACATATACTAATGTGCCACAAACAGGAAGTTAATATCACTGACCATTCCCATTTTATTAAATTGTATCCATAGAAATGGCCCACCCTGTATTTCTCCACAGAAAAGGATTGCAATAACACATATTTTGCTATACACATGCTTATTCCCTTTGTGTGTATTGGAATTGAACAAAAAAAGGGAGGAAAAAATCTTATTGGACATAATGTCACACCAAACTCCCAAAATGGTCTGAACAAAATTATTGGCACCCTTAACTTAATATTTGGTTGCACACCCTCTGAAAAAAGTAACTGAAAACAATTTCTTCCTCTAACCATCAATAAGCTTCTTACACCTCTCAGCCGGAATGTTGGACCACTCTTCCTTTGCAAACTGCTCCATGTCTCTCTTATTGGAAGGGCGCCTTTTCCCAACAGCAATTTTAAGATCTCTCCACAGGTGTTCAATGGGATTTACATCTGGGCTCCTTGCTGGCCACTTCAGTACTCTCCAGCTCTTTGTTGCTATCCATTTCTGGGTGCTTTTTGACGTATGTTTGAGGTCATTGTTCTGCTGGAAGACCCAAGATCTCGGATGCAAACCCAACTTTCTGGCACTGGACTTTACAGTGCGACCCAAAATCCATTGGTAATCCTCAGATTTCATAATGCTTTGCACACATTCAAGGCACCCAGTGCCAGAGGAAGCAAAACAACCCCAAAACATCATTTAACCTCCACCATATTTCACTGTAGGCACTGTGTTCTTTTCTTTGTAGGTGTAGAATGTGCTTTACCAAAAAGCTCTATCTTGGTCTCATCTGTCCCCAAGACGTTTTCCCAGAAGGATTTTGGTTTACTCAAGTTCATTTTGACAAATGTAGTCTTGCTTTTTATGTCCCTGTGTCAGCAGTGGGGTCCTCCTGAGTCTCCTGCCATAGTGATTCATTTTATTTAAATGTTCGCACTGACACTGATGCTCCCTGAGCCTGGAGGACAGCTTGAATATCTTTGGAACTTGTTTGGGGCTGCTTATCCACCATCCGGACTATCCTGCATTGAAACCTTTCATCAATTTTTCTCTTCTGTCCATGGCCAGGAAGATTACTGTAGCTACAGTGCCATGGGTTGCAAACTTCTTGATAATGTTGCGCACTGTGGACAAATCTAGATCTCTGATGGACTTGTAACCTTGAGATTGTGGACATTTTCCCACAATGTTGATTCTGAAGTCTTCAGACAATTCTCTTCTCCTCTTTCCGTTGTTCATGCTTAGTGTGGCACACACAGACACACAATGCAAAGACTAAGTGAACTTCTCCTTTTTATCTTCATTCAGTTGTGATTTTTATATTCCCCACACCTGTTACTTGTCCCAGGTGAGTTTAAACGAGCATCACATGCTTGAAACAATCTTTTTTTTTTCTAGAAAAATTTCAGGGGTGCCAACATTTATAGCCATGGCTGTATGTGTGTATATATATATATATATATATATATATATATATATATACATACATGTATATATACATATATGTATGTTATTTTATACATCCATTGTTGGTGGTGGGAGGGGGGAGCACGGCACTCTAGTTATGAAAATATGTATATATATATATATATATTTTTTTTTTTTTTTTTTGCCAATGTATTGTATTTACATTAAATATAAGCTGTTAAATCTATGTATTATTACTTTTTTGTGCATTATTCATATGTACCTAGCTCATACCCCAAGTTTGTGTTGTTGCTATTTTGCAATGCACATACTAAGCAATGTCAGAAAGACTTTTGAGTGTATACACATATTTTATCTTGGCTCACATTGTATGCTGAATCTGCCTTTTTTTAAAGACCCCAAATGTCTATAATTTAACTGCCAAGAGAACACAATAGGATATTAGACAGAAACGCTTGTAGAAGCTATTAAATCATTTATAAAACCACAAGATGACACTAAATCATTTAAAGATTTGGCAAAGTCAGAGAAAAGTTTAGACTGTCAAGCTACCACTCCTTTAAGGGAAAATAAAAACTATTTACAATTCGGACTTGTTTGGACTAACAACATTACAAATTGTGCAAAAAAAAAAACATGAATAAAAAAATCCCCTGAAGGCAAAAAAATCTAAATCAAAGGCAGGGAATAGAACCAAAGGGGCACAACATTAGTTATATTTAACCCTATCATATAAAATTAAACTAATGTAGCACTAACTTTGTATGAAAATAGCCAAATTCATAAGACACAGTACAAAAATATATGATACATAATGGTAAAAATTTGACTTTCCAAACCTCCAGCATGAACCCATTACTTCCCCAGGGTGGAACTTCTCCAGAGCAGGATAGGTTTGCTATGGGGATTTGCCCCTACTCTGGACAGTTCCTAACATGGACAGAGGTGTCAGCAGAGAGCACTGTGGCCAGACTGTAAAGAACTATACAATGTCCTCTGTATTATACAGCAGCTGATAAGTACTGGAAGGATTAAGATTTTTTAATAGAAGTAATTTACAAATCTGTTTAACTTTCTGGCACCAGTTGATTAAAAAAAAAAAAATGAATGTTTTCCACCGGAGTGGAAGGACATAAATGTAAGTATAAGAAGTATTATCATCATTAACACATCTGGAACTAAATTAAAAACCTGTTTAACCCCTTAAGGACCAGGGGTTTTTCCGTTTTTGCACTTTCAGTTTTTCCTCCTTACCTTTAAAAAATCATAACTCTTAAAATTTTTACCCGAAAATCCATATGATGGCTTATTTTTTGTGGCACCAATACTACTTTGTAATGACATCAGTAATTTTACTTAAAAATCGACGACGAAATGGAAAAAAAATCATTGTGTGACAAAATTTAAGAAAAAACACAATTTTATAACTTTTGATGGGCTTCCGTTTCTACACAGTAAATTTTTTGCTAAAAATGACACCTTATCATTATTCTGTAGGTCCATACTGTTAATATGATACCCTACTTATATATTGATTTTGTCATACTTGTCAAAAAATCATAACTACATGCAGGAAAATTTATACGTTTAAAATTGTCATCTTCTGACCCCTATAACTTTTTAATTTTTTTTTGCGTACAGGGCGGTATGAGGGCTAATTTTTTGTGCCGCGATCTGAAGTTTTTAGCGGTACCATTTTTGTATTGATCGGACTTTTTGATCGCTTTTTATACATTTTTTCATGATATAAAAAGTGACCAAAAATACGCTATTTTGTACTTTGGAATTTTTTTTGCGCGTACGGCACTGACCATACGGTTTACTTAACAATATATTTTTTATAATTCGGACATTTCCAAACGTGGCAATACCACATCTGTTTATTTATATTAACACTTTTAATGGGAAATGTGGGGGGGGGGGGGGGGGGATGATTCAAACTTTTATTAGGGAAGGGGTTAAATGATCTTTATTAACTTTTTTTCCACTTTTTTTTTTTGCAATGTTATAGCCCTCATAGGGGCCTATAACACTGCACACACACTGATCTTTTACATAGGAAACCATTGATTGATGATTCTGCCGCTTAACTGCTCATGTCTGGATCTCAGGCACTGAGCTGTCATTCCTCGATCGGACACCAGGAGGCAGGTAAGGGGACCCTCCTCGTGTCCAGCAGCTGTTCGGGACGCTGAGATTTCACCGCGGCGGTCCCGAACAGCCCCCTGAGCTAGCTGGGGGTAGTTTAGTTTTACTTTAGTTGCGGCGATCAACTTTGAACATCGCGTCTAATGGGTTAACAGTGGACGTTGCTAGAGGACAGGTCCGACCCGCTATGACGCGCATTATAGAAAGGGAAAGGACCCAGGACGTACAGGTATGCCCTTGGTACTTAACAGGTTAACGAGTGAGAGATGTGTCCCAATAATACTTTTGTTCATATAGGCCCTAATTTAATACTCTCAAAACTGATAAACGTTTTTTTGCTTTCACTACTGGCTGCAAAAAGTGAACCTGCTCATTGTTTGAATAGTCTTTAGGATTTACAGACTTTTTTATACAATGTCTGCAATGACGGCTGCTTTTCCATAGAACACGTTATTTTCCAAAAATGCAGATGTGTCATGTCCCGGTACAGAACATGGTTCTGTACAGTTGTTAAAGTCCCCTCAGGTAGAGTCCCTCAAGTCCACAGGGCTCTCCTGCAGGATCCCCCTAGGTCATTATTATGATTTCTATTGTATATTACTCATGTACATTTATTATAGGTATTGTACAGTGAACTATGTGTAAGGGTTATTAGGATGTTTAAACTATATAGGACCTTCCTAAGGTCATGTGATATGGTCATGTTACATGTGATCACCAGCGTTCCAGAGGCATTGGTAACCACAGGCAACAAGCTACCAATGGGCTTTAGTCCAGCCCCCTGATATCTAAAGGGCTGTAGTCTCCACACTAGGTCTTTTAGTTGCTGCTTCTCTTGATTCCTGGCCACTAAAGCAAGCACAAGTCCTGTACAGCTAGGCCAAAGCCTTCAAGTCTGCAGCCACATCTAATAAGCAAGTCTCATTTATGTCTACAAGTCAAGTCTCTATTGTCCCTACCAAAGTCATAACAGTAGCACAGTGGCCTGCATCATCATTATTATCACTACTAGTCCAAGCAAGGCTGAGAGGTTCCCTGTGTCCCGGTCACCTCTGGAAGAACTGTTATACTGCCTTCTTCAGTAAAGTTCCAGTTGCATCAAAACCTGCTTCGGACTCTCATTTAATATATGCCATTTCTGGGTTTGTTGTTGGCGGTGCCCTACACCAAACAACTCCATCCTGGCGTCAAGAACACTAGGGGTTATCAACATCTTGCCCTGGGGTTAATACCATCTGGCCCCACCACCTACACCGCTACACCCGTGGTCCCGCCATACACCGTGGGTTAATAAGATGTTTTTATAATCAATTTTTCTGCAATTTTTTTTGTAAAAAATACAGCTCATTTTACAATGTGTGAACATAGCCTTAAAGTTGTCAGTTCTCATATTAGTGATGTGATTGGTGCAAAATGGCACAAGTTGAGTGCACAAAATGGCTCAATAGAGTGCATAGAGTTGCATATAAATATAAGGGGATGAGAAAACATTAATGCATCGGCATTTAGAAAACCAGACAAAATTTGTAAATTGAGGCAAAATTTAGGCATGGTTCTAAAATCAGTGTCACACCAGTCCAAAGGTTGTCTGTGGTATTACGGTCCTATTCACTACAGTATCATACAAACCCCATGAAAAAATGTGGTGCTGTTTCAGCAAGAAAGTCAATTTTTTTTAATTTTATTTTTTAATCCTTTACAACCCAATCAAACAATCAGTCAATTCTATGAAGCTTATCCCCTCATGTTGGGGGGTGACCGTATATTAAAATTTAGTTTGAGGCATCCTAAACTGTGCTACAAATGTGGAAGAACAAGTCACTTCAGTGCCTCATGCACCAAAAATGTGCCATGTACCATGTGTAGCAGGACCTGTGTCACCTGGCATTGGAATTCTACCTCTTTGGGGAAGGAAGGTTTAGATACCTGGGAGAGGAAGTCAGGTCTAGTAGGCTACACTGCCTTATATATACATTATTGCTAGTTGTATTTTATGCGTGGCTTCTTTAAGGCCTGGACTTGCCAGCTGAAATGTAAGCTACATCATAACTGCTTGGCATATACTTCTGCTATATAATGGGTATAAGTAATACTACATCACAATCTTTTACTATCAGTCCCTCATAGGGGTTGTATTTATCATATAGCCTTTTCGATGACAGTATGCTTATAAAACCATGCTTTCTTTGGTACTGAATGTAATGCTTGATACATATTATTGGGCATAGTTGCTACTTTAGGATTTCTTTGCACAGATATCAGTCTGTTTGCTTCATAGCTGTAAATTGTAATGTGTACTATATCTATGAGCAGATTGTACTGGGACTCCCCCTAACATTGTTCACATGTGAAGAAAAATCCCCTAGAAATCTGCAATGGAATCCGAAGGCAGGCTGAGACAATGTTCAGATTTTTCCACATTTAAGTCACTGTGTGAAAAAACGCAACCTCATCCCAAGTTGTTCATGACTAATAGGGTGTGTTGCAGATCTGAATTTCCATAAATGTTTCCTAGGGTCTTTGTAAACTTTTTCTGTTGTGGAGTTATGGCACCAGAATGACATCCTGGAGCCCCCCATCCCTGGATTTTATCTAACTATCTGTTCTATCTGTGTTTGTGGCCCTCCACTATAGACTGCAGGGGGCTGCCCATACTGACAGGCCATCACTTGACAATAGAGTTAGAATTACCAGCATAACAGTCACGTAACTTAGATTCTCCACCAGCCACCATTATATTGAAGACAAGGACTCAGGAGGAGGACATTTGCTATTTTGCCACTGCTGGTATGCTCTTTGTCTCCAGTCTGCCACTCCTCTACCAAAGGGACAGTCACTGTGACTTGACATTTTGGCTCTATGTGCTGCTAGCCATGCCAGCCTCCCTCATAACTCTGAAAAGAAAAAAAGAAAAAATTAGGGAGCGCTGCCAACCGGTAAAACCAAGTAAAAAAAAAAAAAATGTGTATATAATAATAGTACTGACTCACCCAGTGCACTTGGTGACCCCCTCCAAACAGGGCTTACCAAAAAAAAAAAACACTGGAGCCACGTTATCATCAGTCAATCAAATCTTCCTCCACCCCAATGGTATCCCATGAAAACCAATAGGAGGGCGCAGGTTTTCACATCCCCATGTACTTCAAGCAAATCAGTGTATAATAATGATAAGAGAAGAAAAAACATATACCAGCGCTCAGAAGAATATATATATATATATATATATATGGTGTCCCAGTACTGGACATGGTCCTGTACCTTGTGTTGTAAGTCCCTATAGTCAGAGTTCCTTCGCTTCGTGCTGTTAGGATTCTCTCAGTGGGATAACCCTTAGTCACCTCATCAAAATGTAATTTATTGTATATATTTAATATGTTTTATTGTTTTATAATATAACGGTTACTTACAGGACCTTAGGTCATGTGGTCTATAGTAAATGTGTTATGCTAAAGTTAAGGAACTTTCAGGTCAGGTGATTTAGTCATGTGATGTACCACAATCCTTTGTACCACAATCCAATAAGCTTTGAGCCTGCCCCATCAAATATAAGGGCGCTGTGTCCTATCATTGCTCTCTTTCCCCCGGGATATGACAGCGAGGGGAGCTCTGTGCAAATCTACCAGATTAATTAGGCCTGAAGCCTATCTCTTCAACCTCTTTATAACCGTGAGGCTACCTAACTCCAATTCAGTTAATTCTACGTGACTACGGAACCTAAAACAAACCCCTAAATTCAGTGGAACAGCGTAAAGCAAGCCTCAAAGCTTTTTCCCTACAAGGTCCCAACCAACCTGTGAGGAGCCTTAATACCCATCCTCTGTATAGACTGTTTGCTGATTTCATCCTGCATAAAATCTGCAGTAAAGTTATTTCCAGTTTACTACAATTCTGGTTGTGGACAATCCTTTATTCTTCCCCATCGTTCCTGGGACGGGTGGCGGTAGGATATGAAGAGGAACCCTCACCCTGGCATCACGACAGTTAAGGGTTAATGCTACACCCTTTCATCACTGCACAGCTACACTCTATTCCCCTACACCCCCCAAGCTTACCACACACACACATATATATATATATATATATATATTACAAAAGGAACCAGTAGTTTTCTACCACTTACTTCAAAGTGGGGGGATGTAAGCTACACTTTACATTCCCCCCCTCCAGGCAAATACCATTACCCCCGGGGCCCAGATTTTCATCCTCCACAATTTCCAAGAATTCGTTCCAATCAGTAGGGTATAGAAATTATTTATTAGCGACATGTTTCTGAGGTACAAATTGACTTGTGCCATCTCCTTCATCAGGCTTATTCCCCATAACTCTGTGTTCCTTCCAGAGTCCCACTGATTCCTCCCAGTCTATCCTCTTTGGAAAAGAAGGCCCATTATGGTCAAACTGTGTCATCCCCGTTGTCCCACAAGTGTGAGGAAAGGTAGAAAGTAGGAAGAAGGAGAAGGGACTGCATATAGGAAGGGAGAGAGGCTGGTCAAACATTTTATAGACACTGTAGGAGGGGGAGGTCGAAGAATGCATAGCCTTAAAATAAAGAAAATATTCAGCTTTTTATTTTTATTTTTGTGGAATAACAAACAGAGGAGGAAGGATTTGGAGAAGAAAGCAGTTCAATAGAGGATTCAAGAGGCAGAGAAGTAAATTGATATTGGAAGTGGAGGGAAAGTCAGGAGGGAGTAGAGGAGAAACTAAAGTAGAGAAAACTGGAAATCTGGGCCCAGTTCTTAGCTGAACATCCCACAATTTACATAAATGACATTAGATGCATAGTCTATCTGGAACATGTTTGTGGGGGGAATTTGTTTTACTTGTTTTGCATCTTATGGAGCCAATGTAATAGTTGGGAAAAAAAACTAAAGTTGCCGAAATACAGAAAATAGATATTGGAATTCCTTAATAGCTCTGCATTGTTTAAATCCCAGATTAGAACTGGCAGTTCATGACACTATTGTAGAAATCAACACAATAAACCATTTTAAGACTTTTATGGAAAGCATGTATGTTGTTTAAAAGTCAGTCTTCGAAAACTCAAATCACTTAAAAACAATTACCGTATTTTTCGCCCTATAGGACGCACCGGCGTATAAGACGCACCCTATTTTTAGGTGCAAAATCTAAAAAATTTAAGATTTTTAACCCAATAGTGGTCTTCAACCTGCGGACCTCCAGATGTTGCAAAACTATAACTCCCAGCATGCCCGGACAGCCGTTAGCTGTCCGGGCATGCTGGGAGTTGTAGTTTTGCAACATCTGGAGGTCCGCAGATTGAAGACCACTGCATAGCACCTGTCATTCTGGACGAACGGTGGGTTCCGGAGGCAGTGGTCAGGACGTCCACGCCCTGGCCTTCTTTCCTATAGTATCTGTAGAACTATGACTTAAAATTCTTACCTGTGTCTGAGGTAGTAGTTAATATCTTTTTTAGCTAAGAAAACTAAGATACCTTGTAAGAGGAGTATGGGGAGAAAAGGTACTGCTCCTTATGGAGGGGTTTGCCTTTAATGGGGTACCCTGCCCCTAGACATCGTGGGGGTTTTGCCTCTAGGACCCCCCCCCCCCCCCCCCACGTTCTCCCTGCAGCACCCGGCGTTCATTTAGAACGCTAGCTGTAGCACCGGAGGCTGGTGATGTCACACCACACCCCATCAATGCAAGTCATGACATCGCGAGCCTCCGGCGCCACATTGCTAGTCATCCAGCACCGAGCGAAGTTTGCTTCGTGCACCGGATGTCTGGGGTGCCGCAGCAGAGATCCCAGCAGGACCCCCGCAATCAGACGTCTTATCCCCTATCCAAAGGATAAGATGTCTAGTGGTGGAGTACCCCTTTAAGGTCCCCCTCTCTCACCAGTGGTTGGGTTTTTACTTTTCCACACTGAATAGATTATTTTAATTGCAACTATTGTTTAATATAGGGCCACAGACACCAAACCCACGGAGAATTTGTCAAGGCAAGTATGAACAAAAGTAGCAAATTGTAGTTTAAGCCTCAGTTGTGCAAAATTCCCAAAAAAAATTTCAGTGAATACAGTAAGAATATGTGGGGTTACGTAAGGTATCTGGGTACATGATATAGAGTGTTTTTTTGTGCTACATATAATGGGGAAAATATTTAGGATACAATGTAATAGGCTGTAATGAGGAAATGAAAGCTTTGTTCTCATCTTCCGTATATGTTCTCAGGATCTGCACCATGTACTGACTATGCTGATTTATTTATATTATCTATGTCTGTGTGATTTCATTTTGATAGTTTTTAGTTTTTGTTTAAGTTGTTTATTAAAAAATAATTCTAAACATATCATGTGGTATAACATTTGCCAATCTCATTTCTTTTTCATTTTTTTGGCGAGCACACTATATGCCTTGGTGCTTGTTTGCCTGTTCAAGAATATTATTTAATACAAATAAAAACAACAATATTATTGCTAGATAGAATGTATAATACAACTTAAAGAAATACTATTAATAAATCAAAATCTTCAAGTTATGCAGGGAAGGGTTGTCCAATTGTGCAATGTAAATATAAATGATAAACGGTAAAAGATAAAAAAAATTGTAAAGAACACCTACACTGTTGCGTTTAGTTACTGCTCCCCCAGAGAAAAATCCCTTGTTACTTTTATCTTTGTATCTATCTCCAGAGTTCTGTCAATGCAAACCATAACGCTCCCACTTCAAATATATCAGAACTTAACAACCTGCTTACAAGATGTCGTGTGGTAACAAGAGATCTTTAACAATATTTACACGAACACTTACCGAGATGAGTCAGACTTTCCTGTATCTATACAAACACAATGTATATTTGCACTTTTTTTTACTAGTTTTTAATGGCTTGGATCTGTTATGGTGGCAAGAAATCATAATTGAATTCTGAGATGGATAATGTGAATAGACATTAAAGGTGGTATTCCGGCCAAAGACACCTTATCCTCTATCTAAAGCATAGGGGAAAAGATGTCTGTTTGCAGGGGTCATGTCGTGGAGGGGGTGTGGTGTGACATCACGAGGGGGCATGACGTGACTTCACGTCTCCAGTCCCGGAATCACAGAGGTTTCCGAGACTGGAGCAGCAGCCCAACATAGAATGTGGGTGCTTTGGATAGGGCATAAGTTGTCTTTGGCTGGAATACCCATTTAGGGTACGTTCACATGTGTTCACTGGAATACCCCTTTAGGGTCTATTCACACGTACAGTATTCAGTGCAGATTTGATGCACAGGATTTTCTGCTGCAGATTTCAATGTAAACTGAACACAGCTTGAAATCCTGCGCATCAAATCTGCGCAGAATACTGTATGTACGTTCACAGATGCAGATTTGATGCACAGGATTTGTAACTGCAGATCAGAAGCTGTGCTCAGTCATTTAGTTTACATTGAAATCTGCGGCAGAAAATCCTGCGCATCAAATCTGCGTATGTGTGAACGTACCGTTAAAGGGGTACTCCACCCCTAGACATCTTATCCCCTATCCAAAGGATAGGGGATAAGATGTCTGAACGCGGGGGTCTCGCCACTGGGGACCCCAGCAATATAGACTTGCATTGAGGGGGCGTGGCGTGATGTCCCACGGGGGCTGAGTCGTGACATCACGATCTTTTGTTCCCGTGGTCGGGACCCAGACCCTCCAGCATTTCTGGAGCAGAAACAGGTGGATGCCGCATGCTATATTGCGGGGGTCCCCAGTGGCGGGGCCCCCCGCGATCAGACATCTTATCCCCTATCCTTTGGATAGGGGATAAGATGTCTAGGGGGGGGAGTACCCCTTTAAAGGGATTCTGTCAGCTGCAAAAAAGGTTCCAAACTGCTGTCACTATTAATCAAAAGGATACAGTCCTCATAGTCATGTGTGTAAAAAGGGTACAACTAAGTCATCATAGATTTATATTTAATGTTTGATAGATACAGTAATATTGCTATACATAAAAACAAAATAAACAAATTAGTAAAATAATTAAGAAAAGCTATCTTATAAAGGCTGGTAATTTAAATGATAGACTTGTGAACCACAGGGCCTTTGTTTTCAACCCTGCGATGGTACCTTATCTATTCAATGCGCATATATAGATGTGCTCTTAATGGTCTATTCACACATACAGTATTCTGCGCAGATTTGATGAGCAGGATTTTCTGTTGCAGATTATAATGTAAACTGAATGACTGAACACAGATTGTAATCCTGTGCATCAAATCTGCGCAGAATACTGTACGTGTGAATAGACCCTAAAAGTATATACAGTGTTAAATAAATTCACAATATTTGGATAGATAGTGGATAGATGTATTTTTATAATTAGATTACAAGTAACAGACAGCAGACAAATGGTTAGTATAGTAGTATAGCATACAGGTTAGCATTAGTAACATATTATGTCCCGCTGAAGGTAAATTGATTAGTTACAATACATGTAATATTTCAATGCAGTATAACCAAGTCTGATTAACAGTTCATGAGGAAATAGTCACTTTGTAGTAGTATGTAATTGAGGTATTTATAGCAATAATCTATTGCACTTTCCCGCAGTTGCTCTCATAAAGTATCCTCTTTGCAATTAGGTATTAGATTCAAAGTTTGATGGAGTGCAGCTCTCACCCAAATACCACTATGGTCCTTAACATGGGCGGACTGGCAACACTCAGGGCCCCCGGACATAATAAAGCAAGGGCCTTCAGTTGGTCCCTGGCCACACCTCTGCCCCGGTCCTATTCTACCCAAATCCCTCCTCATGCACCACTTCTACATAAAAAATAAAATTAAATATACAACGTAGGTAAGGTAATTTTCCATGACCAATAATACCTGTATACAAGGAGGAAATATATACCACCACACAATAACTAGATAATAGCAACATACTGTACTAAATTAAACCACTATACACACACAACAGTGTTTCCCCATAGTGTTGAGCGGCATAGGCCATATTCGAATTCGCGAATATTCGCGAATATATGGACGAATATTCGTCATATATTCGGGAATATTCGCATATTCTCGTTTTATTTTCGCATATGCGAAACTTCACGTATGCGAAAATTAACATATGTGGAAATTCGCATATGCGAAAAGTAGCATATGCGAATTTTCGTATATGCGAATTTTCACACGCCAGTCTCACACAGTAGTATTACAGCCTTCTTTACACCACACAAGCTGGAAGCAGAGAGGGGTGATCACTGTGATGTGTACTGTGAAGAAAAAAAAATAAAAAATAAAAACGAATATTCGTAATTACGAATATATAGCGCTATATTCGCGAAATTCGCGAATTCGCGAATATGCGATATTCGCGAATAATATTCGAATTGCGAATATTCGCGAGCAACACTATTTCCCCATACAGTTCGCATATAGTGGTGGACCATCCCTTAACGACGCAGGACGTAAATGTACATCCTGGTGAGGTGGTACTTAATGCACCAGTACCTACATTTACGTCCTATACATAACTGCGAGCATCGGAGCGATGCTCCGGTCATGCGCGGCACGTCTCGGCTGCTGCGATCGCGTGGATGTCCGCCATTATCCCCTCAGATGCCATGATCAATACACATCACGGCATCTGCAGAAGTGCAGCACTTAATGTGGACGATCGCAGACCAGAGCAGAAGATAGCCGATAACACTGATCAGTGCTATGCCCTATGCATAGCACTGAACGGTATTAGCAATCAAATGATTGCTATAAGTAGTCCCCTATGGGACTATTAAAGGGGTACTCCGCCCCTAGACATCTTATCCCCTATCCAAAGGATAGGGGATAAGATGTCAGATCACCGGGGTCCCGCTGCTGGGGACTCCGGGGATCGCTGCTGCAGCACCCCGCTATCATTACTGCGCAGAGCAAGATCGCTCTGCACGTAATGACGGGCAAAACAGGGGTCGGAGCATCATTAAGTCACGGCTGCGCCCCTCGTGACATCACGGCCCGCCCCCGTCAATACAAGTCTATGGGAGGGGGCATGGCTGTCGTCACGCCCCCTGCCATAGACTTGCATTAAGGGGACGGGCCGTGATGTCATGAGGGGCGGAGCCATGACGTCACGCTGCTCCGTCCCCTGTATCGCCCGTCATTACGCACAGAGCGAACTCGCTCTGTGCAGTAATGATGGCGGGGTGCCACAGCGGCAATCCCCAGGGTCCCCGGCAGCAGGACCCCGGCGATCTGACATCTTATCCCCTATCCTTTGGATAGGGGATAAGATGCCAGGGGCGGAGTACCCCTTTAAAGTGTAAAAAAAAAAAGAAAAAAAAGTGAAAAATAAAAGTTAAAAAAGTGAAAAATCCCCTCCCCCAATATATGTAAAACAAATGTAAATTGTCAGTTTTTCCCCATTTTACCCCCAAAAAGTGTAAAAATTTTTTTTGATGGACATATTTGGTATCGCCGCATTCATAAATATCCGAACTATTAAAATATAATATTAATTATCCCATACGGTGAACGGCATGAACGTGAACAAAACAAAAAGTCCAAAATTGATGCTTTTTTATAACATTTTATTCCCAAAAAATTGATAAAAAATTTATTTATCGTGTTTATCTCGAACACAGAAGCCCGCACACAGTGTTGGGAGTAATAAACTTCCGGATGCTGCGAGCAGAGCTCCGGAAGACAGGGCAGTGGAGAACCCCTTTAATTTCTACCTAAGTTTACAGTGTAGAACTAATTTCTATTACAGCAAACAAATTTATTGAAAACTACAGATATAGAGAAAAGAACATTGTCCGGCATTTACTACACATACAAGGGTCTCAGTAAGGGAGCACTGGAAATTAGCTTGAAACTTAAAGTATGGATTATTGATTAACCATTATAAACTATTACCTATGAAATTTATTCTTAAGGATCTGCATAATACATATGTCAAATATTTCAGTAAAAGTAATCTCAAGTTTGTGGAATTCCATACCACAGTAATATTTTAAAAACATTCCTCTCTTCTAAATCACCGAGTCTAAAAATCCCTTTGTCTGCAGACACTGACTAAGCAGATGGTCATATGATGAGTTAAGAAGACCCAACATACTGGATCAGCCTATTAGACTACACAAAACATTAACTGTGTGTTATTTGGTTAAAAGTAAGTTTGTCAAGGATCTGTCTTAACTCTGTTCAAGATGGGGTCAGGAGTTTACTCCCCGCCAGATAAGAAAACAGAAATGTAAGATCTATCATCGCAATCTAAATGTAGTAATTTACTGATTTTCTAATACTATAAGGCTGGTATGCTTTAGAACATGGTATTCAAGTTCACCCCCCCCCCTTTAAAAACAATTTTCCCTAGCTCTCACGTTCCCCAGCTCTCACATCATCAGGACGTAAGAGCTGGGGAAAATATAGCGGCGCATGCGCTCTTCAGACAGAGCGCTGCGATCACGTGATGTGGGACTCAATGTCACTAGGACGTTTTGTTCAATCCAATGCATATGCATAGTGGAGGGCGGGCTTAGGAGCCTTACTATGGGAGGGAGAGGCGGCCAGCCGGCGGGAGAGACGCCTTCAGTGCGCTTATTCTTATTAGAAATCCCGGAACTTCAGAACAAGATATCTCAGCGGCCAGTTGACGAAAATCCTGTTCACCCGCACTATAACCCCATCTATTGGGTTTAGTGTGGATGAACAGGCTGACAGTTTTCCTTTAACTTTACACAAACATATGGACTTCACATCTCTTCTCAGAACTTGTAACAATGAATTATTAATACCAGTGTTGAGCGGCATAGGCCATATTCGAATTTGCGATATTTCGCGAATATATGGACGAATATATTCGTAATATTCGCGTTTAATTTTCGCATATGCGAAAATTCGCATATGCGAAAATTAGCATATGCAAAAATCAGCATATGCAAAAATCAGCATAAGCAAAAATTTGCATATGCGAAAATTCGCACGCCAGTCTCACACAGTAGTATTAGAGCCCTCTTACACCACACAAGCTGGAAGAAGAGAGGGGTGATCACTGTGATGTGTACTGTGAAAAAAAAAAATACATTCGTAATTACGAATATATAGTGCTATATTCGCGAATATTCGCGAATATGCGATATTCGCGAATAAAATTCGCATTGCGAATATTTGTGAGCAACACTAATTAATACCAGCTCAACTTTATAAGACAACTTGATGTTTGTAGACAGGAGGACAGTCATTACTACTCTGGCCCATATTAACTACATTCTGCTATCAATACTCCCATTCAGTCCATTACAGAACCAACCAGGCCACACTAAGGGCAGCCAATGTCACACTACATGCTGCCCATTAATCCTTATCAGGCTAAGGCATCACACATCTTTGTGATTGTGCGTATATATGAGGTGGAATTTGGCAGTCTTGCCGAGGCCTTGACATCAATTGGGCATGGAAAGGCCATAATGGTCACCCAGTGCCTTCATTTTATTATATTAAGGAATAGTGTATGTTCACACCTCTTCCCTGCTTCATGTATGAAACCGTACTGTACTTTCATACATATCTCTGCAATGTGTATGGGGCCTTAAAGGAAAAGCGACAGGTCCTAGAACTTGTTGTTTAAAAGTATTTTATCCTGACATTAGTTTTGTATTCTGTGATTTATTTCCCCGTTAAAGTCTTTAGGGAAAAATTCCACCGTGACAATGCTCTGAACCACTGCAAAACCACCACAGACAATAACTCAATGGCCTTGATTTACAGTACTAAGAGTGGAGTGTAGGTTTCTTTATGGGGTTTAAAGGGCTCTACTGGAAAACTGGTGCCAGAAAGTTAAACAGATTTGTAAATTACTTCTATTAAAAAATCTTAATCCTTCCAGTACTTATCAGCTGCTATATGATCCACAGGAAGTTCTTTTCTTTTTGAATTTCCTTTCTGTCTGACCACAGTGCTCTCTGCTGACACCTTTGTCCATTTAAGGAACTGTCAAGAGTAGGAGCAAATCCCCATAGAAAACCTATCCTGCTCTGGACAGTTCCTGACATGGACAGATGTGTCAGCAGAGAGCACTGTGGTCAGATAGAAAGGAAACTCAAAAAGAAAAGAACTCTCTGTGGATAGATCTGCGTATTGTTACAGATTTTTTTTTACCTTTCAAATTATACAATTATGTTATTACTTTCTAATTGCTTATATATCACCAACATTTTCTGCAGTACTGTCCCTGTCCTTATATGCATCCCACAGTCTGATTTCCCTATCACACATTTTTTTTTTATACATGATGTGACCAAAAATTTGCACCAGTGTTTTTTTTTTATGTTTACACCGTTCACCGTACGGGATCATAAACATTCTATTTTAATAGTTCAAACAATTATGCTCGTGGTGGTACCAAATACTTTTGTTATTTTTACTTATTCATTCATTTTTTTTTGTAAAATAGCAACAAGGGTAATTTTATTTTTTATTATTAGAAACATTTTTGTTATGTTCATTACAAACATATTTTTTACTCTATTTAAGTTCCCATAGGTGACTTTTACACGCCATCATTAGACTAAATTCACTGTTCAATGCTATGCTACTGCTGTAACGGAACTTCACCATTACTATTACAAGTATGGCGTCTGGTACAGGTACTCCCTGGTGCGTTAGGAAGATGGCAAGGGTCTTCCTGCATGTCTGATGTTGTCTAGGGGTTTAAAATTGTATTTTTTGGTATGTTGGAGGACATTGGAGTACCTGGAGGAAACCTCCCAAACATCGTAAGAATATACAAACTCCATGCATGTTGCTCTTGGTCAGATTTGAAACCCAGACTGGAACAACAAATAGGCACATTTTGGTCAAGGTTGTGACTATGTGAAGGCAGAGCTACAAGGGTGAAGGGTCAAATGTTAATAATAGGTATAATAGGTTATATAGCAAAATAAATAAAGAAATGTAATATATATACATATATATATATATATATATATATATATATATATATACACACACACATATATATATATATATATAGATATATATATATATACCTGTGCTCGTTGGCCACTCCAGGCCGGCCAGGCAGTGTCTACCACTGAGCGACTGTGTAACACGCATAGTGAGATAACTTTAAAACCACCATATAAATAGCTTAATAGATCAATAAGATATTGCTTTACACATTAATTCCATCCCTGAGGATTTTTTTCGTTTATGGCCAGCAATGCTTACCTGTTAAGCTGGAGGCCACATGCAGCTTTTAAATGTGTGCAGCTACCTTTACTGACCCAGACATAGGAAACTGGGGAATTAAGGAGTGGGAGATGTACATTAGTCAGTTATGACATTTAAATAACCTAATACTGTAGTTTTATTTGACAAAACGTTTCATTTATATTATATATATAACTACTAAGGACATAACGTAAGTGTTATTGGACAGGAAGTCAGCTGTGTGGAGGAAAATATCTCCCTCTAGAGTAAAGACTTTAGTTTTTTTTTTTTTTTTTGTCAATTAAGATTTTATTGGTTTTTGAATAAGGACACTTACAAAGAACCACATCAGTAAAGATATGATGATATAACAGTGATTGCCCAAAGGCAACATAAAGAAATAAAAAAATAAAAAACACAAAAAAAAACCCAGACAAATATGAACTAAAAAGAACTTTGATCGTGTATCAAAACAAGAAGACCTCCTTATTAGGAGGGCTTATATGGTATTACCAGGAAGATAGGGGAGAAAGGAAGAGAGAGTAAGAGAATAGGGGGAAAGGGGAGGGGGGGAGACAAGGTAGGAGAAAAGAATGGTAGGGGAAGGGTGGGGGGGTGGGGGGGAGGGGGACAGGAGGGAAAGGGGAGGGGGATTGGATGTAGGGCCTAAGGGCGGCCGTTTTCTGGGCCTGCCCTGGCACCGAGAGTAGAAATATCAAACATCATAGAAGCGTAGAAGCGTATGTCAGCAAGGTAGCAGTCAATAACAATAGTTACATATGGTCGTTAAAACAGAAAAATAAGAGGCCATATCCAGGACAATGTAGTGAGACCTAGGGTCCAGCGGCCAAATAATATATAACATAATCAAATCAAATCAGGCGTCTCCAGGTTTAGAGGCAAAAGACAGCCAAGGACCCCAGATCTCACGGTAGGAACCATAGGTTCTCTCAGATCTACTTGTCAACTCCTCAAAACAGCACACCTGGTGGACCTTGGACTCCCACTCTGAAACAGAGGGTGGGCTGGAGTTAAGCCACTTTAGCGGAATTAAGGATTTGGCGGCCGACAAGAGGTGCGCTAATAATTTATGTTTATGAGGCTGGAAGGCTAATGTCGGCTTGCCAATAAGTACCATATCAGGCTGTATTTTGAAGGGGATGGAAAACAGACTACTGATTTGGGATTCTATCCCCCTCCAATAAGGCAGAATAGCCGGGCAGGTCCACCAGATATGTGTATGGGTCCCTGTGTGGGCATTGCACCTCCAACACAGCTTGGAAGGAGCCAGGCCATGAGCGTGGAGAAACTCCGGGGTTTTATACCATCTGGATAGGAGTTTAAAATGCATTTCTTTCAATCTGACGCATCTAGAGTACCCTTGGGAGTATTTCAGTATGTAGTTCCTCTCGTCCGTGGATAGCACTAAATTCAGTTCCTTTTCCCAGGAGATCAAGTAACCGGGAATAGAGGAGCTGTCTATGGAGGAACAGAATAGGAGAGTTTATGTATACCTCTCGGGGGGGACGTCAAGTCTATTTCAAAGTCTGTCAAGGGTCTCAGGGGCCCCACCTTACTCCAAAATTCCCTGCAACAGATATGAAGGTGGGACAGTTGTAGAAAGGATAGCTTTTGCATGGGGAACATGGAGGATAGCTCTTCCGTGGTTGGGACCCTTCCGTCCGTGAATACTTGTGCAATTGTGTAGTTCTTCAATTTGGCCCATAAAGAGCTATACGTGGGGGATATGCGGTCTAGAACAGTAGGGATGAGGACAGCAGGAAGTAAAGGAGAAGTGGGGGGAGAGAGAGTAGGAGCGAGAGAAGACCACATGGAGAAGAGGCCCAAGAAAAGGAGTGAGGGGTGAGAGTGAGAGAAATTTCGTCTCCCTGGAATCCAAAGGTGGCGTAAGAAGTTAGCACCATACGCCCAACGGGACCATAGGTCCTCTCTGAACTCCGAAGGTGAAGGGGGGGGGGACCTGACGGTGAACGGCAAAAAATCCACCTTCTCAGTTGGATGGCCTTGTATATCACCTGGACATCCGGCATACCTATTCCTCCTCTGGTGGGGGATCTAGCCAACAATGACCTAGCCAGTCGGGGTTTTTTGGCTTTCCAGAGAAAGCGGGAGAAGAGTCTCCGCATGGTTAAAAAGAACAAGGGCGGGAGTGCTATTGGGAGCATTGACAATTTATAAACTATCTTAGGAACCACATATGTTTGAATAACGTTACGCCTACCGATCCACGATATAAGGGGATTATCATAGTCTGTCAGTAGTTGCTGGGTGTCTGTAAGGAGGGGCTTAAAGTTAGCATCGTAAAGGCGTGTAATTGTGGGGGTTATATGCACTCCAAGGTATTTTAAGGTGGACTTGGCCCAGGGAAAGGGGGAGATATTTTGCAGGGTAGCCTGTGTGGCGGGAGGGAGCGTGACGTTAAGCAACTCTGATTTGTTCACATTAACTTTAAAATTGGAGAGGGTGCCAAATTTCTCGAATAAGGAGACCAGGCAGGGGAGCCCCCCCTCGGGATCAGACAATAAGAAGAGCAAATCGTCAGCGAAGGCCAACGTCTTAAGTTCCCCTCCTGGCGTCTCAAATCTCTTAACTTCAGGCATCTGCCTAATTTTCTGGATCAGGGTCTCTACCACCAGAATGAAAAGAGAGGGGGATAGGGTGCACTCCTGCCTGGTGCCATTCGTTATGCAAAAGGACGGGGAGAGGGAGTCATTAATTCGCAGAGAAGCGTAGGGGCTAGCATAGAGGGTGAATATCGCTGACACAAATGCTGGAGGAAAACCAAATCTAAGAAGGACCGCTCTCATATAGGACCAGCTGACCCTGTCAAATGCCTTCTCTGCGTCTACACCGAGAAGGACCAGTGGGAGTTTTTTAGAGTGAGCAAAGTGTATACAAGAGAGGAGTTTAATAGTGTTAGTCTTCCCTTCCCTGCCGGGGACAAAACTGTTCCGGGGCTATCAAGTGGGGCAGTAGTTTTTTAATACGTAGGGATAGAAGTTTGGCCCATATTTTGAGATCTAGGTTCAGCAAGGATATGGGTCTGTAGCTACCACACTCCTCTATATCTTTTCCCTCCTTTGCTATAAGAGTAATGTGCGCCTCCTGCGCCTGTCGAGGGAGAGCGCCTCCCTCGAGTAAAGTGTTAAAAGAGACAGTGAGATGGGGTACAAGGAGATCCAAGAATGTAGTATAGTAGCACAGGGGGAGTCCATCGGGGCACGGGCTTTTTCCAGGGGGAAAGGACTTGATCACCTTACGGACTTCCAGTTCGGTAACCGGGGAGAGCAGTCCCTCCACCATGGAACCATCTAGTTGGGGGAGAGTTAACTCATCAAGGAAAGAGTCCTGAGCTGAGGGTACAGACGAGGCCAAGTCTGCCCCCGCGGGTGCGGGGAGGTTATATAGGTCCGAGTAGAACTGTTGAAAGGTGCGAGCTATGAGGGGAGTTTCAGTGTGGACCACCCCGTCTCTGTCTCTTATGCTCAATATACGCTGCTTGGCCCTCCTTTTTTTAAGGAGGGAAGACATAAGTCTCCCTCCTTTGTCTCCATGGGCATAAATTTTTTGTTTATGGTGAAGGTAGGCCTTAGAGGACTGGGCATGTAGATGGGTCAGCAGCTGTTCCCGTTTGAGTTTCAAATCAGAAAGAGTGGCCTCAACCTGAGATCTCTTATGAAGCCGCTCTAGATCTGAGATGTCAGCCAACAGTCGATCAGTCTTCTGTCTATAGGACTTTTTAAGCCTGGAGCCCCAGGAGATGAGAATGCCTCGTATATAGGCTTTATGGGCTTCCCACACCAGAGGAGGGGAGGATTCGGGGATGCAATTGGTATGAAAGTATAATTTGAGGTGTTCCGTAAGGTTGGAGAGGGCTGAAGGGTTCTCTAAGATGGTTTCATTAAGCCTCCAGGTGGGCACAGGGGCAGGGAGGGTAGAGAGTGACAGAGACAAGGAAACAGGGGCATGATCTGAGACCGCAATCACCCCAATACTAGCGCCACTTACTGTTGGTAGCAGAGAGGTATGCATCAGTAGGTAGTCAAGGCGTTGATATGTCTTATGCGAGTAGGAGAAAAAAGAGAAGTCACGGACGGAAGGGTTATGCAGCCTCCACGGATCTATGAGGGATAAATCAGCAAGTTTAGAGTGCAACCTAGACAGCAGCTTCTGAGATAAACCACAGGTCTTAGACGAAGAGTCTAAACAAGGATTTAAAACAACATTTAAGTCCGACCCAATAATGATGGGACCCTCCGAAAAGGCTTTAAGAGCGGACAACGTGTTAATGAGCCATGGCACCTGGGCGTGATTCGGGGCATAAAGGTTCGCAAGTGTATAAATGGAGTTAAATAATCGAATTCGAAGAAACAACGCCCTGCCTTCAGAATCTGTATGCTGGTGGAGTACCTCTACTGGCAGGGATGAGCTAAAGGCTATAGATACCCCTTTTGATGCCGAGGAGCCATGGCATGAGTGAAACCATTGTGAGAAGTAATGGGTTGGGAGCCCGGGTATCCTGTCTCTTTTAAAGTGTGTTTCCTGAATGAACGCAATGGAGGTGTGAAGACGCCTGAGGTGGTCCACAACATGGTGGCGCTTCTCAGGGGTGTTCAGCCCCCGCACATTGAATGACACTAAGTTGATGTCTGACATTTTGATACTTATCTAACACAATTGGCGATAGAGGATGGAGAGTATACAAAGAGAGGGGAGGAGAAGAGGGGGGGGGAAGGGAAAGGGAGCGTAAGTGAGGAGAGGTAAGGAAGCGAGAAAGTGAAGAAGTAAGCAAGTGTGGAGGAGGGGGGGGGGACGAGAGAGAGGGAGGGGGGGGAAAGAGAAAAGAGGGGGGGGGAATAGATCAGGTAGGTATATCAGGTAGGATGTCACTCAGAAGAACCTCCAGGAGGCTAAGTCCGAGTGAAATAAGCGGGGGGGGGGGGGTACAACAAGACCTAGTCTGAGTGTACCAGAGAACCAAGCCTTTTCACACTGAAACGGTCAAGCAAAGGCAGATACTTAAAACTTAAAACTTAGGCTGACATGGCAACATGACTAACGTGTGTCAAACAGTGGGTGGAACCCTATAGGAGCAACAAGGATGCACAAGTCCATATATCCAGAGCAGGGGCAAGAAGCAAGAGGAAAGAAAGTAGGAAGTAATGGAGAAGCAAAGGGAGAAGGAAAGGAGGGAAAAGCAGTGAGGGGAGAGGGTTAGGAGGGGGGGGAGGGGCGGGGACCGGAAAGAGAGAGAGAAGAGGGGAGGGAGGAGAAGGGAAGGGAGGATGGGGAGGGGTGGGAGGGGAATGCAGTAATGGACTCATGAATTACAGTATCTCATCACCGGTGCCACCAGGGGTAAAACGTTAAGTATACAGCGCACTGGCGAACATGTCCAGAAAATGGAAGGTAACTGTGGGGTTAATCAATAGCAGATGATCCTCATCAGGGGGAGAGGACAGCTTAAAGCCCTCACGTAGAGGGGGAGAATAAAAGACTCACTGTGCTCCCTTAGCAGGTCAGCGTGGCGGGGGACCATCCTTAACAGGCGTCTTCTTCTGCTTATTGCCTTTGGTGCGGTAGACGATCTTCCATTCCTCCGGTTTCGGCAGGGGAGGTAGCTGGGTTAGATTTGACACCGGGAGCCAGGAGGGTATGTCCAGCGGTTCAATCTCCAGGATAGGCCAAACTTGGTCTAGGTCAGATGGCGCCCGGATAGTGAGTCTCCTGCCCTTGAAGTTAATGGACAGGCCGAATTGGAATAGCCACGCATATTGGACATCCCTCTCTCTCAGCTTTTCCAGAAGCGGCTGTAGAAGGCGCCTTTTTGCCAGCGTAGATGGGGCTATGTCTTGGTACAGAGCGATGTCAGCTTCCCCATAGCTAATCGGCCGTTTTTCCCTGGCGGCTTGGAGGATGTCCTCAGTGTCCACATAGGACAGTAGCCCACATATCACATCCCGGGGGGGATCAGTCGTCTTCGGTTTCGGCCTGAAGGCTCTGTGAATCCTCTCAATGACCCGCAACATTCCGGAGCGCCTCCGCTGCCCAGGACTCCGGTAAGCCTTTTAGCCTTATATTCTTCCGGCGGCTGCGGTTTTCCTGGTCTTCTATGAGAGTGTAGGTGGAATTCAGGTGGGTCTCCAGGAGTGACGTGCGATCCGCCATAGCAGCTGAGTGCACAGAGAGGGTTGCGCATGCAGACTCCAAGGCCTCGGTCCTGTGACCAATCCCCAATACTTCAGACTTTATCTCTGCTAGTTCAGTCAGGACCGGTTTCAACGCCTGAGGTAAGGCTTTTTTCATGAAGGACTTCAGGAATTGCTGGGTAAGAACTGCCGACGTGTCCTCCTTGGCTTCACTCTCGGCCTCACAGTCGTCTCCTGGGTCTCTGAGTGGGGTAGTCTCATGCGCCATCTTGGCCTGCCGAGCGGGAGATACACCGCCCTTTTTCTTGAAGAATTTCGACATATCAGCCTGATTCCTACCCGGTTTGGGCGACTCTCCAGGGTCTCCAGGTACAAGCTTGCCGTATTTGACCATTTGTAGGGGAAAATCAGGTAGTTAGAAGGCTTGATTCTCCGGTCAGACGAGAGAGCAGCAGGCTCACGCGTCCATTCCTATCCGCGGCTAGGCTCCGCCCCCCGAGTAAAGACTTTAGTGTAATGACAGTTCACAGGAGTTTAAAGTTTAAAGTTTTTAAATTAAACATTTGATAATTTTTTCATTTTATCATTTTACTAAATTATAAAAAAAAAATCTGAAATCTGTCAGTCTAAAATGATGCTGCCACTATTAAAAAAAACGCTTCATACAGAAGGGCTATCCTAGATCGCTCTTAACCAAGGCATATATGAAGGTGAAGGATAAAAAAACAATCTGATTTGGTTACATCTATTCCCAAAAAATCTAGCTCCAATCAGCCTCATAACCCCTTTAGATATAATTTTGTTACAAATTTCAATATTGAGGCATCTAATATTAGAAAAATACTAACTAAGAATTGGCCCATTATCCAAAATGACAAAATTCTAAATCAAATAATTTCCCCAGTTCCTAATGTCACTTACAGACGTTCTAAAAATCTTAGCAATTTGTTAGCCCCCAGTAGATTTTCCGAACATCCGACACCACAGAATAGCCGTCCCTTTAAACCATACTGTTTCCCCTGTAAAAAAAGTCGTTGTCTTTGCTGTGAATGGATCATTCAAACTGATACTTTTTCTTCTTATTTCACACAACAAACATTTAAAATAAAAGATTCATTAAATTGTGACACTACTTTTGCTATTTATCTATTAACCTGTGGTTGTGACCGCCAATATGTCGGCCGCACCACCCAAACTGTACGCTCCAGGATGAACAAGCACAGATGGAACATAAAACATGGTTTTTTGTTGCACAGTTTGTCCCGACACTTCACTCTTCACCATCAAAAAAATACTGAAACATTGAAATTAATCATTTTAGAAACTATCCCCATTCATTTACCTAACAGAATACAAAGATTAAATAATCGTGAATCCTTCTGGATTCACAAATTACATACTTTACACCCCCAAGGTTTTAATGAATGTATTGATACAGTTAAATAATCTGATAAATTAGGGTCTATAACATTACATTTCTCCTAAGAGATTAATCTCTAAAAATATTACATATATACCCGCTTTTTTTGTTGTTCCTTCTGTGCTGTTCATCCTGGAGCGTCCTATCCGGGATATTGTTTCCTTCCCTTCCACTTGTTTATTGAAATTGGTTTATAGGTACGTTCTTTGTTATATTTTATTATTATTTTTATTTCAATTTTATTTTTAAGATTTTTATTTTTATCATTTTCACTATCTGGTCGTTTTTTACTGTTTATCTATCATTATTCATGCTTTATTATCCAGGTTCTTTTTTCTTCTTTGTATACAGAAACCTCTGTATATTTATTATTCATTTATTTATGATTTTTTGTTGGTTGTAAATTTCGATTTTACAAATATGTTGTTATTCCTCTATGGGTATTCACACCTTGCGTCTTGGCCGGGTGCTGTATTCAATACCGCACTAGTTATTCTAGTCCATTTCCCCCATTTCTCTTTTAAGTAGTGTTCACATGTCACCTTCGGGTCAGCTGCGATTTATAATGCTGCACTGTTCATTTTACCTTATTTGTACTGTCATCATCCATTTAGATAGTACAGTGATATATAATAAAATTTTTTGCCCTCTGAACTAACACATATAGTATCCTATAGGTTCATATTTTTCTATACTATATATTTTGAAATAATATTCAACTTGCGTTGTTGAATGCCGCACCGGTGACTAAGCGGTGTAATTACCTAAGTCGCTTGTGGGGTAAATTCACACCACATGCGATAATTATATTATATGTTTATGTGATTTCATTGTGTTTCTACATTATTGTTTTATTTTTGTGATTATCGTCTGTCTATTTATATTCATTTATATTTTTCTATATATAATTTTTTTTATATATATTATTACATTCATATGTGGATATGTAATTTTATGCAACAACTCTTTCAAAAAGTACTCTAATGGTTAATCCCTGGAGGTATATATACCTGTCACTAGCTTTCTCTTGTTATGCCTGATGAAGCTGCGCATGCGCAGCAAAACGCGTTGCATTTAATAAATCCATTGATTTTACTCGGCTTCCTGATGGTTCCTCTCTGCGCCAGACAAACTCCTGAATCCATGGTCATTCGGTTTTGATTTTACTATTTTGTAGAGGTCACTTTCCAGCAGTCTATGCCTTATAATTATATACAGGATTACAATAAGAGATGATACCAGTAGATAGATAAGATTAGGATAGGATATGATCAGAGCTCAGCATACCCCTTCCTAGAGAGCGGAGCCGCGCGCGCCAGAACATGACAGTCGGGGACCGGGACAGGTAAGTGGCTTGGGATGCGATTCGCGAGCGGGCGGGTCCCGCTATGCGAAGCGCATTCCCATCGCGAATGTAAGTGCAGCGCTCCCGGTCAGCGGGTCTGACCGGGGCACTGCAGAAGGGAGAAGGCCGCGAGCGCTCCGGGGAGGAGCAGGGACCCGGAGCGCTCGGCGTAACAGTACCCCCCCTTAGGTCTCCCCCTCTCTGTGTCTCCTTGTCCCTTTAACTGAGAAGAGAACATAGGGGGCGTCTCTTGAGTTTCTTTCCGGAACAAAAAACAGTCCTGGGTAGCTACATCAGCGGCCGGTAATCCGGAAGAAGTGGGAATGGGGAGGGGGGGCAGAGGGTGAAGCTTGTCACGGGGCAGAGAGTCACCAGGACGGGGGCTATGAGGAGGCACTGCACAGTCCTAATAGGCCTTGGGGAGACCAGGCACAGAAGGAGACACTGAGGCCCGACAGACGGGACTGGGAGCAGACATGAGGCATTTCTTGCGGCAAGCAGGGCCCCAATTCTTGATCTCCCCAGTTGTCCAGTCAAGGGTGGGAGAATGATGCTGGAGCCATGGCAGACCGAGGAGGACTTCAGAGGTGCAGTTGGGAAGGACGAAAAATTCAATTTTCTCGTGATGCAGTCCAATGCTCATAAGCAAGGGCTCTGTGCAGTAACGCACAGTGCAGTCCAACTTCACTCCGTTGACCGAAGAAATGTAGAGCGGCTTGACGAGACTGGTCACCGGGATGCAGAACCTATTCACCAAAGAGGCCAGAATAAAATTTCTGAACCCTCTGTGGTGGCATACAAAATCCTTATGGATGGCTTTATAATATGGCATGTGATAGCGTACAGAACGGCACAATTTTTATATAGGACTGTGAAAAAAACTATGCTTACATGCACTGACTGGCTGTCTGGTAGCACCCCCTACAGTACAGGGTGGTACTACATGTCCTCTACTACTCTTTACCTGTGCCAGGATTAGCTGCTCCTTTGGACACCAAGTAATGGCAGCTCCATTTTCCTTTTTTAGGACATTGCGTGTACTGTACAGGACCTTGAAGAAGCTCCTGTCCTCTACATAGACAGTGATTTACAACATCCAGCAGCTCTTTCTTACTTTTATATGTAAGGACTTGCTTTATCTATATTAGTTATCTACTTATTTTTCTTTAATCCTCCCTTTTTCCTATTTTTGGATGACACATTGGTGGCTTCAGAACCAATTACCAGGTTTCCATAGAGTTATGGTCTCAACATACAATGGTCGTCATGGAACCAATTAATGATATAACTTGAGGAACCACTGTATCAGTGTTTAATGTTGTATCCCCTCAAAATAACTCTACAAACAGCTAGTAATGTATAAACTCTGGCAAAAAAGTGAGTACACCCCTACGTGGAAATGTCCAAATTAGGCCCAATTAGCCATTTTCTCTTCCCCGTGTCATGTGACTTGTTTGGTTTGCAAGGCCTAGGTGTGAATGGGGAGCGGGTGTCTTAAATTTGGAGTTATCACTCTCATACTCTTTAATACTGGTCACTGGAAGTTCAACAAGGCACCCCATGGCAAAGATTTCTCTGAGGATCCACAAAAAAGAATTATCGTTCTACATTAAGATTGCCCAGGCTATAAGATTACCAAGACATTGAAAGTGAGCTTGGTGGGCAGGACCATCCAGTGGACAGGTTCCACTTAGAACAGGCCCCGCCATGGTCATCTAAAGAAGTGGAGTGCACATGCTCAGAAGTTGTCTTTGAGAAATAGATGTATGCCAACGTTGCTGCATAGGTTGAAGGGGTGGGGTGTCAGCCTGTCAGTGCTCAGACCATACGCTGCACACTATATCAAATTGATCTGTCATCCCAGAAGAAAGCCTCTTCTAAAGATGAAGCACAAGAAAGCCTGCAACAGTTTGCTGAAGACATGCAGACTTAGGACAAGGTTTACTGGAACCATGTCCTGCTGGACCTGAGGAAGGAGGGAGCCCCTCAGAAAGGCGTAGTCCACCCCTGTATGTTACTTTTTATAAAGCTTAATAAAAAGTACTTCTACTCTACACCTGACTCCTGTGTCCTCACGCTGGTGTAGCGCTACCTTTCCGCAGTCGGCTCTTCACTGGAAGGAAAGGAAATCCCTGCCAGGATTTCCACCTACCCACATCTGTACTGCATTCATCACCATCCTCGACGGGACTGATGGCCATCTGCTCCCGACACACCAACCAGTGACCTGCTTAAAACGATTATCAGTGTTGTGCTTGTAATATAGCAAAACCTGCACAGGTGAGCAGGTTCTTTACCTTTCTGTTTAATCTCCGCTAATACCTTGGATAACCGGCACAATATAGCGCCATTTCTATCTTTTTTTTCCTATCTGTGGTCCAATGACACCAAGATAAACTTATTTGTATCAGATTGTGTCAAGCGTATGTGGTAACTGGAGATGAGCGAATCGAAGCTGACGAGCCCAAATTCGTTACAAATTTCAGGAAATATTGGATTCGCAACTAATACGAATATCGCCGTGATTCTATCGCTCAAATTGCTTCATTAAACTCCATTTACTTTGGTGCATTCTTCAGGGCATCTAAAATGGTGGCCAGTATATTGGGCAAGGATCGCTGGGAAGGCGGGAAGGCAAGGCAGGAAGGGAAGTAGGCGGGATGACCCTGAAACACATGTAGGATGATGCAGCCTATCAGCAACCAGTCACGCCGTGATGTCACAGCCCTATATATTCGTCAGCCATAATTCCGGCTTCTCACTTCATTACAATCCACTGCAGAAGGATCATAGGATGCAGAGCCTGTGTGTGTGTTACAGCAGAGAAAAGCGCAGTCCAGCAGCGTTTAACATCCTCCTAGTCACATCAGTGTTCTCGTGGAGGGAGAGCATTTTTTTTATTTTACTGAAAAGGAATTTTACAGCAGTTGCAGGCAATAACCTCCCAGTCACTTTCTTCGGGATAGTATTACAGAGAGGGGCAGATAGCTGTGTGTTGCCTCATACATTTCAACAAGCTGCCTCAACTTCATAAACCTTAGCAGAGGAAGCAGGAATCATTTTTCAGCACAATTCAGTGTCTTTGTTCCACGAAAAATCATCTGCTGTTATACTAGTCTGTAGACAGTATAATACACAGCAGTCCATTCCTAATAGTCTTTGACAGAGTGCAATTTTGTGTTTAATACACAGCTTTTTTTTGGCTGCAGCACTGTTGTGTACTGCTGGTGTTTTAAAAAGATAAGTTTTTTTTAAAGGTACTGTACCCCATTTTTCTGCATATGTGCATCTAAGTAGTGTACTATTTTGTACCTATTAATCGGTCAAGGGCCTAGATACTGTGAAAGGACAGACAAAAGTAATCACCGGCTGGTGTTTTACAAAAATATAGGGTTTTTAGGCGTACTGTACCGCATTTTTCTGTCCTCATCAGTGCATACCGCATACGTACATCTAAGTGGTGTACTATTTTGTACCTGTTAATCTGTCAAGGGCCTACATACTGTGAAAGGACAGACAAAAGTAATCACCGGCTGGTGTTTTACAAAAATACAGAGTTTTTAGGGTGTACTGTAGTGCATTTTTCTACTCTCATAAGTGCATACCGCATATGTACATCTAAGTAGTGTACTAATTTGTACGTGTTAATCTGTCAAGGGCCTACATACTGTGAAAGGACAGATAAAAGTAATCACCGACTGGTGTTTGAAAAAAATACAGAGTTTTTAGGCTTACTGTAACGCATTCTTCTTTCCTCATCAGTGCATACCGCATATGTACATTTAAGTAGTGTACTATTTTGTACCTGTTAATCTGTCAAGGGCCTAGATACTATGAAAGGCCAGCCAAACTTCACACCTGCTGCTGTTCTAGACAAATACTGTTTAAGCGTAGTGAAACGTATTGTACTCCCCTCATATTCGCACTAAGTATGTCAGGCAGAAAAGTGCCAGGACATGCACAGAGGGGTGGCAGAGGACTAAATCCTTCAGGCAGAGGTTGCAGCAGACAAGGGGCGAGTGGCAGGAGGAGTCGCAGCGAGAGGCCTGAGCTCCCATTATCAGCTAGCGGTTGTATCTCGACCAGCAACCCATCTGCCGTTGTCGATTGGTTAACACGGTCATCCACTTAATCAAATGAGACATCTGACACCCCCTGTCAACAGTCGGTGGGTTAATCAGACACAACCCTCAGTTGGCATGGCCCATGAGAAGTCCCTGTCCTCCCATTGCCTCTGTCCTATGCTATTCCCTCCCCTACAGAAGTATTGTATGCTGTGGGTTCAGCTTCACTATTCACTGAGGGTGATCTAATAGAGGACAGTAGGCAGTTACTGCCCTGCCAAGAAGTGGAGGAGACATCCGCCGCTTCCTCCACTAGGCGGGCAAGTAGTGATGAGGAGAGTGACGTGGGAGGCGGTGTTGCCAAGATTAAGGGTCCTGAAGCAGACACTGTTGAGGAAAATGAGGAGGACATCAGTGACGTGCAGACACGTGTTGATGATGATGTAGCCGATCGCAATTGGGAGCCGGGTGCAGAAGGGGCTTCATCATGCCCGTGAGGCAGCAGCTGAGCCAACAAGGCAGTAGCATAGTTGACAGTCAGCATGGCGGGAGAGGTGGAAATTCTGGAGCCAAAAGTGTCCGGGGTAGACCACCTGCTTTGTGGCAGTCTACATTTCTGGGAGGTAGTGAAACAGGGGTTCCTGAAGACTGGGGCAGTAGCAGTCAATTAGTGCAGACTGTTGGTGGTAAAATCAGCTACTCGGCAGTGTGGCAGTATCTTTAGCATACCATGTGTACGGCAGTGTCACACTGTTCTTCACATGGTTTGCCTTGGCGAAAAGAGTCACACAGGGGATGGACTGCTAAAAGTCATTCAAAAAGAAATCGGAGCATGGCTTACTCCACGAAAACTGGAAATGGGAGCCATGGTGACTGACAACGGGAAGAACATCTTGCATGCGCTGCAACTGGGAAGGCTGACCCTTGCGCCCTGCATGGCACACGTGTTTAATCTGGTTGTGAAGCAGTTCCTGAAGTGTTCCCCCCATTTGCAAGACATCCTAACAATGGGAAGGAAACTTTGCGTGCACTTCAGTCACTCATACACCATAAAGCACACCCTCCTTGAGCTGCAGCGTCAGAACGGTATCCCCCAACATAGTCTGATTTGTGACGTTGCCACACGTTGGAATTTCCCCCTCCATATGTTGGACCTACTGTACGTACAGAGAAAAGCCATCACCGATTTCTTGATGATCCAAGCGGATAGGGGGACTACCCTGTGTAACTTCAATGTCAATCAGTGGCAGCTCATACGTGACACCCGCCGTTTTCTCAGGTCCTTTGAGGAAGCCACATTATACGTAAATTGCCAGGATTACGGGATGAATAACGTCATTCCACTGCTTCATTTCACAACACATGTTGAAAATGATGGATGTCAGGCCACTGGAGATGTGGCACCTACATCTCATGGCCACATGAGCCCTGTGGGGGCTGAGCTGGAAGTGGAGGAGGAGGGGGAGGGGCACAGTGGAGCACAGTTTAGGTTTTGCCAAATGAGTGATTTTTCCAGTAATCTGACAGGAGAGGAGGAGCAGGAGGAGACAGAGCAGAGGAGCTAGAGGGTTATGAGGAAGGTGAGACAGAGGACCCAGCACACTGTGGCAGTATGCAGTGGAGATGGAGGCAGGGAGTCCCTCTGAGGCACTTGCACAAATGGCACGATGCATGCTCACTTGCTTGCATAGTGACAGCCGAATTGTCACCATTCGGCAGCGGGATGACTTCTTGATCTCCACCTTATTGGACCCTCGCTACCGCCACAAAATAGGGGCCTTTTTTACACACACTAAGAGAGAGGACAAAATGACCTACTACAGAGGCATCCTATGTAGTCAGTTGGCCGATGCCTATCGGTGCCATCGTCCATCCTCTTGCAGGTCTGAATTGGGGGTCCCCTGCGCTCACCTTCCACTGCCATGGCTGCTGGGGAGGGGTAGGGTGGCATGAGCAGTACCAGCTCCATCAGCAGCAGCCTGAGTCTACAGTCACTGATAAGTAGCTTTCTTCACCCGCATAGTGAAGAAACTCATCAGCAGCAGGTAGACCTGGAGCAGGACCTGAACCAGCAGGTGGTGGCATACCTTGACATGCCCATGCCAACACACCTTGAAGATCCGCTGGACTTCTGGGCAGCCAAATTAGATTTTTGGCCGCAACTAGCAGAGATTGCCCTGGAAAAACTGTCCTGCCCGGCCAGTAGTGTGCCATCAGAGCGGGTGTTTAGTGCAGTGGGGGCCATAGTCACCCCAATGAGAACTCGTCTGTCCAAGAAAAATGTGTAGAGACTGACCTTTGTTAAGATGAATCAGGCATGTATCAGCCAGGATTTCCAACCACCAATGCCTGATGCATGAGAATAGATTGATCATGGTGCTACACCAACACTTCACAAATATGGATAGTGGCAAACAGATTTAAGACGCTGTTTCCCAGTTACAAACATTCCTCCGCATCAGACCTTTTTTCACCCACCTTCGTCACCGGGTACTGGTATTGCCTCCCACCGCACCACTCTGTCACCGGGTGACTTTCAGGACTCCTGATGCTGCTTCAGCCACTTCCAGGCTGTCTCATTCACCTATATGGTCTCTTCTAAAGCTTCAGCCAACTCCAGGCTGTGTCATTCAGCCACTATATGGTCTCCTCATGCTTCAGCCACCTCCAGGCAATGCCATTCATCCAATATATGGTTTACTGATGCTTCAGACAGCTCCAGTCTGTGTCATTCAGCAACTACATGGTTTAGTGATGCTGCTGGGCCTAGGAGATTGCCTATATATGTTTATGGTAGCACTAAGTACCATACATCTTCAATGGAAATTTTAAAATTCATCTTTTATTCTTAGAGATTGTGAGGCCCTTTTGTCTCCTCCTCTGCCGCCAACTCTATGCTGTGCCATTCAAACACTATATTTCTCCCCATGCTGCCACAAACTCCAGGCAGTCATTCAGCCACTATATGGTCTCTTCCTACTGATGCCACCTCAAGGCTCTGTCATTGTGCTTCCATGTGACATGTGACTCCTTGTTAGATTTCGTCCTTTGTACCCACACGCCGGGGCCCGAGACACTAAAGCTTGGGAGTTAAAAGTTCAATTTCAAAACCCTCAATTTTAATTTAAAATCTTACATTTCTATTTAAAATTAGTAAATTTCAGTGGTCTTCTCATGCTTCTGCCAACTTCAGGCTGTGCCATTAAGACACTATATGGTCTCCTCATGCGTCAGCCACCTCCAGGCTGTGTCATTCAGCCAGTATATGGTCTCCTCATGCTTCAGCCAACTCCAGGCTGTGCCATTCAGACACTTTATGGTCTTCTCATGCGTCAGCCCCCTCCAGGCTGTGCCATTGAGCCACTATATGGTCTCCTCATGCTTCAGCTAACTCCAGGCTGTGCCATTCAGCCACTATATGGTCTCCACCTACTGATGCAACCTCCAGGCTCTGTCATTGTGCTGCCATGTGACTCCTTGCTAGATTTGGTCCTTTGTACCCGCATGCCGGGGCCCTGGTCTCTAAAACTTGTTAGTTAAAAGTTTAATTTTAAAACCCAAAATTTCAATTTAAAAATCTTTAATTTTAATTAAAAAATCATAAATTTCAATGGTCTCCTCATGCTTCTTCCAACTCCTTGCTGTGCCATTCAGACACAATATGGTCTCCTCATGCTTCAGCCTACTCCAGGCTGTGTCATTCAGCCAATATATGGTTTACTGATGCTGCTGGGCCTGGGTCTGGGCCTAAAACTTTTTTATGGTAGCACTAGCTACCCTAAATCTTCAATTTAAATTTCAAAATTCGTCTTTTTTTTCCTTAGGGATTGTGAAGCCCTGGAGTCTACTTATGCCGCTGCCGCCAACTCCAGGCTGTGCCATTCAGACACTATATGGTCTTGTCATGCTTCAGCCAACTCCAGGCTGTGTCATTCAGGCAATATATGGTTTACTGATGTTGCTGGGCCTGGGTCTGGGAATAAAAATTTTGTTATGGTAGCACTAGCTACCCAAAATCTTCAGTTTAAATCTCAGAATTAATATTTTAATCTTAGGGATTGTAATGCCCTAGTGTCTCCTCATGCTTCAGCCAACTCCAGGCTGTGTCATTCAGGCAATATATGGTTTACTGATGCTGCTGGGCCTTGGTTTGGGAATAAAAATGTTGTAATGGTAGCACTAGCTACCCAAAATCTTCAGTTTAAATTTCAGAATTCATCTTTTAATCTCAGGGATTGTGAAGCCCTAATGTCTACTCATGCTTTGTCAACTCCTGGCTGTGCCATTCAGACACTATATGGTCTCTTGATACTTCAGCCAACTCCAGGCTGTGTCATTCAGCCAATATAGGGTTTACTGATACTGCTGGGCCTGGGCCTGGATCTAAAACTTTTTTATTGTAGCACTAGCTACTATAAATCTTCAATTTTAATTTCAAAATTCATCCTTTAATCTTAGGTATTGTGAAGCCCTAGTGTCTACTCATGCTGTTGCCAGCTCCAGGCTGTGTCATTCAGCCACTATATGGTCTCCTCATACTGCCAGCACCTCCACGCTGTGTCATTCAGCCACTATGTGGTCTCCTCATGCTTCAGCCACATCCAAGCTGTGTCATTCAGCCACTTTATGGTCTCCTCATGCTGCCAACACCTTCAAGCTGTGTAATTTAGCCACTATATGGTCTCCTCATGCTGCCAACACCTCCATGCTGTGTCATTCAGCCTGGTCTCCTCATGCTGCCAACACCTATATAATATGTCATCCAACCACTATATGGTCTTCTCATGCTTCAGCCACATCCAAGCTGTGTCATTCAGCCACTTTATGGTCTCCTCATGCTGCCAACACCTCCACGTTGTGACATTTGGCCACTACAGTGGTCCCTCAACATACGATGGTAATCTGTTCCAAATGAACCATCGTTTGTTGAAACCATCGTATGTTGAGGGATCTGTGCAATGTAAAGTATAGGAAGCTGTACTCACCTGTCCCCGCCGCTCCGGACTCGTCACCGCTCATCACCACTGCCCTGGATGTCGCCCTCCTTCGCTGTCGCCGCTTCCCTGTGGTGTCCCCGATGCTCTGGAAGTCTCTGCTTCCCCAGGATCCTCGCTCTCCGTCATCACGTCACCACGCACGCACGCCGCTCCTATTGGATGACGGGACGGCGTGCGGGCAACATGATGACAACGAAGGAGAGCGCTGGCGATAGAGGGGATCGTGAAGAGGATGCTCCGGAGCCCCGAGGACAGGTAGGAGACCATCACCAGAACACACGGGGCACCGTAATCGGCTATCCGGCGGCAGCTGAAGCAGTCGGATAGCCGTTTATGCGATGGCCCCGACATACAAAATCATCGTATGTTGATGCTGCCTTCAACATGCGATGGCCTCTGAGAGACAATCGCATATTGAAATTATCGTATGTCGGGGCCATCGTAGGTCGGGGGGTCACTGTATATAGTCTTCTCATGCTACCAACACCTCCACGCTGTGTCATTCAGCCACTATATGGTTTCCTCATGCTGCCAACACCTCCACGCTGTGTCATTCAGCCACTATATGGTCTCCTCATACTGATGCCACCTCCAGGCTCTGTCATTGTGCCGCTCTGCGGCAATGATTCTAAAAGCGATGACTGTAATCTCTGCATGTCATGCTGAATAACAGTATTATTTCACTAACCCAGCACACTCCATATGCGTGTTAGAAGACAGCAAAGTGTTCTACACCCCTATTGAGGCTCTCTGTTGGCCAGAAATAGTCGTTTTAATATAGATTTGCCGCAAATAAACTCGTATCGAATCGGCTGAATAGAATTTTTCAAAAGTTCGCTCATCTCTAGTGGTAACAACCAGGTGAGGAGTACAGAGACAAGTGTGTCTTGTCTACAGTCAAGCATGGTAATGAGAGTGTCATGATCTGGGATTGGATGAGTGCTGCTGGCATTCAGGAGCTATAGTTCATTGAGGGAACCATGATTTCCAGCAAGGGCTGTGACATACTGAAGCAAAGCATGATCTCCTTACTTCAGAGACTGGGCCGCAGGGCAGTATTCCAACATGATAACAACCCCAAACATAACTCCAAGACCACCACTGCCTTACTAAAGAAGCTGAAGATGATGGACTGACCATGTCTTTCATTTTATTGCTTATTCCCCACTATGAGGACTTTTAGGAACTGTGTCTCTGGGGAAGGGAGAGGGGGTGTAATCAAGAAGGTAATAAATGATAATGGTAAAAATTAATATTAAATGGTTTGTGCCTCTTTGTAAAATGATAACAAACTTATGTAATGGTCTAGTCTTCACCAAGTCCCAAAAGTAGATCTAACCACATCTGAAAAGTAACACGCAGTGCATAATTTTATATTATGTGTTATTTGTCACATTAGATGAAATCTATAAGATATAGGCGTTTAGAAGGACTAGATGACTGTTTGGTAAAACCTCAGATGTGACAGATTATATTGTTTATGTAAGTATGAGTAGCAACAAATCATATCCTTAACTAATTCAGGTTTGGACTAATTTGTGCCATTTGTGACATTTTTTCACAACCTTTTAGATTTTCAAAAAATATATACTTTTTTTTTTAAAGATTTTTATTTTTTTCTTCTAAGCATTCATGCTTAAAAATACATACTTCCCGTTAAAGACTGTATTCATCTAGTTAATCGTCCTATTTTTAAAAGCTGTCACTCCATGACCAAAACATCAGATTTACATACAATTTACAGAATTCTTCTTAGGAGAAAGAGTGGACCACATCCTATAATGTCTACCACCATTTGGGGGATATCCCAACAGAAGGATACAATTATTTATAACAGACAGGATGTGTTAATTTCTGAATCATAAGAAGTCACACAAAAATAAAGTAATATTCAGAGATATTAAACAATGACTTGAACGGTAGTCTGTAAATATGCAAATATGATTCTCCCATGAAATCATATGATATGTGAGGACATATGATATATGAAGAGTAAATAATGGTGGAAAAAGTAGAATTTTACAAATATATGTACAAATAAAACAATTATTATAGTTTTTGTTAACCCCTTAAGGACATTTTTGAGTTTTTGCATTTTCGTTTTTTCCTCCTTACCTTTTAAAAATCATAACCCTTTAAATTTTCCACCTAAAAATCCATATTATGGGTATTTTTTGCATCATCCAGCATTCAAAATTCTAATAAGGGGAAGAAGTGTTCAGGATGTGCCCTAAGACGTAACCTTTAATCTATCACAATAAAAAGTTTAAATCTATGTGATGCATAAAGGTGGAATTGTATAGAAAAAAAAGATAAACTTGGTCTAAGTTAAATATAAATCAGGCTCAATCTGTAGGTGGCTAGGATTAGTCAACCCAGAAGTGCCAACATCCTTTTATGCAGCAAGTCGGTATTCAGCTGCATGTAAGGGTCACAAAAAAATGCTGATGTGTTTCTGCCATCCTGTTAAGGATGGTGTCATCAGGGAGGTATAGTAACTTGATCCATATAGACCGATAAATTATAAACTGATAAAATAGTACAAAGATAAATGCTCAAGGACCTATGTAGGAGCGGTGTCTCAATTATATCTGCAACCTACAAACTGCAAAAATTGCTTAGTTGAAAGCCTTATAATGCATATATGTCCTGTAAGGAACAAAAAAAAGACAGCAGTTGCGGAGCATTCATAAATGGTCCCAGTTGTCAGACGTCATGGCCTCGCTGTACTCGGCGAAAGAGCCGGCAAACTCCAGCTCCCTGCACGCAGCAGGATGTTCCTTGTGGGTCCGGTAATCAACTGAACCGTGAACCACCAAGACCTGGCATTACACTCTGGGACCATTTATGAATGCTCCGCAACTACTGTCTCTTTTGTTCCTTACAGGACATATATGCATTATAAGGCTTTCAACTAAGCAATTTTTGCAATTTGTAGCTTGCAGATATAATTGGAATGCACTTAGTGCCCATTAACCTCTTGACAAAGCCACAGAGTGGTGGAACCTTGAGAGGGGCATCTTGTCAGTGATTTTAATTACTGTGTGCTGAAGCCCACATGCATCAACTGCAGAGGTGCTAACTATGACATATAGTGATAACACTAGCTGATCCAAGTGACCACATAGCTCCATCTATACCAATCACTTGTAGGGCATATGAGCACACAGTATTTTAATGTGTGATTATTTAAATTTTTTCACTTAATAAAGATAAGTTAAGTTACTAACGATTGGTTGGTAAATATAGGGATTTAGTGACCACCTATGGTGGTTAATAGTGAATGGTTGCAGATATAATTGGGACATTGCTCCTACATAGGTCCTTGAGCATTTATCTTTTTACTATTTTAACAGTTTTTCATTTATTGGTCTATATGGATCAAGTAGAAACGCTTTGGCATTTTTTTGTGACCCTTACATTCAGCTGAAAACCGACTTGCTGCATAATAGGCACCTCTGGGTTGACTAATCCTGGTCACCTTCAGACTGAGCCTGATTTATATTTAGCTTAGACAGAGCTTATCTTTTGTTTCCATACAATTCCACCTTTATACATCACATAGATTTTAACTTTCTATTGTGATAGATTAAAGGTTACATCTGAACACTTGTTCCCCTTATTAGAACTCCTCATGCTGCCTCCAACTCCAGGCTGTGTCATTCAGCCACTATATGTGCTCCTCATGCTGCCGCCACCTCCAGGCTGTGTCATTCAGCCAATGTATGTTCTCCTTCTGCTGGCACAAACTCCAGGCTGTGTCATTCAGCCATTATATGCTGCTGCCAACTCCAAGCTGTGTCATTCAGCCACTATATGGTCTCCTCATGCTGCCACCACCTCCACGCTGTGTCATTAAGCCACTTTATGGTCTCCTCATACTGATGTCACCTCCAGGCTCTGTCATTGTGCCACTCTGCAACAGTGATTCTAATAGCGACGCCTCTAATCTGCATGTCATACTGAATGACAGTATTATTTCACTAACCCAGCACACACCCTATGCTTGTTACACAAGGCAAAGTGTTCTACACCCCTATTGAGGCTCTCTGTAGCCAGAAATAGCCGTTTTTTATGGCAATTCGCCGCGCATAAATTCAGTCCAAACCAAATTTTTCCCAAAAATTTGTTGAATCGGCCGAAACAAATTTTTCTAAAATTCGTTCATCTCTAATCAGGACATCTGTCAATGAATTGAATTTAACAATTCTACCAAAAAATGGTTAAAGAAGAAAAAAATTAATTGGAGGAAACTCACCAATATATCTGTTTTATGGAGGAATGGGCTACAATTCCCCTAATAGATGTGCAGGACTAATCAACAATTACCTGAAAAGTTTTTGAAGGGTTACCATTTCTGCAGGAAGGTGGGGTGATGTTCAGGGGATGGTTGGGTGTTCATACCTGATACTGAAACCAAGTTATTTCCATTATGTGGATGGGAGAGGCTTCATTTAATGACCCATAAATCTCCCAAATGTTGAAATGTGAATACTGCGTTTGTATCTAGGATGAAACAAAAACTTGTTTTAATATTGTATGCTGGAGAACTATAGAATTTTTTGTGTTGATTTCCATGCTGACCTCTCCACTAGCACAGTGCTTCTCACCATACATTGCATCATCCATCAAGAAGCACCTGCATCTTAAAGGAGTACTCCGGTTTACTAAAATGTATTCCCTATCCAAAGGATGGGGATAAGTATCCGAACACTGGGCATTTGCCCAGCGATCTTCTGCATGCTCTGCATTAAAAGAGCTGTGTTGACCCCCATGATCCCTTTGGATAGGGGATATATTTTAGTAAACTGGAGTAGTCCTTTATGTTTAAGACAGAGAGCCGGGTCCACTCTTTGGCGAGTGTTCTCCTGTTTTTGTATTTGCCATTTATGAAAGAAGGCTTCCTGTCCCTGGTTAAATTGGGAGCAATGAATCTTGAGCATAGAGTGGAGAAAAGTAAAAAAAAAAAAAAAAAAAAGATAAAAATGTCCATAGAGCACAAATCTTTACTGAAATGTGTCTCATAACCATATCTGGCCTAGTCCTATTCAACCGAGAAATAATAATCTAATAATCTATACACCTCTTCTGGCTTTTTTTTAATTACATGTTTGGTTAAATAAATGGTGTATGTCATCAATGTACCGTCACCACTGATGAATGCTTTCTAGGGTACTGTTTCTAAAAGGATCTGAGGATGAGCAGTAAAGCAAAACAATTCATACACATAGGATGTAGGACATGTTACTTAGCCAACATCAATCATTGAAACTTGTATTTTTATTTCATGCAGTAAGATAAATGGGAACACAGTGAAAACTTCTCCTTTTTGTTTCTGTTTAATCTTTGAAGTTGGTAAACCTTATGGACTTAAAGAAATTACATGTTCTGATAATGTTGGTAGAATGGCTTAGAAACACATTAAATCAGCCTAGGAAGCAATTAATTGCAATGACTAAAATTAATGTATGTGAAGATTAGAACACTTATGATGTTAAGTCATTTCCACATGAAAGAACCTAAACTTTGCGTCCTGTAATTTTATATTTTTTTTCTGGTTGTTTTAAATCACTGAACCTTCAAAAACAATTTTCGCAAAAGAACATTGACTTCCAATAACGTGGCATAAATGGTCTCACTGCAGGAAGGCATCAGAAGTAAGTATCTAAACCCCTTGTTTACGTACACTTTCTTCCTGTTATTAAACCAGGGTCAAGCTCGCAACTGAGGTTATTATTGGGTCAGAATGGATAAAGACACATTTTTATCCCTCATCAAGTGCTAGACCATGAAGTATTTCACATTACACCAGTAATACCCGTATACTGGTATCAAAAAACAATTGGTGAAACATCCATGTTTATACATTAGGCTATTTTTGCTTTATTTCCAAATCTGTCACTGTAAATGGTTGTCCCAGCTGGACTACTGGGCATCGAATGTAAAGCAACAGGAAGAAGTGACTGCTGTTCCATATGACGTTTATCTACAGTAGACATTTTAAGAGCTGCAGATACCATTGCATATCTGCAAGGATATCAAAGCAAACTGTACCTTTCCTGGAGCTGATGATGGTTGCCATACTTATAAAATCACTTTTTATTTCTCAGCCAAGTGTTGCTAAGGCAGGGCTGGGCTGCTCAAGTACCACAACTTGGTAAAAATCCTTGCTTACCCTCCCCTACTGGGCTCTGTACATTAGTCAATGAAGGGCTGGTAGGTTAGGACAAGCAAGGAGGCCAGGTTGTAGCACTTGAGCAGCTGGACCTTTCCTCCTTGACACTTAGCTGGGAAATAAAAAGATGATTTTACAAAATTGGCAACTACCGTCAGCTCCATGAAAGTTGCAGTTTACTTTTATACCCTAACAGATATGCAATAGTGTTGAGCGCGAATATTCGCAATTTGAATATTTATCATGAATTTTGCGTATTCGCGAATATGGAGAATAAAGCGCTATTTATTCGCAATTATGAATATTCCTTAAAAAAAATTCCCCACAGAACACATCACAGTGATGTCATCCCTTCCTGCTTCCAGCTTGTGTCCTAAAGAAGGCTCCTATATTATTTACTGTATTAGACTGGAGAGCAAATATTCGCGAATATGAGAATATGCGAATATTCGCGAATATCCTCATATTCGTGAATATCCTCATATTCGCGAATATCGTCACTAAAATTAGATAGGTAGATAGTGACAATATTCGCGAATATGACATGACAATATCCAAAATGAAAAATGTCATAGACCCATTATTACTTCTGTATAGACCAAGAATATTAGGAAATGGATAGATAGATAATATAGATAGATAGGTAGATAGATATCCACATGTGTATACGCGCATGTGCATTTACGCAAAGCAAAAATAACATTGAATATATCAAATTTGCGAATTTCGCGAATTTAGAACGAATATTTGTCCACATATTCGCAAAATATCACAAATTTTAATATGGCATATGCCGCTCATCACTAATATCCAACAGTGTCTGCAGCTCTTAGCAGCAAATGCAGCTGACAGATTCCCTCTAAGTGCTCCAAGGCTGAATGCGTGTCAAAAATCAGCATGAAGCGGTTAGAGAAAGTGTAAAAAATTATTTACAATTAGAAAAATATATGACATCTTTAAGGCCCGTGGACTGAGATCCTGGTCCAGAATAATATACATTTCTCAACTGGCAAAGGAAAGCAACATCATCTCTTCACGGGATCCAGAATGTTGGCAAAGAAAGGGGAAACCATAATGAATGACCTATTTTCCAGGTTGACAAGGGTGATTATAAGTACTTGCCTTTGTAATGTTGGGCGGAAGTGACCCCTTACTAGGAAGGTGGTCTACCTTTATTTTTAGTATTTTTTTTCTTTATGCTATATGTTGGTTTACTAGGCAATGTCTATTGGGCCGTGCCATCCATCCTGTTTGGCTTAAGGCCATTACCGAGGACATTGTCTATGTAGTTCACCTAGTTTTCACCCTTTAACACCCATACATCTATATGAACTTCACTGTAAATGGCTACCATGTTTTTACCTCTCAGACCAAGAGTCAGTGGTGCACAACACAGAGAGGTCAGGCAGAGACAAGTCTGGCTACAGCCAGAAGTGGCAGCTGCAGAGCAGCACAGACCAGGCTTCATTGATCAACATTAACCCAGCAGCAATGCATGTTGGGAGCAGTAGTTTATTGGTGGAACCAGGCTGCCATTGTTACAGTATGACCCTGTTAGCAAGTAAATACACTGAAATAAATATTACATTTATGACTATTTAAAAATTGCAGACATAACATTAACAAAGATATAGAAGCTAATAAAAATAGAAAAACAGAATCTATGTTTCCAATCATAATTTGGTTATTGTAAACCAGTGAGGCCCTACACAAGATGGACTCCAGGACTCACACATTTTTTACATATATGTTGTGTAATATGATATAATCCCTTAGATATTATCACATTATCAAAATATTGTTTTTAATTTTACCTAACCTTTGACATAAATTTTTGGTGAAAACAAAAGCTCATAAAAAAAAGTCAATTACCACTGAATCCATGGTAGGAACTTTTCGTAGCATATTTCCATTTCGACCTATGTAGGTAATTGTTTAAAAAAATCACTCGGAGAAATGGTACCATTTAAAATGTTTGTGTCCATTTGTTTCTTGCTTATTTTTCCTGTGTGAAAATTTCGTCTGAATGAGGCCCTCAGTCTCCCGGTACAATGACTCACTTACCACAACTATGTGAAGAGATTCCCCTTCAAGGGCTTCTGCATAATGCACTGTTAGCTGAAGTTTAAAGTTGAACAGCTATGTTTTCCAGTCCATACACTTAAAAGAAAATATGAGACCACATGGCTATCATGTAAGGGTTTTTTGTAACACTGGTATTAATGAGTCGTCTGCTTACTCAGGTGTCTACATTTTACTATGGGAAAATATTCCTTTGAATGAGAAATCCCAGAAAAATGTCTGTGGGAGTTATCAGATCCACAAGCATTGTTTAATTCTTGTACAGTATGATCAATGCAGCAATACTCCTACTTAAAAAAATGGTTTAGTCACTGTTCAAAATTCTAAGAAAAAGAATGTAATGTAATGAATGTAATGTAATGATAGCTTTAAGACTATAATAATGTTATATGTAATGAATGTAATGTAAAAATAACTTTAAGATATAATAATGGTATATGTATGTGGTGAGGGTATGATGCAGGGCATATAAAATTACCCTAGGGGCAGATGGCATTAACCCCTTGTTTTCGTGACACAAGGGCGTGGTTTAACTGCTTCACCACTCAAAGGTAGGCCGCTGGATCCTGGGCTAGGCACGGGGGCAAATAATGACTAAAACGCCACGTTACGGAACAACGGCAGCTTTACTGAGTCAGACAGGTGTAACAGTCTATACAGCTTGGCTAGGCCCAAAGAGGTGACCAGTGACTTCAAAGACCACAGGGCTTGCTGGGACTTATAGTAGACTTGGACAATTTGAAGCACGGCCACGCTGACTTGAGACAGATTGACTTGGACTGCCTTGACTGAGACTGACTATACCCCGTTTGTAGCTTACCAGGTTTTGACTTGGACCTGGGGGGTAGTGGACTTGTGGATCAGTGGCTGTGTGGTAGACTTTAGGCACCTCTGGACTCCAGACACACACCTAGGACTTCACCTTGCTGCAACTCAGCTAAACAGGAAGAGAGCAGAGCTCCAAGAGACTAAACTAGCTCCACCCAGGGCTTAAATGGGGGAGACTTGAAGGGGTCCCATAGGTCACCCTGTAGGTCACATGGTCAGGGGTACCTTCCCTGGTTACAATCACATGACAACATCTCTTAAAGATATAACGCATTATATGTACAATAAATTATATAACATATCACAGATATTATCACGGCTATAAGCCGGGCACGTACACGTATGCAAATGGTTACAGGAGTTCTTGGTGAGTCCACCAGGCACTTTTCTTGAACGTTGCACGAACCTGAAAACAACAATAATGCTTCCCAAAGCAAAGTTAGACTCACGACTCATTAGCAAAGTTATCATACATAGACCCTTCAACCTGGGAATTTTCCATCCCAGCCTCACCTATCAGACTGCTTCCGAGGCTGTGATATATAATGGGGTCTATGGCACTATGCCCCCTCTAATGGACTTACTTGGGTGTTCCAATTTACCCGGTACAGGGTAGACTCAGTAATGGTGAGGTTGATGGTAACCACCATTTGCACGGCAGCGGCTTGCGCCACTGGGGGAACAGACGTTGGTGCCTGTTGGGCCGGCTAAACCTCCTCCTCAGCAGAAGTGGCCTGAGGCACTTTAGTTGGTGCCCGCTGTTAGGTCATACCTCCTCAGCAACAGGAGTAGGCCTCGGCACATTTACAAATGACTTTGGTAGATATTTTGGTGCCATGACAGGTGCCTCTGGGAATAAGATTTCTTCCTCTGTACAAGATTCTACAGACTTGGAAGACAGTAATCCGAAGGGATCTGCGTCCCAGTCGTCTGAAGGAAAATATGCAAAGGGGATCTGCGTGGGGTTCTTTGGATTGGTCACCGCTGCCACCCACTCTCCTCTCATGCTTTGAACAGGAGTGTATTTCACGATCTCCCCGCTCTCTAGAGAATGCAATGGTGTAGGGAGATAGTCCCTTTTCACTGCGATTGACCAAGATGGTCCCACCATGATGACAGTCCATGAGGGTGCCAAACCCCCTGCACTTTTGTCAAATTTTACAACTGTAGCTCTGCGTCTTTCCAGGTGTGGCTCTCCCTCTCGGGGATGATCAAACATTCTGATATATAGGGCCTCCATAAGGTAGCAGCTTCGGCCCATCATCTTTCATTCTTTGTGCCCTCATCCCCTCCACTATTTCGGCCAACTGGGCTTCCATCTTAGTCCTCTCGGACTGGGCTGTTGGAACTGGGGGGTGGGGCTTCCCTGGTAGGGGAAGAAGGTGGATAAGTCAAGGCTCATCGCCAAATAACCCCCGGGGCAACGGTGGGAATTGGGGGCGTACGGCAGACTTCTGGACCTGGGGGGGTTTGCTCTGGGCTAGGGGTAGAAGGAGGGGTACAAAAAGCGGCCTCAGCCAGAGTTCTCACTTCTGACTCCTCTATAGGGATCTACGCCCATGATCCCCAGGTCCAGTGGTGAGGGGACAGCCTCACCGGTGATGCTCCTCGGGAAGATGCCGGCGTTCCCTCGGCCGGGGTTGCTGGCCAGTCTCCATCGTCCTCAGGCAGCAGGACTTCGGCCCGATGGAGATTCGTTGTAGACGATCTGCCAGCTCCTGAAACATTTGCGCAGTGACAGCAGTAACTTTCCGGGCCTCCAGTGCTCTCTGGGACTCTCTGACCTTGTGCTTGCCTGTTCCGCCATGTTTCTCCACTCACAGACTTCCTTCTTTTATGCAGGGCTTCGAGAAAATGGCTGCCGGCTGGAAGTACGTCAGCGTTGCAAGCGCTGACTTCCGCTCCCCGGCAACAATGGGCAGATCTTTACTTTGTCTTTGATAGAGCAATATAGTTTCCACGCCCAGGGTCGGGACGATGACCAGCGCAGGACATTTTCACTCGCTTCTCCAGCACATCTTTAACCCTTTCAGGTACAGGCAATCGTTTGTTACGCAGCATAACTTCGGATGTGATCTCACACATGGTCGGCACAGTTCTAGGACAATTCAAAATGGCAGATAACAGTTTTTTCTTCACCTCCCCCTCTATTTCACAAGCGTCTCGGATTAAACACTTTTTACTGACAAAGTCCCGTACAGTTTCTGGTGCAATTTTTGTTTGCATCTGCGTGCAAATTTTACTCTGCAATACTGGACACAGTTCAGAGAGGGGGGGCCCTTCAGGCATAAGGCGCACACCTGTATCCTGCTCGTAGGACACCAAAAGTCGTAGTGAGGGTGTGATGCAGGGCAGATGGAATTACCCTTTGGGCAGATGGCATTAACCCCTTGTGTTTGTGACGCCAGGGCGTAGTTTAACCGCTTCACCGCCTGAAGGTAGGCTGCTGGATCCTGGGCTAGGTACGAGGGGAAATAATGACTCCGACGCCAAGTTACAGAACAACGACAGCTTTACTGAGTCAGACAGGTGTAACAGTCTATACAGCTTGGCTAGGCCCAAATAGGTGACCAGTGACTTCAGAGACCATAGGGCTTGCTGGGACTTATAGTGGACTTGGACAATTTGATGCATGGCCACGCTGACTTGAGACAGATTGACTTGGACTGACGACTGAGACTGACTATACCCCGTTTGTAGCTTACCAGGTTTTGCCTTGGACCTGGGGGGGTAGTGGACTCCAGACAGACACCTAGGATTTGACCTTGCTACAACTCAGCTAAGTCCAAGAGACTGAACTAGCTCCACCCGGGGCTTATATGGGGGAGACTAGGAGGGGTCACCTTGTAGGTCACATGGTCACTAGTACCTTCCCTGGTTAAAGGTATAAGGTATAACACATTATATGTTCAATACATTATATAACATAGGCACTGGCGGTGAAATATACAAGACTAGAGGTCCACCGAAATGGAAATTTCAGAACCGAAACGAAACCGAAATAAAAAAAAATGTCCGGCCGAAACCGATACCGAAAATGACTTCTCCCCTTCTTCTGTTAAAATGCAGCGCTCCGCTCATTAGATTAGATTAGATTCCCCCACATTAGATTGCCAGCTCCCCCACATTAGGTCGGGAGTTCCCCCACAATAGTAGGCAGCTCCCCCACAATAGTAGGCAGCTCCCCCACAATAGTAGGCAGCTCCCCCACAATAGTAGGCAGCTCCCCCACAACAGTAGGCAGGTTCCCAAATTAGGTCAGCATTTCCCCCACAATAGTAGGCAGGTTCCCCACAATAGTAGGCAGCTCCCCCCAACAATAGTAGGCAGTTCCCACACAATATTAGGCAGCTCCCCCCAACAATATTAGGCAGCTCCCCCCACATTAGGTCAGCAGTTCCCCCACAATAGTAGGCAGCTCCCCCCAACAATAGTAGGCAGCTCCCCCCACATTTGTAGGCAGCTCCCCCCCCCCACAATATCAGGCAGCTCCCCCCAACAATATTAGGCAGCTCCCCCCCCACAATATCAGGCAGCTCCCCGCAACAATATCAGGCAGCTCCCCCCAACAATATTAGGCAGCTCCCCCCCACAATATCAGGCAGCTCCCCCCAACAATATTAGGCAGCTCCCCCAACAATATTAGGCAGCCCCCCCCAACAATATTAGGCAGCTCCCCCCCCCCCATAATATCAGGCAGCTACCCCCCCCCCACAATATTAGGCAGCTCCCCCCCCCCACAATATTAGGCAGCTCCCCCCCCCACAATATTAGGCAGCTCCCTCCCCCCCCACAATATTAGGCAGCTCCCCCCCCCCCACACACACACATTTGTAGGCAGTTCCCCCACCCCACAGACATACAGCTTCCAGCCATATACAGTGTATGGCTGGAGGCTGTATGTCTGTACTGCTGCCCCCACAGTGTTCCGGTCACCGCTCCTCCGGCATGGGGTCACATCTACTGCTATGGCCTATGGACCATAGCAGTAGGTGCCGTCACCGGAGGAGCGGTGCCCGGAACACTGAACAAGATGACGCGGTCACTTACCAGGCTCCGGTCAGCGCGCGTTCTCCTGCGACGATCCTGCTGTCCTCCTGCGTCTCTATGGTTGTACGCACGGGACGTCAGTGACGTCCCGTGCGTACGACCATAGAGGCGGAGAAGCGAAGGACCGAAGGAGGAACGCAGGAGGACACCGGGGAATGGTGAGTGACCGCCGGACATCCTTATGTCCCGAAAAGATTTTTCGGGACACAGGGATGTCCGGGATAGGATTAGGAATACTTCTTTTTATGTGCCCGGGCCGGCTCCCGTGTGTGGCTGCAGGCGGGGGACGGCCAGAGCATATAAAAACTAATACTGTGTACTAAAAACCAGGGGGCCTCCGGCTGTTGTGAAACTACACCTCCCAGCATGCCCGGACAGACTTTGCCGGTCCGGGCATGCTGGGAGTTGTAGTTTCACAACAGCTGGAGGCCCCCTGGTTTTTAGTATACAGTATTAGGTTTTATATGCGCTGGTCGGCCCCCGCCTGTAGCCACACACAGGAGCCGGCCCGGGCACATAAAAAGAAGTATTCCTAATCCTATCCCGGAGAGCGCAACCCCCCCCCCCCAGATGTTGCGGCCGCCCCCCCCCCCTGCACCGCCCACGAGTGCCTCTGCCACTGGCAGTGTTTGTAACTTGTGCTGTGGGCGGGCAGGGGAGGTGGGTCATTATCGGCAGATTTTTAGTTGTTTCGGCATTTTGCCGAAATAGCTATTTTCGGCCGATATGTATCGGCCGCCGATATATCGGTGCATCCCTATACAAGACATAGGTGAGGGAGGGCCCAGGGGTCACAGGTTGGAGTCTATATAAGCAATATATATATATATATATATATAAGCAATATGACATTGTTTCATCATAGACATCTCCTATCCAGGGCCAGCCTTAGGTGTTCAGGCGCCCTGTGCGAGCTAACCTTGTGGCGCCCCCCCATTACCCCATAAACATACCCCCAATGTTTTTGTTTGGCACCCTCTAGACAATTTGAAGCACACAATATGCCACAAACACTTTAACGTTGGTACATTTCCATGACCAATAATACTGGTATACAAGTAGTAAATATAATACCACCACACAATAACTGGATAATACCGCCATACTGTACTGAATAAAACCACCATCCACAGACCAGTATACTATACAGGATCTGTATACAATATAAGTGATTATATACAGGACCATATGGTGGTAGATATCAGCTGTACACAGGATCTGTACCATATAAGTGGTTACATTTTGGGACTCACAATTACGTCTTTTCTGATCAGCGGCGTCCTCTTTCCTTTTCTTCTCCATCCGGATAAGACCAGCATGTGGATCTCTTAACATCTGCAGGACAAACATATCAGACTCTGCATTTTTACAGTGCTCTCCCCTCCTCTACACAATCTTTCCATCTATAGGCCCACAAACTGTAATCATGCCCTCCTTGGTGTCCTGCACAGTAAAAGGGCAGGTAGGTAGCCAGGTAACTAGGTAGGTAGATCAGGAAGCCAGATATGTAGGTAGGTGACAAGCCAGGTAGGTAGAGGGCTAGCTAGGTAGTTAGGCAGCAATGTATGAAGGCCTGGTATGTACAGGTAGCTGGGTATGTAGGTAGTTAGGTAGCCTGGTATGTAGGAAAACAGTTAGGCATCCAGGTATAAAGTTAGGTAGCCCCCCCTTCCCTGTAGGTATAGACAGCAGAGTTAGCCCCCCACCCTTACCCATACGTAAAGGCAGCAGACCTAACCCCCTTCCCCATAGGTATAGGCAGCATAGTTAAACCTCCTTCCCAATAGGTATAGGAACAGAGTTAACAACCCTTTCTCCTTAGGTATAGGCAGCAGAGTCCCCCCCACCCCCTTTCCCAGTAGCAGCAGAGTTATCCCCCCCCACACACACGCACACACTTTCCCCATAGGTATAGGCAGAGTTACCCCCCTCTTCCCCATAGGTATAGGCAGAGTTACCCCCCCCCCCACTCTTCCTCATAGGTATAGGCAGAGTTACCCCCCCTCATCCCATTAGGTATAGGCAGAGTTAACCCCCCCTTCCCCATAGGTATAGGCAGAGTTAACCCCCCCCCCCCCTTAGGTATAGGCAAAGTTAACCCCCCCTTCCTCCCCATGGGTATAGGCAGAGTTAACCCCCCCTCTTCCCCATAGGTATAGGCAGAGTTAACCCCCCTTTTCCCCATAGGTATAGGCAAAGTTAACCCCCCTCTTCCCCATAGGTATAGGCAGAGTTAACCCCCTCTTCCCCATAGGTATAGGCAGAGTTACTCCCCCTCTTCCCCATAGGTATAGGCAGAGTTAACCCCCCCTCTTCCCCATAGGTATAGGCAGAGTTAACTCCCTCCCCCCTCTTCCCCATAGGTATAGGCAGAGTTATCCCCCTCTTCCCCATAACTATAGGCAGAGTTAACCCCCCCTCTTCCCCATAGGTAGGGCCGGACTGGGACCAAAAAAAGGCCTGGGCATTTTAGATTAAGCAGCCCATTTTGATTGTGGGAGTGGCTATGTAGAGGCGGAGCCAGAAATGGGAGGTGCAAAATGTTAATCACAACTGGGTACGTAACAGAAAATGTATATTATATAAACATTAGACTAGAGTAAAGCAGTGTAGGTGTATTTCAGTGTGAATAATGCATTCACAAAAATGCACAAAGCTTGTGTCTGTATTTTTAACATTAATGTGCTTAATGTCTATGGGAAAGTAGTGTCTGTGCACATAGTATGTAAAAAAAAAGGGCATATTTTCTATAACTGTGTAAAAAAGTGATTTAAAAATACATTTTCCCCCCCATAAACTTATATAGAGCACATTAATGTTGAAAATACAGATTCAATCTTTCTGCAATGAAATAATGTATACTGAGACCAATATTACCAGTATACAAGGAGGAATATTATCACCATATATATTACCATCATACTGTTTCTGACCAAATTTTGTATACTGACCAATATTAATAATAATATCAGTATACAAGGAGGAATATTATCACCATACATATTATTATCATACTGTTACTGACCAAATCCTGTATGCTGGGACCAATATTACCAATAATACCAGTATACAAGGAGCAATATGACCATACATATGATATATTACCATCATACTGTTACTGATCAAATCCTGTATACTGAGACCAATATTAGCAATAATAGGAGTATACAACGAGGAATACACTTCTAATTGTGGTACCTCCAAATCTGTGCTCGCTGCAGGCTCTCTCACCTTCCCTGTTACGTTAGTGGCAGCTCTGGCAGGAGGTGGTTAGCAGGCACATTGTAGCAGCACATCAGACCCACAGTGTAGCATATGTACACAGTGACCTCACCAGCAGAATAGTGAGTACAGCTCTGGAGTATAATACAGGATATAACTCAGGATCAGTACAGGATAAGTAATGTAATGTATGTACACTGTGACCTCACCAGCAGAATAGTGAGTGCAGCTCTGGAGTATAATACAGGATATAACTCAGACAGGATAAGTAATGTAATGTATGTACACAGTGACCTCACCAGCAGAATAGTGAGTACAGCTCTGGAGTATAATACAGGATATAAGTCAGGATCAGTACAGGATAATTAATGTAATGTCTGTACACAGTGATCTCACTAGCAGAATAGTGAGTACAGCTCTGGAGTGGGAGCCAATCAGTTGTGGGTGTGGTTCTGCTTCAGTTCAGCTGTGTGGTGGTGTCTGCTGTGCCTCCTGAGCTCCAGGGAATTACCACCTGTTCCACCTGGGACCTGCTTTCTCCTCCCCAGGGAGGGAGTGGGTTTCCAGGGATGAGTGAGGGAGGCGAGGCCCAGGCTTCTGCCTCCCGGAGTAGGCTGCAGGGAGGCAGGAGAGGCCAGCAAGCGGCCTGTACATCAGAAGATCTGGGGGTTAGGCGATCCACCCGGAGTCGCAGCAATGTCACTCCAACACCCCCCACAGAGGCAAGAGGCCGAAAGGTTTCTGGAAACGAGGATCCCAATTTGGGAAAGCTGGGTGCTGCCAGCAGAAAGCCAAGGTCATCTGGAGGAAGGCAGAGTACTCACGGAGGTGAAGCCGACCTCAGTGAGGAAGGCTGGGGAATGCTGAGGACCCGGGAGTCTATTTCCACCTATACTACCCGGGTCGTAAGTCACCTCCGTGAGTATGAAGACGCCAGCAAAGCTGTGAGGAGGCTTCAGGAGGAACTTCGCCATGTCCGTTCTAGGCTGGAGGTTACCCCAAAGAAGAAGAAGCCTGAAGTCCAGGCTCAGATAAAAGGTCTGATGGCTGAAATAAATGCTTTGGAGGAAAGAAAGGAGGAATTGCTGGAGATGAGTGGACCATTTAAAGAAAAGCTGAAAAATCAAGAGCGTTTCAGAGAAATGGATGAAAAGAAACAGAGAAGGTTGATGGGGCTGCAACCTGAGAGCCAGGTGGATGATGAGGAGGAGATAGAGGGAGAACAGCCGCCAGATCCACCTGGGGGCCTGTCGCAACAGCAGCAGGCCCCGTACAGTGGGCCCCCTGCACAGCAGCCAGCAGTATCACCTGCCGACTCAGGGGAAGACAGTGACAACAGCTACCAGGGAGGGGCGCTAATGGCCCAGATAAGTATGCTGGAATCCCCAGTGTGTCCTCAGAATCTGGTGTTCGGAGATGAGCTGCCAGATGAGGCACCTGGGGGTAAGAAAAAGAAGACCAAGCCAAAGCAGCAAGAAGTGGTGAGTTACATCTACACCCCCCTCCCTGTAAACCCTGAGTCGGCCGCAGGGTCAGCTCATTGTGCAAGCCCCGTTACCCAGCCCAGCCCGTGCTCTGTGGTGGACTCGGTGCAAAGGAGCGGGGAGAGTACAGGTACTAAAAGGGCGCAAAACTCCATGCCTGTTTGCAGTAGCAGGGATGGAGTAGAGATGGCACTGGCCGCAAGGCCAGACAGTGAGGGCAGCCCAGCAGTGGGCATAGAGGCAGACTCCGGGGCTGTAGTTCGCTCCCCTGTGGGAGGGGGGGGGGGGGGTGACTCAGTGCCTGAGGTAGTCGCGGTGACTACAGATGTAGCAGACGCTCCCAAAAGAAAAGAACAAATCTTATTTTGTATTGGCGCCGCTGATCCCATTGATCAGCGGCGCCCTGATAAGACTGGAGAAATTGCTGATGAGGCGGAGGGCACTAATAAGAACAGGGCTGGGGCCTCCTCTAGACTGGGTAAGCATGCTGCCCGATCCCTAAAAGGGCCAGCGGAGGTTGTCCCAGCTCTAGTGCCCCGTGATGCCGAGGCACAACGGACTGAAAATGTATCTTTATCAACATCACCATCATCATTTGCCGGTTTACCTGTTGCTGGTCCAGCCAGTGTGAGTGATGGGGTAAATGGGGTTGGGGGATGTATGACTGGGGAGAGGATGGAGATTGATGTTACTGGGGAAGGTGTTTTTGGGGGAGGTGGTGACCATGTTATTGGAGTTGGTGCTAATGTTGTCATTGGGGGTGGTGGGGATGTTGTCATCGGCAGTGGTGTAGGTGCAGGGTCTGGTCCGGTTGCCCCCCCAGTGGTGACAGACCATAGGAGTTATGCCAATGTCACTGCTGGGGGAAGTAGAATACTTTCCTTGTCTCCTGACTCTAGGGACAGTTTATTGCAGCGACGTCTCCTGGAAGCTCTGAAAAAGGGGGAAAGGTCGATTAATGTAGAGGGTAGAGCAGTTGATCTGTCCTTCTGGATAGAGAGACACGGTCTCTCTGCCTTCCGAGAGGAAAGAGGGGGCGATACTGTGTGGTCCCTCCCAACAGCCGGGGCAGGTAGTAACCGTAGGAATGTAGTCTGTCTTCGGTGGCAGGGCGAAGATATGTGTCCTTCAAGGACGAAAGTGGTTGAGCTCTTGCTAAAGATGGGCTTCAAGGCAGTTGATATCTTTGCCTTGATACATCCCTACGGTACTCCTGAATTCGATATCAGTTTTGTTCGGCCAGAGGGGCTTGAGCTTTTCTGGTCGAATTATGAATTGGTAAAGAATGAGCCCGGCTGTCGAGACTTTGCCATACAGGCATTGTCTCGCCAAAACGAAATCAAGAGAGTGACCGTTTTGACCCGTAATAAATCACTCTCTTGTGTTGACATCATCACCTGGTTAGGATGGTATGGCGAGGTAATGGGGGTCCCGCAGAAGAACAGGGACGAGTTTGGCATCTGGTCAGGAGCCTGGACGTTTTTTGTAAAACTTAAACGTTCAGGAAATACAGTTACCCATATTCCATCCTCTGCCTTTCTCGGTAGGGATCGTATCCAGATTTTCTACCGGGGTCAGCCGAAGCTCTGTCACAGATGTGGTGACCCCACACACTTCAGTGCAAACTGTACGGTGCAGAAATGTGCCTTGTGTGGGGGTGTAGGCCATCTTGCCGCATCTTGTGCAGAGATTAGGTGTCCCCTGTGTGGTGACTTAGGTCACCCATTCAGTCGTTGTCCTCGTTCTTTCGCTAATGCAATCTTGTCCCCAGCGGGTGAAGATCACGAGCCGGAATCTGCTGGGGAGGGGACTAGCAGGGGTGGAGGAACTGAGGGGTCAGTGAGGAACAGCAAGAAAAAGACACCAACCCAACTAAGACGTCTTGATAAACACCAAAGGGATAGGGTGATGGGGAAAGCCCGGGTTACCGGGACAACCTCTCATTCTGTCCCAGAGGCCAACCTTGCTGCTGAGACCCTGAGGGATGGCGAGCTGAATGAGGAGGTCAGGAGGATCCAGAATGAGGAAGGTGCCATCTCCTCAGATAGCGTGGAGGAGGATGATGGGGGATGGCAGAAGGAGACACGAAAGCGGGGTACAAGTAGAAAAAAAAAGGGAGATTTAAGATCTTCTCCCACCCTGGTCCAGGTGCCACAGGAAGGCAAAACTGACTCCCCTCTATTTGGCCTTTCCAATCGATTCCGACCCCTCAGGGACGTCTCCTCCTCTTCTTCGGAGGGGGAGGATGAGGGGGAGGTGGCAGAGGGGCTTCCAGGGGGCGCCGAGTCCTCTTCCCCTGGGGAGGTTATGTCCTCGGGGGAAGGGACTGGCCTGGAATCCGGAGACGAGGAAAGTAAAACGACGTCTGGTGAGATGGACACTTCTATTTCTCTAAAGAGGGTGAAGAGTTCTTCTGATGTGGAGGGTGAGAAGGGGAGTGGGAAAAAGAAAGCTGTTTAACTCAATCACCCTTGATGGCGGCACCCTCTCCGTTGACGCTGGCGTCCATTAATGTCGCCAGCATTAAGTCAGATACGGCTCGATTTGCTGCCTATGATTTTTTTGCCCATATTAATGCTGATATTTTATTTTTGCAGGAGACCAGGCTAACAGATATGTCATCTATCTACAAGGCTGAAAGAGAGTGGAGGAATGGGCCCTCCTACTGGTCTCTTGGGGCCGAGCCGTATAGCGGAGTGGCGGTCCTTTTTACCGCAGCGGTAGAATGCCGACGGGTTATCGAGTTAGAAATGGGGAGGTGCCTGATCTTAGATGTCCTCATGAGGGGACAAGAACTTTAGGGCTTGCCTCTTTATGAGGATCAAGCCCTATCTTTTTACAAGTCGGCAGGTGGTCTTTGGAGGGGACTTTAATGGTGTCACGAGGCCCCAAGACAGGGGAGGTGCCAGAGACAAGCTGACTTATGATAGCGTCGCCCTTAATAGCATAGCGAGTGAGGCTCGCCTGGTGGATGTCCACATCCGGCACACCCCAGGCCACGCGGGATTCACCCATCATAGGGGTAGTTGTAGGTCTAGGATAGACAGGTTTTATTTAAAGGAGGAAGCCGTCTCTTCAGCAGTGTCTGTTGTTGAGGTGGAGTTCTCCGATCACTGTTTAATTTTGTTTTCTCTGAATGTCACAGAGACCCCCCGGATGGGCAGAGGCTATTGGAAGCTGAATTCGTCTCTCTTGGAAGAAGCGGAGATAAGACAGTCCTTTGAGGATTTTCTTCAGAGCCAGGTACCATTGCTGGGCCTTTGTAGCAGTAAGTCAGAGTGGTGGGAGATCTTCAAGGAAAGGGTTGCGAGATTCTTCCGCCAGCTCTCGGGCCTCAGAAGCCTAAACAGGTACCGCTTGTACCAGGGCCTGAGGAAGAAACTTGAGAACCTTGTCTCGACTGGAGGTAGTCGTGATGATATCTCCAGAGTGAAGTCCTTGCTGATGAAGTGCCAGTACGACAGACACGCATCTTTGGTTTTTGAGAGGGATTACGGGAAGTACCGCTCGCCCGACCCTTACAGAAACTGCAAGATGTCAGTGAATAGTAAAGTAGTCTCAGGACTGATTGATAGTACGGGATCCTTGAAAAGGTCCAGATCAGGGATCCTGGAGGTCGTCAGATCCTTCTACTCGCACTTCTTGGGAAGGAAGGATCTAGATCGAGATAAGGTATCAGCTTTCTTGGCTGAAACCGTCCCTGAACCAGGAGTAGACCCCTCTCTTGACGTTTTGACAGAGATGATCCGGGAAGAGGAAGTCAAGATGGCTATTGATGGGCTTGCCCTCAAGAAGTCACTGGAAGGGGTACTTGCTTTCCTTGGATCAGGCAAAAGCGTTTGATCGGGTTAACCATGAGAACCTCTGGTCTGTCCTTCTGAGATATGGCCTGCCAGGGGGGTTTGTTGATTGGCTTAAGACCTTGTATGTAGGGGCAGAGAGTTTCCCGCTTGTGAATGGTTGGATTGGCCGCTCTTTTGAGGTTGGGTCTGGTGTCCGTCAGGGTTGTCCTTTGAGCCCTTTGCTGTACGTGTTTGCAATCGATCCTTTCCTTAGAGGGATTGATTGTGGACCGTTGGCGGGGGTGAGAATGGACCTGGCAGTGCCGGATTCGGCTCTGAGGGCGGTAGCGTACGCTGATGATGTCACCGTGTTTGTCTCCTCACAAGAGGAGGGCAGATGGGTGATGTCAGAGGTGGACCGCTACTCGGAGGCATCCGGGTCCAAGATCAATCAGGATAAGTGTGAGAGTCTCTGGTTGGGAGGGGGAGATCCTGATTTTGATCTCCCGGACGCCCTTCCAGAGCCCCAGGAATCCGCAAAAGTCCTCGGCATCGAATTTGGTCAAGGGGATTACCCCAAACAAAACTGGGACAGCAGGCTTAAGATCGCCGCTCAGAAGGTAGATCAGTGGAAGGGTTGGTCTTTGACCCTCCGGGAAAGGGTTAACCTGATGAAAACTTTCCTGCTCCCTTTGCTGATATATCTGGGCAGTGTATGCATGTTGCTAGAACCTCTTTGGACCCGGGTCTACAGTGTGTTCTTCCAAATGTTATGGGGGAATAGACTGAACCTAGTGAAGAGGGAGGTTACTTACCGTACGAGGAGACTAGGGGGGTTGTGTATGGTCAACCCTGTGGTGTTCCTAGTGAATACCTTTCTTAAGACCAATATAGCAAACCTCTGGTCAGAGAGGGCTCCTCCGTGGGTATCCTCCTGTAGGGGATGGTTTCGGCCATTCTTCCAGGAATGGGAGACAGGAGGGCAAGTGAAGGATCTTCGCACACCACACGGACATCTCCCGGCTTATTCTACCCCGGTTCTGAAGGTTATTCGTCGGTGGGGTCTGGGGATGTGGGAGATTAGGACTCTGTCGAGGAAATTCCTTGACAAGAGGGTCCTGTCTTCTCATTTCCAGAGGCCATTGGCACTCAAGGACTGCCCAAGTCGGGATCTGGAGGTGGGTTTAGAGCTTTTGAATTCTATCAGGATCCCCTTGAAGTTTTGGGACTTGACTTGGCGCTGCTTCCATGGGAAACTGTGTGTGAGGGACAATCTGAAGTGCAGGAGCTCTGATGACCGGGGATGTCCCCGCGAAGAGTGTGGAGGCATGCTGGAAAGCATGGAGCATTTTCTGCTTCATTGTCCCTTTAACACAGAGGTTTACAACAGGGTGGGCGCTTCCATTGGTTGGCCTCAGCCGGCCAGTCTCTCCTATGCGGAATGGGCCTATGGGGCATTCAGAAACCTTGGAGGCTGGGACCGGTGCACTTTATTCCTAGTCAGCTCAGTGGTCAGGTATTACACGTGGAACGCACGGTGTTTAGTGTCGACGCAGCGTAAAATCCTCCCTGTGGGTGAGGTGGTTAGGAACATTCTTGGTGACCTGGTGAAGGTGCGTTCTCTGGAGTACGAGAGGCTGGGTGCTGGCAGGGCCTCTCGTCTGTGGAGGGGCTCTGCCTTTAAAGTGCCTTAGCCTGTTGTCTCCCCCTGGTGGTGGGCTGATGCTGGCACATTAGTCTTTTTGTTTTGTGCTGTAGATATATGGTGATATAGGGCTTGCAGGCACTGAACTTGAGCTTTAGGGGTTTGTGTGATTGAAAAGCCTTATTGATGTTTGTTGTTTGGTTTGTATAGTTTGTATTATTTTGTATATATTTGTTTTGTTTGTACATTTATGTATATGTGTATATATGTATATATATTGTATTTTTTTCTAGGGGTTGTGTTGTGTTGGGGTTTAGTGTTAGGTTGGGTGGTGGGTAGATGGGGGAGGGGGGATTCTGTGTGGGACTTTTTGTTTAAAAAAAAAAAAATCCTGGACTGGTTCATGGACGTCTGTTATCATGTACTGGGGGCATGGCATGCGGGACCAGCTCAGGGCCAAAAAAAAAAATATATATATATATAAAAAATTTAAAAACATTGTATTCTGTTTTTCTGTTTGCGGTGTTTGTTGGTGGTTTGACACATATTTATTATTTTGGGTGGGGAAATGCAACCGGACCAGTTTTTAGTTATTATTGTTATTATTATTACTGTAAGTATTATTATTATTGTAGAGTGTTTAGTAGTTGTTGTTATTATAGCGGTGTGTTTGGTGAGAATGAGGCTGGACCAGAAGATACTTGGTTGGACATTTTTGGACTAATATGGACTCATTTTTGTATATATTATACAGGTGTATGTTGTTTGTATTATTGTTATGGTGATGTTTATTCTTTTTGTAATGTTTTATATTTTTTAATAAAAGATCTACAGGATATAACTCAGGATCAGTACAGGATAAGTAATGTAATGTATGTACACAGTGACCTCACCAGCAGAATAGTGAGTACAGCTCTGGAGTATAATACATGATATAATTCACGATCAGTACAGGATAAGTAATGTAATGTATGTACACAGTGACCTCACCAGCAGAATAGTGAGTACAGCTCTGGAGTATAACACAGAATATAATTCAGGATCAGTACAGGATAAGTAATGTAATGTATGTACACAGTGATCTCACCAGCAGAATAGTGAGTACAGCTCTGGACTGAGATTCCCCTCAGTGCCTCAGTGCAGCCACCTTATTACATCCCTGAGCAACATTATTAGATAAATGCTTAATTAAAATCCCACCAAGTCTTAATGATAGTAAAATGCAATGTTTCCCTGCCAATGTGCCTCCAGTTGTTGCAAAACTACAACTCGCAGTAGTTATTGGCTTTCCGGGCATGCTGGGAGTTGTGGCTTTGCAACAGTTAGAGGCACCCTGGTTGAGAAACACTGATATAATAAAAATAGGGGTTTACCTTAAAAACAGGGGGTTACTTTAAAGGACATCTGCAACGAAATGTAACTTATCCCCTATCCACAGGATAGGGGATAAGTGTTTGATTGCGGGGGGTCTGACTGTTGGGACGCCAGCGATCTCCTGTATGGGGCCGCGGTTCTCCCGTGCAAGGGGCGTGCCGGCCGCAGCATGACGTTGTGGCCGACACGCCCCCTCCATACATCTCTATGGAAGAGGCAGGGAGGCAGCGTTCGGGCCTCCCCGTCACCCCCATAGAACTGCATGGGGACGGGGAGGGGATGGGGCATAACCGTCGACCTCTAAGGTTGGCGCTATGCACATTAGCACTCACAATGAGCACTATTGCCGGCACCCTGTTAGGGAGATCGCGGGGGTCCCAGCGATGGGACCCCCCCGCAATCAAACACTAATCACCTATCTTGTGGATAGGGGATAAGTAAAATTTTGCTGCAGATGTCCTTTAACCCCTTAATGACCAAGCCCATTTTCACCTCAAGGACCAGGCTAATTTTATTTTTGCGTTTTCGTTTTTTCCTCCTCGCCTTCTAAAATCCATAACTCCTTTATATTTCCATGTACAGACCCATATAAGGGCTTGTTTTTTGCGTGACCAATTGTACTTTGTAATGAAACCTCTAATTTTACCATAAAATGTACGGCGAACCCGAAAAATTTTACACATTTTGGAGGGTTTTGTTTTCACACTGTACACTTTACGGTAAAAATGATAGGTGTTCTTTATTCTGTGGGTCAATATGATTAAAATGATACCCATGGCTAGATACTTTTATATTTTTGTACCGCTTAAAAAAAATCTAAAACTTTTTGTACAAAATCAGTAATCTAAAATCGCCCTATTTTGACCACCTATAGCTTTTTCATTTTTCCGTATATAGGGCAGTATGAGGGCTCATTTTTTGCGCCGTCATCTGTAATTTTTTTAGATACTACATTTGCATATATAAAACTTTTAGATCATTTTTTATTAATTTTTTTTTAATAAAATGTGACAAAAAAGCAGCATTTGTGGACTTTTTCATTTTTTACGTTTACGCCATTCACAGTACGGGATCATTAACATTATATTTCGATAGTTCGGACATTTACACATGCGGCGATACCAAATATGTTTATTAAAAAAAATGTTTATGCTTTTTGGGGTAAAATGGGAAAAACGCACAATTTTCATTTTTATTGGGGGAGGGGATTTTTCACTTTTTTTTACTTTTTATTTTTACATTTTTCAACTTCTTTTTTTTTTACACTTTTTATGTCCCTATAGGGGACTATCTATAGCAATCGTTTGATTGCTAATACTGTGCAGTGCTATGCATAGGACGCAGCACTGCTCAGTATTATCAGTGATCTTCTGCTCTGGTCTACTCGATCTCAGACCAGAGCAGAAGACCCCGGGAGACAGCTAGAGCTAGGTAAGGGGACCTCCGGCTGTCATGCTGGAGGATCGGATCCCCGCAGCAGCGCTGCGGGCGATCCGATCATCTAATCAAAGTGCCGCAATGCCGCAGATGCCGTGATCTGTATTGATCACGGCATCGGAGGGGTTAATGGCGGACATCCGCGTGATCGCGGATGTCGGCCATTTCCGGCGGGTCCCCGGCTGCTGCTAGCAGCCAGAACCTGCCGTGTATGACGCGAGCACCCTTCCGATGCTCGCGGTCATACACAGGACGTAAATGTACGTCCTGGTGCAGGAAGTCCCGCCAAACCAGGACGTACATTTACGTCAGTGGTCGTTAAGGGGTTAAAAGCATTGCTTGCTAGCTCAGGGAGCTGAACGGGACCACCACACCAAAATCCGATCATCTGCGCAAACCGGCGGAAGGTGCCTATCTATAGCATAGTTTTGATCAGTATATGCAATTAAAAGATTCCATATAATGGACTCCCATGGGGACTAAGTACTAAATAATAATCTTTATATATATAAAACTCAACGTGTGTGTGTATGTATGTATGTATGTATGTATGTGTGTATGTTCCAGCATCACATCCAAACGGCTAAAGATAATAACATGAAACTTTGCACACATGTTACTTATATGTCAACAACAAACATAGGATAGGTGATTTAACCCTTACCCACCCCCATTCACCAGGGGCGGGGTTTATGTTTAAAGTCCCATACAAGTCAAAGGGAAATATATGTTACTGCATAACTTCCAAACGGCTTGAGATATTTCGATACTATCGGGATAGGAGAACGCGATAGGAGGACGGGATAGGAGGTCGAGATAGGAGGTCGAGATAGGAGGACGGGATAGGAGGACGGGATAGGAGGACAGGAAAGGAGGACGGGAAAGGAGGTCGGGAAAGGAGGTCGGGATAGGAGGACGGGATAGGAGGACGGGAAAGGAGGTCGTCAAAGGAGGTCTGGATAGGAGGACGGGATAGGAGGTCGAGATAGGAGGACGGGATAGGAGGTCGAGATAGGAGGACGGGATAGGAGGTCGAGATATGAGGACGGGATAGGAGGTCGTGATAGGAGGACGGGATAGGAGGTCGAGATAGGAGGACGGGATAGGAGGTCGAGATACGAGGACGGGATAGGAGGTCGGAATAGGAGGTCGGGATAGGAGGATGGGATAGGAGGACGGGATAGATGGACTGGATATGAGGACGGAAAAGGAGGACGGGAAAGGAGGTCGAGATATGACCTCAGCTATTATAGACAGATTTGCTATATGCTATAGGTAAATCTGTAAAATAGCTGGGCTATGATAAGCAGATATGGCATTCAGGAGCCCAGAAAAGCTGGGTGACAATTTCTCGCCTAGCTTTTTCATGCTCCTTAATCCCATATCTGCTTATCATAGCCCAGCAATTATACAGATTTACCTATAACATATAGTCAAAGCTGTCTATAATAGCTGAGCTATTATAAGCAGATATGCCATTCAGGAGCCCAGAAAAGCTGGGTGACAATTTCTCGCCTAGCTTTTTCATGCTCCTTAATGCCCTATCTGTTTATCATAGCCCAGCAATTATACAGATTTACCTATAACATATAGTCAAACCTGTCTTTAATAGCTGAGCTATTTTAAACACATATGTCATTCAGGAGGCCAGAAAAGTTGGGTGACAATTTCTCGCCTAGCTTTTCTGGGCTCCTGAATGGCATATCTCCTTTTTACAGCTCAGCTATTATAGACAGCTTTGACTATATTGTATAGGTAAATCTGTAAAATAGCTGGGCTATGATAAGCAGATATGGCCTTCAGGAGCCCAGAAAAGCTGGGTGACAATTTCTCACCTAGCTTTTTCATGCTCCGGAATGTCAAATCAGCTTATCTTAGCTCAGCTATTGTACAGATTTACCTATAGCACATAGTTAAAGTTGTCTATAATAACTGAGCTATTTTAAGCAGATATGCCATTCATGAGCCCAGAAAAGCTGGGTGACAATTTCTCGCCTAGCTTTTCTGGGCTCCTGAATGCCATATCTGCTTATCATAGCTCATCTACTATAAGCAGACATACCATTCTGGAGCATGGAAAAGCTAGGTGCCAAAATTGTCACCCAGCTTTTCTGGGCTCCTGAATGGCAAGTCAGTTCATGCCTGGTGGACTAGTGGTACCTTTGGGGGAAGAATTTGCTCCAGCGGCGGGACCTATTTTGGTGTGGCGGCACACAGCAGTTTGGGCGCGGGCCGGAGGGAGGAGGAGTCTCGTACGCTGGCCTGGTCACCTGTGGGACGCAGGTCAGCAGGGTACGCATCGCAGCGCCGGTGACGTCACCAAGAGGCCTAAGGTGAGCCAGTGGGCCAGCCTGGGACAACGCAGGGCCGGCCCACTTTAATAGTAATGCTGTGGCGGCCGCCGGGTGGCCTGTGCGTGCAGGCATGCGGGCGGCCTGTGCGTGCTGGCTGCCTGGTGATCGGCCTGTGCGGGTGGGCGGGCGGCTTTTGCGGGTGTGCGGGCGGCCTGTACGGGCCGCTAGTGAGCCTATTTTCGGCCTATTTTACGGCAGTCTGACGGCCCGGCCCACCGGGCATTTGCCCGCTTTGCCCAGTGCCCAGTCCGGCCCTGCCCATAGGCATAGGCAGAGTTAAACCCCCCCCTCTTCCCCATAGGTATAGGCAGAGTTAACCCCTCCCCCTTTTCCTCATAGGTATAGGCAGAGTTAACCGCCTCTTCCCAATAAGTATAGGCAGAGTTTACCCCCCCTCTTCCCCATAGGTATAGGCAGAGTTACCCCACCCCCTCTTCCCCATAGGTATAGGCAGAGTTAACCCCCTCTTCCCCATAGGTATATGTAGAGTTAACCCCCTCCCCTTCTCTTCCCCATAGGTATAGACAGAGTTAACCCCCTCTTCCCCATAGGTATAGGCAGAGTTAAACCCCCTCTTCCCCATAGGTATAGACAGAGTTAACCCCCCTCTTCCTCATAGGTATAGGCAGAGTTAACCCCCCTCTTCCCCATAGGTATAGGCAGAGTTAACCCCCTCTTCCCCATAGGTGTAGGCAGAGTTAACCCCCCTCTTCCCCATAGGTATAGGCAGAGTTAACCCCCTGCCCCGTCTTCCACATAGGTATGGGCAGAGTTATCCCCCTCTTTCCCATAAGTATAGGCAGAGTTAACCCCCACTTCCCCATAGGTATAGGCAGAGTTTACCCCCTGCCCTCTCTTCCCCATAGGTATAGGCAGAGTTAACCCCCTCCCCCCTCTTCCCCATAGGTATAGGCAGAGTTAACCCCCCTCTTCCCCATAGGTATAGGCAGAGTTAACCCCCCTTCCCCATAGGTATAGGCAGAGTTAACCCCCTCTTCCCCATAGGTATAGGCAGAGTTAACCCCCCTCTTCCCCATAGGTATAGGCAGAGTTAACCCCCCTCTTCCCCATAGGTATAGGCAGAGTTAACCCCCTCCCCCCTCTTCCCCATAGGTATAGGCAGAGTTAACCCCCCTCTTCCCCATAGGTATAGGCAGAGTTAACCCCCCTTTTCCCCATAGGTATAGGCAGAGTTAACCCCCTCCCCCCTCTTCCCCATATGTATAGGCAGAGTTAACCCCCTCTTCCCCATAGGTATAGGCAGAGTTAACCCCCCCTCTTCCCCATAGGTATAGGCAGAGTTAACCTTCACCCCTTCTTCCCCATAGGTATAGGCAGAGTTAACCCCCCTCTTCCCATAGGTATAGGCAGAGTTAACCCCCTCTTCCCCATAGATATAGGCAGAGTTAACCCCCCTCTCCCCTCTTCCCCATAGGTATAGGCAGAGTCAACCCTCTGCCCTCTCTTCCCCATAGGTATAGGCAGAGTTAACCCCCCCTTCCCCATAGGTATAGGCAGAATCAACCCCCCCCCTCTTCCCCATAGGTATAGGCAGAGTAAAAAAAAAAAAAGGATGCTCACCTGATGTCCTACGCAGTGATCTCCTCAGCAGCAGGGGTCTGCACCATCGGCGCCTGTACTGCGTGCTGCGTGGGGGCGGAGGTCACGTCTCCTCCAGGTGGGGCTCACACAGAGGGGACGCCTTCTCCTGTATGTGCGTGTATCGCACATACCAGAGAAAGGCAGCACTGTCTGCTGGGGATCTGGGACGAGTGTCCCGGATCCTTAGTAGTGGCATCGGGCCCTTAACCCCGCCGGGCCCTCAGACGATGTCCGATCGGACCGGACTGCGAGCTGTGTCGGCCGCCTGGCACCCCTATTGCTATGGCGCCCTGTGCAGCCGCACAGCTCGCACACCCCAAAGGCCAGCCCTGCTCCAGTCATATGGGAGGCCCACTGACCCATGGCAAACATATGATTATTTTCAATGCGAAAAATGCAAACTTGTAGAAGCTGCTCCAGGAATCTCCATCTATGTGAAACATGGCAGCAGTCGGGTTAGCTCATAGATGAAAGGTCAAAACAGATGTTCATGTAATAAAATAGGGCATAAAGATCTGGGTGGTTTAACCTTTTAAATAGTCTATTATAGTATTTGTAAATAAATAAGCCTTGGTACCATGCCACAATGTTGCATGTAACAGTCATCTTAAATATTCCTCAACTTGATAACTGATGGAAAAAAAAATTTGATTGCTCACATACGTTAAAGGAGTACTCCGGGTGGGGGAAATTTATCCCCTATGCCAAGGACAGAGAAAAAGTGTCAGATCGCGGTGGGGTCCGGCCATTTGGGACCCCCCATGTTCTCCCACATGTAGGGGGCATGTTGGCCACTTCATTGTGACACTAGATTGACACTAGAGATGGGCAAATAAAAGCCGAATTTCATGAAAAATTTGATTCAGAACTAATTTGAATTTAGTTGTGCTTCGTGGTAACAATTCACTTCAATTACTACATTTTGTGCAGGCCGGGGGGCTTATATGGCGGCTACACATGTGAGGACATGCGGCAAGGAACTCTGGGAAGGAGGGTAGATGGGATCACCCTGAATCACATGTCGGCATGCCGCCTATCAGCAGCCAGACAGCCCTGCGATGTCACAGCCCTATATTTTTGGCAGCCATTGCCGAAGACGTGCATTTTGTGAGAGAGCAGAGACTGTTACTGACAATACAGATCTGTCTAGCGGCGTATCCATTCACCTCAAGCCCACATTCTTCTGGCTACTGAGAGAGCAGGCACTGTGTGGTCAATAACTACAGAAAGAAAGCAACCATAGTGCAGGCAGGGACACTGAAGAAGTATTTCCAGAGTCTGCCAATTGAGTTCAGAACTGGGAGCAATCCCCATTCAAAGACTGCAAGCAACGATGGTGCAGGCAGGGACAGTTAAGAGAGAGAGAGTGTGCTTTTTTTCTGTTGCAACCGTACTGGGGCTTATTGCTCTAAAAAAAAGGTGAAATATATACGCACTCAGCAGTTCTAAGGTTTTTCTGGTAAAAGCTAATAGGGGGCAGTAAGTGTAAAAGCACTAATAGACTTACGCACTAGATTGTTACGCTTATGACTGGGGCGTATTTAAAAAAAAAAAGTGAAATATAAATGCATTCAGCAGTTCTACAAGTATGTCAGGCAGAGAAATGCCAGGCCATGCACAGAGGAGTGGCAGAGGCCTAAATTTATCAGGTGCCGGCAGAGGTCGCAGCAGGAATCAAATCGACAGGTCTAAGCTCCCTGTGTCAGCTAGCAGTTGCATCTTGACCAGCAACCCAGCAGCCGTCATTGATTGGTTAACTCTGTCATCCACTTCATCCCAAGTGGGTTCCTCAGACTCAACCCTCAGTTGGCATGGCCCTGGAGCAGTCCCTGTCCTCCAACTGCCTCTGTCCTATGTTGCTCCCTCACACAGAGATGTATTGTATACTGTGGGATCAGATCCACTATACAGGGAGGACGATTAACTAGAGGGAAGTCAGCAGCTACTGCCCAGCCAAGATGTGGAGGAGACATCTACAGCTTCCACTGCTAGGCGGGCAAGTAGTGATGAGGAGAGTTGTGTGGGAGGTAGTGTTGCGGGCGTTCAGGCTCCTGAAACAGACACCGTTGAGGAACTTGAGGATGACATCAGTGACATGCAGACACAACTCGATGATGATTAAGCCAATTGCCCTTGGGGGGGGGGGGGGGGGGTAGCATATGATTGTGAGTCAGCAGAGTGGGAAATCTGGAGCCAAACGTTCCCGGGGTAGAGCACCTGCTTCACGGCAGCATACCTGCTTGGGAGGTAGTGGAGCAGGGGTTCCCAGATTTTGCAGCAGTAGCAGTCAGTCAGTCAGTGCAGACTGTTGGGCGGGGGGGGGGAATCAGCTACTCAGTGGTGTGGCAGTGTTTTGTCAAGCATCCGGAGGAGGTTAACATGGCACATGTAAGGTATGTCGGCAGAAGGTGAAGCATGGCAAGGGTCCCAATGTTGGCACCATGGCCCTGCGTCAACATTTGCAGCGTCACCATAAAGTGGCTTGGGAGAACTGTGGCTCTGATGTGGTGGTCCAGCCTGTTGCATCACCCAGTGGCACTCCACTCCCTGTTTCAGCCAGCCAAGGCTCCACCACCTCAGCCGAAGGGAGCTTTATATCATTCCCATCTTCTGTTGGTCCAGATGCTCCTGCTCCTCCTACTTCTTGCCAGTCATTCTGGCAGCAATCCATCATCGAAGCAATTTCCAAGAGACAGCAATATGCGCCCACTCATCCAACGCCGCAGAAGCTGAATGTGCTCCTGTCCAAGTTGCTGGTGCTGCAGTCCCTCCCTTTTCAAGTTGTGGAATCTGCACCTTTCAGAGAAGTGATGGAAAGTCCCAAGCCATAATATCTTTTCGAAAAAGGCATTACCAGCCCAGCACAAATATGAAGGACAGAAGGTGGGCCATTCCTTGAGCCTGTCAGTGTGTACAAAAGTGCATGGCAGTGCCGACGTTTGGAGCTGTAACTACGGTCAGGTACAATGCATGTCCTTTATGGCCCATGGGGGAATGTGGTCCCTGCACAGCCACACAATAAACTTGGCCAGGCCACGCCGCTTCCGCCTTCACGCTCTCACTGTTACGCCGAGCGCTCCGGGTCCCCGCTCCTCCCCGGAGCGCTCGCTACACTCTCGCTATTGCAGCGCTCCGGTCAGATCCACTGACCCGGTGCGCTGCGATCCTGCCTCCAGCCGGGATGCGATTCGCGATGCGGGTGGCGCCCGCTCGCGATGCGCACCCCGGCTCCCGTACCTGACTCGCTCTCCGTCGGTCCTGTCCCGGCGCGCGCGGCCCCGCTCCCTAGGGCGCGCGCGCGCCGGGTCTCTGCGATTTAAAGGGCCACTGCGCCGCTGATTGGCGCAGTGGTTCTAATTAGTGTGTTCACCTGTGCACTCCCTATGTATACCCCACTTCCCCTGCACTCCCTCGCCGGATCTTGTTGCCATTGTGCCAGTGAAAGCGTTTCCTTGTGTGTTCCTAGCCTGTGTTCCAGACCTCCTGCCGTTGCCCCTGACTACGATCCTTGCTGCCTGCCCCGACCTTCTGCTACGTCCGACCTTTCTTCTGTCTACTCCCTTGTACCGCGCCTATCTTCAGCAGTCAGAGAGGTTGAGCCGTTGCTAGTGGATACGACCTGGTCACTACCGCCGCAGCAAGACCATCCCGCTTTGCGGCGGGCTCTGGTGAACACCAGTAGTGACTTAGAACCGGTCCACTAGCACGGTCCACGCCAATCTCTCTCTGGCACAGAGGATCCACCTTCTGCCAGCCGGCATCGTGACAGTAGATCCGGCCATGGATCCCGCTGAAGTTCCTCTGCCAGTTGTCGCCGACCTCACCACGGTGGTCGCCCAGCAGTCACAACAGATAGCGCAACAAGGCCACCAGCTGTCTCAACTGACCGCGATGCTACAGCAGCTACTACCTCAGCTTCAGCAATCATCTCCTCCGCCAGCTCCTGCACCTCCTCCGCAGCGAGTGGCCGTTTCAGGCCTACGACTATCCTTGCCGGATAAATTTGATGGGGACTCTAAATTTTGCCGTGGCTTTCTTTCTCAATGTTCCCTGCACTTGGAGATGATGTCGGACCAGTTTCCTACTGAAAGGTCTAAGGTGGCTTTCGTAGTCAGCCTTCTGTCTGGAAAAGCTCTGTCATGGGCCACACCGCTCTGGGACCGCAATGACCCCGTCACTGCCTCCGTACACTCCTTCTTCTCGGAAATTCGAAGTGTCTTTGAGGAACCTGCCCGAGCCTCTTCTGCTGAGACTGCCCTGTTGAACCTGGTCCAGGGTAATTCTTCCGTTGGCGAGTACGCCGTACAATTCCGTACTCTTGCTTCAGAACTATCCTGGAATAATGAGGCCCTCTGCGCGACCTTTAAAAAAGGCCTATCCAGCAACATTAAAGATGTTCTGGCCGCACGAGAAATCCCTGCTAACCTACATGAACTCATTCATCTAGCCACTCGCATTGACATGCGTTTTTCCGAAAGGCGTCAGGAGCTCCGCCAGGATATGGACTTTGTTCGCACGAGGCGTTTTTTCTCCCCGGCTCCTCTCTCCTCTGGTCCTCTGCAATCCGTTCCTGTGCCTCCCGCCGTGGAGGCTATGCAAGTTGACCAGTCTCGCCTGACACCTCAAGAGAGGACACGACGCCGCATGGAGAATCTCTGCCTGTACTGTGCCGGTACCGAACACTTCCTGAAGGATTGTCCTATCCGTCCTCCCCGCCTGGAAAGACGTACGCTGACTCCGCACAAAGGCGAGACAGTCCTTGATGTCAACTCTGCTTCTCCACGTCTTACTGTGCCTGTGCGGATATCTGCCTCTACCTTCTCCTTCTCTACTATGGCCTTCTTGGATTCCGGATCTGCAGGAAATTTTATCTTGGCCTCTCCCATCAACAGGTTCAACATCCCGGTGACCAGTCTCGCCAGACCCCTCTACATCAATTGTGTTAACAATGAAAGATTGGACTGTACCATACGTTTTCGCACGGAGCCCCTCCTAATGTGCATCGGACCTCATCACGAAAAAATTGAGTTTTTGGTCCTCCCCAATTGCACTTCTGAAATTCTCCTTGGACTACCCTGGCTTCAACACCATTCCCCAACCCTGGATTGGTCCACAGGGGAGATCAAGAGTTGGGGTACCTCTTGTTTCAAGGACTGCCTTAAACCGGTTCCCAGTACTCCCTGCCGTGACCCTGTGGTTCCCCCTGTAACCGGTCTCCCTAAGGCCTATATGGACTTTGCTGATGTATTTTGCAAAAAACAAGCTGAGACTCTACCTCCTCACAGGCCTTATGACTGTCCTATTGACCTCCTCCCGGGCACTACTCCACCCCGGGGCAGAATTTATCCTCTGTCCGCCCCAGAGACTCTTGCTATGTCTGAGTACATCCAGGAAAATTTAAAAAAGGGCTTTATCCGCAAATCCTCCTCTCCTGCCGGAGCTGGATTTTTCTTTGTGTCCAAAAAAGATGGCTCCCTACGTCCTTGCATTGACTACCGCGGTCTTAATAAAATCACGGTAAAGAACCGCTATCCTCTACCTCTTATCTCTGAACTCTTTGATCGCCTCCAAGGTGCCCACATCTTTACCAAACTGGACTTAAGAGGTGCTTACAATCTCATCCGCATCAGGGAGGGGGATGAATGGAAAACGGCATTTAACACTAGAGATGGACACTTTGAGTATCTGGTCATGCCCTTTGGCCTGTGCAATGCCCCTGCCGTCTTCCAAGACTTTGTTAATGAAATTTTTCGTGATCTCTTATATTCCTGTGTTGTTGTGTATCTGGACGATATTCTGATTTTTTCTGCCAACCTAGAAGAACACCGCCAACATGTTCGCATGGTTCTTCAGAGACTTCGTGACAATCAACTTTATGCCAAAATGGAGAAATGTCTGTTTGAATGTCAATCTCTTCCTTTCCTAGGATACTTGGTCTCTGGCCGGGGACTACAAATGGATCCAGACAAACTCTCTGCCGTCTTAGATTGGCCACGCCCCTCCGGACTCCGTGCTATCCAACGTTTTTTGGGGTTCGCCAATTATTACAGACAATTTATTCCTCATTTTTCCACCATTGTGGCCCCTATCGTGGCTTTAACCAAAAAGAATGCCAATCCTAAGTCATGGCCTCCTCAAGCGGAAGACGCCTTTAAACGGCTCAAGTCTGCCTTTTCTTCTGCTCCCGTGCTCTCCAGACCTGACCCATCTAAACCCTTCCTATTGGAGGTTGATGCCTCCTCAGTAGGAGCTGGAGCGGTTCTTCTACAAAAAAATTCTTCCGGGCATGCTGTTACTTGTGGGTTTTTTTCTAGGACCTTTTCTCCGGCGGAGAGGAACTACTCCATTGGGGATCGAGAGCTACTGGCCATTAAATTAGCACTTGAGGAATGGAGGCATCTGCTGGAGGGATCAAAATTTCCAGTTATTATTTACACCGATCACAAGAATCTCTCCTATCTCCAGTCTGCCCAACGGCTGAATCCTCGCCAGGCCAGGTGGTCTCTGTTCTTTGCCCGGTTTAATTTTGAAATTCACTTTCGCCCTGCCGATAAGAACATTAGGGCCGATGCTCTCTCTCGTTCCTCGGACGCCTCGGAAGTAGAGCTCTCTCCGCAACACATCATTCCTCCTGACTGCCTGATCTCCACTTCTCCAGCCTCCATCAGGCAAACTCCTCCAGGGAAGACCTTCGTCTCTCCACGCCAACGCCTCGGAATCCTCAAATGGGGTCACTCCTCCCATCTCGCAGGCCATGCGGGCATCAAGAAATCCGTGCAACTCATCTCTCGTTTCTATTGGTGGCCGACTCTGGAGACGGATGTTGTTGATTTTGTGCGGGCCTGCACTGTCTGTGCCCGGGATAAGACTCCTCGCCAGAAGCCCGCTGGTCTTCTTCATCCTCTGCCTGTCCCCGAACAGCCTTGGTCTCTGATTGGTATGGACTTTATTACAGACTTACCCCCATCCCGTGGCAACACTGTTGTTTGGGTGGTCGTTGATCGATTTTCCAAGATGGCACATTTTATTCCTCTTCCTGGTCTTCCTTCAGCGCCTCAGTTGGCAAAACAATTTTTTGTACACATTTTTCGTCTTCACGGGTTGCCCACGCAGATCGTCTCGGATAGAGGCGTCCAATTCGTGTCAAAATTCTGGAGGGCTCTCTGTAAACAACTCAAGATTAAATTAAACTTTTCTTCTGCTTATCATCCTCAGTCCAATGGGCAAGTAGAAAGAGTTAACCAGGTCCTGGGTGATTATTTACGGCATTTTGTTTCCTCCCGCCAGGATGACTGGGCAGATCTTCTACCATGGGCCGAATTCTCGTATAACTTCAGAGTCTCTGAGTCTTCTTCCAAATCCCCATTTTTCGTGGTGTACGGCCGTTACCCTCTTCCCCCCCTCCCTACTCCCTTGCCCTCTGGTTTGCCCGCTGTGGATGAAATAACTCGTGATCTTTCCACCATATGGAAAGAGACCCAAAATTCTCTCTTACAGGCTTCATCACGCATGAAGAAGTTTGCTGATAAGAAAAGAAGAGCTCCCCCCATTTTTTCTCCCGGAGACAAGGTATGGCTCTCCGCTAAATATGTCCGCTTCCGTGTTCCCAGCTACAAATTGGGACCACGCTATCTTGGTCCTTTCAAAATTTTGTGCCAGATTAATCCTGTCTCTTACAAACTTCTTCTTCCTCCTTCTCTTCGTATTCCTAATGCCTTTCACGTTTCTCTTCTTAAACCACTCATCATCAACCGTTTCTCTCCCAAACTTGTTTCTCCCACTCCTGTTTCCGGCTCCTCGGACATCTTCTCCGTAAAGGAGATACTGGCCTCCAAGAAGGTCAGAGGGAAAACCTTTTTTTTGGTCGATTGGGAGGGCTGTGGTCCTGAAGAGAGATCCTGGGAACCTGAGGACAATATCCTAGACAAAAGTCTGGTCCTCAGGTTCTCAGGCTCCAAGAAGAGGGGGAGACCCAAGGGGGGGGGGGGTACTGTTACGCCGAGCGCTCCGGGTCCCCGCTCCTCCCCGGAGCGCTCGCTACACTCTCGCTATTGCAGCGCTCCGGTCAGATCCACTGACCCGGTGCGCTGCGATCCTGCCTCCAGCCGGGATGCGATTCGCGATGCGGGTGGCGCCCGCTCGCGATGCGCACCCCGGCTCCCGTACCTGACTCGCTCTCCGTCGGTCCTGTCCCGGCGCGCGCGGCCCCGTTCCCTAGGGCGCGCGCGCGCCGGGTCTCTGCGATTTAAAGGGCCACTGCGCCGCTGATTGGCGCAGTGGTTCTAATTAGTGTGTTCACCTGTGCACTCCCTATGTATACCTCACTTCCCCTGCACTCCCTCGCCGGATCTTGTTGCCATTGTGCCAGTGAAAGCGTTTCCTTGTGTGTTCCTAGCCTGTGTTCCAGACCTCCTGCCGTTGCCCCTGACTACGATCCTTGCTGCCTGCCCCGACCTTCTGCTACGTCCGACCTTGCTTCTGTCTACTCCCTTGTACCGCGCCTATCTTCAGCAGTCAGAGAGGTTGAGCCGTTGCTAGTGGATACGACCTGGTCACTACCGCCGCAGCAAGACCATCCCGCTTTGCGGCGGGCTCTGGTGAACACCAGTAGTGACTTAGAACCGGTCCACTAGCACGGTCCACACCAATCCCTCTCTGGCACAGAGGATCCACCTTCTGCCAGCCGGCATCGTGACACTCACGCTGTTGGTCCTGCGACAATGTCCGACTCTACTTCCTCATCCTCCACCCATCCTCAGCCTTCACTGTACGGACAAGTCACACTGCCCTTCCAGCATACCAAGTGTGCAGGTCATGGCGGTGTCACGCTGTTCTTCACATGGTTTGCCTTGGTGAACTGAGTCACACAGGGGAGGAACTGCTCATAGTGATTCATCAAGTAATCGAATCATAACTTTCTCCACGTCAATTGAGAATGGGAACCATGGGGACCAACAACAGGAATTTTTTTTTGTCTGCGCTGCTTCAAGGAAGGCTGAACCATGTGCCCTGTATGGCACACGTGTTCAATCTGGTTGTCAAGCGGTTCCTAAAGTGTTCCCCCCATCTGAAAGACATCCTAAGAATGTCCAGGAAATGTTGCATGCACTTCAGCCACTTGTATACCGCAAAGCACACCCTCCTTGAGCTGCAGCGTCAGAACGGCATCCCCCAACATAGTCTGATATACAATGTTTCCTCCCATTGGAATTCTACCCTCCATATGTTGAACCGACTATACGAACAGAGAAAGGCCATCAACGATTTCTTGATAAGCCAAGTGGATAAGGGTACTCCCCTGTGTAACTTCGATGTCAACCAGTGGCAGCTCAAACGTGACACCTGCCATTTGCTTAGGCCCTTTGAGGAAGGCACATTATTAGTAAGTCACCAGGATTACAGGATGAACGATGTCATTCCACTGCTTCATTTCCTACAACAGATGGTGGAAGCAATGGTTGGTCAGGGCACTGGAGACGTGGCACCTACATCTTAAGGCCACATTAGCCCTGTGGGGGGGTGAACTGGAAGAGGAGAAGGGGAGGGGGACAGTGGAGCACAGGCAATGTGTAGCGAAATGGGTGGTTTTGATACTCAGCTGACAGGAGCTGAGGAACAGGAGCAGCCAGAGGAGCTACAGGGGGATGAGGAAGACGAGACAGAGGACCCAGACACACTGTGGCAGTATGCAGTGGAGATGGAGGCAGGGAGTCCCTCCGAATCACTTGCACAAATGGCACGATGCATGCTCACTTGCTTGCGTAGTGACTGCCGAATTGTCATCATTTGGCAGCGGGATGACTTCTGGCTCTCCACCTTGGTGGACCCTCGCTACCAGCACAAAATGGGGGCCTTTTTTACACCCACTGAGAGGGAGGACAAACTGACCTACTACAGAGACATCCTACGTAGTCAATTGGCCGATGCCTATCTGCACCATCGTCCATGCTCACGCAGGTCTGACTGGGGGGCCCTCTGCGCTCACCTTCCACTGCTGTGGCTGCTGGGGAGGGTTGAGGTGGCAGGAGCAGTACCAGCTCCATCAGCATTAGCCTGAGTCTACAGTCGCTGATGAATAGCTTTCTTCACCCGCATAGTGAAGCAACTAATCAGCAGCAGCAGGTAGACATTGAGCAGGACCAAACCAGCAGGTGGTGGCATACTTGGACGTGACCATGCCAACACACCTTGAAGATCCGCTGGACTTCTGGGCAGCCAAACTTGATTTTTGGCTGCAACTAGTTTGCCCTAGAATTTGCTGTGCGGTGGGGGCCATAGTAACCCCAAGGAGAACTCACCTGTCCATGAAAAATGGGGAGAGACTGACCTTTGTGAAAATGAATAAGGCTTGAATCACCCAGGATTTCCACCCACCAATGCCTTATGCATCAGACTAGATAATCCATTGTGCCACACTAACACTTTGACAAAAGAGACCGGCTGCTTCTTCGTACCTACCTCAGCTACTCTTCTGATCCTGCCACCCACTTGATGCCACACATTTGATGCCAAGTGCTCCTTCTTTCACCCCCCTTCATCAGTGGGTATTGGCATTGCCACCCACCATCCCTCTCACTTTCAGGACTCCTGATTCTGCTGCTGCCACCTCCAGGCTCTGTCATTGTGCCGCTCTGCGGCCTACATAGGCTGCCGCCACCACCAGGCTGTGTCAGTCTGCCGCCATATGATCTCCTCATGCTGTTGCCATCTCCAGGCTCTGTCATTGTGCTGCTCTGCGGCCTACATCGGCTGCTGCCACCTCCAGGCTGTGTCATTCTGCCACCATGCCGTCTCCTCATGCTGCTGCCACCTCCAGGCTCTGTCATTGTGCCACTCTGCGGCCTAAATAGGCTGCCGCCACCTCCAGGCTGCATCATTGTGCTGTGTTATCATGGGTATCATTTTAATTGTATTGACCAAAGAATAAATAACACATGTCATTTTTACCGTAAATTGTACGGCGTGAAAACGAAACCTTCCAAAATTTGCAAAATTGCGGTTTTATTTTTAATTTCCCCACACAAATAGTATTTTTTTGGCTGCGCCATACATTTTATGGTTAAGTGAGTGATGGCATTACAACGGACAACTGGTCGGGCAAAAAACAAGCCCTCATACTAGTCTGTGGTAGAGATGTCGCGAATTGTTCGCCGGCGAACAGTTCTCGGCGAACTTAGCATGCTCGCGTTCGCATCGCCGGGCGAACATATGTGAAGTTCGATCCGCCCCCTATACTTTAACATTGAATTTTTTTTTAAACTTTGATCCTGTGAGTCAGAGTCAGCAGACACATTACAGCCAATCATCAGCAGTCCCTCCCTTCCAGACTCTCCTACACGGACGCCATTTTACCTTCATTCGGCATGCTGCAGGCTTAGAAAGTGGAGGGACAGAGAAGCTGCTCCTGCTGTATAAGGAAAGCGATAGCTAGGTTTCTGCAAAGTGGTGTATTCAGGGTAGACATTACTCCTACAGCACTAGTCTAACATCTGCTTTAAGGACAGCACCCAAAAAAGCCCTTTTTAGGGCTCAAATATCAGTCCGTGTTTCTTGCAACAGCTGGAGGCACCCTGGTTGGGAGCGAACCACTGGTTAAAAGGGGTACTCCAGTGTAAAACTGAAGTTCCTTCAAGCAACTGACTACAGTATTAAAAGGGCTATAAGTTCAGTCCGTGTGTTTTGCAACTGCTGGAGGAACCCTGGTTGGGGACCTCTGCTTAAAAGGGGAACTCCGCTGGCAACCTTTTTTGCTCATTGTCACACTAGTGCAAATCACATTTGGTGTGACAGTTGTTCAAAAAAATATATATACCTTTTTTGGCTGTGAAATAAAACCAGTCAGTTCACGTCATAGTTGTGAGTTTTTTTGCCTGCAGGGCTAATTGTGGCACCCTAGTGCAAATCACATTTGGTGTGACACTTGTGCAAATTTAAAAAAAAAATACCTTTTTTGCCTGTGAAATAAAACCAGTCAGTTCACGTCACACTTGGGAGTTTTTGGGCCTGCTGGGCTAATTGTCACACTAGTGCAAATCATATGTGAGTTGACAGTTGTGTAAATCAGAAAAAAAAAAAACTTTTTTGGCTGTGAAATAAAATCAGTCACTTCACACTTAGGAGTCTTTTGGCCCTCAGGGCTCATTGTCACACTAGTGCAAATCATTTTTGGGGTGACCATAGTGTAAATTTGAAAAAAAAAAAAAACTTTTTTTGGCTGTGAAATAAAATCAGTCAGTTCACTTCACACTTGTGAGTTTTTGGGCCTGCTGGGCTCATTGTCACACTAGTGCAAATCATATGTGGTGTGACCGTAGTGTAAATTAAAAAAATATATATTTTTTTGGCTGTAAAATAAAATCAGTCAGTTCACTTCACACTTGGGAGTTTTTGGGCCTGCTGGGCTCATTGTCACACTAGTGCAAATCATATGTGGTGTGACAGTTGTGTAAATTTAACAAAAAAAATACAATTTTGACTGTAATAAATTGAATAGCAGTTAGTTGTCTGCAAGCATGTGTGTCAGGCCTACAGCGTCTACTCTACGTCTACATCTGTCAAGGCCATGCTTGAGCGTAAGATGCCAATGTCACAAGGTCACCCTCTAGCCCGGCGTCTGACAGCTGGCTTGTCTGAACTCATAGCCCGCCAGCTTTTAAAAAATTAATTAAAAAAATATATTTTAAAAAATAGCAAAACATTTTTTTTAGCTATTGGGACACCGCAGTGGAAGGTACCCGGCCAAAATTTCTTTGCACAAAAGGCAATCCCCAACCGGTACTCGATTGTGCAACAGGAAGTAATGGCATGTCTGGCACACAGTGTTGGGGCGCGGGTCCATCTGACCACTGATACCTGGTCTGCAAAGCACGGTCAGGGCAGGTATATCACCTACACTGCGCATTGGGTAAACCTGGTGACGCTGTGCAGGGTTGCCGCGGTGGATTTTGAATGAAGACGGGCCTCTTGAAGCTGATTGGTCGCTCGCTGCTGGATGGTATGGGGGCAACCAATCAGGAACGTGCCGTACATGGCTGTGTACAGATACGCTGTCATAGGAAAAAGTCGGTGAGGGGATGTCATCCAAACATGGGCATGGGGATGGTAGGCTTAACTCTGATTGGCTGTTCGGGATGTCGAGTGAGTCAATCAGAGAGGGGACGTATGAGTTCAGGTTGCAAGTCTTTGCCACTGTTGGCGGCAGGATGTCTTTCAAATCTTTCAGCCAGTCGCTGCTGGGCAGGTCCGGGCGGCAACCAATCAGGTTAAAGACGTATAATTCCTCTTTGGGGGATTCCTAGAGGCATCGGCGGCAAATCTTTTTTGAAGAATTCGACCAATCGCTGCTGGGCAGGTCCGGGCGGCGACCAATCAGGGATGAGACGTGTATTTCCTCTTTGGTGAATTCCAAGAGGCATCGGCGGCATCTCTTTTTTGAAGAATCCAACCAATCACGTTCCGTCAGGGTAAAGTAGCGACCAAGGATTACTTGCATGACTTATCTGCCACCAACTATGGTTCAAGCCGCAATGTTTTAGGGCACTTTCTGGCTGGGAAACAAAGAGAAATTTTTCTGGCTGCTGCTACAGCAGTGGCTGCAACAATACCAAATTTTTAAGCTATGTGTACATGCCTAATTTTTCTGGCCTCTGGTGCGGCACTTTTTCTGCTGCTGCAATTTTTCTGTCCGCTGCTACATTAGTGGCTGCAACAATACCAAATTTTTCATCCATGTGTACATGCCTAATTTTTCTGGTACTCTCTGCTGACATCTCTGTCCATCATGCCAGTGAGGCGCTTGATTTGCGACAGTCCAACACCTTGGAATTTAACACTCCTAATGTTCGACCACCTGCTCCAACAAGAAAAAGCCGTTAACGAATATTTGTATGACCGGGGTGCTAGGACATCATTTGCGGAGCTGGGAATTTTTTTGCCACGTTACTGGACGCTCATGCGCAATGCCTGTAGGCTCATGCGTCCTTTTGAGGAGGTGACAAACCTAGTCAGTCGCACCGAAGGCACCATCAGCGACATCATACCATTTGTTTTCCTCCTGGAGCATGCCCTGCGAAGAGTGCTGTATCAGGCAGTAGATGAGCGTGAAGAGGAAGAGTTGTCGTCACCATCACCACCAGAAACAGCCTTATCAGCATCGCTTGCTGGACCTGCGGCAACGCTGGAATAGGATTGTGAGGAAGAGGAGTCAGAGGAGGAAGACCAACCACAGCAGGCATCCCAGGGTGCTCATTGTCACCTATCTGGTTCCCGTGGTGTTGTACGTGGCTGGGGGGAAGAAGGTGATACCTTTCCTGACATCACTGAGGACGAGGAACGGGACATGAGTAGCTCGGCATCCAACCTTGAGCAAATGGGGTCTTTTATGCTGTCGTGCCTGTTGAGGGACCCTTTTATTTTGAAAAGGATTTCTTTGTGTTTTTCACCATCCTGCATGATAGAGTCTTCTGGACTTTATGATAATTTAAACTTGAATTTTCAAGAATACTAACCATTACACAAAAGAGAGAAAATATTTTAAAATAAATTATTACTGCCTGAGGAAGAGCCCGGTACGGGCTGGAAACGCTGTTTTTATGTTGCGTTGCATATTTTAAAATAAATCATTCATTTTAACTCAGCCTTGAGAGGTCTGCGCTCCTTCAGATGTTCCCCCCTTTTTTTTCGTAATCGGATCATCCGTTACACTTCTCTAACCATTACACAAAGGAACGCTTGTTGCGTGTGATTTTTTAACTTAAATTTTCAAAAGTAAAATACAGAGAGGGAAGAGCTTTTAGAGAGGGAAAAATTTTATTTAGAAAATAATTTCTTTGTGTGTTTCTCCGTCCTGCATTATAGAGTCTTCTGGACTCGTGGATATGCGCTTGTTCTTATTTTTCAGCCATGTGCACATTCCTAATTTTTCTGGCCTCTGGTGCTGCCCTTTTTATGCTGCTGCAATTTTTCTGGCTGCTGCTGTAGCAGCGGCTGCAACAATACCAACTTTTTGAGCCATGTGTACATGCCTAATTTTTCTGGTACTCTCTGCTGACATCTCTGTCCATTTTAGCAACCGTGCATATTAGATGTATGCTAAGGGTAGCATGGTGGCTCGGAGGTTAGCACTGCTGTCTTGCAGCGCTGGGGCCTTGGGTTCCTACTATGTGCTGCCTAAAGGGGGGCTCTAACTATGTGCTGCCTAACATGGGGGATTCTATGTACTGCCTATAGGGGGGATCTAACTATGTGATGGCTAAAGGGGGGATCTAACTATGTGCTGCCTAAAGGGGGCTCTATGTGCTGCCTAAAGGGAGGCTCTACCTATGTGCTGCCTAAAGGGGGGCTCTAACTATGTGCTGCCTAATATGGGGAAATCTATGTGCTGCCTAAAGGGGGGATCTAACTATGTGATGCCTAATGGGGGGCTCTATGTGCTGCCTAAAGGGGGCTAAAGCAAGTTATTCCAAACCATTTAGGAATGTTAGATGATTTATGCCCTTTATGGATTAAAACCAGACTCTGCATCAACTATGTAATTTTCCATGGGAGTTTTGCCATGGATCACCCTCCAGCACGCCACAGTCCAGGTATTAGTCCCCTTGAAACAACTTTTAAATCACTATTGTGGCCAGAAAGAGTCCCTGTGGGTTTTAAAATTCACCTGCCCATTGAAGTCAATGGTGGTTCGCCCGGTTCGCCGGTTCGCGAACATTTGCGGAAGTTCGCTTTCGCCGTTCGCGAACCGAAAATTTTATGTTCGCGACATCACTAGTCTGTGGATGAAAATATAAAAGAGTTATGATTTTTTGAAGGCGAGGAGGAAAAAACGAAAACGTAAAAATAAAATTGTCTGCGTCCTTAAGGCCCAAATGGGCTGTGTCCTTAAGGGGTTAAAAATCTTAATCCTTCTAGTACTTATCAGGTCCTATTTGCTCCACAGGAAGTTCTTTTATTTTTGAATTTCCTTTCTGTCTGACCACAGTTCTCTCTGCTGACATCTCTGTTCATTTTAGGAACTGTCCAGAGTACAAGCAAATCCCCATAGCAAACCTATCCTGCTCCAGACAGTTGCTAAAATGGACAGGGGTGTCAGCAGAGAGCACTGTGATCAGACTAAAAAGGAAATTCTAAATGAAAATAACTTCCTGTAGAGCAAATGGAAGCTGATAAGTACTGGAAGGATTAAGATTTTTAAATAGAAGTAATATACAAATCTGTTTAACTTTCTGGCACCAGTTGATTTAAAAAAAAAAAAAGTTTTCCAGGGGAGTACCCATTTAAGTAGTTCCCTGGGCGGAGAGTTATATTCATCTAGTCCTATCTTCTCTGGCTGTAATCACGCCCCTCAAGGTGATTGACAGCCCGCCTCAGTGCTTTGCTCCCTTAGCAGACTGAGCAGAACAATGATGTGATGCTGTGCCTGGGCTGTCAATCATGCTGAGTGGGCGTGATTACAGCCAAAGACAACAGGAATAGGTAAGTATAGCTCCCCAGCCAAGGAACTATTTATGGAGCCATGGGGGAGTCTAATAAAAGCATCATATGCTCATCATCCCTGCTGGAAGGAACGTCTCTCGGAGATGGTGAAGAATGGTTCCTCAAAAAAGGATTTAAAGTTTGTTCATTCCAATTGCCAGGCACTGTCATTGTGCTGCCATGTGATCTCCTCATGCTGCTGGCACATTAAACTTGTTAATCGCTTTAAAATCTTCAATTGCCGTTTAAAAAATCTCTTTAATCTCTTCAATTGTGACACCATATGGTCTCCCGAACCTGCTGCCACATCCAGACTCTGTCATTGTGCCACTCTGCGGCAGTGATTCTAATAGCAACGCCTGTAATCTGCATGTCATATTGAATAACAGTATTATTTCAATACCCCAGCACACTCCCTATAGGTGTTACAGCAAGGCAAAGTGTTCTACACCCCTGTGGAGGCTCTATGTAGCCCGAAAATCACAGTTTTTAATAGAAATTTGCCGCAAATAAATTCGGATCGAACCAAATTTTTTCTGAAAATTCGGTGAATCAGTTGAATCTAATTTTTTTTAAATTTGCCCATCTCTAATTGTTACAGCTTTTTTCTTGCAGAGATCATGAGCGCTGTACAGAAGATCATGGAGGGTCCCAGCAGTTGGACCCCCTTGTGATTTGACACTCATGCACTATCCTCAGGATAGGGGATACATTTCCTTAACACAGAGTTCAGATAAGGAAATGGTGCTCACACAACTGTTTTCCAGACATATAAAATTATGTTATCTTTGTCTATGAAAAGAGAATAATATAGTATTATAATGCATCACTATTTAATATGTTTTCTTTATATGTGATTTTTATTGGGACATCCCTAGCCTCTACTTTATTTTAATTTTATTTATAAGTAATATGTGAACCAAGTTTAATCAAAATATATCTCCAGCCATTCAGAAGTTAGGCTGGAACATATATACAGCAGGTAAAATAAGTATTAAACACATCACCATTTTACTAACTAAAGATATTTCCAAAGGTGCAATTGAAATTCAATTTTCACCAGAAAAAAAATCTTAGAAATTAAGTTATGTGGAATAAAGAGAAATGACACAGGGATAAAGTATTGAACACATGAACAAAGGGAGGTTTAAAAAGGCATGGAAAGCATAGACAAACAGCTGAAATCTATCAGTTGTTAAAGGGAACCTGTCATCAGCTTTTACTGTATGTAATGTATGGCAAAGTGTTATATCTGGTAAAATGTTCTTCCTCACCATCCCAGGGAGATGTTCCCTTAAAGGGGTACTCCCCTGGAATTATTATTTTTTTTTTTAAATCAACTGGTGCCAGAACAGATTTGTAAATTACTTCTATTTAACCCCTTAGCGATGAAGGACGTAAATGTACGTCCTGGTGAAGTGGTACTTAACGCACCAGGACGTACATTTACGTCCTAAGCATAACCGCGGGCATCGGAGCGATGCCCGGATCATGCACGGCAGGTCCCGGCTGTTGATCGCAGCCAGGGACCCGCCGGTAATGGCGGACATCCGCGATCCCGCGGATGTCCGCCATTAACCCCTCTGATGCCGTGATCAATGCAGATCACGGCATTTGCAGCATCGCGGTCACTTAAAGGGGTATTCCAGGAAAAAAACTTTTTTATATATATATCAACTGGCTCCAGAAAGTTAAACAGATTTGTAAATTACTTCTATTAAAAAATCTTAATCCTTTCAGTACTTATGAGCTTCTGAAGTTAAGGCTGTTCTTTTCTGTCTAAGTCCTCTCTGATGACACCTGTCTCGGGAACCGCCCAGTTTAGAAGCAAATCCCCATAGAAAACCTCTTCTAAACTAGGCATTTCCCGAGACAGGTGTCATCAGAGAGCAGAAAAGAACAACCTTAACTTCAGATGCTCATAAGTACTGAAAGGATTAAGATTTTTTAATAGAAGTAATTTACAAATCTGTTTAACTTTCTGGAGCCAGTTGATAAATATAAAAAAGTTTTTTCCTGGAATACCCCTTTAAATGGATGATCGGATCGCCCGCAGCGCTGCCGCGGTGATCCGATCATCCAGCACGGCAGACGGAGGTCCCCTCACCTGCCTCCACTGCCTTTCGGGAGTCTTCTGCTCTGATCTGCCTTCCCGCAGACCAGAGCAAAAGATGACCGATAACGCTGATCAGTGCTATGTCCTATACATAGCACTGAACAGCATTAGCAATCGAATGATTGCTATAAATAGTCCCCTATGGGGACTATTATAGTGTAAAAATAAAAGTAAAAAAAGTAAAGAAATAAAGTAAAAAAATTTGAAAAACCCCCTCCCCAATAAAAATGTAAATTGTCCCATTCTCCCTATTTCACCCCCAAAAAGTGTTAAACAAATATTTTATATACATATTTGGTATCGCTGCATGTGTAAATATCTGAACTATTAAAATAAAATGTTAATGATACCGTACGGTGAATGGCGTGAACGTAAAAAAAAAAAAAAGTCCGAAATTGCTGCTTTTTTATAACATTTTATTCCCAAAAAAATGAATAAAAAAACGTATTAAAAATTTTATATAAGCAAATATGGTAACAATAAAAAGTAAAGATCATGGTGCAAAAAATGAGCCCTCATACCGCCGCTCATACTGAAAAATGAAAAAGTTATAGGTCTTCAAAATAGGGGGATTTTAAACGTACTGTTACGCCGAGCGCTCCGGGTCCCCGCTCCTCCCCGGAGCGCTCGCTACACTCTCCTCACTGCAGCGCTCCGGTCAGATCCACTGACCCGGGGCGCTGCGATTCCGCTTCCAGCCGGGATGCGATTCGCGATGCGGGTAGCGCCCGCTCGCGATGCGCACCCCGGCTCCCGTACCTGACTCGCTCTCCCTCGGTCCTGTCCCGGCGCGCGCGGCCCCGCTCCCTAGGGCGCGCGCGCGCCGGGTCTTTGCGATTTAAAGGGCCACTGCGCCGCTGATTGGCGCAGTGATTCCAATTAGTGTGTTCACCTGTGCACTTCCCTATATCACCTCACTTCCCCTGCACTCCCTTGCCGGATCTTGTTGCCATCGTGCCAGTGAAAGCGTTTCCTTGTGTGTTCCTAGCCTGTGTTCCAGACCTCCTGCCGTTGCCCCTGACTACGATCCTTGCTGCCTGCCCCGACCTTCTGCTACGTCCGACCTTGCTTCTGTCTACTCCCTTGTACCGCGCCTATCTTCAGCAGCCAGAGAGGTTGAGCCGTTGCTAGTGGATACGACCTGGTCACTACCGCCGCAGCAAGACCATCCCGCTTTGCGGCGGGCTCTGGTGAAAACCAGTAGTGACTTAGAACCGATCCACTAGCACGGTCCACGCCAATCCCTCTCCGGCACAGAGGATCCACTACCTGCCAGCCGGCATCGTGACAGTAGATCCGGCCATGGATCCCGCTGAAGTTCCTCTGCCAGTTGTCGCTGACCTCACCACGGTGGTCGCCCAGCAGTCACAACAGATAGCGCAACAAGGCCAACAGCTGTCTCAACTGACCGTTATGCTACAGCAGTTACTACCACAGCTTCAGCAATCATCTCCTCCGCCAGCTCCTGCACCTCCTCCGCAGCGAGTGGCCGCTTCTGGTCTACGCCTATCCTTGCCGGATAAATTTGATGGGGACTCTAAGTTTTGCCGTGGCTTTCTTTCCCAATGTTCCCTGCACTTGGAGATGATGTCGGACCAGTTTCCCACTGAAAGGTCTAAGGTGGCTTTCGTAGTCAGCCTTCTGTCTGGAAAAGCCCTGTCTTGGGCCACACCGCTCTGGGACCGCAATGACCCCGTCACTGCCTCTGTACACTCCTTCTTCTCGGAAATCCGAAGTGTCTTTGAGGAACCTGCCCGAGCCTCTTCTGCTGAGACTGCCCTGTTGAACCTGGTCCAGGGTAATTCTTCCGTTGGCGAGTATGCCGTACAATTCCGTACTCTTGCTTCAGAATTATCCTGGAATAATGAGGCCCTCTGCGCGACCTTTAAAAAAGGCCTATCCAGCAACATTAAAGATGTTCTGGCCGCACGAGAAATCCCTGCTAATCTACATGAACTCATTCACCTAGCCACTCGCATTGACATGCGTTTTTCCGAAAGGCGTCAGGAGCTCCGCCAGGATATGGACTCTGTTCGCACGAGGCGTTTCTTCTCCTCGGCTCCTCTCTCCTCTGGTCCCCTGCAATCCGTTCCTGTGCCTCCCGCCGTGGAGGCTATGCAGGTCGACCGGTCTCGCCTTACACCTCAAGAGAGGACACGACGCCGCATGGAGAATCTCTGCCTGTACTGTGCTAGTACCGAACACTTCCTGAGGGATTGTCCTATCCGTCCTCCCCGCCTGGAAAGACGTACGCTGACTCCGCACAAAGGCGAGACAGTCCTTGATGTCTACTCTGCTTCTCCACGTCTTACTGTGCCTGTGCGGATGTCTGCCTCAGCCTTCTCCTTCTCTACTATGGCCTTCTTGGACTCTGGATCTGCAGGAAATTTTATTTTGGCCTCTCTCGTCAACAGGTTCAACATCCCAGTGACCAGTCTCGCCAGACCCCTCTACATCAATTGTGTAAACAATGAAAGATTGGACTGTACCATACGTTTCCGCACGGAGCCCCTTCTAATGTGCATCGGATCTCATCACGAGAGGATTGAACTTTTGGTCCTCCCCAATTGCACTTCTGAAATTCTCCTTGGACTTCCCTGGCTTCAACTTCATTCCCCAACCCTGGATTGGTCCACTGGGGAGATCAAGAGTTGGGGGCCCTCTTGTTCCAAGGACTGTCTAAAACCGGTTCCCAGTAACCCTTGCCGTGACTCTGTGGTTCCTCCAGTAACCGGTCTCCCTAAGGCCTACATGGACTTTGCGGATGTTTTTTGCAAAAAACAAGCTGAGACTCTACCTCCTCACAGGCCTTATGATTGTCCTATCGACCTCCTCCCGGGCACTACTCCACCCCGGGGCAGAATTTTTCCTCTGTCCGCCCCAGAGACTCTTGCCATGTCTGAATACGTCCAGGAAAATTTAAAAAAGGGCTTTATCCGTAAATCCTCCTCTCCTGCCGGAGCCGGATTTTTCTTTGTGTCCAAAAAAGATGGCTCCCTACGTCCTTGCATTGACTACCGCGGTCTTAATAAAATCACGGTTAAGAACCGCTACCCCCTACCCCTCATCTCTGAACTCTTTGATCGCCTCCAAGGTGCCCACATCTTTACCAAACTGGACTTAAGAGGTGCTTATAATCTCATCCGTATCAGAGAGGGGGATGAATGAAAAACGGCATTTAACACCAGAGATGGACACTTTGAGTATCTGGTCATGCCCTTTGGCCTGTGCAACGCCCCTGCCGTCTTCCAAGACTTTGTTAATGAAATTTTTCGTGATCTTTTGTACTCCTGTGTTGTTGTGTATCTGGACGATATCCTGATTTTTTCTGCCAATCTAGAAGAACACCGCCAGCATGTCCGTATGGTTCTTCAGAGACTTCGTGACAATCAACTCTATGCCAAAATTGAGAAATGTCTGTTTGAATGCCAATCTCTTCCTTTCCTAGGATACTTGGTCTCTGGCCACGGACTACAAATGGATCCAGACAAACTCTCTGCCGTCTTAGATTGGCCACGCCCCTCCGGACTCCGTGCTATCCAACGCTTTTTGGGGTTCGCCAATTATTACAGGCAATTTATTCCACATTTTTCTACCGTTGTGGCTCCTATCGTGGCTTTAACCAAAAAAAATGCCGATCCCAAGTCTTGGCCTCCTCAAGCGGAAGACGCCTTTAAACGGCTCAAGTCTGCCTTTTCTTCGGCTCCCGTGCTCTCCAGACCTGACCCTTCCAAACCCTTCCTATTGGAGGTTGATGCCTCCTCAGTGGGAGCTGGAGCTGTTCTTCTACAAAAAAATTCTTCCGGGCATGCTGTCACTTGTGGGTTTTTGTCACGATGCCGGCTGGCAGGTGGTGGATCCTCTGTGCCAGAGAGGGATTGGCGTGGACCGTGCTAGAGGATCGGTTCTAAGTCACTACTGGTTTTCACCAGAGCCCGCCGCAAAGCGGGATGGTCTTGCTGCGGCGGTAGTGACCAGGTCGTATCCCCTAGCAACGGCTCAACCTCTCTGGCTGCTGAAGATAGGCGCGGTACAAGGGAGTAGACAGAAGCAAGGTCGGACGTAGCAGAAGGTCGGGGCAGGCAGCAAGGATCGTAGTCAGGGGCAACGGCAGAAGGTCTGGAATCACAGGCAAGGAACACACAAGGAACGCTTTCACTGGCACTAGGGCAACAAGATCCGGCGAGGGAGTGAAGGGGAAGTGAGGTGATATAGGGAAGTGCACAGGTGTAAACACTAATTGGAACCACTGCACCAATCAGCGGTGCAGTGGCCCTTTAAATCGCAAAGACCCGGCGCGCGCGCGCCCTAGGGAGCGGGGCCGCGCGCGCCGGGACAGAACTGACGGGGAGCGAGTAAGGTACGGGAGCCGGGGTGCGCATCGCGAGCGGGCGCTACCCGCATCGCGAATCGCATCCCGGCCGGAGGTGGTAACGCAGCGCCCCGGGTCCGTGGAACCGACCGGGGCGCTGCAGTGAGGGAAGTGTAGCGAGCGCTCCGGGGAGGAGCGGGGACCCGGAGCGCTCGGCGTAACAGTACCCCCCCCCTTGGGTCTCCCCCTCTTCTTGGGGCCTGAGAACCTGAGGATCAGACTTTTGTCCAGGATATTGTCCTCAGGTTCCCAGGACCTCTCTTCTGGACCACAACCCTCCCAATCCACTAAAAAAAAAGTTCTTCCCCTGACCTTTTTAGAGGCCAAAATCTCTTTGACAGAGAAGATGTCCGAGGAGCCGGAAACAGGAGTGGGAGGAACAGATTTAGGAGAAAAACGGTTGAGGATGAGAGGTTTAAGAAGAGAGACGTGAAAGGCATTAGGGATACGAAGAGAAGGAGGAAGAAGAAGTTTGTAAGAGACAGGATTAATTTGACACAAAACTTTAAAAGGACCAAGATAGCGTGGTCCCAACTTATAGCTCGGGACACGGAAACGGACATATTTAGCGGAGAGCCATACCTTGTCTCCAGGGGAAAAAATGGGAGGAGCTCTTCTTTTCTTATCTGCGAATCTCTTCATGCGAGAAGAAGCCTGTAAGAGAGAATTTTGGGTCTCTTTCCATATGGTGGAAAGATCACGAGAAATTTCATCCACAGCGGGCAGACCAGAGGGCAAGGGGGTAGGGAGGGGGGGAAGAGGGTGACGGCCGTACACCACGAAAAACGGAGATTTGGAGGAAGATTCAGAGATTCTGAAATTATACGAGAATTCGGCCCAAGGTAGAAGATCTGCCCAGTCATCCTGGCGGGAGGAAACAAAATGTCGTAAATAGTCACCCAAGATCTGGTTAATTCTCTCTACTTGTCCATTGGATTGAGGATGGTATGCAGAAGAAAAATTTAATTTAATCTTGAGTTGTTTACAGAGAGCCCTCCAGAATTTAGACACAAATTGGACGCCTCTATCCGAGACGATCTGTGTAGGCAACCCGTGAAGACGAAAAATGTGTACAAAAAATTGTTTAGCCAACTGAGGCGCTGAAGGAAGACCAGGAAGAGGGATGAAATGTGCCATTTTGGAGAATCGATCAACGACCACCCAAATAACAGTGTTGCCATGGGATGGGGGTAAGTCAGTAATAAAATCCATACCAATCAGAGACCAAGGTTGTTCGGGGACAGGTAGAGGATGAAGAAAACCAGCGGGCTTCTGGCGAGGAGTCTTATCCCGGGCACAGATAGTGCAGGCTCGCACAAAGTCCACCACATCAGTCTCTAGAGTCGGCCACCAATAGAAGCGAGAGATGAGTTGCACAGATTTCTTGATGCCCGCATGACCTGCGAGATGGGAGGAGTGACCCCATTTGAGGATCCCAAGGCGTTGGCGTGGAGAAACAAAGGTCTTTCCTGGAGGAGTTTGCCTGATGGAGGCTGGAGAAGTGGAAATCAGGCAGTCAGGAGGAATGATGTGTTGAGGAGAGAGTTCAATTTCAGAGGCATCTGAGGAACGAGAGAGAGCATCGGCCCTAATGTTCTTATCAGCAGGCCGAAAGTGAATTTCAAAATTAAATCGGGCAAAGAACAGAGACCACCTGGCCTGACGAGGATTCAGCCGTTGGGCAGACTGGAGGTAGGAGAGGTTCTTGTGATCGGTGTAAATAATAACTGGAAATCTTGATCCCTCCAGCAGATGCCTCCATTCCTCAAGTGCTAATTTAATGGCTAGAAGCTCTCGATCCCCGATGGAGTAGTTCCTCTCCGCCGGAGAGAAGGTCCTGGAAAAAAAACCACAAGTAACAGCATGCCCGGAAGAGTTTTTTTGTAGAAGGACAGCTCCAGCTCCCACTGAGGAGGCATCAACCTCCAATAGGAAGGGTTTAGATGGGTCAGGTCTGGAGAGCACGGGAGCCGAAGAAAAGGCAGACTTGAGTCGTTTAAAGGCGTCTTCCGCTTGAGGAGGCCAAGACTTGGGATCGGCATTTTTTTTTGTTAAAGCCACAATAGGAGCCACAATGGTAGAAAAATGTGGAATAAATTGCCTGTAATAATTGGCGAACCCCAAAAAACGTTGGATGGCACGGAGTCCGGAGGGGCGTGGCCAATCTAAGACGGCAGAGAGTTTATCTGGGTCCATTTGTAGTCCCTGGCCAGAGACCAAGTATCCTAGAAAAGGAAGAGATTGGCATTCAAACAGACATTTCTCTATTTTGGCATAGAGTTGATTATCACGAAGTCTCTGAAGAACCATACGGACATGCTGGCGGTGTTCTTCAAGATTGGCAGAAAAAATCAGGATATCGTCCAGATATACAACAACACAGGAGTATAGGAGATCACGAAAAATTTCATTAACAAAGTCTTGGAAGACGGCAGGGGCGTTGCATAGACCAAAGGGCATGACCAGATACTCAAAGTGTCCATCTCTGGTGTTAAATGCCGTTTTCCATTCATCCCCCTCTCTGATGCGGATGAGATTATAAGCACCTCTTAAGTCCAGTTTGGTAAAAATATGGGCACCTTGGAGACGATCAAAGAGTTCAGAGATGAGGGGTAGGGGGTAGCGGTTCTTAACCGTGATTTTATTAAGACCGCGGTAGTCAATGCAAGGACGTAGAGAGCCATCTTTTTTGGACACAAAGAAAAATCCGGCTCCGGCAGGAGAGGAGGATTTACGGATAAAGCCCTTTTTTAAATTTTCTTGGACGTATTCAGACATGGCAAGAGTCTCTGGGACGGACAGAGGATAGATTCTGCCCCGGGGTGGAGTAGTGCCCGGGAGGAGGTCAATGGGACAATCATAAGGCCTGTGAGGAGGTAGAGTCTCAGCTTGTTTTTTGCAAAAAACGTCCGCAAAGTCCATATAGGCCTTAGGGAGACCGGTTACATGAGGAAGCACAGGGACACGGCAAGGTTTACTGGGAACCGGTTTTAAGCAGTCCTTGGAACAAGAGGGCCCCCAACTCTTGATCTCCCCAGTGGACCAATCCAGGATTGGGGAATGGAGTTGAAGCCAGGGAAGTCCAAGAAGGATTTCAGAAGTGCAATTGGGGAGGACCAACAGTTCAATCCTCTCGTGATGAGATCCGATGCACATTAGAAGGGGCTCCGTGCGGAAACGTATAGTACAGTCCAATCTTTCATTGTTTACACAATTGATGTAGAGGGGTCTGGCGAGACTGGTCACCGGGATGTTGAACCTGTTGACGAGAGAGGCTAAGATAAAATTTCCTGCAGATCCAGAGTCCAAGAAGGCCACAGCAGAGAAGGAGAAGGCAGAGGCAGACATCCGCACAGGTACAGTAAGACGTGGAGAAGCAGAGTAGACATCAAGGACTGTCTCACTTTTGTGCGGAGTCAGCGGACGTCTTTCCAGGCGGGGAGGACGGATAGGACAATCCTTCAGGAAGTGTTCGGTACTAGCACAGTACAGGCAGAGATTCTCCATGCGGCGTCGTGTCCTCTCTTGGGGTGTCAGGCGAGACCGGTCGACCTGCATAGCCTCCACGGCGGGAGGCACAGGAACAGATTGCAGGGGACCAGAGGAGAGAGGAGCCGGGGAGAAGAAACGCCTCGTGCGAACAGAGTCCATATCCTGGCGGAGCTCCTGACGCCGTTCGGAAAAACGCATGTCAATGCGAGTGGCAAGATGGATGAGTTCATGTAGGTTAGCAGGGATTTCTCGTGCGGCCAGAACATCTTTAATGTTGCTGGATAGGCCTTTTTTAAAGGTCGCGCAGAGTGCCTCATTATTCCAGGATAATTCTGAAGCAAGGGTACGGAACTGTACGGCATACTCGCCAACGGAAGAATTACCCTGGACCAGGTTCAACAGGGCAGTCTCAGCAGAAGAGGCTCGGGCAGGTTCCTCAAAGACACTTCGAATTTCCGAGAAGAAGGAGTGTACAGAGGCAGTGACGGGGTCATTGCGGTCCCAGAGCGGTGTGGCCCAAGCCAGGGCTTTTCCAGACAGCAGGCTGACTACGAAAGCCACCTTAGACCTTTCAGTGGGGAACTGGTCCGACATCATCTCCAAGTGTAATGAACATTGGGAAAGAAAGCCACGGCAAAACTTAGAGTCCCCATCAAATTTATCCGGCAAGGATAGTCGTATTCCAGAAGCGGCCACTCGCTGCGGAGGAGGTACAGGAGCTGGCGGAGGAGATGATTGCTGGAGCTGTGGTAGTAACTGTTGTAGCATAACAGTCAGTTGAGACAGCTGTTGGCCTTGTTGCGCAATCTGTTGTGACTGCTGGGCGACCACCGTGGTGAGGTCAGCGACAACTGGCAGAGGAACTTCAGCGGGATCCATGGCCGGATCTACTGTCACGATGCCGGCTGGCAGGTGGTGGATCCTCTGTGCCAGAGAGGGATTGGCGTGGACCGTGCTAGAGGATCGGTTCTAAGTCACTACTGGTTTTCACCAGAGCCCGCCGCAAAGCGGGATGGTCTTGCTGCGGCGGTAGTGACCAGGTCGTATCCCCTAGCAACGGCTCAACCTCTCTGGCTGCTGAAGATAGGCGCGGTACAAGGGAGTAGACAGAAGCAAGGTCGGACGTAGCAGAAGGTCGGGGCAGGCAGCAAGGATCGTAGTCAGGGGCAACGGCAGAAGGTCTGGAATCACAGGCAAGGAACACACAAGGAACGCTTTCACTGGCACTAGGGCAACAAGATCCGGCGAGGGAGTGAAGGGGAAGTGAGGTGATATAGGGAAGTGCACAGGTGTAAACACTAATTGGAACCACTGCACCAATCAGCGGTGCAGTGGCCCTTTAAATCGCAAAGACCCGGCGCGCGCGCGCCCTAGGGAGCGGGGCCGCGCGCGCCGGGACAGAACTGACGGGGAGCGAGTAAGGTACGGGAGCCGGGGTGCGCATCGCGAGCGGGCGCTACCCGCATCGCGAATCGCATCCCGGCCGGAGGTGGTAACGCAGCGCCCCGGGTCCGTGGAACCGACCGGGGCGCTGCAGTGAGGGAAGTGTAGCGAGCGCTCCGGGGAGGAGCGGGGACCCGGAGCGCTCGGCGTAACAGTTTTTTTCTAGGACCTTCTCTCCGGCGGAGAGGAACTACTCCATCGGGGATCGAGAGCTCCTAGCCATCAAATTAGCACTTGAGGAATGGAGGCATCTGCTGGAGGGATCAAGATTTCCAGTTATTATTTACACCGATCACAAGAACCTCTCCTACCTCCAGTCTGCCCAACGGCTGAATCCTCGCCAGGCCCGGTGGTCTCTGTTCTTTGCCCGATTTAATTTTGAAATTCACTTTCGGCCTGCCGATAAGAACATTAGGGCCGATGCTCTCTCTCGTTCCTTGGATGCTTCGGAAGTTGAACTCTCTCCGCAACACATCATTCCTCCTGACTGCCTGATTTCCACTTCTCCAGCCTCCATCAGGCAAACTCCTCCAGGAAAGACCTTTGTTTCTCCACGCCAACGCCTCGGAATCCTCAAATGGGGGCACTCCTCCCATCTCGCAGGTCATGTGGGCATCAAGAAATCTGTGCAACTCATCTCTCGCTTCTATTGGTGGCCGACTCTGGAGACGGATGTTGTGGACTTTGTGCGAGCCTGCACTATCTGTGCCCGGGATAAGACTCCTCGCCAGAAGCCCGCTGGTTTTCTTCATCCCCTGCCTGTCCCCGAACAGCCTTGGTCTCTGATTGGTATGGATTTTATTACTGATTTACCCCCTTCCCGTGGCAACACTGTTATTTGGGTGGTCGTTGATCGATTCTCCAAAATGGCACATTTCATCCCTCTTCCTGGTCTTCCTTCAGCGCCTCAGTTGGCTAAACAATTTTTTGTACACATTTTTCGTCTTCACGGGTTGCCTACGCAGATCGTCTCGGATAGAGGCGTCCAATTCGTGTCTAAATTCTGGAGGGCTCTCTGTAAACAACTCAAGATTAAATTAAATTTTTCTTCTGCATATCATCCTCAATCCAATGGACAAGTAGAAAGAATTAACCAGGTCTTGGGTGATTATTTACGACATTTTGTTTCCTCCCGCCAGGATGACTGGGCAGATCTCCTTCCATGGGCCGAATTCTCGTATAACTTCAGAGTCTCTGAATCTTCCTCCAAATCCCCATTTTTCGTGGTGTACGGCCGTCACCCTCTTCCCCCCCTCCCTACCCCTTTGCCCTCTGGTCTGCCCGCTGTGGATGAAATTTCTCGTGACCTTTCCATCATATGGAGAGAGACCCAAAATTCTCTCTTACAGGCTTCATCACGCATGAAGAAGTTCGCGGATAAGAAAAGAAGAGCTCCTCCCATTTTTTCCCCTGGAGACAAGGTATGGCTCTCCGCTAAATATGTCCGCTTCCGTGTCCCTAGCTACAAGTTGGGACCACGCTATCTTGGTCCTTTCAAAATTTTGTGCCAGATTAATCCTGTCTCTTACAAACTTCTTCTTCCTCCTTCTCTTCGTATTCCTAATGCCTTTCACGTTTCTCTTCTTAAACCACTCATCATCAACCGTTTCTCTCCCAAATCTGTTCCTCCCACTCCTGTTTCCGGCTCCTCGGACATCTTCTCCGTCAAAGAAATTCTGGCATCCAAAAAGGTCAGAGGGAAAACTTTTTTTTTGGTGGATTGGGAGGGTTGTGGTCCAGAAGAGAGATCCTGGGAACCTGAGGACAACATCCTAGACAAAAGTCTGCTCCTCAGGTTCTCAGGCTCTAAGAAGAGGGGGAGACCCAAGGGGGGGGGGTACTGTTACGCCGAGCGCTTCGGGTCCCCGCTCCTCCCCGGAGCGCTCGCTACACTCTCCTCACTGCAGCGCTCCGGTCAGATCCACTGACCCGGGGCGCTGCGATTCCGCTTCCAGCCGGGATGCGATTCGCGATGCGGGTAGCGCCCGCTCGCGATGCGCACCCCGGCTCCCGTACCTGACTCGCTCTCCCTCGGTCCTGTCCCGGCGCGCGCGGCCCCGCTCCCTAGGGCGCGCGCGCGCCGGGTCTTTGCGATTTAAAGGGCCACTGCGCCGCTGATTGGCGCAGTGATTCCAATTAGTGTGTTCACCTGTGCACTTCCCTATATCACCTCACTTCCCCTGCACTCCCTTGCCGGATCTTGTTGCCATCGTGCCAGTGAAAGCGTTTCCTTGTGTGTTCCTAGCCTGTGTTCCAGACCTCCTGCCGTTGCCCCTGACTACGATCCTTGCTGCCTGCCCCGACCTTCTGCTACGTCCGACCTTGCTTCTGTCTACTCCCTTGTACCGCGCCTATCTTCAGCAGCCAGAGAGGTTGAGCCGTTGCTAGTGGATACGACCTGGTCACTACCGCCGCAGCAAGACCATCCCGCTTTGCGGCGGGCTCTGGTGAAAACCAGTAGTGACTTAGAACCGATCCACTAGCACGGTCCACGCCAATCCCTCTCCGGCACAGAGGATCCACTACCTGCCAGCCGGCATCGTGACACGTACTAATTTGGTTAAAAAGTTTGTGATTTTTTTTAAGCGCAACAGTATCATGGGTATCATTTTAATTGTAATGACCCAAAGAATAAATAACACATAATTTTTACCGTAAATTGTACGGCGTGAAAAGGAAACCTTCCAAAATTAGCAATATTGCGGTTTTCTTTTTAATTTCCCCACACAAATAGTATTTTTTTGGTTGCGCCATACATTTTATGGCAAAGTGAGTGATGGCTTTACAACGGACAACTGGTCGCGCAAAAAACAAACCCTCATACTAGTCTGTGGATGAAAATATATAGGCGAGGAGGAAAAAACGAACACGTAAAAATAAAATTGTCTGCGTCCTTAAGGCCCAAATGGGCTGTGTCCTTAAGGGGTTAAAAATCTTAATCCTTCTAGTACTTATCAGGTCCTATATGCTCCACAGGAAGTTCTTTTATTTTTTATTTTCCTTTCTGTCTGACCACAGTGCTCTCTGCTGACATCTCTGTTCATTTTAGGAACTGTCCAGAGTACAAGCAAATCCCCGTATCAAACCTATCCTGCTCCAGACAATTGCTAAAATGGACAGGGGTGTCAGCAGAGAGCACTGTGATCAGACTAAAAAGGAAATTCAAAAAGAAAATAACTTCCTGTAGAGAAAATGGAAGCTGATAAGTACTGGAAGGATTATGATTTTTAAATAGAAGTAATTTACAAATCTGTTTAACTTTCTGGCACCAGGTAATTTAAAAAAAAAAAAAAGTTTTCCAGGGGAGTACCCATTTTAGTAGTTCCCTGGGCGGGGAGTTATATTCATCTAGTCCTATCTTCTCTGGTGATTGACAGCCCGCCTCAGTGCTTTGCTCCCTTAGCAGACCGAGTAGAACAATGATGCGGGCTGTGCCTGGGCTGTCAATCATGCTGAGTGGGTGTGATTACAGCCAAAGCCAACAGGACTAGGTAAGTATAGCTCCCCAGCCAAGGGACTATTTATGGAGCCGTGGGGGAGTCTAAAAAAAAGCATCATATCCTCACCATCCCTGCTGGAAGGAACGTCTCTCGGAGATGGTGAAGAAGATTTTACCATATATTATGCATTGTTACCCATTATATATAGTAAAATCTAATGACAGGTTTCCTTATAGTAAAATCTAATGACAGTTTCCCTTTTAACCTCCCTGGCGGTATGATTCTTTCTGGAAATTTGTACCAAAAGCGGTACAATTTTTTGCACTGAATTTCACATCTCCCCCCCCCGCCCATTTCACATCTCCCCCATCACATTCCCCCTCCCTTGTCACATTCCCCCTCCCTTGTCACATTCCCCCTCTCCCTTGTCACATCCCCCTGTCACATTCTCCCCCCTCCTTGTCACATTATTCCCCCCCCCTTGTCACATTCCCCCCCTTGTCACATTCCCCCCCTTGTCACATTCTCCCCCTTCATGTTACATTCTCCTCCCACTGTCACATCCCCCCCTTGTCACATCCCCCCTCCCCTGTCACATTCCCCCCTCTTGTCACATCCCCCCTCCCCTGTCACATTCCCCCTCCCCTGCCTTTGGCTGTTCAGGCATGCTGAGAGTTGTAGTTTTGCAACAGCTGGAGGCCCCCTGGTTGGGAAACACTGACTTTTAGTATTTTTCTTTACCTGCTCTGGCCGGCCCCCGCAACGGGAGCTGACCAGAGCAGATAATCGCATGTTTTCCCGGGGGCCGCATCGCTATATCGCATTGCTTTTGCGATATATCGTGCAGCCCGGCCGGGAACTCTGCAATTCTACCCCGAGCGTGACTCGGGGTTACTGATCCTGGCGGGGAAAATTAACCCCGAGTCACGCTCGGGAATACCGCTCAGGAGGTTAAAAGCAATCCAGCCCCTTGTCAGTAAAAATAAATATATTTAACATTTAATAGCACCTTTGAAAATATATTTAGCGAAAAAATTGGTTAGGTGTTCAATACTTATTTCATGTGTTACTGCTTGTTAGATCTGCTAAATTTAGGTTACAGGTTCCCCATTAAATGCAATTTTGGGTTGTTATCGGTGAGAGCTTTCACTGTACTGAGTTATCATTTTAATAAGTTATTTTGTAATACAGTATTTTAATTGGTCATTGGTCCAGTTGGCAGACATCAGCAGTAGAGATGAGCGAGTTTTTGAGAAATTCCAATTGGCCGCTTCGCCGACTTTCCCCAAAATGTTTTTGTTCTGAATTTATTTGCAGCGAATCACTATTAAAAACTGCTATTTCTGGCCTACAGAGAGCTTCAATAGGGGTGTAGAACACTTGCCTTGCTGTAACAGGCATAGGGAGTGTGTCGGGTTAATGAAAAAATATTGTTTTTCAGTATGACATGCAGATTCTTTTGGAAATGTCCTTCATGCCATGAGAATGTAGTGACAAGAGTTACCTTCCATTCTGGACTTCTTACCTTTTGGCTTTTATGGATCAAAATAATTTATTTAAAGTCTATGAAATTTTATTTCAAAATTTGTAAGTCAGTTTTCATAATTTATAAAAAGTCTTTAACCCCTTAACGACGCAGGACGCATATTTACGTCCTGCGCCGGCTCCCGCGATATGAAGCGGGATCGCGCCGCAATCCCGCATCATATCGCGTCGGTCCCTGCGCTCATCAACGGCCGGGACCCGCGGCTAATACCACACATCGCCGATTGCGGAGATGTGCGGTATTAACCCTTTAGAAGCGGCGGTCAAAGCTGACCGCCGCTTCTAAAGTGAAAGTGACCCGGCTGCTCAGTAGGGCTGTTCGGGACCGCCGCGGTGAAATCACGGCGTCCCAAACAGCTGATCGGACACCGGGAGGGCCCTTACCTGCCTCCTCGGTGTCCGATCGGCGAATGACTGCTCCGTTCCTGAGATCCAGGCAGGAGCAGTCAAGCACCGATAACACTGATCACAGGCGTGTTAATACACGCCTGTGATCAGGATGAGAGATCAGTGTGTGCAGTGTTATAGGTCCCTATGGGACCTATAACACTGCAAAAAAAAATGTAAAAAAAAGTGTGAATAAACGTCATTTAACCCCTTCCCTAATAAAAGTTTGAATCCCCCCCCCCCCTTTTCCCACTTGGTCACTTTTGATACCATTAAAAAATAAATAAAAAGTGATCAAAAAGTCCGATCAAAACAAAAATCATACCGCCCTGTACGTGGAAAAATAAAAAAGTTATAGGGGTCAGAAGATGACATTTTTAAACGTATAAATTTTCCTGCATGTAGTTATGATTTTTTCCAGAAGTGCGACAAAATCAAACCTATATAAGTAGGGTATCATTTTAACCATATGGACCTACAGAATAATGATAAGGTGTAATTTTTACCGAAATATGCACTGCGTAGAAACGGAAGCCCCCAAAAGTTACAAAATGGCGTTTTTTTCCGATTTTGTCGCACAATGATTTTTTTTCCGTTTCCCCGTGCATTTTTGGGTAAAATGACTAATGTCACTGCAAAGTAGAATTGGCGACGCAAAAAATAAGCCATAATATGGATTTTTAGGTGGAAAATTTAAAGGGTTATGATTTTTAAAAGGTAAGGAGGAAAAAACGAAAGTGCAAAAACGGAAAAACCCTGAGTCCTTAAGGGGTTAAACAAAGTCTGCAAACTACAAGACGATCAGATAATTGCTAAACATTGTTACATGATGTGCATTACAGACAGAGCTGTAGCTAGCTCTTTTTGCTCCTGAGGCAAGAACAAAAAATTGTAACCCCCCCCCCCCCCCCATTTTGGCTTGGGGCACCCCTCGGAAAAAAAACGACATATTCATTGATCAGAGTCATTCTCTTCTTTTCTTCTTCCTCATCTGGCACATGACATCATGATAATCTGCTCCAGCCAAAACTCTTGGGCAAAACCTGCAACACAAACATATTAGTATTAGGCTCTGCACTTTTCAAGCATTATCCTCCCCTTTTTTCTACAAATGACTCCAGGCTCCTCCAAACATAATGCCACCAGCCTTCCCACAATGCCCAATAAATTAGGATTATAAGAGCAATCAGATAAGTGCTTAACATTGTTTCATGATGTGCATTACAGACAGAGCTGTAGCTAGCTCTTTTTGCTCCTGAGGCGAAAACAGAAAATTAGAGGGACACCCTTACCGAATAATCATTGTCTTTTTTTTTTTCCTTCCCCATCTGGCACAGGACATCATGGAACTTGCAACACAAACATATTAGTAGTGATGTCGCGAACATAACATTTTCGGTTCGCGAACTGCGAACGCAAACTTCCGCAAAAGTTCGCGAACCGGTGGCTTCAATGGGCAGGTGAATTTTAAAACCCACAGGGACTCTTTCTGGCCACAATAGTGATTTAAAAGTTGTTTCAAGGGGACTAACACCTGGACTGTGGCGTGGGGAGGGGGATCCATGGCAAAACTCTCATGGAAAATTACATAGTTGATGCAGAGTCTGGTTTTAATCCATAAAGGGCATAAATCACCTAATATTCCAAAATGGTTTGGAATAATGTGCTTTAGCCCCCTTTAGGCATCACATAGTTAGATCCCCCCTTTAGGTAGCACATAGATTTCCCCATATTAGGTAGCACATAGTTAGAGCCCCCTGTTACGCCGAGCGCTCCGGGTCCCCGCTCCTCCCCGGAGCGCTCGCTACACTTCCCTCACTGCAGCGCCCCGGTCGGTTCCACGGACCCGGGGCGCTGCGTTACCACCTCCGGCCGGGATGCGATTCGCGATGCGGGTAGCGCCCGCTCGCGATGCGCACCCCGGCTCCCGTACCTTACTCGCTCCCCGTCAGTTCTGTCCCGGCGCGCGCGGCCCCGCTCCCTAGGGCGCGCGCGCGCCGGGTCTTTGCGATTTAAAGGGCCACTGCACCGCTGATTGGTGCAGTGGTTCCAATTAGTGTTTACACCTGTGCACTTCCCTATATCACCTCACTTCCCCTTCACTCCCTCGCCGGATCTTGTTGCCCTAGTGCCAGTGAAAGCGTTCCTTGTGTGTTCCTTGCCTGTGATTCCAGACCTTCTGCCGTTGCCCCTGACTACGATCCTTGCTGCCTGCCCCGACCTTCTGCTACGTCCGACCTTGCTTCTGTCTACTCCCTTGTACCGCGCCTATCTTCAGCAGCCAGAGAGGTTGAGCCGTTGCTAGGGGATACGACCTGGTCACTACCGCCGCAGCAAGACCATCCCGCTTTGCGGCGGGCTCTGGTGAAAACCAGTAGTGACTTAGAACCGATCCTCTAGCACGGTCCACGCCAATCCCTCTCTGGCACAGAGGATCCACTACCTGCCAGCCGGCATCGTGACAGTAGATCCGGCCATGGATCCCGCTGAAGTTCCTCTGCCAGTTGTCGCTGACCTCACCACGGTGGTCGCCCAGCAGTCACAACAGATTGCGCAACAAGGCCAACAGCTGTCTCAACTGACTGTTATGCTACAACAGTTACTACCACAGCTCCAGCAATCATCTCCTCCGCCAGCTCCTGTACCTCCTCCGCAGCGAGTGGCCGCTTCTGGAATACGACTATCCTTGCCGGATAAATTTGATGGGGACTCTAAGTTTTGCCGTGGCTTTCTTTCCCAATGTTCATTACACTTGGAGATGATGTCGGACCAGTTCCCCACTGAAAGGTCTAAGGTGGCTTTCGTAGTCAGCCTGCTGTCTGGAAAAGCCCTGGCTTGGGCCACACCGCTCTGGGACCGCAATGACCCCGTCACTGCCTCTGTACACTCCTTCTTCTCGGAAATTCGAAGTGTCTTTGAGGAACCTGCCCGAGCCTCTTCTGCTGAGACTGCCCTGTTGAACCTGGTCCAGGGTAATTCTTCCGTTGGCGAGTATGCCGTACAGTTCCGTACCCTTGCTTCAGAATTATCCTGGAATAATGAGGCACTCTGCGCGACCTTTAAAAAAGGCCTATCCAGCAACATTAAAGATGTTCTGGCCGCACGAGAAATCCCTGCTAACCTACATGAACTCATCCATCTTGCCACTCGCATTGACATGCGTTTTTCCGAACGGCGTCAGGAGCTCCGCCAGGATATGGACTCTGTTCGCACGAGGCGTTTCTTCTCCCCGGCTCCTCTCTCCTCTGGTCCCCTGCAATCTGTTCCTGTGCCTCCCGCCGTGGAGGCTATGCAGGTCGACCGGTCTCGCCTGACACCCCAAGAGAGGACACGACGCCGCATGGAGAATCTCTGCCTGTACTGTGCTAGTACCGAACATTTCCTGAAGGATTGTCCTATCCGTCCTCCCCGCCTGGAAAGACGTCCGCTGACTCCGCACAAAAGTGAGACAGTCCTTGATGTCTACTCTGCTTCTCCACGTCTTACTGTGCCTGTGCGGATGTCTGCCTCTGCCTTCTCCTTCTCTGCTGTGGCCTTCTTGGACTCTGGATCTGCAGGAAATTTCATCTTAGCCTCTCTCGTCAACAGGTTCAACATCCCGGTGACCAGTCTCGCCAGACCCCTCTACATCAATTGTGTAAACAATGAAAGATTGGACTGTACTATACGTTTCCGCACGGAGCCCCTTCTAATGTGCATCGGATCTCATCACGAGAGGATTGAACTGTTGGTCCTCCCCAATTGCACTTCTGAAATCCTTCTTGGACTTCCCTGGCTTCAACTCCATTCCCCAATCCTGGATTGGTCCACTGGGGAGATCAAGAGTTGGGGGCCCTCTTGTTCCAAGGACTGCTTAAAACCGGTTCCCAGTAAACCTTGCCGTGTCCCTGTGCTTCCTCATGTAACCGGTCTCCCTAAGGCCTATATGGACTTTGCGGACGTTTTTTGCAAAAAACAAGCTGAGACTCTACCTCCTCACAGGCCTTATGATTGTCCCATTGACCTCCTCCCGGGCACTACTCCACCCCGGGGCAGAATCTATCCTCTGTCCGTCCCAGAGACTCTTGCCATGTCTGAATACGTCCAAGAAAATTTAAAAAAGGGCTTTATCCGTAAATCCTCCTCTCCTGCCGGAGCCGGATTTTTCTTTGTGTCCAAAAAAGATGGCTCTCTACGTCCTTGCATTGACTACCGCGGTCTTAATAAAATCACGGTTAAGAACCGCTACCCCCTACCCCTCATCTCTGAACTCTTTGATCGTCTCCAAGGTGCCCATATTTTTACCAAACTGGACTTAAGAGGTGCTTATAATCTCATCCGCATCAGAGAGGGGGATGAATGGAAAACGGCATTTAACACCAGAGATGGACACTTTGAGTATCTGGTCATGCCCTTTGGTCTATGCAACGCCCCTGCCGTCTTCCAAGACTTTGTTAATGAAATTTTTCGTGATCTACTATACTCCTGTGTTGTTGTATATCTGGACGATATCCTGATTTTTTCTGCCAATCTTGAAGAACACCGCCAGCATGTCCGTATGGTTCTTCAGAGACTTCGTGATAATCAACTCTATGCCAAAATAGAGAAATGTCTGTTTGAATGCCAATCTCTTCCTTTTCTAGGATACTTGGTCTCTGGCCAGGGACTACAAATGGACCCAGATAAACTCTCTGCCGTCTTAGATTGGCCACGCCCCTCCGGACTCCGTGCCATCCAACGTTTTTTGGGGTTCGCCAATTATTACAGGCAATTTATTCCACATTTTTCTACCATTGTGGCTCCTATTGTGGCTTTAACAAAAAAAAATGCCGATCCCAAGTCTTGGCCTCCTCAAGCGGAAGACGCCTTTAAACGACTCAAGTCTGCCTTTTCTTCGGCTCCCGTGCTCTCCAGACCTGACCCATCTAAACCCTTCCTATTGGAGGTTGATGCCTCCTCAGTGGGAGCTGGAGCTGTCCTTCTACAAAAAAACTCTTCCGGGCATGCTGTTACTTGTGGTTTTTTTTTCCAGGACCTTCTCTCCGGCGGAGAGGAACTACTCCATCGGGGATCGAGAGCTTCTAGCCATTAAATTAGCACTTGAGGAATGGAGGCATCTGCTGGAGGGATCAAGATTTCCAGTTATTATTTACACCGATCACAAGAACCTCTCCTACCTCCAGTCTGCCCAACGGCTGAATCCTCGTCAGGCCAGGTGGTCTCTGTTCTTTGCCCGATTTAATTTTGAAATTCACTTTCGGCCTGCTGATAAAAACATTAGGGCCGATGCTCTCTCTCGTTCCTCAGATGCCTCTGAAATTGAACTCTCTCCTCAACACATCATTCCTCCTGACTGCCTGATTTCCACTTCTCCAGCCTCCATCAGGCAAACTCCTCCAGGAAAGACCTTTGTTTCTCCACGCCTACGCCTTGGGATCCTCAAATGGGGTCACTCCTCCCATCTCGCAGGTCATGCGGGCATCAAGAAATCTGTGCAACTCATCTCTCGCTTCTATTGGTGGCCGACTCTAGAGACTGATGTGGTGGACTTTGTGCGAGCCTGCACTATCTGTGCCCGGGATAAGACTCCTCGCCAGAAGCCCGCTGGTTTTCTTCATCCTCTACCTGTCCCCGAACAACCTTGGTCTCTGATTGGTATGGATTTTATTACTGACTTACCCCCATCCCATGGCAACACTGTTATTTGGGTGGTCGTTGATCGATTCTCCAAAATGGCACATTTCATCCCTCTTCCTGGTCTTCCTTCAGCGCCTCAGTTGGCTAAACAATTTTTTGTACACATTTTTCGTCTTCACGGGTTGCCTACACAGATCGTCTCGGATAGAGGCGTCCAATTTGTGTCTAAATTCTGGAGGGCTCTCTGTAAACAACTCAAGATTAAATTAAATTTTTCTTCTGCATACCATCCTCAATCCAATGGACAAGTAGAGAGAATTAACCAGATCTTGGGTGACTATTTACGACATTTTGTTTCCTCCCGCCAGGATGACTGGGCAGATCTTCTACCTTGGGCCGAATTCTCGTATAATTTCAGAATCTCTGAATCTTCCTCCAAATCTCCGTTTTTCGTGGTGTACGGCCGTCACCCTCTTCCCCCCCTCCCTACCCCCTTGCCCTCTGGTCTGCCCGCTGTGGATGAAATTTCTCGTGATCTTTCCACCATATGGAAAGAGACCCAAAATTCTCTCTTACAGGCTTCTTCTCGCATGAAGAGATTCGCAGATAAGAAAAGAAGAGCTCCTCCCATTTTTTCCCCTGGAGACAAGGTATGGCTCTCCGCTAAATATGTCCGTTTCCGTGTCCCGAGCTATAAGTTGGGACCACGCTATCTTGGTCCTTTTAAAGTTTTGTGTCAAATTAATCCTGTCTCTTACAAACTTCTTCTTCCTCCTTCTCTTCGTATCCCTAATGCCTTTCACGTCTCTCTTCTTAAACCTCTCATCCTCAACCGTTTTTCTCCTAAATCTGTTCCTCCCACTCCTGTTTCCGGCTCCTCGGACATCTTCTCTGTCAAAGAGATTTTGGCCTCTAAAAAGGTCAGGGGAAGAACTTTTTTTTTAGTGGATTGGGAGGGTTGTGGTCCAGAAGAGAGGTCCTGGGAACCTGAGGACAATATCCTGGACAAAAGTCTGATCCTCAGGTTCTCAGGCCCCAAGAAGAGGGGGAGACCCAAGGGGGGGGGTACTGTTACGCCGAGCGCTCCGGGTCCCCGCTCCTCCCCGGAGCGCTCGCTACACTTCCCTCACTGCAGCGCCCCGGTCGGTTCCACGGACCCGGGGCGCTGCGTTACCACCTCCGGCCGGGATGCGATTCGCGATGCGGGTAGCGCCCGCTCGCGATGCGCACCCCGGCTCCCGTACCTTACTCGCTCCCCGTCAGTTCTGTCCCGGCGCGCGCGGCCCCGCTCCCTAGGGCGCGCGCGCGCCGGGTCTTTGCGATTTAAAGGGCCACTGCACCGCTGATTGGTGCAGTGGTTCCAATTAGTGTTTACACCTGTGCACTTCCCTATATCACCTCACTTCCCCTTCACTCCCTCGCCGGATCTTGTTGCCCTAGTGCCAGTGAAAGCGTTCCTTGTGTGTTCCTTGCCTGTGATTCCAGACCTTCTGCCGTTGCCCCTGACTACGATCCTTGCTGCCTGCCCCGACCTTCTGCTACGTCCGACCTTGCTTCTGTCTACTCCCTTGTACCGCGCCTATCTTCAGCAGCCAGAGAGGTTGAGCCGTTGCTAGGGGATACGACCTGGTCACTACCGCCGCAGCAAGACCATCCCGCTTTGCGGCGGGCTCTGGTGAAAACCAGTAGTGACTTAGAACCGATCCTCTAGCACGGTCCACGCCAATCCCTCTCTGGCACAGAGGATCCACTACCTGCCAGCCGGCATCGTGACACCCCCCTTTAGGCAGCACATAGTTAGATCCCCCTTTAGGCATCACATAGTTAGATCCCCCCATGTTAGGCAGCACATAGATTCCCCCATGTTAGGCAGCACATAGTTAGAGCTCCCCTTGAGGCAGCACATAGTGGGATTTGAACCCAAGGCCCCAGCACTGCAAGGTAGCAGTGCTAACCTCTGAGCCACCATGCTACCCTTAGGATACATCTAATATTCACGGTTGCTAAAATGGACAGAGATGTCAGAAGAGAGTACCAGAAAAATTAGGCATGTACACATGGATGAAAAATTGTGTATTGTCGCAGCCGCAGCTGTAGCAGCGGCCAGAAAAATTGCAGCACCATAACAAGTGCAGCAGCAGAGGCCAGAAAAATTAGACATGTACACATGGATGAAAAATTGGGTACTGTCGCAGCCGCATCTGTAGCAGCGGCCAGAAAAATTGCAGCACCATAACAAGTGCAGCAGCAGAGGCCAGAAAAATTAGGCATGTACACCTGGCTGGAAAATTTGGTATTGTCGCAGCTGTAGCAGCGGCCAGAAAAATTGCAGCACCATAACAAGTGCAGCAGCAGCAGAGGCCAGAAAAATTAGGCATGTACACATGGATGAAAATTGGGTATTGTCGCAGCGGCCAGAAAAATTTCTGTTTGTTTCGCCATGCCAAAAGTGCCCTAAAACATTGCGGCTTGAACCCTACTTGGTGGCGGATAAGTCACGCAAGTCATCCGTCATTCAGAGTTCAAATACAGCAGCGTAAGGACCATTTTTAGCCCAAGGCAGCTCATCTGATCAGGCCTTGTTCAGTCAAATGTATCGCCCAGTGTCAGCCCCTTCGGGATCCATCCCTCATTCATCTTAAGAAAGGTGAGGTAATCCAGACTTTTTTGACCAAGGCGACTCCTCTTCTCAGTGACAATACCTCCTGCTGCACTGAAGGTCCTTTCTGACAGGACACTTGAAGCGTTACAGGCCAGAAGTTCGAGCGCAAATTGTGATAGCTCAGGCCACAGGTCAAGCCGGCACAGCCAGTAGTCAAGGGGTTCATCTCTCCTCAGAGTGTCGATATCTGCGGTTAAGGCCAGGTAGTCTGCTACCTGTCGGTCAAGTCGTTCTCTGATGGTGGACTCCGAAGGGCTGTGGTGATGCGTAGGACTTAAAAAGCTCTGCATGTCCTCCATCAACAGCATGTCTGTAAAGCATCCTGTCCTTGCCGGCGTGTTCGTGGGAGGAGGTGGAGGATTACTTTCACCTCTTCCCCTGTTAGATCCCTGTTGTGCTGTGATATGACCCTTATACACTGTGTACAGTATACTTGTTAATTTATTTTGGACCTGATGAATCCTTTCCGCCTTGCTGTAATGCGGTAACATGTCAGGCACTTTATGTTTATACCGGGGGTCTAGTAGCGTGGACACCCAGTACAGGTAGTTCTCCTTCATCCTTTTCATATGAGGGTCCCTCAACAGGCACGACAGCATGAAAGACCCCATTTGCACAAGGACGGATGCCGAGCTACTCATGTCCCCTTCCTTGTCCTCAGTGATGCCAGGGAAGGTATAATCTTCTTCCCCCCAACCACGTACAACACCACGGGAACCAGATAGGTGACAAGGAGCACTCTGGGATGCCTGCTGTGGTTGGTCTTCCTCCTCTTCAAAGCCACATTCCTCATCTGACTCCTCTTACTCACAATCCTCTTCCAGCGTTGCCGCAGATCCAGCAAGCGATGCTGATAAAGCTGTTTCTGTTGGTGATGGTGTCCACAACTCTTCCTCTTCACGCTCATCTACTGCCTGATCCAGCACTCTTCTCAGGGCACGCTCCAGGAAGAAAACAAACGGTATGATGTCTCTGATGGTGCCTTCGGTGCGACTGACCAGGTTTGTCACTTCCTCAAAAGGACGCATGAGTCTACAGGCATTGCGCATGAGCCTCCAGTAACGTGGCAAAAAAAATTCCCAGCTCTGCAGATGATGTCCTAGCACCAAATACATACACATATACAAATATTCGTTGATGGCTTTTTCTTGTTGGAGCAGGCGGTTGAACATTAAGAGTGTTGAATTTCAACGTGTCGGGCTGTCGCAAATCAAGCACCTCACTGGCATGTTGTTTCGCCACTGGATATCTGACAAGTGCGCCATGGCTGTGTAGGAATGCCTGAAATGGCCACACACCTTCCTGGACTGCTTCAGGACATCCTGTAAGCCTGGGTACTTGAGCACAAAGCGTTGTACAATCAGATTGCACACATGTGCCATGCACGGCACGTGTCAACTTGCCCAACCTCAATGCCGCAAACAAATTTATTCCGTTGTCACAAACCACCTTGCCGATATCCAGTTGGTGCGTAGTCAGCCACTGGTCCACCTGTGCGTTCAGGGCCGACAGGAGCGCTGGTGCGGTGTGACTCTCCGCTTTGAGGCAAGTCAACCCCAAGATGGCGTGACACTGCCGTATCCGGGATGTGGAATAGCACCTGGGGAGCTGGGGGGTGCCGGTGATGTGGAGCAAGATGCAGCAGTGGAAGAGGACTCGACCGAGGATGTTTTGGAAGAGGATGGAGTAGGAGGAGTAGAGGAGGTGGCAGCAGGCCTGCCTGCAAGTCGTGGCGGTGTCACCAACTCCTCTGCAGAGCCACGCATTCCCTGCTTGGCAGCCGTCACCAGGTTTACCCAATGAGCAGTGTAGGTGATATACCTGCCCTGACCATGCTTTGCAGACCAGGTATCAGTGGTCAGATGGACCCTTGCCCCTACACTGTGTGCCAGACATGCCATAATTTCTTTTTGCACAATGGAGTAAAGGTTGGGGATTGCCTTTTGTGCAAAAAAATTTCGGCCGGGTACCTTCCACTGCGGTGTCCCAATGGCTACAAATTTTTTAAAGGCCTCAGACTCCACCAGCTTGTATGGTAAAATCTGTCAGGCTAGCAGTTTCGACAAGCCAGCTGTCAGACGCCGGGCTAGGGGGTGACTTTGAAACATTGACTTCTTGTGCTCAAACATCTCCTTGACAGACACCTGACTGTGGGCAGATGAGCAGCAACTGCTTAAGGCGAGAGACGGAGAGGCGGATGGTTGAGAAGAGGGCAGCAAGGAGGGCAGCAGTGGTTGACCTGGCTGAAGATCCTGGACCAGGAGGAGGATGGCGGCTTTGACTTTGTGTGCTGCTTGTACTGACGTGTTGATCCCATAGGCGTTGGTGATGTGACATCATGTGCCTTCGCAAAGTAGTTGTGCTTAGGTAGGTGTTCGACTTCCCACGACTCAGTTTCTTCTGGCACAGGTTGCAAATTGCCTCACTGTTGTCAGAGGCAGACACACAAAAAAATTCAACACTGCTGAGCTCTGCAATGACGGCATTCTGGTGGTGGCAACAGCATGCGTTGATTGGCATCCCGTCTGGCTGACCCCAGGTGCCGATGCATGTTATCTGACTGTGCCACTAGTTCCTTGCGACGACCTCCCCCTGCTTCCAACTCATCTCCTCCTCCTCTCTGTCTCCCCATCTGAACTTTCCCCCTCTTCTCTTCTAGCGGGCACCCATGTGGCATCCACGGACACATCATCATCATCAACACCTTCACCGCTATCTGACACCTCAAGAAAGGAAGCAGCAGCGGGTACAACATCATCATCACACCGTACGTCCATGTGTGTAATGCTGCCTGACTGAGACATATCCCTGTTAACTACATCCTCTGGCAATAATGGTTGCGCATCACTCATGTCTTCAAACTGATGTGTAAATAACTCCTCTGATGGATCAAGTAAAGCTGCTGTGGTGCTAGTGTTGGTGGTGGCGGCAGGCGGGCAAGTGGTAGCATGAGAGTTGCCCGAAGCTAAGCTAGAGGAGGAGAAGGATAGTGCATCAAGGTTCCGAGGGGAAGCTGTAGTAGATTGGGTGTCTTGTGATAGCCAGTCAACTAAGTCCTCAGAACTTTGGGGGTTCATGGTATGTGGCCTCTGAACACTGGCCATTCTAGGGCCAAAGGGAATTCCAGCACCACGACGGCCCCTGCGGGGTGGCCTTCCTCTGCCTGTCATTTTTTTGGTTAAATTTGCACAAGTGTCACACCAAATGTGATTTGCACTAGGGTGACACAATTTGCCCTGCAGGAAAAAAAAACTGGCAACTGTGACGTGAACTGACAGTGACTGGTTTTATTTAACAGCCAAAAAAGGTATTTTTTTTTTATTTTGCACAACTGTCACACCAAATTTGATTTGCACTAGGGTGACACAATTTGCCCTACAGGCAAAAAAATGGCAACTGTGAAGTGAACTGACAGTGACTGGTTTTATTTAACAGCCAAAAAAGGTATATATATTTTTTTATTTGCACAACTGTCACACCAAATGTGATTTGCACTAGGGTGACACAATTTGCCCTGCAGGCAAAAAAAACTGGCAGCTGTGACGTGAACTGACAGTGACCGGCTTTATTTAACAGCCAAAAAAGGTTTTGCTTTTTTATTAGCACAACTGTCACACCAAATGTGATTTGCACTAGGGTGACACAATTTGCCCTGCAGGCAAAAAAATGGCAACTGTGACGTGAACTGAGAGTGACCGGTTTTATTTAACAGCCAAAAAAGGTATTTTTTTTAAATTTGCACAACTGTCACACCAAATGTGATTTGCACTAGGGTGACACAATTTGCCCTGCAGGCAAAAAAACTGGCAACTGTGACGTGAACTGACAGTGACTGGTTTTATTTAACAGCCAAAAAATGATTTTTTTTTTAAATTTGCACAACAGTCACACCAAATGTGATTTGCACTAGGGTGACACAATTTGCCCTGCAGGCAAAAAAAAAATGGCAACTGTGACATGACCAGAGAGTGACTGGTTTTATTTAACAGCCAAAAAAGGTATTTTTTTTTAATTTGCACAACTGTCACACCAAATGTGATTTGCACTAGGGTGACACAATTTGCCCTGCAGGCAAAAAAAAAAACTGGCAGCTGTGACGTGAACTGACAGTGACTGGTTTTATTTAACAGCCAAAAAAGGATTTTTTTTTAAAAATTTGCCCAACTGTCACACCAAACGTGATTTGCACTAGGGTGACACAATTTGTCCTGCAGGCAAAAAAAAATGGCAACTGTGACATGAACTGAGAGTGACCGGTTTTGTTTAACAGCCAAAAAAGGTTTTTTTTTTTTAATTTGCAAAACTGTCACACCAAATGTGATTTGCACTAGGGTGACACAATTTGCTCTGCAGGCAAAAAAAACTGGCAACTGTGACGTGAACTGACAGTGACTGGTTTTATTTAACAGCCAAAAAAGGTATTTTTTTTTAATTTGCACAACTGTCTCACCAAATGTGATTTGCACTAGGGTGACACAATTTGCCCTGCAGGCAAGAAAATGGCAACTGTGATGTGAGCTGACAGAGACTGGTTTTATTTAACAGCCAAAAAAGTTTTTGCACAACTGTCACACCAAATGTGATTTGCACTAGGGTGACACAATTTGCCCTGCAGGCAAAAAAACTGGCAACTGTGACGAGAACTGACAGTGACTGGTTTTATTTAATAGCCAAAAAAGGTATTTGTCACGATGCCGGCTGGCAGGTAGTGGATCCTCTGTGCCAGAGAGGGATTGGCGAGGACCGCGCTAGTGGACCGGTTCTAAGTCACTACTGGTTTTCACCAGAGCCCGCCGCAAAGCGGGATGGTCTTGCTGCGGCGGTAGTGACCAGGTCGTATCCACTAGCAACGGGTCACCTCTCTGACTGCTGATGATAGGCGAGGTACAAGGGAGTAGACAGAAGCAAGGTCGGACGTAGCAGAAGGTCGGGGGCAGGCGGCAAGGTTCGTAGTCAGGGTGGATAGCAGAAGTTCTGGTACACAGGCTTTAGACACACAATACGCTTTCACTAGGCACAAGGGCAACAAGATCCGGCAAGGGAGAGCATGGGAGGAAGTTAGATATAGTCAGGGACCAGGTGGAAGCCAATTAAGCTAATTGGGCCAGGCACCAATCATTGGTGCACTGGCCCTTTAAGTCTCAGGGAGCTGGCGCGCGCGCGCCCTAGAGAGCGGAGCCGCGCGCGCCAGCACATGACAGCAGGGGACGGGAACGGGTAAGTGACCTGGGATGCGATTCGCGAGCGGGCGCGTCCCGCTGTGCGAATCGCATCCCCAACGGCCATGACAGTGCAGCGCTCCCGGTCAGCGGGACTGACCGGGGAGCTGCAGGGAGAAAGACGCCGTGAGCGCTCCGGGGAGGAGCGGGGACCCGGAGCGCTAGGCGTAACAGTATTTTTTTAATTTGCACAACTATCACACCAAATGTGATTTGCACTAGGGTGAGACAATTTGCCCTACAGGCAAAAAAACTGGCAACTGTGACGTGAACTGACAGTGACTGGTTTTATTTAACAGCTAAAAAAAGGTATTTTTTTTTTAATTTGCAAAACTGTCACACCAAATGTGATTTGCCCTAGTGTGACAATGAGCAAAAAAGCTTGCCAGCGGAGTTCACGTTTTAAGCAGTGGTCCCCAACCAGGGTGCCTCCAGCTGTTGCAAAACAAACGGACTGATATATTTCAGCCCTTTGTATACTGCAGTAGTTAGTTGCTTTAAAGAAAAAAAGCTTGCCAGCGGAGTTCCCCTTTTAAGCAATATTCCCCAACCAGGGTGCCTCCAGCTGTTGCAAAACACACGGACTGATATATTTCAGCCCTTTGAATACTGTAATAGTTAGTTGCTTTAAAGAAAAAAAGCTTGCCAGCGGAGTTTCCCTTTTAAGCAGTGGTCCCCAACCAAGGTGCCTCCAGCTGTTGCAAAACACATGGACTGATATCTTTCAGCCCTTTGAATACTGTAGTAGTTAGTTGCTTGAAGGAACTTAAGTTTTATTCTGGAGTACCCCTTTTAACCAGCGGTTCCCTCCCAACCAGGGTGCCTCCAGCTGTTGCAAGACACATGGACTGATATTTGAGCCCTAAAAAGGGCTTTTTTTGGGTGCTGTCCTGCTTTAGGAGTAAACTGGACCCTGAATACACCACCTAACAGCAACCTAGCTATCGCTTTCCCAATACAGCAAGAGTAGCTTCTCTGACCCTCCACTTCCTAAGCCTGCAGCATGCTGAATGAGGGTAAAATGGCGTCTGTGCAAGAGGTAGGAGGGTCTGGAAGGGAGGGACTGCTGCTGATTGGCTGTAATGTGTCTGCTGACTGTGACTCACAGGGTCAAAGTTTACCGCAATGTTAAAGTATAGGGGGTGGATCGAATGTCACATATGTGTAAATTCGCCGAGAACAATTCGCTACATCTCTACATATTAGTATTAGGCTCTGCACTTTTTCAGCATTATCCCCCCTTTTCCCTACAAATGACTCCAGCCTCCTCCAAACACAATGCCACCAGCCTTCCCACAATGCACAATGGGGTAGATTTATCAAAACCTGTGCAGAGGAAAAGTTGCCCAGTTGCCCATAGCAACCAATCAGATTGCTTCTTTCATTTTTAACAAGGCCTTTGCAAAATGAAATAAGAAATCTGATTGGTTGCTATGAGCAACTGGGCAACTTTTCCTTTGCGCAGGTTTTGATAAATCTCCCCCAATGTTTCCAGCCTCTCTCAAATGCCATCAGCCTCCCCCCACCACAAGCACACACAATGCCTCCAGCATTACCCCACACAGTGACAGAAGGGTGTACATGGGAGACAGGAGTGTAGAGGGGTGTACATGGGTGACAGAGGGGCATGCAGGGGTGACAGAGGGGTTTAGAGGGGTGACAGAAGGATGTGGAGGGGTGACAGATGAGTGTCCAGGGGTTACAGAGAGGTTATGAGGGGTGAAAGAGACGAGTAGAGGAGAAAGAGAGTGGGGGTGCACTACCTGAAGCTGAGTAGGTCTCTGTCAGCGCTGTCCCGGTTCCATCCCTACATCCACATAATTTTGCTGAGGGACCAAGGAGAATTGAGAGTCCAGAGCTGCTCCACAGGAGAGGGAGGATACACGAGGATTGGAGCTGCAGCATCACCCGTCCCGGCACTGCACACAGACTTCCCTCCTGCCTGACCTGCATGCCTGTGACTCACATGTGCGCAGGCCTGGGCAGAAAAATAAAAAAATTTTAGTGCCATATTTCCCACCAGAGTGTCCTGGCACCCTGGTTGGGAATCAATGCCTCAGTGTAATGTGTGCTGGACCCCCCCTTGCGGACCCTTGCAACAGCGCACCTGAAGCAATCGCCTCACTCGCCTCATCGGAGCTACAGCCCTGATTACAGAACATGCAAGTGCAAAAAATAGGTAGCTATTAAAAAAGAGGTAGTATTATATGTGACAGGTTCATCAAGGGTGGATTTAAAAGGGGGGCAGTTTAAGTTGTAGAAATTTCTGCAACAGTCCGTTCCGTAAACCTGAGTGAGGGGAACTCTGAGATTACTGTTTTACCACCAGTTGGTTTCAAAATAATCTTATCCAGATTTGTAATTTTCTTCTACTTAAAAGTCTTAACACTTTCACTACTTGGAGCTGGAACAACCATGGCTGCTGGCACAAAACTTGCCCTCCAATGAGTCCTCAAAAAAAGGATTTAAAAAAATGTAAAATATATTAAAATGAAATTACATAAACATTTTATAAATAAATCTCTTTGATCTCTTCAATTGTGATGCCATATGGTCTCTCAAACCTGCTGCCACATCCAGACGCTCAGCAGCAGGGAGTTTAATAGCGATGCCTGTAATCTGCATGTGACTTGTCAATTTTTAAATAATATTTAATATAATTTAAACAAATAATTGCTATGCAACCCACTGACTGTTGACTGGGGGTGTCAGATGTCACTTGGGATGAAGTGGATGACCGAGTTAACCAATTAATGACGGCAGATCGGTTCCTGGTTGAGACATAACCGCTAGCTGATAAATGGAGCTCAGGCCTCTCGCTGCGACTCCTGCTGCCACTTGCCCCTAGTCTGCTGCGACCTCTGCCTGATAAATTTAGGCCTCTGCCACTCCTCTGTTCAAATCCTGGCACTTCTCTGCCTGACATACTTAGTGCGTATATGAGGGGAGTACAATATGCTCCACTATGCTTAAAACAGTATTTGTGTACAACACCAGCCGGTGTGTACTTTTGCTTGGCCTTTCACAGTATCTAGGCCCTTGAGACTTTAACAGGAACAAAATAGTACATCACTTAGATGTAGGTATGTGGTATGCACTTATGAGGGGAGAAAAATGCACTACAATATGCTTAAAAAAGTATTTTTGCACAACACCAGCAGTACACACCAGTGCTGCAGCACACAGTCGCTGTGTACTGCACCCAAAATTGTACTTTCTCTCTCAATCTCACTCCCTTCCCTATCAGTGCTTCTAGGCAGGATTTGTGCTTGAGGTGAATCGCTGCTGTCCTGTGCAACACACTGCTCTCTGTCCCTCTCTGTAATAGAACGCTGTAGACAGTGACGTGAATCGCTGCAGTGATAATGTTTTTTTGTGAAACACACACTGCTCAGAACGCTGAGTTAACTGGGTGGTGAATCGCTGCTAGAAAAAAAGCTTTTCTGTGCAACACACAGCGTTGTCTGTCCCTATCTATCTCTCTGCAGTGAAAGGCTGAAGTGACTGGCCACAATATGGCTGCCGATTATATAGGGCTGTGACATCAGAGGGGTGACAGGCTGCTGATAGGCTGCATGCTGCATGTGATTCAGGGTCATCCCGCTCACACTTCTTCCCGCCTTCCCAGGATTTCTTGCCCCATGTACTCACATGTGGATATGCCATTTTAGATGCCCTGGAGCCTGGACTGAACTAAATGGAGTTTAACTAAGCGATTTGCGCAATAGTATCGTGACGATATTCGCATTCGCTGCAAATTGAATTTTTCCTGAAATTGGTAACGAATTGGGATTTGTCAGATTCGATTTGATCATCTCTAATCAACAGCATTGAAGAGTTGAGTAGTTTTACAATAAAAGCCTTTTATGGCTCCTGAGCTGAAACAGATACATGACACACATATCGAGTAAGCTGAGAAGCTACAGCGGTCCCTGTGTTAAGTTTTTTCCATTACCTTATGGCAGTGGTCCCCAAACTGTGGCCCTCCAGATGTTGCAAAACTACAATTTCCAGCATGCCTGGACAGCCATTGGCTGTCCAGGCATGCTGGGAGTTGTAGTTTTGCAACATCTGGAGGGCCACAGTTTGGGGACCACTGCCTTATGGTATATATGGTACATTATAATCAACATTTGATATGTGTAACATATTTAAGAGACAAACAATATGATTGGTAGATATGAGATAGATATGAGATAGATAGATACTGTAGATAGATAGATAGATAGATAGATAGATAGAAAGATAGATAGATAGATATAGATAGAAGATAGATAGATAGATAGATATAGAGAGCCATATATATAAATAAAGAAATTGTGATGAAAGACAGAGAGATAGAGAGAGCCACAGATCTATATCTATATCTATATCTATATATCTATATATATCTATATATATATATATATATATATATATATATATACATATATTTATATACAAAACTCAATGGCCCTCATTTACTATTGCAAAGCCAACATGTTTTGTTGGGTCGTGTGCCAGATTCTGTCGCATTGCGCCAGAAATTCTGTCTGCGCCAGATTTTGCGCCAGAATTGAAAAAACCCCGACTAACTCTCCATTTTGCTAAGAAAACCCGGAAAAGGGGCGTGGCCCCCGGGGAAAGGGGAGCGTGGTCTCCGAAAAGGGGTGTGTTCCCGACATTTCCACAAAAAAACAACATCATTACTAAGGTTTCCACATAAAATGTAGTGGATTTGAGCTGAGGAAAACCCGGCAGATCAGAGCATGTGTAAAAAAAAGCAAAGTGTAGGGAAAGTGGAAAATGTAGGGAACCTTAGTAAATACCGTGGAAAATAAATTGTAGGGAATTAAAACCCACAGAGAAACCTACACAACACTCTTAGTAAATGAGGGCCAATGTGTGTATGTGTGTGTATATGTTCCAGCATCACGTCCAAACGGCTAAACATATTAACATGACACTTGGGACACATGTTACTTATGTATCAACAACAAACATAGGATAGATGATTTAACCCTTACTCACACCCATTTGCCAGGATCGGGGTTTTTGTTTAAAGTCCCATACAAGTCTATGGGAAATATATGTTACTGCATAACTTCCAAACGGCTGCAGATATTTCGATACTACTTGTTCACATGTTACTTATATGTCCACTTAAAATATAGGATAGTTAATTTAACACTTAACTACCCCCATTTGTGAGGGTCGCGGTTTTTGTTTAAAGTCCCATGCAAATCAATGGGAAATGTATGTTCCCACATAACTTCTGTACGGCTGGAGATATTTCAATAATACCTGGTACACATATTACTTATATGTCAAATAAAAAAACTATATGATAGTTAAATTAACCCTTACCTACACCCTTACATAAAAGATGGGTTTTTGTTTCAAGTCCCATGCAAGTATATGGGACTTCCAGTACCTTACTCCACAAGCTCCGCTCTGCATCTCCTGGTGAATGTGTTAGTTCGTGTTGCAAGCCACACCCCATCTCACAAAGACGCAACCACATTTTAAGCCCCACCCCTTTTATTATCTACCCTTTTTGTGCATCGGTCTGCCTTGCAAATCACGCCCAATCCCACAAAGCCACGCCCCCTTCAATTTGCAGCTTACAATATCTTCATCACAAATCAGGTTCACCTGAGGATAGATATGAGGATGGGACATCAGGAAGGCATATGAGGACGGGATATGAGGATGGGATACAAGGATGGAATATGAGGTCGGGATATGAAGACAGGATGTGAGGACGGGATATGAGGATGGGAAATGAGGTCGGGATATGAGGTCGGGATATGAGGATGGGATATGAGGTCGAGATAGGAGGACGGGAAATGAGGTCGAGCTAGGAGGTCGGGATATAAGAAAGGGATATGAAGATAGGATATGAGGTTGAGATATGAGAACGGAATGTGAGGATGGAATATGAGGACGGGATAGGAGGTCAGGATAGGAGGTCGAGATATGAGGATGGGATATGAAGTCAGGATATGAGGACAGGATATGAGGTTGAGATAGGAGGACGAGATAGGAGGTCGAGATATGAGTTTGGGATATGAGGACAGGATAGAGGTCGGGATATGAGGTTGGAATATAGGGATGGGATATGAGAACGGAATATGAGGTCGGGATATGAGGTCAGGATATGAGGACAGGATATAGGGATAGGATATGAGGACGGGATATGGGGTTGAGATATGAGGAGGGGATATGGGGTCAGGATTTAGGGACGGGATTGTTGCTTTTCCTCTCCCATAAGGTAGGAAAAACCGGGCAGTGCCTGGTACTCAGCTAGTATTAAATAAATACATAAATAAATAATATTGTGGTGGAGAGACAGAGAGATGGATAGATAGATATACAGGAGATAGATAGAAGATAGATAGATAGATAGAAGATAGATAGATAGAATATAGATAGATAGATAGACAGGAGATAGATAGATAGACAGGAGATAGATAGATAGAAGAAAGATAGATAGAAGATAGATTGATAGACCAATATTCTGCACAAATCGGAGCTTACATGTCTTACCCAGTGTTAATAAAATGAATCTCTGCAGGATTTGGCCTCTATGAAGAGTTAAGCTCGGAGCCAATTGTTTTGCTCTTTGACATCTCATTAGCTTAAAGCATTGGGGATGACTTCATCTGCTCAGTGACATCATGTTCTAATCTGGAAAGGTGCATTCATTTGGGATTGCTTCAAAACAATTATTCAGTGAATTGCCAGCAGTTTCTATTGACTTACCAAGACAAAATTCACTTTCATAGACTGCAACCCTGCTATGTAAATGCACTGAAAATAGCAGATTAGATCATCACTCCTGTCGCTTACTGGCATGCCTAGAGGACCAGAAACTGGGGGCAGCACTCTACCTGATGTCTCCATTTATCATTGAACTATCTTTCATTTTCCATTTGGAACATCTTTTGTTTAGTGTGTGCACTTTATTTTGTAGTGTGATGTAAACACCAACATTTTATCCTAAACAGTTTATCCCATCCATAAATATTAATTCACTATGTTAAATCACAGAAAAATATAACAAGTTTTTAAATGGAATCTTTTAAAACACAAAATGCATCTGTATGTGGATATCACTGTTTTATACTTCTTATAGTGCCCCATGCTGTTCTTTTGTTTCCCTCACAGAACATCCACCTATAGCTATCAACTAAAAGATATTTCTCCTGTTTGCCCCATACACATGAATGTTAGGCTTGGCTGAACATTTATGTGTTGTGAGGAGAGAAGACGCTGCCAGACAGCTATGACAGTGGCTTTATTCCTGCAGAACAGGCAGTTGAAATAAAACATTCCGAATACTTCCCCCTCCCCTCATCCTATAGGCCCCCATACACATTACAGAAAATAGGTGGCCAACTTTTCACTAAAGTATATGAGGACCTATGGGGATTACAAAGCTCAGTCTCATTGCCCGGATCATCTTGTACACTGGAGTCATAGTGATATCTCCAATTGTGCAGGTCAGCCAATAGGAATCTGTGTCACTGGACATATTTGGTCAATGTTCTGAGAGGGACACAAGGGAACGGCAGGGGGTATGATCAAAACTGATGTGATAAAGTTACAAACCACAATGCAAACCCATTTGTGGGATATCACCCTAATCTTAATACGGTAAATGCTTAACACTTTACCGCAGAATACATGAACATTTTATTTACAAAATTCTTATTATTTATAAAACTCAATTCAGGATCTCAGGGCGTGCTGTAGATTTGGAGCTGAATTGGCGCTGAGCGGCAGTTACACCATGCCACCACTACATGCCACTGATGCCACCACTAGACCATGTCTAGGTGTTGTCGCCTATCCTATTGGACAATGGTGCTGCTCTTTTACATCAAATGAGATTAAATAAAACAAGCCCTCATACAAATTTTTCAATGGGAAAATAAAAGTTCTCTTGGGTGGTGAAGTAGAAAATTGGCTACATCCTCGAGGAGTTAAAAAGTACCAGTCATTAAACCATATTTTCTAAACTAACTCACATTATATTCCCAAACTACTCCTAACAACCTTTCCTATTGCTCAACTTGTGTGAGATCCTGGCAGAAAAAGTGGGTATTCCCCAACAGGCACTGAAGTCTGCGAGAGCTGTGCCTCACCATGCCCTGCACATACTTCCTGAGTTTGGTCTCCTGCCAGGTCGGGAGGAGACCAAACTAACTGTTTGACTTGTGCAGGTAACAGAACAGAGCCACCTAGTGGCTGTTTTTTAAATCACATAAAAAATATATAAAGGTTGAGAATTTTAACAGCAAGTAAATAGCAAAGTTCTTATAATTACATAAGAAACAATATACTAAAAGTTTTGTTTGGTGACAAGTACTCTTTAAGTAGAATCTAAGGCCCCACCATCACATGTTGGGCTATGTCTAAAGTATCTGCAAGGATACCAGAAAACAGTTATTCTTTGCTTTTAAAATATTTTTTTCTTTGAATTTTAAAACAGGGTAAAACAGAGTTTTCACAAGGCGAGACAGTCATTCATATCTCAAACAATGTGAAGGTTGACATGGACAATAAATCAAGGAAGAATTATTGTTGGGTGGTGTAGGGTATGGAGACCTTCTGAGGTCAACAGGTACATTTTGTACATCTGTACTAGAGATGAGCGAACTTACAGTAAATTCGATTCATCACGAACTTCTCGGCTCGGCAGTTGATGACTTTTCCTGCGTAAATTAGTTCAGCCTACAGGTGCTCCGTTGGGCTGGAAAAGGTGGATACATTCCTAGGAAAGAGTTTCCTAGGACTGTATCCACCTTTTCCAGCCCACAGGAGCACCTGAAAGCTGAACTAATTTATGCAGGAAAAGTCATCAACTGCCGAGCCGAGAAGTCCGTGACGAATCAAATTTACTGTAAGTTCGCTCATCTCTAATCTGTACATATCAACCATAGATGTATCACCTTAATATCAGAGAACTAATGGCTAAAAGGAAAAATCATACAATAGAGCAACATTAAAAGCGTGTTTCTATCTCAAGTAGTTATCCCTTATCTATAAGATATGGGAAAACCAGCAGATTAGTGGGGGCCAGCTGTGGTGACCCCCTTCGATAAGTGAGGAGAGCCATCCATGATACTAGAAGTACAGAGCATGACTGCAAAGGATATTTATTGGCTGCGGCCGTCACGTGACGTCCGCTGCTAAAATTACAGTTGAGCACAGACTAGAGGCAGAACAGGGTATTAGCACTGTAACAGCTTGTTATTTTTAATGCATTCTGGGCCTTTAAAATTTTTTAAAAGATAAATAACCCCTTTGACAGTTGAAAAAAACTGTATATACATTAGCATGTCTGTCTATTTATCTATTTACTTACTAACTATGTATAGCATACAGAGTGTCTTAAAACATCTATTTAATATAGAAACCTTTTTCCATGCAGTGATTGAGCTTTTAGGCACAAGCTGTTAGTCCATCTTAAATACCACCATCTTGAATTTAACTCTAAATTAAACAAACTTTACATTAAAGTAAACAACCCCCCCCCCTAAACTTGTTAGGTATCGCGACATACCAAAAAATGCCAGAATTGTGTTTTGTTTGTTTTTATTTGGTCGCAATACACTCCACAAAAAAATGGAAAAAAGTGATCAAAAAATCTGATCTGAGCCAAAATAGTACCGATTAAAAAAAAATACAGATTATGGCATAAGACGGAACCTCCTACCATTGGGGAGTGGCTTGCGTAAGTCAATAACTTCCAACTTATGGAGGATCTGATTGCTTTGACCCCTGCAGAAAAGGACTGCTATACCAAGATGGCGTTCAACTGGTTAGCCCCTGAGTACCGAAGTCTGCTGGACTCTGGGAATCCTACAACTTCTTGATCCTCCTCTCCCTCTTCCCTCTTCCCTTTCTTTCACTCCACCCTCCTAATCCTATAATCCCCCTCTCCTCTCCCCCCCCCCCCTTTAGCCCTATGTGTCTATATGTCCTTTGTCTTCTGCTAGGTTTTCCCAGTTCTATGCCTTATGCTTGCGGCCCCAATTTGCTGTCTCAATATGCTGCCATCTGTCTCTTTGCTGATGTTTATATCCTCAGGGGACTCCTCTGTTGTCTTGATATGCCAATTCCTGGTTTTATTGTTATTGTCATATTGGCTCTAGTTTGAGCACTTCTCCTGGTGACTGTATAGTGTATATTTCATATTCTGTCAACTTTCTTTTTGACTTACACAGATTATTTGCCAAAAACAGTTATCTTTACTCTGTTTAAAAATTAATAAAACTTTTATTTGACAAAGAAAGTATATGAAGCACAACTATTAAATAAGAAGTAAAACTAGACCCCGTAACACTATTTACTAGTGAGCCCTCTGCAGCTCTTTGTGAGGAACTACTTTCTATACAGGTAAGTGAAAGGAGACAAGAGAAGTGAGCGGCATTACCAAGGGCCAGACAGCAATGGACTCCTGGGAAATAGCTTCTTCCTGGTCACAAGATCAAACTGGTGCCCACCCACAGAATGTGAAGAGAGTGGAGCTGTAGAAAAAGTAAATAAATAGGCTAAAAATTGTGAAAATATGCAAAGTTAGGCCATGTCCACATGACGGAGTGAAATCTAATGGAAATATTCGGCTTGGAAATTCTATTTGCTGTAGTCCTATTGCTTTCAATCAAGTCTGCTGCACCATGCACAAGGTGGAATTTCTGCAGTGGAAATTTGCCACGGCAATCCCAATTCTGGCAATGCATGTCCGGCTGATTCTGCCAAAAGAATTGACATGTCAATTCTTTTGGCAGAATCCACTCGAAAATGCATTGCCGTCTATAGAGATTGTGCATTTCCAAGTGGTCCTTGCGCAGGCATGTTCTGCTGCCGCCCTATGTCTGCTGAATTTCCGGACAGAATTTTTTTTTACACTTAAGAGTAGTGGTGTGTATTATACCAGAGCTTTATTTTTTTTTCTCCATTTGGTGAAATAACCAAATAATTACAGATTGGACCTGATGGACCTGTATTTTTTTTCAACAGTATCAACTTCATAACTTTAAAGAGAATTTACTATCACTTTACTGTTCTGTTTGTAATAGAGACAAAGCCAAAGAAGCAGAAGATAGGGAGGAAAAACGTAATACTAGATTTCTAAAGATTAGTTTTTCACTAACTGGCAGAAGACAGACTGACTGCCTTTTCCTGACTTCTAGGTGTCAGGTCCCTTTAGAGTTAAAATAAAACTTAAAAGATATAAAAGCAACTCTGAGCAGTTTAGCCATTGCCCGGTATAGTCAACCAAATAACAACCAGAATGGGTTGTCTGAACTTTAAAGACAGATTAGAAATGAATACAATTTACGATGTTACTCAAGAGTAGAATAAAATATTTACAAAGTCTAATCTAATAACAAACACAATTTAATTCCTGGAATACAAAACACTTAATTTTCATTTATCTTCTTTTTCTTGTTTGATTTGCAGTTGTTATTGAGAGGCGGTGCGACCATTATTAGTATTCATTTAGTTGACAGAATTAACCTTCAATGTCAAAATGTTTACTACTGATGACTCATAGATTCGAAACGAATGCATAGACTTGACTGATTCTTGGCTCTTTGGGTTTATTAGGAAAGGATTACATTTGTCATAAGGTAATTCTGAATAAATAAAAATAAATAATCCAATACTACAAAGGAAAACAAATATGCGTGTGTGGTTATATATTGTTTTGTATAGAGCAGTGTATAAGACCTGTAAAATAGAAAGATGGATATTTTTATCTTAAATGGGGGTTAAACAGAATTTAACCCCTTCATGACCCAGCCCATTTTCACCTTCAGGACCTGGGCATGTTTTGAAAATCTGACCACTGTTACTTTAATCTCTGGAATGCTTTTACTTATCATTCTGATTCCGAGTTTATTTTTTCGTGACATATTCTACTTTATGTTATTGGTAAAATTTCACTGATTTTTGCATCCTTTCTTGGTAAAAAATCTAAAAATTTCATGAAAATTTTGAAAATTTTGAATTTTTCTAACTTTGAAGCTCTCTGCTTGTAAGGAAAAAGGATATTCCAAATAAATTACATATTGATTCACATATACAATATGTCTACTTTATGTTTGCATAAAAAAATTGACAAGTTTTTACTTTTGGAAGACATCAGAGGGCTTCAAAGTTTCGCAGCAATTTTTCAATTTTTCTCAAGATTTTCAAAATCGTACTTTTTCAGGGACCAGTTCAGGTTGGAAGTGGATTTTAAGGGTCTTCATATTAGAAATACCATATAAATTACCCCATTATAAAAACTGCACCCCCAAAGTATTCAAAATGACATTCAGTAAGTGTTTTAACCCTTTAGGTGTTTCACAGGGCTCCAAAGTGAGAGAGCGCCATACGCATTTGAGGCCTAAATTAGGGATTTGCATAGGGGTATTCTATGCCAATGATTCCCAAACAGGGTGCCTCCAGCTGTTGCAAAACTCCCAGCATGCCTGGGCAGTCAATGGCTGTCCGGCAATACTGGGAGTTGTTGTCTTGCAACAGCTGGAGGCTCTGTTTTGGAAACCGTTGCGTACCAGACGTTTTTCATTTTTTGGGGGGGAGGGGAGGGGGGCTGTGTAGGGGTATGTGTATATGTAGTGTTTTTTACTTTTTATTACAGGTTAGTGTAAGTGTAGTGCAGTGTTTTTAGGGTACAGTCACATGGGCAGAGGTTCACAGCAAGTTTGCCGCTGGGAGTTTGAGCTGCAGCGCAAAATTTGCGCCATCTCAAACTTGCAGCGCTCACTGTAAACCTCCGCCCATGTGAGTGTACCCTGTACATTCACATTGGGGGGAGGGGGCAAACATCCAGCTGTTGCAAACTCCGAGCATGCCCTTTGGCTGTCCGTGCATGCTGGGAGTTGTAGTTTTGCAACAGCTGGAGGCACACTGGTTTGGAAACACTAAGTTAAGTAATAAACTTTCAATTGTTTTGCAACCAAACTTAGTGTTTCCAAACCAGTGTGCCTCCAGCTGTTGCAAAACTACAACTCCCAGCATGCATGGTCTGTCAGTGCATGCTGGGAGTTATAGTTTTGCAACAATTGCTACAGCTGGAGGCACTGAGGTAGGAAACGGACAATGTTTCCCAACTAGTGTGCCTCCAGTTGTTGCAAAACTACAACTCCCAGCATGCCCAGACTGCCCAGGCATGCTGGAAGTTGTAGTTCCACAATATCTGAAGGATCAGATGTTGCCAAACTACAACTTCCAGCATGCTTGGGCAGTCTGGTATGCTGGGAGTTGTAGTTTTGCAACATCTGGAGGTCCGCAGTTTGGAGACCACTGTATAATGGTCTCCAATCTGTGCTCTTCCAGATGTTACAGAACTACAACTCCCAGCATGCCTGGACAGACTGAGCATGCTGAGATTTGTAGTTTTGCAACATCTGGAAGAGCACAGATTGGAGATCATTATACAGTGGTCTCCAAACTGTGGACCTCCAGATGTTGCAAAACTGCAACTCCCAGCATGCACAGAAAGCCAATACAGGTGGGGAGAAATGGTGGAAAAAAGCCAGTACAAGCTCAAGTGGTGAAATCACTGAGAAACTCAGGCGGTGCAGGATAACTATTTTTATTGAAAGTATTGGGACAACGCGTTTCGGCATCTGCTGATGCCTTCCTCAGGTCCACTTAACAATGCCTGACATACCAGCAGCGGTGCAGACGTCAGACTGGATCATCTTTCAGAATTGTTAAGTGGACCTGAGGAAGGCATCAGCAGATGCCGAAACGCGTTGTCCCAATACTTTCAATAAAAATCGTTATCCTGCACCGCCTGAGTTTCTCAGTAATTTCACCACTTGAGCAGCGCCTCCACTGTACAGGCTTTTTTCCACCATTTCTCCCCACATTGCATATCGGGTCCTTACTTAGGAGCTCGATGCCGATGGGAGAGCAGCAGCTCATCCAACATTAGGGCTGCACAGGTCCCAGTGCGGCCCATCCAAGGTCGGTATATCACTGTTGGTGTGGTGGAGGGTGCACATCAGTGAATACATTTCTCTCAGGGAGCGCCCCCTGCACCTTTTTCTCCCCTCTCGTCCCCTTATGACGTACAGGTATGTCATAGGTCGGGAAGGGGTTAAGTCTACAGTCCAAATCCTTACATAGTACAATACATTCGGTCTCTGTTTGTCATACAATCTTTCCTCAATTACGGCTGAAGTAAATATAAAAAACTGAGAACTATGGGTTTATCATTACCAATAAAACAACCCATTTTTAGGTGCCCTCTGACACATAAACATACAAACGTGGACAAAATTGTTAGCAACCTTCCGTTAAAGACAAAATAACCCACAATGTTCCCTGAAATAACTGAAATTGACAAAGTAATAATGAATACAATTTTACTGAAAATTACTTGAAGAAAACCAGACATTGCTTTTGAAATGTGGATCAAGAGAATTATTAAAAAATTGTGGGGAATTTGAAAAGAAAACACAACTTTGCAACTTTTGGGGGGTTTAGATTCTATGCAGTGCACTTTATGGTAAAACTTTTCATTCTGTGGGTCTATTCATTATAAATGATCCCCATCTTTACATGTTTGTCAGTTCAACTAAACTTTTTGTCAGAAAATGAGTATGCTATAAATGATCCTATTCTGACATCTGTAACTTTCTTATTTTTCTCTATATGCTTCTGTGTGAGGGCTTTTTTATTGCACGGGGATCTGTATTTTTTATTGGTGTTTGTGTATATGTGACTTTTTTTTAAATCACTTTTTATTCCATTTTCTTGGGATGTAATGTGATGTAAAAATTAGCAATTTTGGCCTTTGGTGGTGTTTTTTATTTTTTTTCCATTAAATGAAAAGTATCATGCATAAAAACATATCACCTTTCCACAAAATAGGGGATAAGTTTTAGATGGTGGGGGGTCTGACCACTGGGACCCCCCGCAATCTCCTGCATGGGCCCTCTGCTCTCCTTAGGATAGGAACATCATGACCCCTGCAAGAAGCAGTCGCCAACACGCCCCCTTTATATATCTCTATGGGAGAGCCAGAGATATCCAAACAGTTCTCCCATAGGGATATATGGAGGGGGCTTGTTGGCCGCTGCTTTGTGTGGGTGTCAGTATGCCCCTTTACCAGGGAGAGCAGAGGGCCCATGTAGGAGATTGCAGGGGGGGTCCAGCGGTCGGATCCCCCCCTGCCATCTAAAACTTATCCCCTACCCTGCGAATATTATGTATGACATTTCTCCTTTAACCCCTTGAGGACCAAGCCCATTTTTACTTTAAGGACGAGGCCAATTTTATTTTTGCATTTTTGTTTTTTCCTCCTCGCCTTCTAAAAATTGTAACTCTTTTATATTTTCATCCATAGACTAGTATGAGAGCTTGTTTTTTGCGCGACCAGTTGTCCTTTGTAATGACATCACTCATTTTACCATAAAATGTATGGCGCAAGAAAAAAAAATACTATTGTATTATATTATCTCTGGCTCTCCCATAGAGATATATGGCTCTCCCATAGAGATATATGAAGGGGGCATGTTGGCGGCTGCTTCTTGCTGGGGTCATGATGGTCTATTCCCGAGGAGAGCAGAGGGCCCGTGCAGGAGATTGCGGGGGGTCCCAGCAGTCGGACCCCCCACCATCTAAAACTCATCCACTATTTTGTGGAAAGGTGATATGTTTTTATGCATGATACTTCTCATTTAAGCCCTTAAGCACCAGGCCATTTTACACCTCAGGACCAGAGCATTTTTTGCACATCTGACCACTGTCACTTTAAACATTAATAACTCTGGAATGCTTTTACTTATCATTCTGATTCCGAGATTGTTTTTTCGTGACATATTCTACTTTAACATAGTGGTAAAATTTTATGGTAACTTGCATCCTTTCTTGGTGAAAAATCCCAAAATTTGATGAAAAATTTGAAAAATTGGCATTTTTCTAACTTTGAAGCTCTCTGCTTGTAAGGAAAATGGATATTCCAAATAAAAAATTTTTTTATTCACATATACAATATGTCTACTTTATGTTGGCATCATAAAATTGATGAGTTTTTATTTTTGGAAGACACCAGAGGGCTTCATAGTTCAGCAGCAATTTTCCAATTTTTCACAAAATTTTCAAACTCAATATTTTTCAGGGACCAGTTCAGGTTTGAAGTGGATTTGAAGGATCTTCATATTAGAAATACCCCACAAATGACCCCATTATAAAAACTGCACCCCCCAAAGTATTCAAAATGACACTCAGTCAGCTTTTTAACCCTTTAGGTGTTTCACAGGAATAGCAGCAATTCACAATCTTCATTTTTTACACTCGCATGTTCTTGTAGACCCAATTTTTTTATTTTTACAAGGGGTAAAAGGAGAAAATGTATACTTATATTTGTAGCCCAATTTCTCTCGAGTAAGGACATACCTCATATGTCTATGTAAATTGTTCGGCGGGCGCAGAAGAGGGCTCAGAAGCGAAGGAGCGACAAGGGGATTTTGGAGAGTACATTTTTCTGAAATGGTTTTTTGGGGGCATGTTGCATTTAGGAAGCCCCTATGGTGCCAGAACAGCAAAAAAAAGAAACACATGCCATACCATTTTGGAAACTAGACCCCTTGAGGAACGTAACAAGGAATAAAGTGAGCCTTAATACCCCACAGGGGTTTCACGACTTTTGCATATGTAAAAAAAAAAAAAGATTTTCCCAAAAATGTGTGTTTCCCCCCAAATTTCACAATTTTGCAATGGTTAATAGCAGAAAAGACCCCCCAAAATTTGTAACCCCATCTCTTCTGAGTATGGAAATACCCCATGTGTGGACGTCAAGTGCTCTGCTGGCGCACTACAATGCTCAGAAGAGAAGGAGCGCCATTGAGCTTTTGGGAAAAAAATTGTTTGGAATGGAAGTCAGGGGCCATGTGCGTTTACAAAGCCCCCCGTGGTGCCAGAACAGTGGAACCCCCCACATGTGACCCTATTTTGGAAACTACACCCCTCACAGAATTTAATAAGGGGTGCAGTGAGTATTTACACCCCACTGGCATTTGACAGATCTTTGGAACAGTGGGCTGTGCAAATGAAAAATAAAATTTTTCATTTTCACGGACCACTGTTCCAAAAATCTGTCAGACACCTGTGGGGCGTAAATGCTCACTGTACCCCTTATTACATTCCGTGAGGGGTGTAGTTTCCAAAATGGGGTCACATGTGGGTATTTTTTTGGGGGGGTTTATGTCAGAACCGCTGTAAAATCGGCCACCCCTGTGCAAATCACCAATTTAGACCTCAAATGTACATGGTGCGCTCTCACTCCTGAGCCTTGTTGTGCGCCCACAGAGCATTTTACGCACACATATGGGGTATTTCTGTACTCAGGAGAAATTGCGTTACAAATTTTGGGGGTCTTTTTTTCCTTTTAACGCTTGTGAAAATAAAAAGTAAAGGGCAACACCGGCATGTTAGTGTAATTTTTTTTATTTTTTTACACTAACAGGCTGGTGTTGCCCCAACTTTTCCTTTTCATAAGGGGTAAAAGGAGAAAAAGCCCCCCAAAATTTGTAGCGCAATTTCTCCCGAGTACGGAGATACCCCATATGTGGCCCTAAACTGTTTTCTTGAAATACGACAGGGCTCCGAAGTGAGAGAGCACCATGCGCATTTGAGGATTAAATTAGGGATTGCACAGGGGTGGACATAGGGGTATTCTATGCCAGTGATTCCCAAACAGGGTGCCTCCAGCTGTTGCTAAATTCCCAGCATGCCTGGACAGTCAGTGGCTGTCCGGAAATGCTGGGAGTTGTTGTTTTGCAACAGCTGGAGGCTCCGTTTTGGAAACACTGTCATACAATACGGTTTTCATTTTTATTGGGGGGACAGTGTAAGGGGGTGTATATGTAGTGTTTTACCCTTTATTATGTGGTAGTGTAGTGTAGTGTTTTTAGGGTACATTCGCACTGGTGGGTTACGGTGAGTTTCTCGCTAGAAGTTTGAGCTGCGGCAAAAAATTTGCCGCAGCCCAAACTTGAAGCAGGAAACTTACTGTAAGCCTGCCCGTGTGAATGTACCCTGTACGTTCACATGGGGGGGCAAACCTCCAGCTGTTTCAAAACTACAACTCCCAGCATGTACTGACAGACCGTGCATGCTGGGAGTTGTACTTTTGCAACAGCTGAAGGCACACTGGTTGGAAAACCTTCAGTTAGGTTCTGTTACCTAACAGTATTTTCCAACCAGTCGGCCTACAGCTGTTGCAAAACTACAACTCCCAGCATATACTGATCGCCGAAGGGCATGCTGGGAGATGTAGTTATGCAATAGATGGAGGTACGCAACTACAATTTCCAGCTTGCCGAGACAGCTGATTGCTGTTTGGACATGCTGGGATTTGCAGTTTTGCAACATCTAGAGGGCTACAGTTTTAGAGAACACTGCAAAGTGACCTCCAAACTGTGGACCTCCAGCTGTTGCAAAACTACAATTCCCAGCATGCCCTGACAGCAAACAGTTGTTTGAGCATGCTAGGAGTTGTAGTTTTGCAAGATCTGGAGGGCTACAGTTTAGGGACCACTATATAGTGGTCTCAAACTGTAGCCCTCCAGCTGTTGCAAAACTACATATTCCAGCATGCCCAAACAGCTGTCTGGGCATGCTGGGAGTTGTAGTTTTGCAACATCTGGAGGGCTACAGTTAGAGACCACTGTATAATGGTCTCAAACTGTACCCTCCAGATGTTGCTAGGCAACTCACCGGCTTCCGTCGGATCCAGCCGCACGTCATCGCCGCCCGCCGATCTCCGTCGCCTGCAGCCTCCGACGCCCGCCCTCTTAGACACCCGCGATCCCCCTTACATTCCGGGTCACCGGGTCACTATAGACCCGTAATGACCCGGAATCGCGCAAATCACAAGTGTGAATTCACTTGCGATTTGCCGCGATCGCCGACATGGGGGGGTCTGATGACCCCCCCTGGGCATTTGCACGGGATGCCTGCTGAATGATTTCAGCAGGCATCCCGCTCCGATCCCCGCCCGGCACACGGCGGGGACTAAAACTGCCCATGACGTAAATGTACGTCCCTGGTCCTTAAGACCCAGGGTGTCGGGACGTACCGTTACGTCATGGGTCCTGTAGGGGTTAATGAAAAAAAAAAAAACGCCAAAGGCCAAAATTGCTAATTTTTTACAAATAAAATGGAATATAATATAATGTAGGGAAATAAAAAAAAAAAAAAAAGCTATTTTTTTTCCTTTTCACACGGTGCAATTTATGGTAAAAATGACATATGTTCTTTATTTTGTGGGTCAATAAGATTAAAATGATACCCATGATAACATACTTTCTATAATTTTTGCCCTTAAAAGAAATCGCAAACTTTTTAACCAAATTAGTACGTTTAAAATCTATCTATTTTGACGACCTATAAGTTTTTCATTTTTCCGTATAAGTGGTGGTTATAAGGGCTCATTTTTTGAGCTATGATCTATTCTTTTTATTGATACCACAGTTGTGTATGTAAAACTTTTAGTAATCTTTTAATAATCTTTTTAAAATAAAATGTGCCAAAAAAGCAGCAATTTTGGAAAAAAAATTTACGTTCCTGTCGTTCATCGTATGGGATCATCAACATTATATTTGCATAGTTCAAACATTTATGTACGCGGTGATACCAAATATGTTTAAAAACTTTCTTTTACACTTTTTGGGGTAAAATGGTAAAAAGGGACACTTTACATTTTTTTATTGGGGAGGGGATTTTTAACTTTTTTTTTTTTCTTTACAATTTTTATGTCCCCATAGGGGACTATTTATAGCAATCATAGGGCATAGCACTGATCAGTGTTATTGGCTATCTTCTGCTCTGGTCTGCTCGATCCCTCATTAGTGCATACCACATACGTACATCTAAGTGGTGTACTATTTTGTTCCTGTTAAAGTCTCAAGGGCCTATATACTGTAAAATACCAGGCAAAAGTACACACCTGCTGGTGTTGTAGACAAATACTGTTTTAAGCGTAGTGGATCGTATTGTACTCCCCTCATATACGCACTAAGTATGTCAGGCAGAGAAGTGCAAGGACATGCACAGAGGAGTGGCAGAGGCCTAAATTCATCAGGCAGAGGTCGCAGCTAGATATCAGCCAGAGGTCGTGTCTCGACCAGCAACCCATCTGCCGTCATCCATTGGTTAACACGGTCATCCACTTCATCACAAGTGACATCTGAAACCCCAAGTCAACAGTTGGTGAGTTCCTCAGACACAACCCTCAGTTGGCATGGCCCGGGAGCAGTCCTGGTCCTCCAATTGCCTCTGTCCTATGCTGTTCCCTCCCCCACAGAAGTATCTTATGCTGTGAGTTCAGCTCCACTATTTAGTGAGGACGATCTAGAGGACAGTCAAAAGCTACTGCCTAGTCTAGAAGTGGAGGAGACATCCGCCGCTTCCTCCTATAGGCGGGCAAGTAGTGATGAGGAGAGTGGCGTGTGAGGTGGTGTTGCGAGCGTTCAGTCTCCTGAAACAGACACAGTTGAGGAACCTTAGGAGGACATCAGTGATGAGCAGACACAACTCGATGATGATGAAGCCGATCACACTTGGGAGCCGGGTGCAGAAGGGGCTTCATCATCATCAGGGGTGTTAGGGGTTACGCTGTGGCAAAACATGCTGGCTGCGAGCGCACCCCTGTTCTGTACCCCATGTCGGGATGCAGTCGCAGGCATCCGCCGGCCCATAACTTACCTCTTCATGCTCCTGCTCCCTCTGTCTGCTGGGAAGCGCGTGGCCGCTTCATAGGGCGCGCGCATGCCGGCTCTCAGATATTTAAAGCGCCAGTATGCCCTTAATTGGTTTTGGCTAATTGTAGACTTTATAAGAGTCTGCACTTCCCCTGCATTGCCGGATCTTTGTTCTCCTAAGCCTGAGAGAAAGCGTTCCTAGTGTTTAGTTTTGCCATCTGCCTGACTCTTGCTCTGTGACCTGACCTTGCTCCTGTGCCGACTGTCCTCTGACCTCCTTGTTATGTTTCAGACCATGCTCCTGTGCTGCCTGCCATGCCCTCTGCCTGTCCTGACAACGAGTGGTCTCATCCTTCCTGCGCCACGTTACACCTTGGCAGCCTGTGTGGATGAGTTGTATTAGTGGTAGTAACCTGGGTGCCGCCTGCCGCAGGAAGTCCATGCCGCTTTGCGGCAGGCTCTGGTGACTACCATCGGCACCTTAGACTCCGCTCCCTGGTACGGCCCAAACCATCAACCACACGGGTCCAGCAGATCCACTTCTTCCCCTTTCAGCCATTACAGTAAGATCTGGCCATAGATCCCGCTAGGTGCTAGGTGCCTCTGCTTAGTGTAGCAGATCTCTCCACAGTTGTGGCTCAGCAATCGCAACAGTTAGCACAACAGGCCCAGCAACTGAACCAGTTGTCCGCGATGATGGAGCAGCTCCTCACCATACAGCAGCAGCAGCAACCCTCTCCCGAGATTCCTTCAGTTTCCGCACCTTCTGCAGTATCCCTTGGTCCCAAACTTCAGTTGTCTTTGCCCTCTAAGTATGAAGGGGACCTTAAATTGTGCAGAGGATTTGTCACCCAGTGCTCTATGCATATGGAACTCATGGCTAATCAGTTTCCTTCTGAATGTGCTAAAGTGGCTTTCGTGGTCAGCTTTCTTTCAGGCAAGACACTGGCCTGGGCTACTCCTCTCTGGGACAAACCTGACATCCAACCAGCAAGCTTTATTATCTGAATTCTGCAGTGTCTTCGAATAGCCAGCACAGGTATCTTTGGCTGAATCCAACCTCCTGAATCTCCGCCAAGGGGACTCCTCTGTAGGCAATTATGCTGTCCGATTCCATACCCTTGCTTCTGAGTTGGATTGGAACGATGCAGCCTTGTGTGCCTCCTTCAAGAAGGGACTATCCAGCAATGTAATAGATGCCCTGGCTACACGGGATCAACCATCTTCCATGAGTGAGCTGATTTTGCTGGCTACTCGCATTGATGTGCGTTTTGCCGAGAGGCAGGAGGAACTCCGCCAGGAACGTGAACCTGCTCGTTCTCGTAGTTTTCCTCGTTTGGCTCCGGTGTTCCAGCTGTTGCCTCTGCCTACTTCCTTGCCTTCTACCGAAAAACCTATGCAGGTGGTTCGTGCTCACCTGACCCCTCAAGAGAGGTCATGCTGACGAGAAGAGAATCTTTGCCTGTACTGTGCCAGCCCGGAGCATTTTCGTTATAACTGCCCTCTTCGGTATCATTGTAAGGGAAACCCACACACCTAGGGCACGTGAGAGAGGCGTCTCTAGGTGAGTAGTGTTGAGCGGCATAGGCCATATTCGAATTCGCGAATATTTGCGAATATATGGATGAATATTCGTCATATCCGCAAATATTCGCATATTCGTAATGTTCTCGTTTTATTTTCGCATATGCGAATATTCGCGTGTGCGAAAATTAACATATGCGAAAATTTGCATATACAAAAATCAATGTAGGCAAAAATTCGCATATGCAAAAATTAGCATATGCAAACTTTCGCATATGTGAAAATTCACACACCAGTCTCACACAGTAGTATTAGAGCCTTCTTACACCACATAAGCTGGAAGCAGAGAGGGGTGATCACTGTGATGTTTACTGTGAAAAAAAACAAAAACGAATATTCATAATTACGAATATATAGCGCTATATTCGCGAATATTCGCGAATTCGCGAATATGCGATATTCGCGAATAAAACTCGAATTGCGAATATTCGCGAGCAACACTATGAATACTCCCTCTCCTCGCTTGTACATGCCGGTTCAGCTCTTCACCTCCTCTGGGTCCTCGTTCCTCGCTTTAACTTTTGTGGACTCTGGTTCCACAGGAAACTTTATTGATGCCTCTCTGATTCATAAATATCATCTCCCGGTCTCTCAGCTCATCAAGCCTCTTCACATCTCCACAATCAAGTGCCTAAATTCCGTGGAGAAATATCTCACTGAACCACTTAAGATGCAAGAGGGTGTTATGCACAAGGAGTGGATCAAGTTCTATGTGCTTCCTCACTGTTCTTCTTCAGTACTACTTGGTCTGCCTTGGCTGCAACATCACGTCCCAGTGCTTGATTGGTGTTCTGGAGAAGTCTCACGCTGGGTACAGGATTGTTTGAACCGCTGTCTGGTTTCACTGCAATTGAAGTGTACTACATCTCTTCCATCATTTCCGGGTCTTCCTCCTCCGTACAAAGACTTCCCTGATGTCTTTTACGAGAAGCAGGCAGGGAGTATTCCTCCTCATCTACTCTACGATTGTCCTATAGATCTTCTCCCGGGCACTTCACCCCCCTCAGGGAAGAATCTAGCTCCTGAGATGCAGGCCATGTTCGAGTACATCTGTGAGAACCTTCAGCAGGGCTTCATTGGAAAATCCTCCTCTCCTGCTGGGGCCAGTTTCTTCTTCGTGGAGAAGGTCTCTCTCCCTCCTTTCATTGATTACTGGGGAGTGAATAAGATCACCATCAAGAACTGGTACCCCCTTCCGCTGATCTCAGAGCTTTTTGACCGTCTATGGGGGGCCAAGATTTTTACCAAGCTGAGCTGGCGAGGGGCATATAACCTCATCAGAATCCGGAAAGGAGACGAGTGGAAGACGGCTTTTAATGCTTATGATGGGCATTACGAATACCTTGTGATGCCTTTTGGCCTCTGTAACGCCCCGGCTGTTTTTCAGGAATTTGCTAACGATATCTTTTGGGACCTCCTTTACATTTGTGTTGTGGTGTACTTGGACGACATCTTGATCTTCTCGCCCAACTTAGAGGTTCATCGCACTCATGTGGGTCTTCGGATGGACCCTGACAAGCTGTCTTCGGTTCAAAACTGGCCACGACCTTCGGGCCTGCGGTCTATACAATGCTTCCTTGGCTTTGCCAACTACTATCGGCAGTTCATTCTGCACTTCTCAACCCTGGTAGCCCGGATTGTAGCACTTACCAAGAAGGGTGCAAACCCAAAGTCCTGGCCATCTGCAGCCTGTGTGGACGAGTCGTATCAAGGGTAACGACCTGGGTGCATACCAGCGGCACCTTAGACTCTGCTCCCTGGTACGGCCCACGCCATCATCCACACAGGTCCAGCAAGTCCACTTCTCCACCTCCAGTTGTTACAAGGAGAAGAGAGTTGCAGCTGAGCCAGCAATGTGGTAGCATGGTTGGCAGTCACTATGGTGGTAGAAGTGGAAAGTCTGGAGCCAAACGTGCCCGGGGTAGACCACCTGCTTCGCGGCAGCCTACCTTCTAGTGGAACAGGGGTTCCTAGAGTCGGCGGCAGTAGCAGTCAATCAGTGCGGACTGTTGGAGGAAAAATCAGCTACTCGGCAGTGTGGCAGTTTTTCATCAAGCATATGGAGGAGGTTAACATGGCCACATGCAAGATGTGTCGGCAGAAGGTGAAGCGTGCCCAGGGTCCCAATGTTGGCACCACGGCCTTGTTTCAACATATGCAGAATCACAATAAAACGTCCAGGGAGAACCGTGGCTTTGATGTGGTGGTCCAGCCTGCTGCATCACCCAGTGGCACGCCGCTCCCTGTTTCAGCCAGCCAAGGCTCCACCACCTCAGCCGAAGGGAGCTTTATGTCACATCCATCTTGTGTCGCTCCAGATGCTCCTGCTCCTCCTACTTCGAGTCAGTCATTCCATCAGCAATCCATCGGCGAAGCCATGTCCAAGAGACAACAGTATGTGCCCATTAATCCTATGGTACAGAGTCTGAATGTGCTCCTGTCCAAGTTGCTGGTGCTGCAGTCCCTCCCTTTTCAATTGGTGAAATCGGCACCTTTCAGAGAACTGATGGCTTGTGCAACGCCGAGGTGAAGAGTCCCAAGCCATTATTTCTTTGCAAAGAAGGCAGTACCAGCCCTGAAAATTTTTGTGGAACAGAAGGTGGGCCAGTCCTTAAGTTGTCCGTGTGTACTAGTGTTGCTCACGAATATTCGCAATGCAAATTTTATTCGCGAATATCGCATATTCGCGAATTCGCGAATATTCGCGAATATGACACTATATATTCGTAATTACAAATATTCGTTTTATTTTTTTATTTTTATTTTTTTTTCACAGTACACATAACAGTGATCATCCCTCTCTGCTTCCAGCTTATGTGGTGTAAAGAAGGCTCTAATACTACTGTGTGAGACTGGGGCGCGAATTTTCGCATATACGAAAATCTACATATGCTAATTTTCGCATATGCGAATTTTCTCTTATGTTAATTTTTGTATGCGCGAATATTCGCATGTGCGAAAATAAAACGGGAATATTACGAATATGCGAATATTCGCGAATATATGACGAATATTCATCCATATATTCGTGAATATTCGCGAATTCGAATATGGCCTATGCCGCTCAACACTAGTGTGTACCAAAGTGCATGGCAGTGCCGACGTGTGGAGCTGTAATGACAGTCAGGGACAATATATTTCCTTTACAGCCCACTGGGTGAATGTGGTTCCTGCACAGCCACAACACCAACTTGGACAGGTCACTCCGCTTCCGCCTCCATGCTCTCAGGCCATTGGTCCTGTGACAGTGTGCGACTCCTCCTCCTCATCCTCCACCGCCTCCGCCTCAGCCTCCACTGCACGGACAAGTCTCAGTGCCCCTCCATCACCTTGTGTGCAGGACACAGCGGTGCTTTTCACATGGTTTGCGTTGGCAGATGGAGTCACACAGGGAAGGAACTTCTAAAAGTCATTCATAAAAGAAATTGAACCATGACTTACTCCATGAAAACTGTAAATGGGAACCATGGTGACCGACAACGTGAAGAACATCTTGTCTGCGCTGCGACAAGGAAGCTTGAGCAATGCGCCCTGCATGGCACACGTGTTCAGTCTGGTTGTCAAGTGGTTCCTGAAGTTTACCCCCCCATCTGCAAGACATCCTAACAATGGGAAGGAAACTTTGCCTGCACTTCAGCCACTCGTACACCGCAAAACACATCCTCCTTGAGCTGCAGCGTCAGAACGGCATCCCCCAACACTGTCTGATTTGCGATGTTTCCACACGTTGGAATTCCACCCTCCATATGTTGGACCGACTATACGAACAGAGAAAAGCCTCGCCGATTTTTTTGATGATCCAAGCGGATAGGGAGATTCCCCTGTGTAACTTCAATGTCAACCAGTGGCAGCTCATACATGCCACCTGCCTTTTGCTCAGGCCCTTTGAGGAAGCCACATTTTAGTCAGTCGACATGATTACGAAATGAACAACGTCATTCCACTGTTTCATATACTACAACACATGTTGGAAATGATGGCTGGTCAGGGCACTGGAGACGTGGCGCCTACATCTCACGGCCACATGAGCCCTGTGGGGGCTGAATTGGAGGAGGAGGGGGAGGGGCACAGTTTAGGTTTCGCGAGATGTGCGGTTTTTCTAGTCATCTGATAGGAGAGGAGGAGTAGGAGCAGCTAGAGAAGCTAGAGGGTTATGAGGAAGGCGAGACATAGGACCCAGACACCATGGCAGAATGTAGTGGAGATGGAGAAGTAGAAGGAGTCGGCACTCGTCCCGTGATGTGGTGCTTGTGGACCAGTAAGCATATGGTAGGTAGAAGAAATCTCGGCACACACGAGTGGATGCAAATCACCTGGAGTGTTTATTTACAGCAAGGCATAGCATAGCATGACAATGTAGCGACACGCAGGACACGTTTCGGCCAGCTCGTGGCCTTCATCAACTGATCTACCTGGTTATGGGTGTAAACAGGTATATATGGGGGAGAGGAAGCCCGCCCCTTCCGGGTGACAGGTGGAAACATAACCTGTCACCAGCCGGAAAGTGACTTGCCACAACAAACAGGGGGAGTGAACAAATCCCAAAACATAATAAATACATGTAATTAAAGAAATCTTATACATAATAAAATAATATGGTACAACCTGGTCTGAGGCTATAAAGTGATTCTAGAGGAACCATTCTGACCGTGCTCTATACTTGCAAAGATATCAACGGTGTGTCTATAAGGAAAAACAAGAGAAAAGGATTATAAATATGCCGGAAAAAACATCATAAAATCTGGTTCATAGTCTCAATTGAGACCTCTGGGTTCAATTGTATTAAGACGGTTGATCCAAAAAGCCTCCTTTTTAAGTAGAAGCTTTTTGATGTCACCACCCCTACATGGTCTTTCCACCTGATCAATCACTTGAAATCTTAATTGTGAGATGTTGTGGCCCATTTTGTTAAAATGATATGAGATAGGGAAGAGTAGATTTTGACATCTGATTGTGGATTTGTGTCTGCCTATGCGGTCCCCTACATGCTGTGTGGTTTCACCCACGTATAGGAGGTATGGAAGGACTTAATTCTAATTTGTTCTCCACTTTGAGGGTGTTGGAGAATGTCCCCTTTAATGACATGGCTGCACTGAGCACAGTGTAAGCATGGGTATGTCCCATGCTTTCTACTTTGTAGGAAAGTCTGTCGTGTAGTGGTAGATGTGGAACCAATATCTGCTCTTACCAATTTGTCCCGTAGGTTGGGTGCCCTTTTGTTACAGATAAGCGGTGGATTTTAAAATTCCTCAATTTTAGGAAAAGATCTGCTGAGAAGGTACCAGTGTTTTTTGTATTACATTATCAATTTTATATGATAGAGGGTGAAAATTTCGGACAAAAGGGATGCGGGGTGGTTTAGAAGGGGTTCTGGTCGATGGGGCCCTTGCTTGTTCTAATGTTCTCTCAGGGTAACCCCGTTCCCTGAATTTGTCCTCTAGTTCCTGTAATCTTATTTGTCTTTTGTGGGGGTCACTCACAATGCGCTCTATTCTCTGACATTGAGCCCTAGGAAGAGAGTGTTTAACTGCCCTAGGATGAGAGCTTGTATAGTGCAGCAGACTGTTGCGGTCAATGGGTTTCCTTTAGAGGTCTGTTTCCAGACCACCATTTTCATTTTTAAGAACTAGGGTGTCCAGAAAGCTGATGTAAGTTTGACTGCAAGACATGGTGAATTGAAGTTCGGCTCTGATGCTATTCATGTATTCCAGGAATTGGTGAAGGGTAGCAAGTGGGCCTTCCCATATACAGAATATGTCGTCAATAAACCTTTTCCAGCAAGTGGCATGCTTGCCGAAAAGGTCTTGACTGTAAATGTAAGTCTCTTTGGAGGGCTACAGTTTAGAGACCACTGTATAGGGGTCTTCAAACTGTAGCCCTCCAGATGTTGCTAGGCAACTCACCGTCTTCCGTAGTCTGCACCAGGGAGCCAGCCGCACGTCATCACCGCCCGCTGCCACCGATCGCCGCCGCCTATGGTAAGTGACCTCCTATGGTAAGTTCCCCTGTTCTGCCTGGACTACTGTGGGTGGCCAGAATGTGGGAACCGAACTTTAACCCCCCTGCCCCCGATCTGCCATTGGTCGGTAGCTTTTGACCAACCAATAGCAGGGATAGGAGGGGTGGCACCCCTGCCACCTCACTCCTGTCCCTTCAGGAGACCAGTATGACCCGGAATCGCCACAAATCGCTGGTCTAAATTGAACGGCGATTTGCTGCGATCACAGACATGGGGGGTCTCAGGATCCCCCTCGGCGATGTTCCGTGATGCCTGCTGAATGATTTTAGCAGGCATACTGCTCCGGTCCCCGACCAGCTAGTGGTGGGGACCGGAATTCCCACGGGCATACCCATACGCCCTCAGTCCTTAAGGACTCTAACACGGGGGCGTTTGGGTACGCCCTCAGTCCTTAAGGGGTTAAACTTGGGAATCTAATATAAATCTTAAATTTAAAAAAATCTATGAAATCTTTTCAAGACTGAGGCCCTATGGTCGCCTATATCATATATTACCTGTGAAATTACTACAAGAATCCAATGAAACAGCTTGGACCATAACTGATTAAATGAAATATTCACAGTTTCACAGTCAGGTGGGCGCTGAGAGGAAGGGGCTGGAACAGGTGGTATCTTGCCTGGCGGAGGACCGCCAGTTCGATGCTCACCAGAATGGGTACTCAAAAAGTTTTAACCCCTCAAGGACGCAGCCCTTTTTCACATTAAGGACTAAGCCCTTTTTCGCAATTCTGACCACCGTCGCTTTACGAATTAATAACTCGAAAACACTTTTACCGAATATTCTGATTCTAAGATTGTTTTTTTGTGACATATTCTACTTTATTTTGGTGCTAAATTTTCGGCGTTACTTGTTTCCTTTTTTGGTGAAAAATCCCAAAATTTCATGGAAATGTTGCATTTTTCTAACTTTGAAGCTCTCTACTTGTAAGGAAAATGAATATTCTAAATAAATTTTATTTTTATTCAGAAATACAATATGTCCACTTTATGTTGGCATCATAAAATGGACATATTTTTGCTTTTTGAAAAAATTAGGGGGCTCCAAAGTAGAGCAACAATTTTCAAAAATGTCATGAAAATTGCAAAATCTGAAGGGACAGATGTTACAGAACTACAACTACCAGCATGCCTGTAACAGTGGTCTCCAAACTGTGACCCTCCAGATGTTGCAAAACTACAACTCCCAGCATGCCCAGACAGCCTTTGGCTGTCTGGGCATGCTGGGAGTTGCAGTTTTGCCTTCCTAGTGGTTGCCACAGTAAAGATCACTTTACTTTCAATTTAATTCCCCCCCCCCCCCACGTAGTTTCCCTACCTGAGCCAGGATACAGCAGTCTCCAGCAACGATCCGGGGTCCCCAGGCATCTTCTCCTCCAGGTACCGGCCTCCATCTTCTTCCCACAATCCTCTCGACATCCAGGGGTGGGTAGAATGGGGGGTTTCCAACCCACTGTCCTGCCCTGCCATTGGTCAGCCAGAATCAGTTCTGACCAATGGTAGGGGATAGGAGGAGATCGCAGCACTGCGACCTCGCTCCTATCCCTCAGGATGATCGGGGCTGTCCCTGACAGCTCCGATCATCCCTATTTTCCGGGTGATCGGGTCACCAGAGACCCGATCAGCCCGGAATAGCAGAAAATCACATGTCTGAATTGACATGCGATTTTCTGCGATCGCCGACATGGGGGGGATGTCCCCCCTTGGCAATGAAATCATTCAGCAGGCATTCCGGTGCGGTCCCAAACCTGCTAGCAGCGGGGACCGGAATTCCCACGGGCGTATGCATACGCCCACATCCTTAAGGACTCGGGATACAGGGCGTATGCATACGCCCGGCGAGCTTAAAAGGTTAATAAATTCAAATTAAATAAAAATTACATAAAAAATCTCTTTATTCCTTTCAATTTTGACGCCATATGGTCTCCCTGCTGTCACATAGACGCTCTGCAGCAGTGATTTCTAATAGCAATGCCTGTAATCTGCATGTCATACTGAAGAACAGTATTATTTCACTTCCTATGCGTGTTAGGAAAAGGCAAAGTGTTCTACACCTCTATTGAGGCTATATGGTCTCCTCATGCTTCTATCACCTCCAGGCTGTACCATTCAGCCACCATATGTTCTCCTCATGCTGCCACCACCTCCACACTGTGTCATTCAGCCACTATATGGTCTCCTCATGCTGCCCCAACCTCTACACTGTGTCATTCAGCCACTATATGTTCTCATGCTGCCGCAAACTCCAGGCTGTGTCATTCAGCCACTATATGCTGCTGCCAACTCCACGCTGTGTCATTCAGCCACTATATGGTCTGCTCATACTGATGCCACCTCCAGGCTCTGTCATTTTGTCGCTCTGCGCCAGTGATTCTAATATCGATGCCTCTGATCTGCATGTCATACTGAATAACAGTATTATTTAATTAACCCAGCCCACACCTTATGCGTGTTTCAGAAACGCAAAGTGTTCTACACCCCTATTGAGGCTCTCTGTAGGCCAAAAATAGCTGTTTTTAATAGCAATTCGCCACGAATAATTTCGGACCGATCCAAATCAGCCGAATTGAATTTTTCACAAATTCACCCATCTCTAATGTCGGCCATTACCGGCGGGTTCCTGGCTGCTATCAGCATCCGGGACCTGCCGCACATGACCTGATCATCGCTCCGATGCTCGTGGTCATATACAGGACGCAAATGTACGTCCTGGTGTGCGAAGTACCGCCGCACCAGGACGAACATTTACGTCCTTGGTCGTTAAGGGGTTAAACCATTCATCGCTTGGGATCATTAATATTATATTTAAATAGTTTAGACATTTCTGCGCTGTGTGATACCAAATCACAAAAGAAAAGTGACCTCACACATATAAACAACGGATCCTAGGACTTGTAGTTGGAGGGAGGGAACTTCAACAAGAAATAGTCATTTTACAAAAAGAAAATAACCCCTTTAATTGAAGATGTCCTAGGATAAAACAAATAAGACAAAACTAAGACTGGAATTTTCCGAAATGCATCTTAGCAAGCCAAAAAGCTTCTGGGAGAATATCACAGATGCAAAAATGAAGCATAAAAAGAACATCGTACCTACTGAAAAGCATGGAGAAGGCCTTGTACTGATCCCTGCCACTGCCATTCTGACAGTGCCTGAAATCTCTCGACAGCCTCTTCTCACAAATTCCTGATGTCAAAACTGAGACTAGGAAATCTGAGACCAGGAAGGGATTGGGCATCTTCAAAATGGCGGTGGTGAGGGATCTGGGCAAGTAAGTACATATTTCTTTATTTTTTAAGGCTAGCTTGCCACATTTACCCATACAAATTAGTTTCTAGACAACCCCTTTAAGTACTCTTAAAACATTACAGAGGAACATAGAAAGTTTAGCACTTGTTATTAGCTGAATCTATGCCTAAAGTGAAATGATGTCATATAAATGTAGATTAATAAGAGATTTATCCTTTAACACCATAATTAGAAGAATGTTGGACCTGTGCATTGTATATAGTCATTTTTTGTGCTGTTGACAGATTTTCAAATAACAGTAATTTTTTAGCTATGTGAAGTTTCAGCTCTGAAATAATACCGATGAGGAGGAAATATGACCCAGTCTAAAGCAGATTACCCCTATGTTTATCTTTAAAGCTGTACGTCACCTCATAATTCATTATCAGTCGTAGAAAGATCCCTCTGGAATACAATACATGCACAAGGGCACATGAGGACAACCTGGGGTGAAATCAATTTGTAAATTAGACATATTGTCTTATTAATGACAGTAGTCATATTAGAGGTTATTATTATTAATTTAATATATATATATATATATATATATATATATATATCGATTTATTAAAACTACATATATAATTCACACTCTGTGACTAATCCAATATAATCTGCTTAGGCTGCACACAGAGGGAGGATCCAATTTTACAGGCAAATAAATATGTATTTCAGCAGGTTTTATTTAACTATTAAAAATCTAAAAATAGAGGACATTAAACCCCACAGTTTAGTTTCTAATAAAATGCATGCCTCCGGCTACAAGTAAGAACATATGTACCATAGAGGCAGACCATGGCTTCTATGGAGACCTTGGAGAGAGAGGCCCAGCCTAGGTTGGTTGCATTGATTATTTTAAAGCTAGAGATGTGGATATGTATAAATAAATGACAGTTTGGTTATTACCATTACCCTTGTCAGCAAACATTGTTAACATCCACCTGCAAATATCCATTGTAGAGTCACAACAAGGTCTTTCTTTATCCATCAAAAGTTTTGCTTGCTGCCTTAACTCTATGTGTAAATATCCTGGTCAAGACATAATGGCTTTTTGACCCGTCCCCTCCGCTTGTAACCAACCCGTGGGGCACATGCCCAGCCAGTCTCCCCTCAGCTACATCCCTAATAGATAGCATGTTGTGAATGACCGCATAAGCCAAACTTTGCTGGCAATAATACTTGGAAGTACTCTGAGTACTTCAGAAAACCTAAAACATATGCCTGTTATTGTCAGTGTCATAAATTGCAGTGAATTTTAATTCCACTTTTTTACTCGTAGTGCATCATTCCAAAGCTGAGAAAATCATGCAGAAGATGGAATCCATAAATTTATATCAATTTTAGAAAATGTCTTAATTTTGACAAACATAGCTGAACACTCAGGTACAACTGAAATTGTTGTGGCGTGTGTCTACATATTTCTTGTATCTTATGGCTGTTATGTCACTAGTTTACCCTACTGAATTTTCTTTTAGTGTGTGCAAGTGCCTGTTTGGATCTTTCATATTAAATATCTAACGCAACATTCTGGCATTCATTAAAATGTCATCTTTCCAGTAATAGACAATTCCAGGCCCAACTGTGTGCAGTATCTGCAGTGTAGTCATCACCATCTTACCTGTATTTGTTTCCTTACGCTGCCTTGTCCTTTGCTGTTCTTGCTGATGTTGCTCTCCAGTGTTGAGCGGCATAGGCCATATTCGAATTTGCGATATTTTGCTAATATATGGATGAATATTCGTCATATATTTGCTAAATTCGCATATTCGTAATATTCACGTTTTATTTTCGCATATGCGAAAATTCGCATATGAAAAAATTAACATATAAAAAATTTGCATATGTGGAAATTTGCATATGCGAAAATTAGCATATGCAAATTTTCACATATGCGAAAATTCGCACGCCAGTCTCATATAGTAGTTTTTGAGCCTTCTTTACACCACACAAGCTGGAAGCAGAGAGGGATGATCACTGTGATGTGTACTGTGAAAAAAAATACATGAATATTCGTAATTGCGAATATATAGTGCTATATTCACGAATATTCGCGAATTGGGAATAAAATTTGCATTGCGAATATTCGCGAGCAACACTAGCTGTCACTTGCTTCTTTAGAGGCATGCACCTGTGGCTTTTCCAGTATAATAGAGAAATACACAGGAGATTAAACCCTGTTTTGATTTCCACCAATTTTAATTTGTGGCCCCACTTGCCCAGATCTTCTGCTTGTCTGGTTACAATTATGCTTGTTGATAACTGTTTTTGGAACTATTATTACATATTCCCTTTAGAAAAGTCCTTACTTCCATAAAAAAGGTAAAACGTAAAGTACAGAGAAACTTGAAAACTATGTCTATCCCTGAGCCAAATACAACGAGTCCACATTATACAGCCTGTTCACATGGATCCCATTGACATTGCATAGGGTCTATTGAGTGTCCATTATTCTGAAGGAGTTAAGCGGAGAAAAATACTGGACATGCAGTCATTTTTTCTCTGCTCAACTCCCGTCATTTTGTAACGGAACTCCCTTTAGCAGAGCTCAGCGGCAGTGCAGAAGTAGCCTTACCCAATAGCCTCAAGTAAGCATTCTCATCATCAGAACTGAAACATGAGCTGCTATGCTTGTTATTAGGAATGAGCGAATCGAATCTGACAATCCAAAGTCGTTACAAATTTCATAAAAAAAATAGATTTACAACAAATGCGAATATTGGTGCGATTCAATCCATTTAGTGCGGTCCAGGCTCCAGGGCATCTAAAATGGCGGATCCACATGTGAGAACATGGGGCAAGGAATCCTGAGAAGGCAGGAACAAGGGTAGGAGGGATGACCCTGAATAACATGCAGCCTATCAGCTATCAGTATTGTGGAGGAGAACGTCTTTTCTTGTCCGCTTGAGACTTTATACGACTCGTAGCATGCAGAAGAGAGGAACGTGTCTTCTGCCAGATGGTGGAAAAATTCCGCACTTGGTCCTCAACCGCAGGAACTCCGGAAGGAGAAGACAAGGGAAGAGGAGGACGAGGATGAAGATCATAAACTACGAAGAAAAGTAAAGTTCCAATGGATTCAGAATCCTTATGGTTGTATGAGAACTATGCCCAAGGAAGCAAATTGACCCAGTCGCCTTGATGAGCAGAAATGAAATGACAGAGATAGTCTCCCAAGACTTGATTCCCCCTCTCAACCTATCCATTGGATTGAGGGTGGTAGGCTGAGGAAAAATCCAGCTTGACTTGGAGACGTGAGCACCGAGCCCGCCAGAACTTAGAGACGAACTGGACTCCACGGTCGGATACAATATGAGAAGGCAAACCATGTATACAGAAGATGTGGCAAAGGAAAAGTTTAGCAAGCTGTGGTGCAGATGGAAATCCAGGCAGCGACACAAAATTTGCCATTTTAGAGAATCTGTCCACTACCACCTAGATGACTGTATTGCCACTGGAAGGTGGATGGTCAGTAATGAAGTCAATAGCAATATCGGTCCAGGGGAGCTCTGGGACAGGCAAAGGCTTTAGAAGACCTGCAGGTTTAGAACATGGGGTCTTGTCCCTAGCACAGATCGAACAGGAACGGACAAAATCAACAACATCCTGTTTTAAATTAGGCCACCAATATTGTCTGGAAATAGAAACACAGAAACATAGAATGTCTCGGCAGAAAAGAACCATTTGGCCCATCTAGTCTGCCCAATAATCTGAATCCTATCAATATTCCCTGGCCCTATCTTATATGAAGGATAGCCTTATGCTTATCCCATGCATGTTTAAACACCTTCACTGTATTTGCAGCGACTACTTCTGCAGGAAGGCTAGGCAACTGGAACGCTTAATCTCAGGCTAGGGGCACTGAAGATCTGGCAGGGAAGTGTGGGAGGTGCAGGGACTTATAGAGTAGTGTCAGGTGTTACACATAATTATGGGCATACTGTCCTTTTAAATTTCAGAGCTTCGGCAGCACATATACTAAAATTGGAACGATACAGAGAAGATTAGCATGGCCCCTGCGCAAGGATGACATGCAAATTTGTGAAGCGTGCCCAGCCAAGAAGTGGAGGAGACATCTGCCGCTTCCTCTGCTAGACAGGCAAGTAGTGATGAGAGTGGCGTGTGAGGTGGTGTTGCGGGCGTTAAGGCTCCTGAACCAGACACTGTTGAGGAACCTGAGGAGGACATCAGTGACGTGCAGACACAACTCGATGATGATGATGATGAAGCCAATCACACTTGGGAGCCAGGTGCAGAAGGGGCTTCATCATCATCAGGAGAACAGGGTTGCAGGTTGCCCGTGAGGCAGCAGCGGAGCCAGCAAGGTAGTAGCATAGTTGGCAGTCAGCATGGTGGCAGAAGGGGAAAGTCTGGAGCCAAATGTGCCCGGGGGAGACCACCTGCTTCACGGCAGCCTACCCGGGAGGTAGTGAAACAGGGGTTCCTGGAGTTGGTGGCAGTAGCAGTCAATCAGTGCAGACTGTTGGTGGAAAAATCAGCTACTCGGCGGTGTGGCAGTTTTTCATCAAGCATCTGGAGGAGGTTAACATGGCCACATGCAAGATGTGTTGGCAGATGGTGAAGCATTGCCAGGGTCCCAATGTTGGCACCACAACCCTGTGTCAACATATGCATCGTCACCATAAAGCGGCCTGGGGGGACCGTGGCTCTAATATGGTGGTCCAGCCTGCTGCATCACCCAGTGACACGCTGCTCCCTGTTTCAGCCAACCAATGCTCCACTACCTCAGCCGAAGGGAGCTGTGTTTCATACCCATCTTCTGTCGTGCCAGATGCTTCTGCTCCTCCTACTTCAACAGTATGTGCCCACTCATCCAATGGCGCAGAAGCTGAATGTGCTCTTGTCTAAGTTGCTGGTGCTGCAGTCCCTCTCTTTTCAAGTGGTGGACTCTGCACCTTTCAGAGAACTGATGGCTTGTGCCGAGCCGAGGTGGAGAGTTCCAAGCAATCATTTCTTTGCGAAGAAGGCAGTACAAGCCCTGGGATGACTTCTGGCTATCCACCTTATTGGACCCTTGCTACCGGCAAAAAATGGGGGCCTTTTTTACACCCACTGAGAAGGAGGACAAATTGACCTACTACAGAGACATCCTACGTAGTCAGTTGGCCGATGGCTATCTGTGCCATCGTCTATTCTCTCACAGGTCTGATTCAGGGGGTACTCTGTGCTCACTTCCACTGCCATGGCTGCTGGGGAGGGGTGGGGTGGCAGGAGCATTACCAGCTCCATCAGCAGCAGCCTTCGTCTACAGTTGCTGATGAGTAGCATTCTTCACCCGCATAGTGAAGCAACTCATCAGCAGCAGGTAGACCTGGAGCAGGACCTGAACCAGCAGGTGATGGCATAGCTTGACGTGACCACATGGCCAACACACCTTGAAGATCCGCTGGACTTTTGGGCAGCCAAACATAATTTTTGGAGGCAACTAGCAGAGTTTGTCCTGGAAAAGCTGTCCTGCCAGGCCAGTAGTGTGCCATCAGAGCAGGTGTTTAGTGCGGCAGGGGCCATAGTAACCCCAAGGAGAACTTGTCTGTCCATGAAAAATGTGGAGAGATCACCTTTCTGAAGATGAATCAGGCATGGATCAGCCAGGCTTTCCACCCTCCAATGCCTGATGAATCAGAATAGATTGACCAAGGCGCCACACCGACACTTCACAAATATGGATAGTGCAAAACATATTTAAGGTGCTGCTCCCCAGTTACAGACATTCCTCGCCATCAGACCACAAGAAAGTATTGAATATATGCATTAGCTAAAACCAATTTTCTTACAATAAAATATATATACTAAAAAATTTTTTTTAAATCAAACAAAAAGAAAGGTTTGCAAAAAACACAATGTGCCACCTACACCACCAAGTATTGATGTGATGCAAAGACCTCTAAAAGGTGGAAGGGAACAATGTATCGTCCATTGCAACCGGTGGAGGTAAAAACTTCCCCTGTAATTCCTCTCATTAAGAGGGACCCACTCTCGCATTGTTAATTCCCTTCTTTGCAAGTGTTACTCGCCCCAGGGTTTTTAGGTGGAAATAGAGAGTTTTTAGGTGGAAATAGAGAGTTTCTCGTCTTAAAAAGGGCAGCCCCACACAGGAACCAATCCCTATTTCCACCTAAAAACCCTGGGAAATGGCAGTGTTTGTAGGTGGAAATAGGGAGAGGTTCCTGTGTGGGGCCACCCTTTTTAGAGCGAGTAACACTTGCCAAGAAAGGAATTAATAATGCGAGAGTAGGGCCTTACAGGGGTAGTTTTTACCCCCACCGGTTACAATGAACCATACGTTGTTCCCTTCTACCTTTTAGAGGTCTTTGCATCACATCAGTACTTGGTGGTGTAGTTGGCACATGGTGTTTTTTGCACACCTTTCCTTTAGTTTGATTTAAAAATACATTTTGGGTCCATATATTTTATCCCAAACATATTATTAAAATTTAAGTTTTACGTAATGCATATCCTCAATACTTACTTGTGCACACTAACACTTTTACAAAAGAGACTGTGTTCTTTTGCTTACCTGCCTCAGCTACTATTCTTAACCTGCCACCCGCCTGATGCTACACATCTAATGCCAATTTCTCCTTTTTTCACACACCTTCTTCGCCAGGTTCTGGTATTGCCACCCACCGCACCACTTTGTCACCCGGTCACTTTTAGAACTCCTGATGCTGCTGCTACCACCTCCAGGCTGTCTCATTCTGCCACCATATGTTCTCCTCATGCTGATGCCAGCTCCAAGCTTTGTCATTCAGCCACTATATAGTCTTCTCATGCTACCAACACCTCCACGCTGCGTCATTCAGGCACTATATGGTCGGCTCATGGTGCTGTAAACTCCAGGCTGTGTCATTTAGCCACTATATGCTCTCCTCATGCTGCCGCCACCTCCACGCTGTGTCATTCAGCCACTATATGGTCCTCATACTGATGCCACCTCCAGGCTCTGTCATTGTGCAGCTCTTCGACAGTGATTCTAATAGCGACGCCTCTGATCTGCATGCCATAGTAATAATCTGCATGCCATAGTAATAATAATAATAACAGTATTATTTCACTAACCCAGCACACTTCCTATGCACGTTACAGCAAGGCAAAGTGTTCTATACCCCTATTGAGGCTCTCTGTAGGCCAGAAATAGTAGTTTTTAATAGTGATTCGCTGCAAATAAATTTGTACCGAATCAAATTTTTTCGGAAAATTTGGCGAATTGGCTGAATCAAATTTTTCAAAAATTCACTCCTCTCTACTTGTTATAGACAGTTTCACTATTCTTAGCTGTAGGTACCAGAAACCATTAGTTCCCCTCATTAGCAGCCATCTACCAGAGGCCAAGGGAAAAGCCAGAGAGGTAGGAATTGGGAAAAGCCATGTGGAGGGGAGAGTGGAAAAGATTGAAAGAAATGATGGGAGTGGCAAGTGTGAAGAAGAAGAGGATACTAGAGTGCAAGTGGCAGAGACCAGAGAGCTAGGGTTTGCTCGGTAGGGGAGTACACTACAATCCAACAGAAAGATTGGGTAATTAGAAAGGATTCGTTGGCCCAAATCTCATTATCTGTCAAGCCTTTTATTGGAAATCCTCCCCAGAAACCATAAGAGAAGTGGGTACAGCAGCACATTTGGTGACATGGCATCCAAATTCCTCATATCAAGCTGCATGGTACAGAATTCCAGGATAATATATCCCTTGTTTTCTTTTCATAGAATTCCAGCTAAGCAGTACTTTCATCAGTATCTCTGCCTCTGCATAGATCAACTTTCATGTAATGTCAAAACAGTGACCACGTGATTTGCGCAAAAAAAAAATCCACTTATTACTGATCTGTGCTGAGGGCAAAGTTAAATAAATTTCCCCTTTATTTATATTATATTTCACATTCTGAAAACAAATAAATATTTTAGATGAACGGTCTCAGTTTTACTATTTAGAAGTTGTGCTCAAGGCTTGAAATAGTTTTGGGAGGTGCTGGCAGCTGGATCCTTGCTGTAAAGATGACTTAGATTAGAATGTTATAGAAACTCAAACGTTTGCAGCCTAAGTCTAAAGCAGGAGATCAGGTTTCCTTGGCGAATAGTTGTAACGTTTCTGCTTGATATGGTCTTCCTTAAAACTGTAAACTGAATTTCACTTAAAAAGGAGGGAAATCAACAAATGAGGGTAATAAAGAAATGATAGGAAAATTATCAGTTTTAGGCTAAGTTTCTACTTGATTATTTTTGGGAAAGACACAGAGATAAATGTCAAATCTGCTGCATGACGTTTTTTCGGCCCAAAAACGATGTGGACAGATGTTAGCTGTAAATCAATGAGAAAGCGCAAAATTGTTTTTCCACTTGGCGATTTTCATTTTGGCATTTTTCTTTTTTTTAAATGTGAATTCGGGTAGAAAAACAGACATGGTGCACATCTACAATCTTGTATAATGATCTGATTGCCTCTCAGCATAATATCAAAAACTAACAGGTTGTTAGTATACATTTTTGATCAAAAAGTACAAGCCCACTCGCCACGTCAAGGCCACCTATTTAGAGTGGGTCCCTAACGTCCCTAGCATAAAATGGCGCAGCACCGGGCGGCGACCACCACCGCCGCGACACTAATGCCCACAGGGGGGAACGACCCACCGGCAGAGCAGCCCCAATGCCACTCAAACCAGTCTATGGGCCACACCCCCCCCGCAGACATGGCGCCACGGCAGAAACGGACACCGCACAGCACCACACCAGTGTGAACAAGGTGTAATCGCTCACTTACCATGCTCTCCCGCTCTGCCAGTGGGTCGTTCCCCCCCGTTGGCACTGGTGTCGCGGCGGTGGTGGTCGCCGCCCAGTCCTGCGCCATTTTATGCTAGGGACGTTAGGGACCCACTCTTAATAGGTGGCCTTGACGTGGCGAGTGGGCTTGTACTTTTTGATCAAAAATGTATACTAACAACCTGTTAGTTTTTGATATTATGCTGAGAAGCAATCAGATCATTATACAAGATTGTAGATGTGCACCATGTCTGTTTTTCTACCCGAATTCACACTGTCTTATTTTAAAATCCTTTTGGTGTTTTTACTCTGTCTTTTTTGCGGTTTTTACTCTGTCTTTTTGGCGTTTTTCAGCTCCTTGGCGGTTTTGCAAAGTCGCAGCATATTGAGCCCATGGCTTTTTTTTTTTTGTCAAAATCATGGTATTTTTCTCCCATAGAAGGTGTTTTTTCACCTGTTTAAAAAAGGGGCTGTTCCCTGGAGGAGGAACAGCAGCCATATTCTCTGTAGTCAGCCAAAAAGTTTGTTCAGAGGCTGGACATTGCTAGCTGTGTGTAGAGTTGGGAGCAGCATGGCACCCCGCGTATCATTTAATGTAGACAAGCTTATTCAGCTTGTAAGTATACTTTGGCACATTAGTGTATGTTTAGGTGGGTGTTATATGGGGTTTGGGGTTTTGTGTGTGTGTGGGGTGGGTAGGGTAAAGTGGGTCCTCATATATTTATTAACATTTTTAAGTACAACATAAGTGCCAGAAATTTATATTTTGGTAACAAGTGCATTTTGGCAAACTTTAAAAATGCAAAGCTGCAAAGGAGCATGACACAGTATTTTTGCATTTCTGTATGCTCTCTCTCTCTTTTTTTTTTTTGTTGTTAAAGGACACACATGACAATATGCTTATTATGGTCATGTCATGTGTGTTGTTATTATTTTTATACTGTGCGAAGATTACAGTTATATATTTTTTAGGGGGGTCATGACCAAAGCGATGTTGCAAATGTGTGGTTTGCTTCTCAGAATGATTGCGTGATCGATTCCATAAGGAATATAACAAGCATGGAGCTAGTGGGAATGGAGTAACAATGCAGAAAACATACAAATATTTCCATCAGCTGTTGTTTCTGGCCCCGGGCAGAGAGCTCAGAGAGTAAGTAACAGTCAATCCTTGGTTCATAATCCCTGAAAGAAAAAAAAAAACAGAATAACATTAATCAAACAAAATAAATGTGTCAGTATTAATAAAATTATAAAAAATTGTTCATACATTTTTTATTAAATTGTAGAACTGAGAGCAACATGGATTTTGTGTCCGAGGAAGAGGGGTTGGCTGTCACACAAGAAACCCAGGATGAACAGGGCACACAAACCACAACCGATGAAGGTCAGTTAAGTCCTGAGGAAGACCAACAATCCCTCATTTTGGGACAAAATGAGCCCATGCCACAACCAGTTGTGGTGGAATCCACAGATGTAGGGGGAGATGGTGGGGTTGCAGACCAGTGGAAGCCAAGGCTCCAGCTCAACATCCCCTATTGGGTGGGTTATTTTACCTGCAACAAGAAGGCCATACCAATGGGAAAATATGCGTCGCAGACTCCATCCTGACCAGGAGTTAAATAATGAAATTATAGTTCTGGTCGTCCACCTTCATTGGCGGAGGATGATAGTGACGTGTTTGGTAGGGCGGTAGCCCAGAGATTGCAGGTAATGGATTTACCAAATATAACATGCTGTGTGACCTTCATACTAGGCTGCACAGAGTATTTCCCCCCACCATACCATCCCCCTCCAACACCAACCTTACTGCTTCAGATGATGTCCCAGTGCACTCCATTAGACCATAATAGGAGAGCAGAAGAACCTGCACGCAGGGACTCTACAACTCAAAACGAGTGGCGTCATGTGGTGCATTCCGTGTTCCCCCCTACTAGACCACCTAGTTTTTATACATCAGATGCTTCACATTATGGTAGTTGTAATGAAGCTCAGATGTATGGTCTGTATCCTCCTATCCATCAAGCACCACAATACAATCAACCCAACCCTCCTCTCAGGGGCGGACACAGACAACAGAGGGCCCCTGTGCAAAGAATATGCCTGCCCCCCCCCCAGGTAATATGTTTGCTAGGTAAGCAGGTAGTACGTTTGCAAGTAGTAAATTAGGTAAGTAGAACATTCTCTAAGTAGGTAGGCAAGTAGTAAGTTTGCAAGTTATTTAGGCAGGTAGTAAGTTCAGTTGGTAGGAAGGCAAGTAAAAGGTTTGCTGCTAGGTAGGTAGGTTACCGTATATACTCGAGTATAAGCCGACCCGAATATAAGCCGAGGCCCCTAATTTCACCCCAAAATCCCAGGAAAAGTTATTGACTCGAGTATAAGCCTAGGGTGGGAAATACATCATCCCCCCCTGTCATCATCCAGACCCCGTCATTAAAACCCTCATCATCATTACCCTGTCATCATCACCCTGTCATCATCCCCCCTTCATCATCCCCCTTCATCATCACCACCTGTCATCACCCCCCCTTATCATCCCACACCCCCCCTTCATCATCCCCTTGTCATCATCCCCTTGTCATCATCCCACACACCCCCTTCATCATCCTCTTGTCATCATCCTCTTGTCATCATCCCACACCCCCTCTTCATCATCCCCCTGTCATCATCCCACACCCCCCCCCTTCATCATCCCCTTGTCATAATCCCACACCCCCCCCTTCATCATCCCCTTGTCATCATCACCACATGTCATCATCATCACCGCTTGTCAATGTCTGATACAGAGGTCTTCAACCTGCGGACCTCCAGATGTTTCAAAACCACAACTCCCAGCAAGCCCGGGCAGCCATCGGCTGTCCGGGCTTGCTGGGAGTTGTAGTTTTGAAACCTCTGGAGGTCCGCAGGTTGAAGACCACTGCGGCCTTCGACATCATCCAGCCCCCTCTCACCCCCTTTAGTTCTGTACTCACTTCCACTCGGCGCTGGTCCGGTGCTGCAGGACTGTCCGGTGGGGAGGTCGTCCGGTGGGATAGTGGTTCTGGGCTGCCATCTTCACCGGGGGGCCTCTTCTCCACGCTTCGGGCCCGGAATAGAGGCGTTGCCTTGATGATGAACGTACCTCTGCGTCGTCGTCAAGGCAACGTGACTATTCCGGGCACGAAGCGCGGAGAAGAGGCCCCCCCGATGAAGATGGCAGCCTGGAACCACTATCCCACCGAACGACCTCCCCACCGGACAGTCCTGCAGCACCGGACCAGCACCGAGCGGAGATGAGTACAGAACTAAAGGGGGTGAGAGGGGCTGGATGATGTCGAAGGCCGCAGTGGTCTTCAACCTGCGGACCTCCAGAGGTTTCAAAACTACAACTCCCAGCAAGCCCGGACAGCCGATGGCTGCCCGGGCTTGCTGGGAGTTGTAGTTTTGAAACCTCTGGAGGTCCGCAGGTTGAAGACCAGTGAGGGCGGAGAGTTCACTCGCGTATAAGCCGAGGGGGGTGTTTTTAGCACGAAAAATCGTGCTGAAAAACTCGGCTTTACTCGAGTATATACGGTATACGTTTGTTAGGTAGGCAGGAAAAGCATTTGCTAGGTAGGTAATATGTTTGGTTGGTAGGTGGGTGGCCACGTTACATTTGGTAGGTAGGCCCTTAGTCCAGTGTTTTCCAAACAGGCTTTGGCTGTTTGGGCATGCTGGGAGTTGTAGTTTTGCAACAGCTGGAGGCACTCAGGTTGGGAAACACTGGACTAAGGGCCCAACTACCCACCAAAATGCCACCTTCTGCTACAAAACTCTAACTTCCAGCTTAAGACTGTCCGAGCATGCTGGGAGTTGTAGTTTTGCAACAGATGGAGAGAAAATGTTTCGAAAACACTGCCGTAGTTAGTGTTTCCCAACCTGGGGGCCTCCAGCTGTTGCAAAACTACAACTCCCAGCATGCCCGGACAGTCTTAAGCTGGGAGTTAGAGTTTTTCAACAGCTGGAGGAACCCAGGTTGGAAAACAATGGACTAAGGACCTACCTACCAAACCTGAGTGTCTCCAGCTGTTGCAGAACTATAACTCCCAGCATGCCTGGACAGCTAATGACTGTCAGGGGAATGCTGGGAGTTGTAGTTTTGCAACAGCTGGAAGTCCCCAGGTTGGAAAATACTGACTAAGGCAGTGTTTTCAAAACAGTGTCTCTCCAGGTGGTCCAAAACTACAACTCCCAGCATTCCCGGACAGTCTCTAACTGTCAAGGCATGCTGGAAGTTATAGTTTTGCAACAGCTGGAGGCACACTTATTTGTAAACACTGGTGTAACACTGGAGGCACACTGATTTGTAAAACTGGTGCTGAAACAATGATGACACTGAGCGCACCGTGATTCACTGACCTGCAGGAAAAGCAGAAGGCGGCGAACAGAGAACGGGACACCAATATTGGAGCAACGGGGGAGCATAGACAGTTGAGTTAGTTTCTTTTGGAATAATTTTCATCCCTGGCACAGTGCATAAAACTAAAATAAAATACTAAAAAAGCCAGCAAGTAGAAGTAACACGTCCGTCTTTATTCAGGGTTCTTCCTTAAAAGCCTTCACGGTGGTAGACAAACCGTGAACATATCAAAAATATGAAATATTGCACAAACAGAGGGGGGTCCCAAGCATGGCTGACGCGTTTCTGATCTATCGATCCTTACTCATAGCCTGTAGATCCTCAAATGAGGCCCCCTTATATACTCCAGGGCATTTTCCCCATTCCCACAGGAAGGGGAGGGACAGGTCCACATCACATGTGCGCGTGATTAAAACAAAAACATGGGACCAAACACAGATAAATTATTCGGAGACATATCAGTAATGTAATATTAAATCTGTTTTGCTATTTAGACCATGGGGTTGAATGCAATTCAAAAGATAAATCCACATGATTTCCCTATTGTGGAGGGATCGAATATGGTCACCTCCCCTTTTATTTAGGTTCACCTTCTCAATGCCTGAGAACCTGAGGGAAGTGGTGTCTGAATTATGACATATTAGAAAATGTTTAGATATGTTAGAAATGTTCGAGCTTAAAGGGCCAGCAGCATGTCTAATGTGCTCTTGCATGCGTTTTTTAAGGGACCTTTTGGTGGAACCCACATATGTTAAGTGACATTGTGTGCACATGATTTTATATGCAACAAAAGTGCTATCACAGTTTATAAAGTTGTGAATGACATGGCATTTGCCATCCACCGTACCTTCTATTTTCTGGCATTTTTCGGCAAAGGGACATACCACACACTGTGATTTACCGCACTTATGGAAGCCCTTGGTGCTAATCCACTGGGTGGTAACACTAGCCGTGTCCACCATACTGGGAACAAGGAGATTGGATAGAGTAGGTGCCCGCCTCGCTGCAAATCTCACACCTGACTTTATAATCTCCCCTACTGTGGGATCTGTTGATAGCAAAGGTAAGTGTTTAATTACAATGTGTTTGATGTAATTAAATTCTGGACTGTACGTGGTGACAAATGTAGGACAATCTTGTAATTCAGTTGGTTGCTTACTTGTAAAAAGGGATTTTCGATCCATAGGATCCACTCTTAGCCAAGCTTTTTTCAAGAGCCATCCAGGGTAACCTCGAGCCGCCAGGCGTGTGCATGCTGCATCAGCTTCCCTGCGGAACACCTCGGCGGAAGAACTGTACCGCTTAATTCGTATAAGTTCACCTACTGGTATGGCTCTTACCGTTTGTTTGGAATGGCATGAATTCGCCCTTCGGATGGTATTGCCTGATATCTTTTTTCTGCAAGGATCAACCTCAATTTTATTTGTATCAGGGTTGCCACGTATGACATCCAAAAAGGGGGTTTCACTTTTACACCATGTGTGGGTAAACGTAAGATTGAACCGATTATTATTGATATATGTCATGAATGCATCAACGGTCAGATGGTCGGACGACCAAATGATGACCACATCGTCTACATACCTCCCATACCATGCGAGGCATGTGGAAAATGGATTGGTGTCAGAAAAAATTAACTGCTCCTCCCACCAAAAAACAAAAAGCTTAGCCCGAGCTGGTGATGACTTTGCTCCCATTGAAGCACCCGTGCACTGCAAATAAAAATTGTTACCAAACATAAAATAATTGTGTTTTAACACAAAATCTACCACCTCAATAATGTAATGTCTCAAATCCACAGAATATTTAGAAAATCTCATCAGTATATCCGAGATAGCTGATAATGCCAGGTTTTGCGGAATACTGGAATAGAGCGATTCAATGTCGCAAGTAAGCCACGACAGAGAATCGCTCCATGTGAATTCATCCATGATTTTTAGCAAGTGCTTAGTGTCCTTGATATAACTTGGGCATTGCATAACCAGAGGTTGCAGTACTGAGTCCAACCGCTTGCATAGGTGCTCGTTAAGGGATCCGATCCCCGCCACGATCGGACGCATCGGCGGCGGGAATCGGTCCTTATGCAGCTTGGGTAGCGAGTGGAAGATAGGAATAATTGGAGCAGGCACGAAAATATAATCCACTTCTTTTTGGGTCAAAATAGATCTGGCTTTCCCCTCTTCCAACAGAGTCAACAGTTCTTTTTTAAAAGTTTCAGTGGGATCCCCACAAAGTTTAAGGTAAGTTTTATCATCAGATGGTAGATTTTCATTTAAATTGATATACAGTCCCGTGTCCATACATACTACCGAGCCGCCTTTATCGGCGGATCGGATCGTCAAATGTATGTGCAGTATTCACTTCATCACAAATAGATATCCCACTATTTTTAAGGAGACAGAGATCTCTAAAAGCAATTTGTTCTGCTAACGTATGCATTACTGGTAAATCAGGGTTTATAGAAAGTTGAGGTGGGTCCGATGGTTCATCAGCATTTTCCACAAAAAAATGTTTCTTAACTGTTAAAGTTCTCACAAATTTACTTATATCCAAAATTGTCCGATAAACATCAAAATGATGTGTAGGAGAGAAACCCAGTCCTTTCCATAGGACCGAGGTTTCTTCATCTGTAATGATTTGTGCAGAAATGTTAATGACTTGAAAATCCTCTTTTATTACTTTTTCCGTTTGTCCTTGTTACGCTCCGAAGCTCTTCTTCCTATGTTTTCTGCCACCGCGCCTTCCTCGTTTTTTGACTGTCTTCTCACATTGCGATTCTTGTGAGTGTTCACATATTGCGGTTCTGAGTCCCCGCTAGTGTCCGTGGTATCTAAACAATCTGAATTTTCAGTAAACTGTAAACAGTAAATTCACATGGAGCGATTCTCTGTCGTGACTTACTTGCGACATTGAATCGCTCTATTCCAGTATTCCGCAAAACCTGGCATTATCAGCTATCTCGGATATACTGATGAGATTTTCTAAATATTCTGTGGATTTGAGACATTACATTATTGAGGTGGTAGATTTTGTGTTAAAACACAATTATTTTATGTTTGGTAACGATTTTTATTTGCAGCGCACGGGTGCTTCAATGGGAGCAAAGTCATCACCAGCTCGGGCTAACCTTTTTGTTTTTTGGTGGGAGGAGCAGTTTATTTTTTCTGACACCAATCCATTTTCCACATGCCTCGCATGGTATGGGAGGTATGTAGACGATGTGGTCATCATTTGGTCGTCCGACCATCTGACCGTTTATGCATTCATGACATATATCAATAATAATCGGTTCAATCTTAAAGGGGTATTCCAGGCAAAAACTTTTTTATATATATCAACTGGCTCCAGAAAGTTAAACAGATTTGTAAATTAAACATTTGAGAGAGCATGGAAAATAAGCGGCACTCACCACAGACAGCTAGCGACAACTTCTTTATTTCTTAGGCGTGCAGTTGAAACATACAGGTGCAGGGAGACAGGGACGCCGGGGAATCCGGCTGACTGGTCACAGCCGTATCGTGCTTCCGCACTTCGTTAGACGCACTTGGTCTGACGAAGTGCGGAAGCACGATACGGCTGTGACCAGTCAGCCGGATTCCCCGACGTCCCTGTCTCCCTGCACCTGTATGTTTCAACTGCACGCCTAAGAAATAAAGAAGTTGTCGCTAGCTGTCTGTGGTGAGTCCCGCTTATTTTCCATGCTCTCTCAAATGTTTGACTGATGACTCTGTCCTGGCTGAGCACCCCACAAGCAGCGACACACACACACACACCTGTTCCACTAAGAGCGAATATCAGGCTGCACGGTTGGCTGTGCCGAACGCTGTTTCTCACTACAAGCAGATTTGTAAATTACTTCTATTAAAAAATCTTAACCCTTTCAGTACTTATGAGCTTCTGAAGTTAAGGTTGTTATTTTCTGTCTAAGTGCTCTCTGATGACACCTGTCTCGGGAAACGCCCAGTTTAGAAGAGGTTTCCTATGGAGATTTGCTTCTAACCTGGGCGTTGCCCGAGACAGGTGTCATCAGAGAGGACTTAGACAGAAAAAAACAACCTTAACTTCAGAAGGTCATAAGTACTGAAAGGATTAAGATTTTTTAATAGAAGTCATTTACAAATCTGTTTAACTTTCTGGAGCCAGTTGATATATATAAAAAAAGTTTTGGCCTGGAATACCCCTTTAAGTCCCAGGATGCCCTTGGTCCTAGTGGGGTTAAAAGGTCAAAAGATTAAAATATATAAACTAAGAAGACACTGTGAAGTACGGGGATATACTTGGCAGGCCTGGAGAAATATTTTTCTAAAAGATGTTTTTATGTACTTGATGTATTTCTAGGCGTATATTAATATATATATATATATATATATATATATGTCAAAGAAGAAAGCAGCACTCCTAAAGCGTGAGTAGCTGCCTCCAGCTAGGATCCGGGTCCAGGATCCTGAATACGTAGTTCCAAGGAAAATGCTGTGGCACTCAAGGTATGGTGAAAAAATGTAAACTATTTATTCATCCCAAATGTGCAAAGAGCGACGTTTCAATGGTCTCACACCATCATTATCAAGTGGCTTGATAATGATGGTGTGAGACCATTGAAACGTTGCTCTTTGCACATTTGGGATGAATAAATAGTTTTCATTTTTTCACCATACCTTGAGTGCCACAGCATTTTCCTTGGAACTACGTATGCAGGATTCTGGACACGGACCCTAGCTGGAGGCACCTACTCACGCTTGGAACTATATATATATATACACACAAATCAAAAAATATGTTGCAGTCTCTTGTAATACCTTTTTTATTGGACTAACAGAATTTTGTAGTGACAAGCTTTCAGGATTCCTCCCTTTATCAAGTCCAATAGACAAGGACTAATGATCAAAGGACTTGATAAATTATCAGGGAGGAATCCCAAAAGTTTGTCTCTACAAAATTCTGTTAGTCCAATAAAAAAGGTATTACAATCTGCATCACTGGACTAATATGGCTACTCACATTTACTATACAGATATACACATATCTGAAGATGGTTTAGAACCCTGTGATGTCACACATGCTTGTGATGATGTCACCGTAAGCTGTACAAGGAGGTGCGCGCCGGCTGCAGTCTCTTCAGTGTGTTTTGCATTCACAACCTGTGGTGCAAAGTGTTTGTTAGAGAGTTTCTATTTGCGATAGAGAATTCAAGATTTTGACCGTTCCTTATCTGAAGAGAGAACCACAAGGTAAGTCTCAGCCTCTTCTATTCATACATACACAGGGCTTTTTGTTTGACAGTTTTTTTTTATTGCTGTTGCTTTTTTTTTTTAGCAAAAAAACCCAAGAAATTAATTTCCAAAAGAAATAACAAAAGTTATATTTCTCATAGCATTGTGACAATACTTGGCTTAGGCATTAAACATAATAAAACGCACAGATAGTATCATGACCAGAGCTTTTTCTTGCAAAACTGCTAAAATGCAATTATGCCCAAAATAGCCCCCAAGAAAAAGAGTCCTAATTCATGAAGTTCTAAAAGATATAAGTCTATGAGAAAGATTTGGTGGTGTAGTAAAAGAATAACAGAAAGATTAGGGCAGAAATATAATATTATATAATAGAATTCTGTGTGTACTAACAATAGAAATACTCCGGGTACTCTGAAAGGGAAAATTTTCAAATCAACTAGTGGCAGAAAGTCATATAGGGGATGGATAGATCCCAATGAGATGGGGTAGGTTCATTATTAGTAAATGTATATAGCAGGATAGCCCAATTGTATCTACAGTATGAAGTTCACATGGCCCAGTGACCATACAGCCAAGCCCTTATAATCTACCATTACTGGGACAGATTCAGGGTTATCAGATATTACTAGGACCGGAGAGGTTCAGGTTTATCAGATATTACTAGGACTGGACAGGTTCAGGGTTATCAGATATTACTAGGACCAGACAGGTTCAGGGTTATCAGATATTACTAGGACCGGACAGGTTCAGGGTTATCAGATATTACTAGGACTGGACAGATTCAGGGTTATCAGATATTACTATGACCGGAGAGGTTCAGGTTTATCAGATATTACTAGGACCGGACAGGTTCAGGGTTATCAGATATTACTAGGACCGGACAGGTTCAGGGTTATCAGATATTACTAGGACCGGACAGGTTCAGGGTTATCAGATATTACTAGGACCGGATAGGTTCAGGGTTATCAGATATTACTAGGACCGGACAGAATCAGGGTTGTCAGATATTACTAGGACCGGACAGGTTCAGGGTTATCAGATATTACTAGGACCGGACAGAATCAGGGTTGTCAGATATTACTAGGACGGGACAGGTTCAGGGTTATCAGATATTACTAGGACCAGACAGGTTCAGGGTTATCAGATATTACTAGGACCGGACAGGTTTAGGGTTATCAGATATTACTAGGACAGGACAGATTCAGGGTTATCAGATATTACTAGGACCGGACAGGTTCAGGGTTATCAGATATTACTAGGACCGGACAGGTTCAGGGTTATCAGATATTACTAGGACCGGACAGGTTCAGGGTTATCAGATATTACTAGGACCGGACAGGTTCAGGGTTATCAGATATTACTAGGACCAGACAGGTTCAGGGTTATCAGACATTGGTAACCTCAGGGAAGACGTCTCCATATAAAACACTTATAGAGAAGCGTCTTCTTCTGAGGCTGCCATGGTCTTAGTGTTATCTTGTGGTTCTGTGCTGGACATTTCTGCTCTGTATGAAGGATCTATTGTATAATGACAGGAATAATGACATGTTGTCTAATGTGTTCACTTATCTCTCTCTCTCTCTAGTGTTTTCAGGCTCTGACCTGTGACCATGGCCTCTCCACAAGACCCATTGCTGAAGGAGGAGGAAGAAGCAATGGAGGACCATAGTGATATGGATGTAGAAAAGGGCGATATCCCTGAGAGGCAGAACCTGCCATCTCTAAGCGTGATGTCCACCGCACGTTCCATCATCACCGTAGTGATCCTCGCCTTTGTTAATTTGCTCATCTATGCAAATCGCTCCAGCGTGGCGGGGGTGCTGCCTTATATACAGAAAGCATATGACACCAATGCTAGTCTGTCCGGCTTATTGAATACATTGTTCATTGGAAGCTACGTTCTGGTCGCACCAATTGCCGGATATTTGGGCGACCACTGTAATAAGAAATATACTGTTTGCGCAGGAGTCATCGTTTGGCTGAGCATGACACTTACCCTGTCATTCATCCCTGACGGGTATTTCCTGCTCTTCCTGCTGACGAGTGGACTGGTTGGAGCCGGAGAGGCGACTTTCTGCACCATCGCCCCCTCCATCATTGCAGACCTTTTTACAAGTGACCAGCGGACCCGCATGCTGAATGTGTTTTACTCAGTCATACCTGTAGGCTGCGGACTAGGATACATCATCGGGCCCAAAGTGACTGATGCAGCAAGGGGCGATTGGCACTGGGCGTTTCGGGTCACCCCTGGCCTGGGCCTCATAGCTGTGGCTTTGTTGATTTTGGTCACAAAGGAGCTTCCAAGAACGACTACAAACGGGAAGAAGAACAACAAATCCCAGAAGTTTGCCAAATGGGCGACAGATCTGAAAAAACTATTTAAAAATCGAAGCTTCATGTTAACCACCATGGGATCGACGGCGGTATCCTTCATAGTGGGAGCCATAGGTGTATGGGGTCCGTCATACCTGACCCACGCACGAACACTCCTACAAGAGAAGGACCCCTGCCGCACTGAACCGTGTGACTATCACGACATCCTAATATTTGGTGTGGTTACAGTCGTTTCCGGCATTCTGGGAGTTGTAGCAGGGACGGAGATAAGTAAAAGATATCGCAAATCCAACCCACGGGCGGACCCGCTTGTGTGTGGATGTGCGATGATGCTCTCCGCCCCTTTTCTTTTGTTGCCGGTTAGGTCATCAGGTGCACAAAATGATGCAATGTATACCTTGGAATATTGTATACATGAAAGTTTATTAAAAAATAATAAACAACATACAGATTACGCGTTTCGAGGGTGACTCCCCTCTTCCTCAGATCAGGTGTGCTGTCATACAACAAACAGGAAAGTATTTATGTGAAAAAAGGGCGCCAAAACACCTAAGGGGGCGTGGCCAGGAAGTGGGATGTAACCAAAAAACAAGTGTAAACAGGTAAAATAAAGTAAAGAAAAAAAAAAAAAAAAAAAAAAAAAAAAAAAAAGGTCTGTATAACGCGATGCGCTCATGTTTCCAAGGACGCGTCGCTAAGGTGAGCCTGATGAATGAGTGTTGGCATTAAAGGGGTATAAAAAAAAAAAATAAAATAAAAAATAAATAAAAAAAAAAAAAAAAAAATTAAATAAAAAAAAAAAAAAAAAAAAAAAAAAAAAAAATGCATAAATGCATAACATATAGAATGCATAACATAGTAATTTATGAAATATGAAAAATATACATATAAAATATATAAGTAAATGTAAATAAATAATAATAATAATAAAAATACATAAAGATGGCATATAAAAGATAAAAAAAGAAAAAAATACAGATCCATGTATGTATACACATACATCCACACATCCACATGCACAACTACTCAGAATTATTGAATAACGACAATAGCATTGGGAGATACACATATCAAAATTAGGGCTGTAATGGATAAAAAAAAATTAATAATAATAAAATAATATATATATAAATATATATATACATACATATATATACATATATATATACATATATATATATATATACACACACACATACACTACATAAAGAGCACTGAATGGATGATAAAAAGACAACGGAGGAAATTAGAAGTTACATTCGATCATTTCGTTTAATCCTGTAGGTATGAGAGTTTTTAATTTATATATCCAAAAATTTTCCCTCTTACGTAGTGTAGCAAATCTATGAGGGTCGTCTTTGGGTATCATTTCTATTGGGGTTAAACGAATACATCCAAAGTCTTGTTTGTGAAGTTCCGTGAGATGCCTAGAGACACTGTGTAAAAGGAAACCATTGTTTGTATTGCTCCTATGCTTGTTAATCCTTTCTCGGAGACTTCTGATGGTGCGCCCCACATATTGAAGCCCACAGGGGCATTCCAGCAGATAAATAATGTATTGGGAGGCACAGTTTATATAGGATTTAATCTCAAAGGATTCTCCTGTCCTATTTGAGGAGAAGGACTTGCATTTATTTGTAATATTTGCACAACATTTGCATTTTGTGGAGGAGCATTTGTATGACCCAGTTGAAGATAGAAAGGTCAACTTACTAACTTTCTGGGAGCGCAATCTACTGGGTGCAATAATGTTGCGAAGGGTCCGTCCCCTCCGGAATGTGACTGCAGGTTTGGGTGGGAGAATATCTCGTAAGTAAGGGTCTTTTAAAAGGGATTTTTTTTTTTTTTTTTTTTTTTATACCCCTTTAATGCCAACACTCATTCATCAGGCTCACCTTAGCGACGCGTCCTTGGAAACATGAGCGCATCGCGTTATACAGACCTTTTTTTTTTTTTTTTTTTTTTTTTTCTTTACTTTATTTTACCTGTTTACACTTGTTTTTTGGTTACATCCCACTTCCTGGCCACGCCCCCTTAGGTGTTTTGGCGCCCTTTTTTCACATAAATACTTTCCTGTTTGTTGTATGACAGCACACCTGATCTGAGGAAGAGGGGAGTCACCCTCGAAACGCGTAATCTGTATGTTGTTTATTATTTTTTAATAAACTTTCATGTATACAATATTCCAAGGTATACATTGCATCATTTTGTGCACCTGATGACCTAACCGGCAGCGCCTGGATGAATGAGGTCCTTTTCCATTTTCCGTTTGATGACTACGTCAGGACGTATGTGCCTGTGACCTCCGGCTTGCAGCCCTCCTTTGGACATCAGTGAGTACCCCTATTTGGGGTGATATGCGTTACTTCTATTTACATCTGGTGAGCAGCCACCTATAAGTGCCGTGGGTTTCTCCCACATTTACACTTGCTGTTTGTGTTTAAGGGTAATACACGAGGCGCCGTTCCCCGGTCTTTTTTCTTTCTATTTATTTCAGCTTTTCTTTTGTTGGCATTGACTTTTGGCAACATCAGCCTCGTTGCCACCAACATCTTCATCTTCATCGGAGAGACGCTTCTGTCAGTAAATTTCACCCTCATATCTGACATTATACTAAAAGTAGTAACTCCGTGGAGGAGATCTTCAGCCCTGGCCGTGCAGATGACAATCTATCACCTCCTAGGTGACGCCGGCAGCCCGTACCTCATCGGCTTGATATCTGACACCTACGAACGAGGATATGCCAAATCCCCTCTTCTGAAATACCGCAGCCTGGAGTATGCCCTCATGACCTGCACCATAATGGCAGTCATCGGAGGGGCCTTCTTCATGGCCACGGCCCTATATATAGAGAGGGACGAAAAAGAAGCAGAGATGGAATCAGAACCTCCGTCATCCTCCTCCTCCTCACTGCTTCCTGCCGATGAGGACCGCGCTTCAGACTGAGGAAAAGTCATTGCTTACCTTTATCTCGTTTACTTCATTAAAAAAAAATTAAGAAAAAAATAACTGCATTTGTTCTATGTTCCACTTTACCCCTTATTCTCTACCCAGGGGCGGACACAGACAGCAGAGGGCCCTTGTGCAAAGAATGTGCCTGTGCCCCCCCCAAAAAACATCAATTGTTCAGCACCCCCCCTCCATGTGTCACTTACTCATGTGGACCCCCATATGTCACTTGCTGTATAAGTTTTCTAATTATTTATTAAGGCCTCCCATATGCCGCAGCTCATTCAAGCCCCCCACATTAGGTAGCATAGATTCCCCACATTAGGTAGCATAGATTCCCCACATTAGGTAGCATAGTTTCCTCACATTAGGTGGCATAGTTTCCCCACATTAGGTAGCATAGATTCCCTGCATTAGGTAGCAGTTTCCCCACATTAGGTAGCATAGTTTGCCCACATTAGGTAGCATAGTTTCCCCACATTAGGTAGCATAGTTTCCCCACAATAGGTAGCACAGATTCCCCACATTAGGTAACATAGTTTCCCCACATTAGGTAGCATAGTTTCCCCACATTAGGTAGCACAGATTCCCCACATTAGGTAACATAGTTTCCCCACATTAGGTAGCATAGTTTCCCCACATTAGGTAGCACAGATTCCCCACATCAGGTAACATAGTTTCCCCACATTAGGTAACATAGTTTCCCCTCATTAGGTAGCATAGTTTGCCCACATTAGGTAGCACAGATTCCCCACATTAGGTAACATAGTTTCCCCACATTAGGTAGCATAGTTTCCCCACATTAGGTAGCACAGATTCCCCACATTAGGTAACATAGTTTCCCCACATTAGGTAGCATAGCTTCCCCACATTAGGTAGCATACTTTCCCCACATTAGGTAGCATAGTTTCCCCACATTAGGTAGCACAGATTCCCCACATTAGGTAACATAGTTTCCCCACATTAGGTAGCATAGATTCCTCAAATTAGGTAGCCATAGCCCGCCCAAACACACAGACAGACACAGACACACACAGAGACACACATACCTGCCCTGCACAGCGCTTCTCCTCTCCGGCAGCGGCCTGACGAGTGACGTCACTGACGTCCTCCTGAGCGGGTCTGCAGAAGTACGTCACTTGTGCGACGTCCCTCGTCAGACCCCGGTCGGCCGGAGGCAGACTCACTGTCTAAAGTGCCTGATGCGCTATTATACCCGCAGCTGCTTTAGAACAGTGAGCAGCGGCGGCGCCAACCCTACCATGAACCTACTAGGCACAAAAAAAAAAGGGGGCAACAAAATGCCGCCCCTAAAAAGTGCCACCTGGGACTTATGGTCCCACCGGGTCCCATGGTAGGGCCGACCAGAGGCGGCTCTAGACTTTGTGAGGCCTTAGGCGAAACTTGAACATGAGGCCCTGCTTTATTTTCTGCTGAAATTACATGGTGGTCCGGCTGTGAGATGGTTATACTGTGACATCACTGTGTATTATCCCTGTACTGTGACATCACTGTGTATTATCTCTGTACTGTGCCATCACTCTGTGTATTATCCCTGTACTGTGACATCACTGTGTATTAACTCTGTACTGTGCCATCACTGTGTATTATCCCTGTACTGTGACATCACTGCGTATTATCCCTGTACTGTGACATTACTCTGTATATTATCCCTGTACTGTGACATCACTCTGTATATTATCCCTGTACTGTGACATCACTGTGTGTATTATCCCTGTACTGTGACATCACTTTGTATTATCCCTGTACTGTGACATCACTGTGTATTATCTCTGTACTGTGACATCACTGTGTATTATCCCTGTACTGTGACATCACTCTGTATATTATCCCTGTACTGTGACATCACTCTGTATATTATCCCTGTACTGTGACATCACTGTGTATTATTCCTGTACTGTGACATCACTGTGTATTATTCCTGTACTGTGACATCACTGTGTATTATTCCTGTACTGTGACATCACTGTGTATTATTCCTGTACTGTGACATCACTTGGTATTATTCCTGTACTGTGACATCACTGTGTATTATTCCTGTACTGTGACATCACTGTGTGTATTATCTCTGTACTGTGACATCACTGTGTATTATCCCTGTACTGTGACGTCACTGTGTATTATCCCTGTACTGTGACGTCACTGTGTATTATCCCTGTACTATGACATCACTGTGTATATTATCCCTCCCTGTACTGTGACATCACTGTGTGTATTATCTCTGTACTGTGACATCACTGTGTATTATACCTGTACTGTGACATCACTGTGTATTATCCCTGTACTGTGACATCACTGTGTATTATCCCTGTACTGTGACATCACTGTGTATATTATCCCTGTACTGTGACATCACTGTGTATTATCCCTGTACTGTGACATCACTGTGTATTATCCCTGTACTGTGACATCACTGTGTATATTATCCCTGTACTGTGACATCACTGTGTATATAATCCCTGTACTGTGACATCACTGTGTGTATTATCCCTGTACTGTGACATCACTGTGTATATTATCCCTGTACGGTGACATCACTGTGTGTATTATCCCTGTACTGTGACATCACTGTGTATATTATCCCTGTACTGTGACATCACTGTGTGTATTATCACTGTACTGTGACCTCACTGTGTGTATTATCCCTGTACTGTGACATCACTGTGTGTATTATCTCTGTACTGTGACATCACTGTGTGTATTATCCCTGTACTGTGACATCACTGTGTATTATCCCTGTACTGTGACATCACTCTGTATATTATCCCTGTACTGTGACATCACTGTGTATTATTCCTGTACTGTGACATCACTGTGTATTATTCCTGTACTGTCACATCATTGTGTATTATTCCTGTACTCTGACATCACTGTGTGTATTATCTCTGTACTGTCACATCACTTTGTATTATGCCTGTACTGTCACATCACTGTGTATTATCTCTGTACTGTCACATCACTGTGTATTATCCCTGTACTGTCACATCACTGTGTATATTATCCCTCCCTGTACTGTGACATCACTGAGTATTATCCCTGTACTATGACATCACTGTGTATTATCCCTGTACTGTGACATCACTGTGTGTATTATCTCTGTACTGTGACATCACTGTGTGTATTATCCCTGTACTGTGACATCACTGTGTATTATCTCTGTACTGTGCCATCACTCTGTGTATTATCCCTGTAATGTGACATCACTGTGTATTAACTCTGTACTGTGCGATCACTGTGTATTATCCCTGTACTGTGACGTCACTGTGTATTATCTCTGTACTGTGCCATCACTCTGTGTATTATCCCTGTACTGTGACATCACTGTGTATTATCCCTGTACTGTGACATCACTGTGTATTATCTCTGTACTGTGACATCACTGTGTATTGTCCCTGTACTGTGACATCACTGTGTGTATTATCCCTGTACTGTGACATCACTGTGTATTATCCCTGTACTGTGACATCACTGTGTATTATCCCTGTACTGTGACATCACTCTGTATATTATCCCTGTACTGTGACATCACTCTGTATATTATCCCTGTACTGTGACATCACTGTGTATTATTCCTGTACTGTGACATCACTGTGTATTATTCCTGTACTGTGATATCACTGTGTATTATTCCTGTACTGTGACATCACTGTGTGTATTATCTCTGTAATGTGACATCACTGTGTATTATCCCTGTACTGCGACGTCACTGTGTATTATCCCTGTACTGTGATGTCACTGTGTATTATCCCTGTACTATGACATCACTGTGTATATTATCCCTCCCTGTACTGTGAGATCACTGTGTGTATTATCTCTGTACTGTGACATCACTGTGTATTATCCCTGTACTGTGACATCGCTGTGTGTATTATCCCTGTACTGTGACATCACTGTGTATTATCCCTGTACTGTGACATCGCTGTGTGTATTATCTCTGTACTGTGACATCACTGTGTATTATCCCTGTTCTGTGACATCACTGTGTGTATTATCTCTGTACTGTGACATCACTGTGTGTATTATCTCTGTACTGTGACATCACTGTGTGTATTATCCCTGTACTGTGACATCACTGTGTATTATCCCTGTACTGTGACATCACTGTGTATTATCCCTGTACTGTGACATCACTTTGTATATTATCCCTGTACTGTGACATCACTGTGTTTTATCCCTGTACTGTGACATCACTGTGTATTATCCCTGTACTGTGACATCACTGTGTGTATTATTCCTGTACTGTGACATCACTGTGTATATTATCCCTGTACTGTGACATCACTGTGTGTATTATCCCTGTACTGTGACATCACTGTGTATATTATCCCTATACTGTGACATCACTGTGTGTATTATTCCTGTACTGTGACATCACTGTGTATATTATCCCTGTACTGTGACATCACTGTGTGTATTATCCCTGTACTGTGACATCACTGTGTATATTATCCCTATACTGTGACATCACTGTGTGTTTTATCCCTGTACTGTGACCTCGCTGTGTGTATTATCCCTGTACTGTGACATCACTGTGTATTATCCCTGTACTGTGACATCACTGTGTGTATTATCTCTGTACAGTCACATCACTGTGTATTATGCCTGTACTGTGACATCACTGTGTATTATGCCTGTACTGTGACATGACGGTGTATTATCCCTGTACTGTGACATCACTGTGTATATTATCCCTGTACTGTGACATCACTGTGTGTATTATCCCTGTACTGTGACCTCACTGTGTGTATTATCCCTGTACTGTGACATCACTGTGTGTATTATCTCTGTAGTGTGACATCACTGTGTGTATTATCCCTGTACTGTGACATCACTGTGTATTATCCCTGTACTGTGACATCACTCGGTATATTATCCCTGTACTGTGACATCACTGTGTATTATTCCTGTACTGTGACATCACTGTGTATTATTCCTGTACTGTGACATCACTGTGTATTATTCCTGTACTGTGACATCACTGTGTGTATTATCTCTGTACTGTGACATCACTGTGTTTTATCCCTGTACTGTGACATCACTTTGTATTATCCCTGTACTGTGACATTACTGTGTATATTATCCCTGTACTGTGACATCACTGTGTATATTATCCCTATACTGTGACATCACTGTGTGTATTATTCCTGTACTGTGACATCACTGTGTATATTATCCCTGTACTGTGACATCACTGTGTGTATTATCCCTGTACTGTGACATCACTGTGTATATTATCCCTATACTGTGACATCACTGTGTGTATTATCCCTGTACTGTGACCTCACTGTGTGTATTATCCCTGTACTGTGACATCACTGTGTATTATCCCTGTACTGTGACATCACTGTGTGTATTATCTCTGTACAGTCACATCACTGTGTATTATGCCTGTACTGTGACATCACTGTGTATTATGCCTGTACTGTGACATGACGGTGTATTATCCCTGTACTGTGACATCACTGTGTATATTATCCCTGTACTGTGACATCACTGTGTGTATTATCCCTGTACTGTGACATCACTGTGTGTATTATCTCTGTAGTGTGACATCACTGTGTGTATTATCCCTGTACTGTGACATCACTGTGTATTATCCCTGTACTGTGACATCACTCGGTATATTATCCCTGTACTGTGACATCACTGTGTATTATTCCTGTACTGTGACATCACTGTGTATTATTCCTGTACTGTGACATCACTGTGTATTATTCCTGTACTGTGACATCACTGTGTGTATTATCTCTGTACTGTGACATCACTGTGTTTTATCCCTGTACTGTGACATCACTGTGTATTATGCCTGTACTGTGACGTCACTGTGTATTATCCCTGTACTATGACATCACTGTGTATATTATCCCTCCCTGTACTGTGAGATCACTGTGTGTATTATCTCTGTACTGTGACATCACTGTGTAATATCCCTGTACTGTGACATCGCTGTGTGTATTATCTCTGTACTGTGACATCACTGTGTATTATCCCTGTACTGTGACATCACTGTGTGTATTATCTCTGTATTGTGACATCACTGTGTGTATTATCTCTGTACTGTGACATCACTGTGTGTATTATCCCTGTACTGTGACATCACTGTGTATATTATCCCTGTACTGTGACATCACTGTGTATATTATCCCTATACTGTGACATCACTGTGTGTATTATCCCTGTACTGTGACATCACTGTGTATATTATCCCTGTACTGTGACATCACTGTGTGTATTATCCCTGTACTGTGACATCACTGTGTATATTATCCCTGTACTGTGACATCACTGTGTGTATTATCCCTGTACTGTGACCTCACTGTGTGTATTATTCCTGTACTGTGACATCACTGTGTGTATTATCTCTGTACTGTGACATCACTGTGTGTATTATCCCTGTACTGTGACATCACTGTGTGTTATCCCTGTACTGTGACATCACTCGGTATATTATCCCTGTACTGTGACATCACTGTATTATTCCTGTACTGTGACATCACTGTGCATTATTCCTGTACTGTGACATCACTGTGTATTATTCCTGTACTGTGACATCACTGTGTGTATTATCTCTGTACTGTCACATCATTGTGTATTATGCCTGTACTGTGACATCACTGTGTACTATGCCTGTACTGTGACATCACGGTGTATTATCCCTGTACTGTGACATCACTGTGTATATTATCCCTGTACTGTGACATCACTGTGTGTATTATCCCTGTACTATGACCTCACTGTGTGTATTATCCCTGTACTGTGACATCACTGTGTGTATTATCTCTGTACTGTGACATCACTGTGTGTATTATCCCTGTACTGTGACATCACTGTGTATTATCCCTGTACTGTGACATCTTTCGGTATATTATCCCTGTACTGTGACATCACTGTGTATTATTCCTGTACTGTGACATCACTGTGTATTATTCCTGTACTGTGACATCACTGTGTATTATTCCTGTACTGTGACATCACTGTGTGTATTATCTCTGTACTGTGACATCACTGTGTATTATCCCTGCACTGTGACATCACTGTGTATTATGCCTGTACTGTGACGTCACTGTGTATTATCCCTGTACTATGACATTACTGTGTATATTATCCCTCCCTGTACTGTGAGATCACTGTGTGTATTATCTCTGTACTGTGACATCACTGTGTATTATCCCTGTACTGTGACATCGCTGTGTGTATTATCTCTGTACTGTGACATCACTGTGTATTATCCCTGTACTGTGACATCACTGTGTGTATTATCTCTGTATTGTGACATCACTGTGTGTATTATCTCTGTACTATGACATCACTCTGTCTATTATCCCTGTACTGTGACATCACTGTGTATTATCCCTGTACTGTGACATCACTGTGTATTATCCCTGTACTGTGACATCACTGTTTATTATCCCTGTACTGTGACATCACTGTGTATTATCCCTGTACTGTGACATCACTGTGTATATTATCCCTGTACTGTGACATCACTGTGTATATTATCCCTATACTGTGACATCACTGTGTGTATTATCCCTGTACTGTGACATCACTGTGTATATTATCCCTGTACTGTGACATCACTGTGTGTATTATCCCTGTACTGTGACATCACTGTGTATATTATCCCTGTACTGTAACATCACTGTGTGTATTATCCCTGTACTGTGACCTCACTGTGTGTATTATCCCTGTACTGTGACATCACTGTGTGTATTATCTCTGTACTGTGACATCACTGTGTATTATCCCTGTACTGTGACATCACTCGGTATATTATCCCTGTACTGTGACATCACTGTGTATTATTCCTGTACTGTGACATCACTGTGTATTATTCCTGTACTGTGACATCACTGTGTATTATTCCTGTACTGTGACATCACTGTGTGTATTATCTCTGTATTGTCACATCACTGTGTATTATGCCTGTACTGTCACATCACTGTGTATTATGCCTGTACTGTGACATCACGGTGTATTATTCCTGTACTATGACATCACTGTGTATATTATCCCTCCCTGTACTGTGACATCACTGTGTGTATTATCTCTGTACTGTGACATCACTGTGTATTATCCCTGTACTGTGACATCACTGTGTGTATTATCTCTGTACTGTGACATCACTGTGTGTATTATCTCTGTACTGTGACATCACTGTGTATTATCCCTGTACTGTGACATCACTGTGTATTATCCCTGTACTGTGACATCACTGTGTATATTATCCCTGTACTGTGACATCACTGTGTGTATTATCCCTGTACTGTGACATCACTGTGTATTATCCCTGTACTGTGACATCACTGTGTGTATTATCCCTGTACTGTGACATCACTGTGTATATTATCTCTGAACTATAACATCACTGTGTGTTATCTCTATACTGCAACATCACTGTTGATACTTACACTGCACTGTGACATCACTGTATATATTGAGCCTGTATACCCTAATGCCACTGTACATATTTACCTTGCACTGCGAGTGACAATACAGGGTAAATATGCACAGTGACATCACAGTTCAGAGTTAATATAAACAGTAATGTCTCTGTACAGGGACAATAAACAGTTTTGCCACTACAGGGTTAATAAACGCAGTGTTGTCACAGTAGAGGGTAACTATACAGTGATGTCATTGTACCGGGAAAATATACACAGTGAAGTCAGCATTCAAGAATAATAAACTGTGATGTCACTACAGGGTTGTTATACACAGTGACATCAAATTACAGGATGAAGCACAGTGATGTCACAGTTTATTATGAAGCACAGTGATGTCACAGTTTATTATGAAGCACAGTGATGTCACAGTTTATTATGAAGCACAGTGATGTCACAGTTTATTATGAAGCACAGTGATGTCACAGTTTATGATGAAGCACAGTGATGTCACAGTTTATTATGAAGCACAGTGATGTCACAGTTTATTATGAAGCACAGTGATGTCACCGTTTATTATGAAGCACAGGGATGTCACAGTTTATTATGAAGCACAGGGATGTCACAGTTTATTATGAAGCACAGTGATGTCACAGTTTATTATGAAGCACAGTGATGTCACAGTTTATTATGAAGCACAGTGATGTCACAGTTTATTATGAAGCACAGTGATGTCACAGTTTATTATGAAGCACAGTGATGTCACAGTTTATTATGAAGCACAGTGATGTCACAGTTTATTATGAAGCACAGTGATGTCACAGTTTATTATGAAGCACAGTGATGTCACAGTTTATTATGAAGCACAGTGATGTCACAGTTTATTATGAAGCACAGTGATGTCACAGTTTATTATGAAGCACAGGGATGTCACAGTTTATTATGAAGCACAGTGATGTCACAGTTTATTATGAAGCACAGTGATGTCACAGTTTATTAGGAAGCACAGTGATGTCACAGTTTATTATGAAGCACAGTGATGTCACAGTTTATTATGAAGCACAGGGATGTCACAGTTTATTATGAAGCACAGTGATGTCACAGTTTATTATGAAGCACAGTGATGTCACAGTTTATTATGAAGCACAGTGATGTCACAGTTTATTATGAAGCACAGTGATGTCACAGTTTATTATGAAGCACAGTGATGTCACAGTTTATTATGATGCACAGTGATGTCACAGTTTATGATGAAGCACAGTGATGTCACAGTTTATGATGATGCCCAGTGATGTCACAGTTTATTATGAAGCACAGTGATGTCACAGAGACTACAGAATGTACAACTGTACGTATGATGAAGATGGCGGGATGCTATCGAAACATCACACATACATGGGGGAATAAAACACTTTGTTTTTGGGAGTGCCGCTGGATCTTTAGTTTTGTAGATAGATAGATAGATGATATATAGATAGATACATAGATAGATATGAGATATGAGATAGATAGATAGAAATGAGATAGATAGATCAGTGTATCCCAACCAGGGGGCCTCTAGCTATTCCAAAACGACAACTCCCAGCATGTCTTTGGCTTAATGAGCATACTGGGAGTTGTAGTTTTGCAACAGCTGGAGGCCCCCTGGTTGGGAAACACTGCTCTATCTATCTATCTATCTATCTATCTATCTATATCATATCTATCATCTATCTATCATCTATTAATCTATCTTTGTATCTATCTCATATCTATCTATATATCTGTATATCCTCTATCTATCTATCTCTCATATCTATCTATCTTTCATCTATCTCTCATCTATCTGAGATAGATATGAGATAGATAGATAAATAGAAAGATAGATAGATACATAAATATATGGATATAGATAGATGGATAGATAGAAGATATATATGAGATAGATAGATAGATATGATATAGATAGATAGATATGAGATAGATAGATATGAGATAGATAGATATGAGATAGATAGGTAGGAGATAGATGGATAGATAGATAAAAAAAAAAAAACTCCAGAAGAGCAGCACAACAAAATTAAGAAAACCAATGCAATGATGCACGCTGGGTGTGGACCTTGGTGAGAGGTTCACTTGTACTAGAAAAAAGCAAGAGACCAGCAGCACACAGAAAAATTAGTGCAAAAAAGGTGGAGATTTATTGCATTATCCCAGTGTACAAAAGAAGCGACGTTTCAGCGACCTCTCGTCGCCGTTCTCAAGGAGCTTGTACACTGGGATAATGCAATAAATCTCCACCTTTTTTGCACTAATTTTTCTGTGTGCTGCTGGTCTCTTGATTTTTATTTATTTATTTTTTTTGGATAGATAGATAGATAATAGATAGATGATTGATATAGATCAGTGTTTCCCAACCAGGGGGGCCTCCAGCTGTTGCAAAACTACAACTCCCAGTATGCTCATAAAGCCAAAGGAATGCTGGGAGTTGTAGTTTTGCAACAACTGGAGGCCCCCTGGTTGGGAAACTGATCTATCTATCTATCTATATCATATAAATGTATCTATATCATATCCATCTATCTATATCATATCCATCTATCTCCTATCTATCTATCTATCTATCTGTCTATATCATATCTATCTATCATCTATCTATCTATATCATATCTATGTAGAGGGGGGTGTTGGGATAAGATTCTACTTCCACGTGAAGCGGAATGGACATTCAGGCTTGAATGTGTTAAACCCTATGGCCTCAATGACTTTATATCCTATGCATCTTTCATTGAATAGAACTGTGGTTCTTTATATACACCATAATTCCCTCGGCTGCCTATTTAAGTAGTTAATACCGTGCTGATACAATTGTGAGACTTCTTAATTTATTATATATTTATATATTTTCTATATTCCTTGGGTTATATGAAAATTAATTACGCCGATTGTCCATCTCCTCTGCCCGACACATATAGTCAGTACTAGGTCTTTAGATACCTACTGACAGATACCGCACCTAGTCCCTTCGGATCCTGGCAGATCGTATCACGTCCCAGTGACGTGGCACACCCCTGATTGGAGCCGTAGACTGCGGGAACAGGTGAATGCAGGTATATCAGTTTGTAGCGTGTGTTAGTTTAGCACGGCTGCCATCAGAGCCGCATGCGAGGTGCGAAAAGTGCACTGTAAGACAGTAAGGAGACCAAGCTTATGAAAGGTCCCTGAGGATATTGAGCGATTGAAACGCGTTGGACCCCTTAAGGATACGATATGATATGAAGGAGCCATCAGTCGTCATGTACCAGCATGCAGATGTCCGGGCGTGAATCAACCATCTATGGATACAGCTAAGTGTATTTGCAAGCATATCAGCATGTCTGCATAACTAACTGGGGACATTGGAAACCACCTAGTGTGGGTATAGTCTAAATGCACTCCTAACCATCCATCTGGAGATTAAGCCATATATAATATATTGCAACCTGTATTCATTTACCTAGTATACTATTGTTACGCCGAGCGCTCCGGGTCCCCGCTCCTCCCCGGAGCGCTCGCTACACTCCTCTCACTGCAGCGCTCCGGTCGGTTCCACGGACCCGGGGCGCTGCGATACCGCCTCTGGCCGGGATGCGATTCGCGATGCGGGTAGCGCCCGCTCGCGATGCGCACCCCGGCTCCCGTACCTGACTCGCTCTCCGTCAGTCCTGTCCCGGCGCGCGCGGCCCCGCTCCCTAGGGCGCGCGCGCACCGGGTCTTTGCGATTTAAAGGGCCACTGCGCCGCTGATTGGCGCAGTGGTTCCAATTAGTGTTTACACCTGTGCACTTCCCTATATCACCTCACTTCCCCTTCACTCCCTCGCCGGATCTTGTTGCCTTAGTGCCAGTGAAAGCGTTTCCTTGTGTGTTCCTAGCCTGTGTTCCAGACCTCCTGCCGTTGCCCCTGACTACGATCCTTGCTGCCTGCCCCGACCTTCTGCTACGTCCGACCTTGCTTCTGTCTACTCCCTTGTACCGCGCCTATCTTCAGCAGCCAGAGAGGTTGAGCCGTTGCTAGGGGATACGACCTGGTCACTACCGCCGCAGCAAGACCATCCCGCTTTGCGGCGGGCTCTGGTGAAAACCAGTAGTGACTTAGAACCGATCCTCTAGCACGGTCCACGCCAATCCCTCTCTGGCACAGAGGATCCACTACCTGCCAGCCGGCATCGTGACAGTAGATCCGGCCATGGATCCCGCTGAAGTTCCTCTGCCAGTTGTCGCTGACCTCACCACGGTGGTCGCCCAGCAGTCACAACAGATTGCGCAACAAGGCCAACAGCTGTCTCAACTGACTGTTATGCTACAACAGTTACTACCACAGCTCCAGCAACCATCTCCTCCGCCAGCTCCTGTACCTCCCCCGCAGCGAGTGGCCGCTTCTGGACTACGACTATCCTTGCCGGATAAATTTGATGGGGACTCTAAGTTTTGCCGTGGCTTCCTTTCCCAATGTTCATTACACTTGGAGATGATGTCGGACCAGTTCCCCACTGAAAGGTCTAAGGTGGCTTTCGTAGTCAGCCTGCTGTCTGGAAAAGCCCTGGCTTGGGCCACACCGCTCTGGGACCGCAATGACCCCGTCACTGCCTCTGTACACTCCTTCTTCTCGGAAATTCGAAGTGTCTTTGAGGAACCTGCCCGAGCCTCTTCTGCTGAGACTGCCCTGTTGAACCTGGTCCAGGGTAATTCTTCCGTTGGCGAGTATGCCGTACAATTCCGTACTCTTGCTTCTGAATTATCCTGGAACAATGAGGCCCTCTGCGCGACCTTTAAAAAAGGCCTATCCAGCAACATTAAAGATGTTCTGGCCGCACGAGAAATGCCTGCTAATCTTCATGAACTTATTCACCTAGCCACTCGCATTGACATGCGTTTTTCCGAAAGGCGTCAGGAGCTCCGCCAAGATATGGACTCTGTTCGCACGAGGCGTTTCTTCTCCTCGGCTCCTCTCTCCTCTGGTTCCCTGCAATCTGTTCCTGTGCCTCCCGCCGTGGAGGCTATGCAGGTCGACCGGTCTCGCCTGACATCTCAAGAGAGGACACGACGCCGCATGGAGAACCTCTGCCTGTACTGTGCTAGTACCGAACACTTCCTGAGGGATTGTCCTATCCGCCCTCCCCGCCTGGAAAGACGTACCCTGACTCCGCACAAAGGTGAGACAATCCTTGATGTCCACTCTGCTTCTCCACGTCTTACTGTGCCTGTGCGGATGTCTGCCTCTGCCTTCTCCTTCTCTTCTGTGGCCTTCTTGGACTCTGGATCTGCAGGAAATTTTATTTTGGCCTCTCTCGTCAACAGGTTCAACATCCCAGTGACCAGTCTCACCAGACCCCTTTACATCAATTGTATAAACAATGAAAGATTGGACTGTTCCATACGATTCCGCACGGAGCCCCTTCTAATGAGCATCGGATCTCATCACGAGAGGATTGAATTTTTGGTCCTCCCCAATTGCACCTCGGAAATTCTCCTTGGACTTCCCTGGCTTCAACTTCATTCCCCAACCCTGGATTGGTCCACTGGGGAGATCAAGAGTTGGGGGCCCTCTTGTTCCAAGGACTGTCTAAAACCGGTTCCCAGTAACCCTTGCCGTAACTCTCTGCTTCCTCCAGTAACCGGTCTCCCTAAGGCCTATATGGACTTCGCGGATGTTTTCTGCAAAAAACAAGCGGAGACTCTACCTCCTCACAGGCCTTATGATTGTCCTATCGACCTCCTCCCGGGCACTACTCCACCCCGGGGCAGAATTTATCCTCTCTCTGCCCCAGAGACTCTTGCCATGTCTGAATACGTCCAGGAGAACCTAAAAAAGGGCTTTATCCGTAAATCCTCCTCTCCTGCCGGAGCCGGATTTTTCTTTGTGTCCAAAAAAGATGGCTCTCTACGTCCTTGCATTGACTACCGCGGACTTAATAAAATCACGGTTAAGAACCGCTACCCCTTACCCCTCATCTCTGAACTCTTTGATCGCCTCCAAGGTGCCCACATCTTTACTAAATTGGACTTAAGAGGCGCCTATAACCTCATCCGCATCAGAGAGGGGGATGAGTGGAAAACAGCATTTAACACCAGAGATGGACACTTTGAGTATCTGGTCATGCCCTTTGGCCTGTGCAACGCCCCTGCTGTCTTCCAAGACTTTGTTAATGAAATTTTTCGTGATCTGTTATACTCCTGTGTTGTTGTATATCTTGATGATATCCTAATTTTTTCGGCCAATCTAGAAGAACACCGCCAGCATGTCCGTATGGTTCTTCAGAGACTTCGTGACAATCAACTCTATGCTAAAATTGAGAAATGTCTGTTTGAATGCCAATCTCTTCCTTTTCTAGGATACTTGGTCTCTGGCCAGGGACTACAAATGGATCCAGATAAACTCTCTGCCGTCTTAGATTGGCCACGCCCCTCCGGACTCCGTGCCATCCAACGTTTTTTGGGGTTCGCCAATTATTACAGGCAATTTATTCCACATTTTTCTACCATTGTGGCTCCTATTGTGGCTTTAACCAAAAAAAATGCCGATCCCAAGTCTTGGCCTCCTCAAGCGGAAGACGCCTTTAAACGACTCAAGTCTGCCTTCTCTTCGGCTCCCGTGCTCTCCAGACCTGACCCATCTAAACCCTTCCTATTGGAGGTTGATGCCTCCTCAGTGGGAGCTGGAGCTGTCCTTCTACAAAAAAACTCTTCCGGGCATGCTGTTACTTGTGGTTTTTTTTCTAGGACCTTCTCTCCGGCGGAGAGGAACTACTCCATCGGGGATCGAGAGCTTCTAGCCATTAAATTAGCACTTGAGGAATGGAGGCATCTGCTGGAGGGATCGAGATTTCCAGTTATTATTTACACCGATCACAAGAACCTCTCATACCTCGAGTCTGCCCAACGGCTGAATCCTCGTCAGGCCAGGTGGTCTCTGTTCTTTGCCCGATTTAATTTTGAAATTCACTTTCGACCTGCTGATAAGAACATTAGGGCCGATGCTCTCTCTCGTTCCTCAGATGCTTCTGAAATTGAACTCTCTCTTCAACACATCATTCCTCCTGACTGCCTGATTTCCACTTCTCCAGCCTCCATCAGGCAAACTCCTCCAGGAAAGACCTTTGTTTCTCCACGCCAACGCCTCGGAATCCTCAAATGGGGTCACTCCTCCCATCTCGCAGGTCATGCGGGCATCAAGAAATCTGTGCAACTTATCTCTCGCTTCTATTGGTGGCCGACTCTAGAGACTGATGTGGTGGACTTTGTGCGAGCCTGCACTATCTGTGCCCGGGATAAGACTCCTCGCCAGAAGCCCGCTGGTTTTCTTCTTCCTTTGCCTGTTCCCGAACAACCTTGGTCTCTGATTGGTATGGATTTTATTACTGACTTACCCCCATCCCATGGCAACACTGTTATTTGGGTGGTCGTTGATCGATTCTCCAAAATGGCACATTTCATCCCTCTTCCTGGTCTTCCTTCAGCGCCTCAGTTGGCTAAACAATTTTTTGTACACATTTTTCGTCTTCACGGGTTGCCTACGCAGATCGTCTCGGATAGAGGCGTCCAATTTGTGTCTAAATTCTGGAGGGCTCTCTGTAAACAACTCAAGATTAAATTAAATTTTTCTTCTGCATACCATCCTCAATCCAATGGACAAGTAGAAAGAATTAACCAGATCTTGGGTGACTATTTACGACATTTTGTTTCCTCCCGCCAGGATGACTGGGCAGATCTTCTACCTTGGGCCGAATTCTCGTATAATTTCAGAATCTCTGAATCTTCCTCCAAATCCCCGTTTTTCGTGGTGTACGGCCGTCACCCTCTTCCCCCCCTCCCTACCCCCTTGCCCTCTGGTCTGCCCGCTGTGGATGAAATTTCTCGTGATCTCTCCATCATATGGAGAGAGACCCAAAATTCTCTCTTACAGGCTTCTTCACGCATGAAGAGATTCGCGGATAAGAAAAGAAGAGCTCCTCCCATTTTTTCCCCTGGAGACAAGGTATGGCTCTCCGCCAAATATGTCCGCTTCCGTGTCCCTAGCTATAAGTTGGGACCACGCTATCTTGGTCCTTTTAAGGTTTTGCGCCAGATTAATCCTGTCTCTTACAAACTTCTTCTTCCTCCTTCTCTTCGTATTCCTAATGCCTTTCATGTTTCTCTTCTTAAACCACTTATCATTAACCGTTTCTCTCCCAAATCTGTTCCCCCCACTCCTGTCTCCGGCTCCTCGGACATCTTCTCCGTTAAAGAAATTTTAGCATCAAAAAAGGTCAGAGGGAAAACCTTCTTTTTGGTGGATTGGGAGGGTTGTGGTCCAGAAGAGAGGTCCTGGGAACCTGAGGACAATATCCTGGACAAAAGTCTGGTCCTCAGGTTCTCAGGCTCCAAGAAGAGGGGGAGACCCAAGGGGGGGGGTACTGTTACGCCGAGCGCTCCGGGTCCCCGCTCCTCCCCGGAGCGCTCGCTACACTCCTCTCACTGCAGCGCTCCGGTCGGTTCCACGGACCCGGGGCGCTGCGATACCGCCTCTGGCCGGGATGCGATTCGCGATGCGGGTAGCGCCCGCTCGCGATGCGCACCCCGGCTCCCGTACCTGACTCGCTCTCCGTCAGTCCTGTCCCGGCGCGCGCGGCCCCGCTCCCTAGGGCGCGCGCGCGCCGGGTCTTTGCGATTTAAAGGGCCACTGCGCCGCTGATTGGCGCAGTGGTTCCAATTAGTGTTTACACCTGTGCACTTCCCTATATCACCTCACTTCCCCTTCACTCCCTCGCCGGATCTTGTTGCCTTAGTGCCAGTGAAAGCGTTTCCTTGTGTGTTCCTAGCCTGTGTTCCAGACCTCCTGCCGTTGCCCCTGACTACGATCCTTGCTGCCTGCCCCGACCTTCTGCTACGTCCGACCTTGCTTCTGTCTACTCCCTTGTACCGCGCCTATCTTCAGCAGCCAGAGAGGTTGAGCCGTTGCTAGGGGATACGACCTGGTCACTACCGCCGCAGCAAGACCATCCCGCTTTGCGGCGGGCTCTGGTGAAAACCAGTAGTGACTTAGAACCGATCCTCTAGCACGGTCCACGCCAATCCCTCTCTGGCACAGAGGATCCACTACCTGCCAGCCGGCATCGTGACAACTATCACACCTAAATATACTCACAGCACTATCTCTGGAGTTACTGATGGATGGCAACATATGCCTTAGTGTGCAGTCTGTGAGTGAATAAACCGCATAGTGTGAATGTACACCTAAGATATCTATGGACTGAATACTGGCATACTAGGAGATCAGGCTTCTGTGCTGCAAATTGCCTATGCTTATGTGGACATAGCCCTATGTTGAGAAATCTACAGACATGCTGAATATAAATTTAAATTGCACAGTGTGAACTGGCTATATTATGCATCTGATGGGGCCATTTAAGAATTTCCACATTACAATACTGTGCATATATACTACTTGAATGCTGTGACAATATATATCAACAATTATATGTGGACAACACTAGTCCTATCTGGAGTAATCTGCAGACACGCTGAATATAAGCTCAAATCGCACAGTGTGAACCGGTTACTTTATTCATCTGATGGGGACATTTAAGAAATTCCACACTATAATACTGTGCATATACACTATTTGAATGCTGTGACAATATATATACATCAATACTGTATGCTGGTCAAACGTCCGTGACAATAACCATTTTTTCTGCGAGGACAATTTAATACCGCATTGAACCGGATATCTTGGAGTGTATGATCTAGTGGACTGTGATCACCATGAAATTATTCTAGTAATACTGATGTGTATTCTATTTGAAGGATAGTTACCTGTTTGGAGGCGCGGTTGCGCTAAGTGTGAACAGGGGACCTCTTATCTATAGTTCGCATACATTGGTGGACTAGACATCCTGGTTCATTTATCCTTTGATACAGAGTACTGGAATCCTATTTAGGTCACTATCCTCAGTAGCCAGATAATCAGCGGTTCAATATGCAACATATTTTCTTACAGCACTGTTCAATAATGGTTATTGTATTGTGAAGAATGATTTGTCTGTGTTATCTGCATAGCGGGCTGTCTCTCCTGTGATTTTGTGAGGTGTTAGTGGTTGCGTAACAGTAACTTAGCCCTACTACTGGAGAGATGATGCGCTTTGCTTAGATATACTTATATGGCAGGATACTGATGGCGGCCTGTTAATATTATTATTACATTTTTTTCTATTGTCTATTTTTCTACTTTTTGATACTACTTTTGTACATTTTTAGATGTGCATATTAAAAGCTATGTTTTAGAGGTTCCCTTCTAGTCAATTCAGTTTTTTTTATCATATCTATGTATCTATCATCTATCTATCGATCTGTCTATCATCTATCTATCCATCTATTTATGTATCTTTCTATATATCATCTCTCTATCTATATATCATCTATTTATCTATCTTTCTATCTATCTCATATCTATATCTATATATATATATATATATATATATATATATATATATATGTATCTATCTATATATCATCCATCTACCTATCTATCTCTCATATCTATCTATCTATCTCTCATCTATCTGAGTTAGATAGATAGATAGATATGAGATAGATAGATATGAGATAGATATGAGATAGATAGATAGATAGATATGAGATAGATAGATATGAGATAGATAGATAGATATGAGATAGATAGATATGAGATAGATAGATATGAGATAGATAGATAGATAGATATGAGATAGATAGATAGATAGATCGATCGATATGAGGATAGATAGATAGATAGATAGATATGAGGATAGATAGATAGATATGAGAAAGATAGATAGATGCATAAATAGATATGAGATAGATAGATAGATATATAATAGATTGATAGATAGATAGATAGATAGATAGATAGATAGATAGATCAGTGTTTCCCAACCTGGGGGCCTCCAGCTGTTACAAAACTACAACTCCCAGTATGCTCATAAAGCAAAAGGAATGCTGGGAGTTGTAGTTTTGCAACAGCTGGAGCCCCCCTGGTTGGGAAACACTGAACTACCTCCCACTGTCTCCTACAACTTTCCCCCTCTCCCCCAAGCAAGTTACTTACTTTAAAAGGGCAGCATCAGCAGTGGGCAGTGGGCAGGTAAGTCTTCCATACTGGTGGTGTCCGGGCCTGTGTACACACAGCGGGCCTGCTCCACAAGGTCCAGCAGCAGCATACAGGGGAGGGAGAGAGGGGGGAGGAACTTCCTGTCTGCTCTTCCCAGCCTGCATAGCGCGGCCCCTGCGTGGTGACAGGGCTGCAGGCTGAAGATTTATTTAAAAAAAGGATGGCGGAGTAGATGGCTCCGGGGAGCGGGGGGTGCAGCGGGGGCTCGGGCCCCTTACTGGTGGCCATGAGAGCTGCTAGTGACCTACTGCTGCTAGGGGGGCACAAGGGGGGGGGGGCAATAATGATGTAGGGGGGCCTCTGGCCCCCCTAACCCCCCCCCCCCCAGAGACGCCACTGGCTGCAGGGGTGGTTGAACGCAGCGTCCATCCGGGTGCTGTCAAACTTGCTGTGGTCGGGGAGTATGCGGTGGTATGTGGCCTAATGCTCGCCTCTGGGGCCGGACCTGGAAAGGGCACCGGGCCCCCTCTCACGCTGGGCCCCTGTGCAGCTGAACCGGCTGCACAGGCGATATGTCCACCCCTGCCTCCTCTACCACCTCCTCAACAGCAACAAATTGAAGGTTACTCTGACTTCACATCTTCCCTTAGGTCCACACAGGACTAGTTTTTAATTTATTTTATAAGTTTCGCAGTTTGTTGTTGTGTATAATCTGCCACACACTTTATGTTGTGTGTGTTTGTAATTTAGTTTTTTTGATCCCATGAGGGTCTGTGTGCCTTAATTTTGGCCCTTTTTTTGGCAAATTATTGACCAGTTTGGTCTTTATTTTATTTTTATTAAACAAAATTCAAGTGTTCATTGTATTTTTCTTGTAAGCACAAAAATTAAAAAAGGAAAATTAAAAAATTGTTTAGTATTGCTTCATACTAAACAAAAAACATTAAAAAAAAAAAAAAATTATTATTGAGATTAACTCCCAAAAAGACACGCCTGTTGCCAGGGCACCGAACCATCAGGCAACAAAAATGTATCTGCAAAACGATCTCGCACACGTAAGCCACTTAAATATGGCCTAGATGTATTTCAAATGATTGAGGTCGGAAAGGATGCAAGATTTTCTTCAAAATCCATCTCCAAACCATCATGGTCTCAGACATAGTTATGAAGAACACAGCATGCTTTCACCACTTGATCAACGGTCTCTTTATTTAAGCAGATTACAGTGTGAAAAACTCTCCACTTGTTTGTTTTTATGCCAAAAGCACATTCTACACACTTTTGGTCTTGGCTTAGATGGTAATTAAAGATCCTCTTCCTGAAATCTAAGCCTCGCTTTGGAAATGGTCTAAAGAGGTTGGTGTAGAGCCGAGGAGCCTCATCAGACACCATTACAAAAGGAGCTGGATCAGAGGTTCCAGAAAGAGGTCTGGAAGGGGGCAAAGAAATCTGGTTCATGAGAAGTTGACGCCTGCAACACCCTTGAGTCTGATGAGCTCCCATATCCACCGACATCCACAGCCATAAGAATTATCAAAAAATATCTTTTATAATTAAAATATAAAGAACCAGAATGTGGTGGCTCGTGTATGCGGATGTGTTTACCATCCACTACACCTAGACAGTTTGGAAAATTCGCTACTTGTTCCAAACCAGCAGCTACTTTGAGCCAGGTTTCAGTAGGTGCAGGCATGACAGATGGGCCCAACTCCTCCCAAATCAGAGCACGTCTCCTTTACTATATTGGCTATTGTAGTTTTGCCCACAAAAAAACTGGAACTGCAGAGACAAAAAAGATTCTCCAGTTGCCAGGAATCTGAAAGAGAAAAAAATAAATAAAAATTAGTCCAAGAAATACATCAAACATTAAAGTTTTACTCCAGTGTGAAAAAAATACACAAACAACTTTGCAACAAAAGATGGTCATATTTGGTAATCTTATAACTGAAAAAAATTACCACCTGCTGTATGCTCCCCAGGAACTTTAGTATTTTTGTTAAGTCAGAATACAGTGCTCTCTGCTGCCCCCTGTGCCTGTGTCGCAAAATGTCCAGAGCAATAAAAAAATGCAACATAACATACCTATCCTGCACCAAACAGTTCCAGACACACACAGAGGTGTCAGCAGAGAGCAATGGGTTAAGAATGTTAAGAACTATCTAAATTCCTGTGGAGCATACATCAGATGCTAATTACTGGATGTATTAGGAGTTTAACATACAAGTAAGTTAGAAATATGATTCACTTTCGTGCACCCTAAGGTGATTTTAGTACATACCTGCCAGACAGTAATGGACATGCTTAGGAAGGATCCGTGCTTGTCTTGGGGCTAAATAGCTATGTTGTGAGATTACCATAACACTGTGGCTAGCTTTTTGTGGTCTGATATTTCCTGTTTGACTTTTCTTTTTTGCCTACAAATCCCATACTTCCATTTTACTCCCTCCCACACCGAGCCACCCCACCCATTGAAACATAAATGAGCTGCATCCATTCAAAAGACCTGTGATTTTCAATCAGGGTGCCTACAGCTGTTGCATTAGTTGCAGATTGATCTCTCTCCCACCAAGCGATCCCTCCACCCATTGAAGCAGACTAGTGAGTCAGGTCTCGGCTGCATTGCAACCTGGGAAAAATCTGAGACAACTGTCCTTTTGTATGCTGTTAAACAAAAATATCGGGCTGAAAATCACATAAGAATTGTGAGAAAACTGTCACATATAGGTACAGACACTATATTATGAACTACACTAACTTTACAGCCCTTGTAGCACAGTCAGATAAAAAAAAATCCTGGAATACCCCTTTAATTTCCAGCGGAGTACACATTTAAGCAAACACAAATAAAAATAAATAAAATGGGTTAAAATAATACATACCTTAATGTGATCAGGAGCCTAACCAGAGGTGGAATTGGCTTCCTCATGTTGGTCTCCTGAAAAGTCAACGAAGGCCTCAAGATGCTGAGCAAATTGTCAAAAGAAGAAATTGACATTCATGTAAAATCTAAAATTTTGTAGGTGTTACGTTATGCGCTCCGGCCGCAGACGCCAGCCGTGAGCGCATGGTCCCGTTACCTGCTGCTGCCGGCGGGGCTGGGATTCGCAATCACTCACCTGGTGCTTCTCCTGCCCCCGCCTCTGCCTCTCTACTCTGGTGCACGTGTCCCCATTCCCTAGGGTGTGCATGCGCCAGAGCTTTAAGACTTAAAGGGCAAGTGCACCCATTAGTGAAGTAACGCATGTGGCTCATTGATAAATTTCTCCACCTCCCACACTTCCTTGCCAGATCTTTGTGGCCCTAGAGCCTTAGAGAAAGCTGCCTTGCCGTGTGTCATACCCTTGCTCCGTGACCTGACCTTGCTCCTTTTGCCACCTGCCTACTGACTATTTGCTACGTTCCTGACTACGCTACCGTGTTGCTATCCGCTACCTGCTATCCAGACCACGAGTTGCCTTATCCCCCCTGTGCCTCCAATCTCCTTAGCCACCTGTGTGGTCGAGCCGTGCCAAGGGTAGTGACCTGGGTGCCGCCTTCCGCAGCAAGTCCATCCCGCTTTGCAGCGGGCTCTGGTGAAAATCAACGGCACCTTAGACTCTGCTCCCTGGTACAGTCCGAGTCATCTACCACACAAGTCCCAAACGGAGAAAGTGCTTTCATAAGACATCCGCCAATGTAGAGGATGGACCCAGTGGGCCTCATTTACTAAGAGTGTTGGGTATTTACTAGTGGGAAATGTTGTTTCAGACTTGGAGGATGCATCTCTATTTACTATTGGGAAAACTCTGGAAAATTTTTGACCAGCTTTTTCTAGGTGGAAATTTCCAGCCATTTATCCACAGGATTTTCTGTAAATTCAATAGTAAATCGGTCGGGTTGCGAAACCACGCCCCCTTTTGGACCGGCTACGCTCCCTTTGCGTCAGACCATGCCCCTTTTTCGGCTTTTCAGAGTGCAATGTTGGGTTTGTTGGATTTTCTAGGCGCACACTGTCGCACACTGGCGCAGACGGTTTCAGCTTAGTAAATGAGGCCCAGTATCTGTGTCTCCTACAAGTAGGCTACAAAAAAAACAAAAAAAGTTTCATCTTTTTTTACATTTCCCACCAAATAAAAAAATATATAAAACACACAAACCCGACGCATCAACTGGATCCTGCATGCCAAAAGCAACAGCAAACAATTGGCAGCATCATTGGGGGCCAATCTTCCTTGGGAAGCAGACATTCTGAATAAACGATGCCTTCCAAACAACAAAAAAGCCAAAAATACATCTGCCGGGGCGGGTTTAAAGGAGATGCCCAGTATGGACTATTCCTATTCCATCCTGCCCTGGCTGCAAAAAAAGAGAAAACAAACTTTCACTTACCTTCCTACATTCCCCCAAAGCTCTGCAACAGCTGATTGGTCGGCTGGCCGGACTTCACATGGCGCTTCAGCCTATCACCGGCCGCAGTGATGTCCCGCCTCGGCCGGTGATAGGCTGAAGCACCATGTGACATCCTGGGCTATGGGAAGTAGGGAGTAGACAGCCTGGCCGACCGATCAGCTGTTGCGGAGCTCTGGGGGAATGTTGGAAGGTAAGTGAAAGTTTGTTTTCTCTTTTTTTGCAGCCCGGGCAGGATGGAATAGGAATAGTCTGTACCGGACATTTCCTTTATGTAGAACTCTACAAAGGAAATTACATCAGAAGGGGGCAGGTACTTCCCATTAATCTTAATCCCTTTTAGCTGTGTCCAAAATCCATCTTGGAAAGGCTGGAAAGGTGCCAAAAAAATTGCCAAGGTGCCACAAATGCAATTGCCATACAAATGAAAAAACGCCAGATGCAGGAAATAACACAGGCATTTTTTCTTGTGTTTTTTTTTTCAACACAAAAAAAGCAGGACACAAAAACAAGTAGAAACTTAGCCTTAGCCTAGATTTACAGATGAGGCAAGGGAACTTTATTCATACACTGTATAATACATTTCTGAGATACTTTAACAACCCCTTGCTGAATTTATATTTTTCAATAGAATCGTACTATAAAAAAATGCACTTTGCTTATTTATCTCTGATTATCACTTTCATCCAATCCTCCACACTCCATGATCACTTCTCTTTAGCCCATTGAAACCTTGTTTTCCTTATGTGTAAGAGCTGGTTTTCATTTGCTTTACTATATGTAAATCACATTTCTTTGAACTGATTTCTTAAAGCTCTGTCACAAACATTGATATCTGTTTCTACCTATTTGTTTTCAATTTGTTCTCTATTTACAAAGCACTTCTAGTTTTTGATGCTGATGCTTTGACATCTTTTTTAATTTACCTGGATGTTTTTCCGTTAGACCTGATGCTTACTTGATGCTTGAACCAAATTTTACACAATGCTGACTGGGTACAACCATCATCTTTTTCCACACTCTATGTTGGATTTCCATCTTGACAGAATTTTATGATACTCTCTCCTGTTTTAATTAACAATTCTCTTGTTAGGATTATAATTTCTTTGTATCCATACCTTTTCCACCATATTGAGTTATTCCATAATATTTTCCTCTACTTGGCCTAAAAATAAATAAATAAATGTGTCGTTCATTTAATTAATTTCCTTTTATGTGTTTGAGGGATGTTTCGTGAAGCCAGAATGTTCAGATATTAAACACTGTTTGTTTCATATCTTTCATTTGTGTATTTGCTACGAAGTAAGGTTGGGTTTACACATGGTAAAATTAAAACAAAACCTGGCAATAAAATAGATATAAAAACCGCCAGTTTTTTAAATCAAGTAATGTGTTATATTAAAGTCTATCAAAAATTGTCAGTGCTCACATAGTATAAAAAACATCTATAGACTTTGATATCACATATTATTAGATTTAAAAAAATGTGCCTGTTTTTATACTGCTATATAGGGGTTGTTTGGATTAGGGATAAGATGTTTGCAGCGGAGTACCCCTTTAAGTCCTCAGAAATAATGACCCCTAAATCCCTTTCCTCAGATACTGAGGTTAGGACTGTATCACATATTCTATATTCTACCTGTGGGTTTATGCCCCAGGTGCATTATCTTGCACTTATTCACATTAAATATTAATGCCCAATGTTCTGACCATTTTGATCTATATAATCTGCCATTTGATGTATCCCTTTATTTGGCGTGAAGTTTGAGCCCTGTAAAGGCTCTATTTAGAGATGAGCAAACTTCCAGTAATTCAATTCGTCACAAACTTCTCGGCTTGGCGTTTGCTTACTTCAGCCTGCATAAATGAGTTCAGCTTTCAGATGCTCCGGTGGGCTGGAAAAGGTGGATACAGTCCTAGGAGACTCTCTCCTCTCTATTCCCTGGGGAGATTATCTGTGAAACAGGTGGATAACAGGTGGATAACTTACCTGTGTAATAGGTCCAACAATCAGACAACAAGAGAGCAAATGCTGGTTTGTCAGCTGATCATATTTTATTTCTTTTTGCTTGTTAAAAAATCCTTGTTTATCATCCACACATCTCCATGTGAAGTAGGGAATGTGTTGCTGATGATGATGGTAATAAAGGGTGTCCATCATTTGCCTGCATGATCATTGAGCCAATTAAAGACATCTTAAACAAGCGCCGATCAACGGGATCACTGCTCATATCCTACCAGTGCTTCGTTCATCTAAAGGGCCCTCACATGCTTCAAAATTAATTTTTATGGGAGGTATATCAAATGCAAATGGCATCAATATGGCAAACCATATGTAACTACTAAATAAGGGCATTCTATGAATGTGTACAGTGATCCCTCAACTTACGATGCCCTCAACACACAATAGTTTCAGCATACAATGGCCTTTTTCTGGACCACTGTAACTTGAAGACAGACTCAACATACAATACTACAGACAGTCCAGATCTGTGAAACATGTCAATGGCTGGTAGAACTGACCAATCAGAATGGACATTTCACTGGTAAAACCCCTGTATTACTGAAGTGTATGCACTGACCTGCTGTCTGGTAGCGCCTCACTAGAGTACAGGGAGGTACTACATGTTCTGTACAACTCTTTACCTATGCCACAGTTAGCTGCTCCTTTGGACACAAGGTGAGGGTGGCTCCATGTTACTTTTTTGGACATTGTGTGTACTGTACAGGACCCCGAAGAAGCTCCTGTCCTCTACATAGACAGTGAGTTACAGCTTCCAGAAGCTTTTTTTATTTTTATATGTGAGGATTTGCTTTATCTCTATTAGTTATCTACTTAGTTTTAATCCTCACTTCTTCCTATTTTGTATGACATTTTGGTGGCTTCAGAACCAATTACCAGGTTTCCATAGAGTTATGGTCTCAACATACAATGGTTTCAACATACAATGGTCATCCTGGAACCAACTAACATTGTAACTTAACAATGTATAGTATACCTTATTCATAGTGCATTTTTACATAGTTGTGTGTTAGAGGCTGACTTATATTCATGTACATCAAGGAGGAACTTTGATTCATGTGCACCCATAGTAAGGACATTTGTAAGACTAAGTCAGTGGAGCAAAACACTGGCAAATTTTAATTTCATGACTTGTAGACCTGAAGAGGATGAAGGCGACTCCATATATTATAAGTTAGAGCTTCGTGTTTTTGATACAGAACTCCAAATCTCCTGCCTAGTGGTAGAGGTAAATGAAAAAAAATTGGCTGCCTGCATTCACCACTAAAAGGATCTAATACAGACTGTTTTATCATCACTCACGGGTGGAAATTCACTTTTAGGTCACTCACAACACTTAATAAAGGTCTTATGGTAAACGAATACTTCAGATTTAATTATTTAATATCTCGGTTAATCTCTTTATATGGAGTGATGTTAGGTAAATGTCAAAGTCAGTAATAACATGACAACATCAGGCTTACCAATATAGCGGCTCCAGCTGTGCAACAGTGTATCTTACTATATAAAGCTGGAAAGAAAGTGTAACTTTATTAACATTTCCCTTAGATTATGATGGTTTTCTATATATAAAAAAAAAAAAATATTAACTTTCCAAGTCTGAAAAAATGTGGTAGTCCAATTCCTGAGGTAAGAAAATTGATACAATTATAACGTGGCTTATATAGAAAGTACTATATTGTTTGTTAGCCTAGTTAGATAGTGGGTGTTGCCTGGCTGTTCCATTAATGGGCCCATTAGATAATATGATAAATGCATTTTACAAGTTACTTTAAAAGGATAGTGAAATAAATCGTAATGAGCTTTAAACAAACCCAAGGACAGTGGTGAGAAAAGAAAGCTGGGAGCCAGACACTTAAGCAGAACATCTGGACAGGCAATTCTCCAAATTGAACTAATATACACTGCCCTGAACCTAAAGCTGTCTAATAACATTACAGTACGTAACAGGTTTCCATTGAGTTTTCTTCCTCCAAGGTTAAGTTAGAATCCCTTTTGAATGCATTCAATAAAAATAAGTCTTCTTCACCAGTGAAATCAAAGCTGGACCTTTATCATATTTCCTCCTTGTAGTTGGCATGAGAGGTGGAAACATATCCAACAGGAGGTTAGGATTGGCAAAAAAAGTGCCAAGATGACAGAATAGAAAAACAAAATAAAGCGGCTTCATGTTAAGATTTGGAAGCTGTTCTTATAACTGGTTTAAAGATTTATGAAAAAGAAAAAAAAGGAACTGGTTCATATACTGAAAGATCCAGCTGAGAAAACGGCAGAAAGCAGTATCACTTTCCTGTGTAGCGTTTTGGGGTGATGGCCAGGTTCACTTAAATGTGAGTTACTGTACTGTTGGCTTCGCTATCTAGGCCGTACTTAGTTTCGGATAGTAATTCAATCTCCTATGCCCTTGGAATATAGCAGAGCTAGATGCAAAATCTTGACTACGGTTCTCTTATATGGAATAGAATACAGTGAGAAGTGCTGTTTTACTATATTAAATCATGTCTAATAAAACTGCACATTTATACATGTTATTTATTGCATGTAAAGCCTCTACAAGAATGTACGGCATAATTATATCATTGTAAAAGTCCTTCTTGGTAAACCGGAGGTTAAGGCACCAAGTTGTAACTTTGCGTTGTCAACTCACGTACATACAGTTAATACAGTGTTCTATAGACAACGGCAATAATGTCGTAATCACAGGTATTTACAAAATAATGATACTTGTGTGATAACAATTGTCATTTCCTGACTCCACCATAGCCAGAATTATATAAATTACAGTAAATGCTGTTTATTGTAACATCAGTCCATAATATACCTGGTCTTTCAATAGAAGCTTATCAGAGCATTTATAATAATTTCTATAGAAAAGGGACAGTTGAAGGCTATTCCAGTGCCTCCAAAATCTTTATATGTTACTGATGCTTTGGAGAAAGGAACAAAAGAGCTGAGCTTACCTACTCCCAATTCTCCACAGGTCCTGTTACAGATCCCGTTTAGCTCCTTCCAGTCCCCCAATGCTCATCTCTTCTGCCTGCTTCTAAGGTGAGGACCTGTCCGCTCAGCCAATGACTCCCTATAGTGGTTTATGTCTCTGTGGTGAGGGTGTGATGAGGGCAGATGTTATTACCCTAGGGACAGATGGCATTAACCCCTTGTGTTCATTACGCCAGGGCATGGTTTAATCTCTTCACCACCCGAAGGTATACCGTTGGATCTTGGGCTATGCACGGGGCAAATAATGACTCTGACGCCAAGTTACAGAACAACGGCAGCTTTACTTAGATAGGCAGGTGTAACAGTCTTAACAGCTTAGCCAGACCCAAGAAGGTGACCAGGTTGCCAGGTTTTGATGTTCACCTGTGGGGCAGTAGACTTGTGGATGCGTGGCTGTGTGGTAGGCTTCAGGCCTCCTCAGGACACCAGACACTCTCTCTCTCAGGAACTTGCTGCACTCAGTAGAGAAGAGACTAAGAGAGTGAACTAGCTACACTCAGGGTTTATATGGGGGAGACTCTGGAGGGGTCCCATAGGTCACTCTATAGGTCACATGGTCACTAGTACCTTCCTTGGTTACAACACATGACAACAGTATTTAAAGGTATATGACAAGTTATATACATTACATTAGATAACACAGGTGGTAGTTAACTATTTAGGAAATACAGACAAGATACAAGATTTCATTCCCTAGAAGCATTGCTTGCAGGAGAAAATGCCTCCACAATACCACCTGTTATACACTGCTCAAAAAATAAAGGGAATGCTAAGATAACACATCCTAGATCTGAATGAATGAACTAAGCGTATTAAATACTTTTGTTTTTACATAGTAGAATGTGCTGACAACAAAATCACACAAAAATTATCAATGGAAATCAAATTTATCAACCCATGGAGGTCTGGATATGGAGTCACACTCAAAATGAAAGTGAAAAACCGCACTACAGGCTGATCCAACTTTATGTAATGTCCTTAAAACAAGTCAAAATGAGGCTCAGTAGTGTGTGTGGCCTCCACGTGCCCGTATGATCTCCCTACAACACCTGGGCATAGTCCTGATGAGGTGGTCTCCTGAGGGATGTCCTCCCAGACCTGGACTAAAGCATCTGCCAACTCCTGGACAGTCAGTGGTGCAAAGTAGTGTTGGTGGATGGAGCGAGACATGATGTCCCAGATGTGCTCAATCAGATTCAGGTCTGGGGAACGGGCTGGCCAGTCCATAGCATCAATGACTTCCTCTTGCAGGAACTGCTGACACACTGCAGCCACGAGAGGTCTAGCATTGTCTTGTATTAGGAGGACCCAAGGCCAACCTTACCAGCATATGGTCTCACAAGGGGTCTGAGGATCTCATCTCGGTACCTAATGGCAGTCAGGCTACCTCTGGCAAGCACATGTAGGGCTGTACGGCCCCCCCAAAGAAATGCCACCCCACACCTTTACTGAGCCACCACCAAACCGCTCATGCTGGAGGATGTTACAGACAGCAGAACGTTCTCCATGGCGTCTCCAGACTCTGTCACATGTGCACAGTGTGAACCTGCTTTCATCTAGGAAGAGCACAGGGTGCCAGTGGCGAATTTGCCAATCTTGGTGTTTCTCTGGCAAATGCCAAACGTCCTGCACAGTGTTGGGCTGTAAGCACAACCCCCACCTGTGGACATCGGGTGCTCATATCACCTTCATGGAGTCTGTTTCTGACTGTTTGAGTGGACACATAGACATTTGTGGCCTGCTGGAGGTCCTTTTGCAGGACTCTGGCAGTGCTCTTCCAGCTCCTCCTTGCACACAGGTGGAGGTAATGGTCCTGCTGCTGGGTTGTTGCCCTCCTACGGCCTCCTCCATGTCTCCTGATGTACTGGCCTGTCTCCTGGTAGCGCCTCCATGATCTGGACACTACACTGACAGACACAGCAAACCTTCTTGCCACAGCTCGCATTGATGTGCCATCCTGGATGATCTGCACTACCTGAGCCACTTGTGTAGGTTGTAGACTCCGTCTCATGCTACGACTACAGTGAAAGCACCGCCAGCATTCAAAAGTGGCCAAAACATCAGTCAGGAAGCATAGGAACTGATAAGTGGTCTGTTCTCACCACTTGCAGAACCACTCCTTTATTGGGGTGTCTTGCTAATTGCCCTTCCACTCATTTCCACTTGTTTTCTGTTCCATTTGCACAACAACATGTGAAATTGATTGTCAATCAGTGTTGCTTCCTGAGTGGACAGTGTGATTTCACAGAAGTGTCATTGACTTGGAGTTACATTGTGTTGTTTAAGTGTTCCCTTTATTTTTTTTGAGCAGAGTATATAGACACTGAATAGAGGAACAAAGACATAGAACAGAAACATAGAGAACCCTTCTTACAGAATCATAGATAAATCTTATCTCATTGAGACTCCATATTGCAGGACTGCACAGATTATAGTTAATCCCATATACCATGTTTCACAGCCGAATTCTGTGCCGTGTGAGCAATAAAAGGATACTGAGGAGGGCAAAAAACTGTTTTCAAATAAACTGGTGCTAGAAAGTTAAACAGATTTGTAAATTACTTCTTTTCAAAAATCTTAATCCTTCCAGTACTTACTAGCTGCTGTATGCACCAGAGGATATTGTGTAGTTCTTTCCAGCATTATCACAGCTCTCTCCGCTGACACCTCTGTTCGTGTCAGGAACTGTCTGGAGTAGGAGAGTTTTTTTTTTTTTATTACTCCTGCTCTTGACAGTTCTTGACATGGACAGAGGTGTCAGCAGAGAGCACTGTAGTCAGACAGAAAAGAACAACTCAACTTCCTCTGGAGCATACAGCAGCTGATAAATACTAGAAGGATTAAGATTTTTAAATAGAAGTAATTTACAATCTTTTTATTTTTCTTCCACCAGTTGATAAGAATTTTTTTTCATCAGAGTACCCCTTTACAGGAATAGAAAAAGAAAGCTAATTTCTTAAAAAAAAAAAAACATGTTCTCAGGCTGTGTGTGGTATTACAACTTGGCTCTATTCTCATTATTAGGACTGAAAAGCAGAACCACACACAACCTGAGGACAGGAATGGTGCTTATTTTAGAAGATATCAGCTTTGTTTTTGTAATCCTGGATGACCCCTTTAAGTTTATCCCTTTTATATCCATAAATTCACTCCATCCTATTGTATTATAAATCACTGAAGCTTCTTCTGGCCTCGTGGATTAAAAAAAAGTAATTTCCACCTTTTTAAAAACCAAAACAAAAGGGCTGAAGTTTCCATAAAATTACAGAGATTGTCAGTATAAATTGGAACTGTCAGCACTTGAGTGATACAGCAAAGTTTAGGTCGGGTTGGGTAAAGCTAGGCCAAGGGAATGTTCTAAATGGCCTGAACAAAAAGGAGAGTGCCTGCCAATAATGATATTGTATAATAACACCAAAAAGGCTGGAGCATTGAGCAGAATCACCTCTTCTTCTGCTTATTAGACGTATAGGGTCCATGGTCGTACGCCTGATTTTAGTCTATACATAGCAGATGTCAATGATATGCATTGCCAATAAATAAAAACTAACAAATGGCAGATTTCTTTCCATGCCACAGCTTTCAATAACATGTAGTGAAGATCTGTTTTGCACATGTATTAAAGATCTCTTTACGCGCCTATAAATGCATTAATAGGAAACCGACCCTTACTATGTAACGAATGACACTCCCCGGTCACTGACCTTTGGCACGGCATGACATTACCCGTATAACCATGTAACTCGAGGCCAGTTTTATGTGCTCAGGTTGACGTGAGGAGTGCGGTGCCAATCGTATAATTAGAATCCCAGATCTGGGGATTTAATATGTTGCTTGTGGCGAGAGTTTGGCAAATGGTCCGTCAGGCCAGATGGAAATTGGTGTTTATTTATACCTGAAGATATATTTAATCTGTGGAGTCATAAAATGGTAAAACCATTTAAAATAAAACGGGCTCTGGTCAGATTCTTTTTCGGATTGTAACGTGTAAAAAGCAAATGTCTATTTCTTCACAGGAGGGGGGTTTATTTGAAGTTAAGGTTCTGATAGTGTTTTTTTTATATCCAGTATTTCTATGTGTGAAAACTCATTTTGTCCAGCTCTGTTCTATGAGCTCAGACAGAAGAATTAGGCTGGAAAAGGCTGTTTGCTCCAGGCTAGAAGCCCTTACTGTATGTTATCCCTAGGCCGGCACCTTAGTGTGTACTATATGATGCCCCCAAAGCACTCATTTAACCATTACTTACAGCAGTGTTTTCCAACCAGGGTGCAGGAATGCTGGGAGTTGTAGTTTGCAAAAGCTGGAAACACCATGGTTGGGAGACATATGCGCAGCTCCTTTAAATGGGGCATAAAGAACAGAAAAAAATCAGGCACTCTCTAAGTTCAGTTATTTCCAGTAGCTATAATAGTGAAAAATACAGGAGCTTAACTGGTTGCCATCTAAGGACGAGCCGGCTATTAACCGCTTTGATCACCGCTTCCGGCTATTAACCCTTTAGATCGCTGCGGCCGGCTATTAACCCTTACGCCCTTTGACAGTGGCGTATAAAGGGACCCCCTGCGGTGTAGCAATCCACTGCTGAGGTAGCCAGAGGGCTTATTTCTCCTCCTGTGCTGGCTGCTGCGCTGAGAATAATAAAGCCTGGCAGGACCAGGCTTTATCAATCGAGCGCAGAGCACACAGATCAATGTAGTTCTATGGAACCACATTGATCTGTATGAGGAATCTACTGATTTCTCCAAAAAGTTCCCTAATGGGACTAAAAGTGTAAAAAAAAAGTGAAATTAAAAGTTTAAAAACACACACATTAACCCCTTCCATATTAAAAGTGTAAATCACCCCCCTTTTCCCAAATTCCATATAAAAAATATGTAAACCTAATAAAAATAAACATATATGGTATTGCCGTGTGTGTAAATGTGTGAACTATAAAAATATAATGTCAATCCATAATTGTCCATAATTACGTATTTTTGGTCACTTTGTATACCCCCAAAAATGTATAAATAGCGATCAAAAAGTCCCACCAAAACAAAAATAGTACCGATAAAAAATTAAGATCACGGCACAAAAAAATGAGCCCTCATATAGCCCAGTATATGGAAAAATAAAAAAAAGTTATAGGGGTCAGAAGATGAAAATTTTACACATACAAATTTTGGTGCATGTAGTTATAATTTTTTTAAAGTAGTAAAATAAAATATACTGTATGGACCTACAGAATAAAAATATGGTGTAATATTTACTGAAAAGTGCACTGCATGGAATCGGAAACCCCCAAAAGTTACAAAAGGATCTGTATGTCAACATTGAAAGCATTATGATTTTTAGAAGGTGATGAGGAAAAAACGAAAGTGCAAAAAACGGAAAAACCCTGTGTCCTTAAGGGATGAGCAAGGAATGGTGAGAGGGCACACTCCCCTCTTAGTGTTGGGCTGCAGGCACAACACTGTTCAGCGCTTATGTGAGTGTATTCACTCAGAATCCTCGTGGCAGCCTTGCATCCTTTCCCGGTCATTCATGATGTTGGTTAAGCAATAGAGTATATGGAGTGAAGTTCAGAATATTCCACTCACTTGTTAGGATCGCTATCTGGTGCCTAGGAGGAGCTGTACGGAGGGCAGCAGATGTAAATCCAAAACGTTCTTTTGATAGAAATACAATAAAAGTATGTATAATAGACAACGCGTTTTGCGTTGTCTATTATAGTAAACCACAATGGTAATGTTATTATTAAACAGTATATTTCATAGGATTAAATAACCCATTAAATAAGCATTAATGTCGACTGAGTCTTCCAGTGCAGCTGTAGTTACATGCGCTGTGCCGACAGGAGAACTTGTCAATCCAGATGCTGCCCTGGCTGCCGACTGCTTAGGGGACACATTGGGACGATTCAGGCGAGCCGGACAGCACCAAGCTGCCACATGACAGTGAATACTGTTTCATATTTTATTGGCTAAAAGAATCACTATGATTTCCGGTTCCGATGTGGGCTATGCAGGAGGTGTGAGGACAGCACACGGGACCGCCGAACAACACCTGGCCACTGCTCTGCCTTCCCCCTCACCTTAGAGCTGTATGATGGATCACAATGTGGTACACAATAGCCGGGGTCCAGTGGCTCCATCTTCACCCGCGGGGGTCCTGCCAGGCTCCGCCTCCCAATGGCGCTGGTGCACGAGTAGACAGGCAGTCAGCTCCTCTTCAGCATTGAGGAGGCTCCCCCTGACACATCCAGCAGTCTGCAGCCCAATAAGCAGGATACTTCAGCTGCAGAAGCCTGGCCTGTGGACTTGCAGGGACTGGCTGCTAAAATGGTGCAGCTCATTTTACCTGACATACAAGCTGTCATATAGTCCACCAAGAAGGCCACAGTATTACAGCTGCAGAAGGATGTACAAGGCCATGCTGACTGGCTGGATGAGGCACAAAAGCGTATAGTGTCCCTGGAAGATGAGAACAGCTGGCTGGAGACCCGTCTGGGCCGTGCAGAAACAGATTTTGTCTATGTGAGTGAAAAGTTGGAGCACCTTGAGAAACCCTCTCGCAGCAACAACCTACGCATAGTGGGAGTGAGTGAATCAGTCCTCAATTCCGACCTGCAAAAGTTCTGTGAACATGACCTGCCTAAAGCCCTGAGACTCTCCCACCTATGCCGGGTGGAGTGAGTGCACCGTCAGGGCCCCAACCCACCATCTGTCTCCCGTTCCAATCGCCACACCAGGGGACGGTCTCAGACGTGGCAAGGGATTTTCAAGCTCCTGGATTACAATGAAAAGTTGAAGCTTCTCCGTGCCTTTCGTAAACGCACGTCCCCACTGGAATTTCATGACAGATGTCTCCTGCTGTTTGAAGATTTCTCAATGGAAGTGGCGAAAAGGAGACATGCATTAAGCAAGGTGTGCTCGGAACTCTACAAGGCAAAAAGAAGTTTCCAGTGCTGTATCCATCCACTTTAATAGTGCACCACCTTGATGGGACTTTCATGTCTTACTCTTCCGCACCCTTGGCCGAGGCTGCTATGAAACCGTTACTGAGTGAAAACTGAGTGAATCGTTACTCCTGCGGAACAACCACCTGACGACACTCCTGATCCTGCTCCAGGTCTCCAATAGACGCCCATCTGTCCAGGATGCATCGTGCCCGTGATGATGACCGCAGTTTGGCACTTGCAGCAGATGACAGGAAACGTCGCAGATCATCCAGACTAGATATGGGCGAATCGAAGCTGACAAACCCGAACTCGTTACGAATTTCACGAAATATTCGATTCACAACGAATGCGAATATCGCCGCGATTAAATCGCACGAATTGCTTGATTAAACTCCATTTACTGCGGTCCAGGCTCCAGGGCATCTAAAATGGCGGATCCACATGTCAGTACATGGGGCAAGGGATGCTGGGAAGGCAAGGCGGGAAGGGAAGTAGGCGGGATGACCCTGGATCACATGCAGGATGCAGTCTATCAGCAGCCAGTCACCCCTGAGATGTCACAGCCCTATATATTCGGCAGGCATTTTGTGGCTCGCCATATCATTCTCACTACACTGCATACAGATAGGACGGACATCGCTGTGTGTGTGTGTTACACCGTGTGTGTTACAAAGCTAATTCCAGCAGCGTTTCACATCCTAGTCCCATCAGCGTTCTGGTGGACAGAGAGCAGTGTTTTTTTTTTCACTGCGAAAGGATTTTTACTGCAGCCATAAACCTCCCAGTTACTTTCTTCAGCATAGTATTACAGAGAGGTGCAGAAAGCTGTGTGTTGCCTCATACATTTCAACAAGCTGCCTCAACTTCATAAACCTTAGCAGAGGAATAGGGAATAATTTTTCAGCGCCATTCTGTGTCTTTGTTCCACAACAAATCATCTGCTGGTTATACTAGTCTGTAGATGGTATAATACCCAGAAGTCCATTCCTAATAGTCTTTGACAGAGTGAAATTTGTGTTTAGTACACATCTTTTTTTGTGTGGCAGCACTGTTGTGTTCTGCTGGTGTTGTGCAAAAATCTTTTTTTTTTAAGCGTACTGAACCGCACTTTTCTGCCCTCATAAGTGCATACCACATACCTATATCTAAGTAGTGTACTATTTTGTGCCTGTTAATCTGTTAAGGGCCTACATACTGTGAAAGGACAGGCAAAAGTAATCACCTCTTGGTGTTTTACTAAAATAGTTTTTTTTTTAAGCGTAATGTAACACATTTTTTTGCCCTCATAATTGCATACCACATACCTACATCTAGGTAATGTACTTTTTTGTACATGTTAATCTGTCAAGGGCCTACATACTGTGAAAGGACAGCCAAAAGTAATCACCGGCTAGTGTTTTACTCAAATAATTTTTGAAGCGTACAGTAGCGCTTTTTTCTGCCCTCATAAATGCATGCCACATACCTACATCTAAGTAGTGTACTATTTTGTACCTGTAAATCTGTCAAGGGTCTAGATACTGCGAAAGTCCATACAAAAGTAATCATCAGCTGGTGTTTTACTAAAATACGTTTTTTAAACGTACTGTACTGCATTTTTCGGCCCTCATAAGTGCATACCACATACCTACATCTAAGTGGTGTACTATTTTGTGCCTGTTAATCTGTCAAGGGCCTACATACTGTGAAAGGAAAGCCAAAAGTAATCACCGGCAGGTGTTTTACTCAAATAATTTTTGAAGCGTATAATAGAGCATTTTTCTGCCCTCATAAATGCATACCACATAGATAAAGCTAAGTAGTGTACTATTTTGTACCTGTTAATCTGTCAAGGGCCTACATACTGCGAAAGTCCAAGCAAAAGTAATAATCAGCTGGTGTTTTACTAAAATAGGTTTTTTTAAGCGTAAAGTAACGCATTTTTCTGCCCTCATAAGTGCATACCACATACCTAAATCTAAGTAGTGTACTATTTTGTACCTGTTAATCTGTCAAGGGTCTAGATACTGCGAAAGTCTAGGCAAAAGTAATCACCACTTGGTGTTTTACTCAAACATGTTTTTTGAAGCGTACTGTACTGCATTTTTCTGCCCTCATAAGTGCATACCACATACCTACATCTAAGTAGTGTACTATTTTGTACCTGTTAATCTGTAAAGGTCCTACATACTGTGAAAGGACAGCCAAAAGTAATCACTGGCTGGTGTTTTAGGCAAATAATTTTTGAAGCGTACAGTTGCGCATTTTTCTGCCATCAAAAATGCATACCATATACCTACATCTAAGTAGTGTACTATTTTGTACCTGTTGATCTATCAAGGGCCTACATACTGTGAAAGGACATCAAAAGTAATCACCACCTGGTGTTTTACTAAAATATGTTTTTTTAAATGTAGTTAAGTGCATACCACATACGTACATCTAAGTAGTGTACTATTTTGTACCTGTTAATCTGTCAAGGGCCTAAATACTGTAAAAGGACAGCCAAAAGTAATCACCGTGTTTTACTCCAATACGTTTATTAAGCATACGGTATCTAATTTTTCTGCCCTCAGAAGTGTATACCACATGCCTACATCTAAGTAGTGTACTATTTTAAACCTGTTGAATTGACAAGGGTCTAGATAATGTGAAAGTCCAGGTAAAAGAACTCACCGGCTGGTGTTGTACACAGATACTTTTTAAGTGTACTGTAGTGCATGTTTTTGGCCCTCAGAAGTGCATACCACATATGTACATATAGATAGTGTACTATTTTGTACCTGTTAATCTGTCAAGGGCCTACATACTGTGAAAGTCCAGGCAAAAGTACTCACCAGCTGGTGTTTTTATTCAGATACTTTTTAAGCTTACTTTAGCGCATTTTTCTGCCCTCATAAGTGCATACCACATACCTACCTCTGAGTACTGTACTATTTTGTACCTGCTAATCTATCAATTACCTACATACTGTGAAAGGACAGCCAATAGTAATCACCGCCTGGTGTTTTACTCCAATACATTTATTAAGCGTACTGTAGCGCATTTTTCTGCCCGCATATGTGCATACCACATACCTACATCTAAGTAGTGTACTATTTTGTTAATCTGTCCAGGGTCTAGATACTGTGAAAGTCCAGGCAAATGTTTACACCTGCTGCTGTTCTGGACAAATACTGTTTTAAGCGTAGTGAAGCGTATTGTACTCCCCTCATATACGCACTAAGCATTTCACGCAGAGAGGTGCCAGGACGTGCACAGAGGAGTGGCAGAGGCCTAATTTCATCAGGCAGAGGTCGCAGCAGACTAGGGGCGAGTGGCAGCAGGAGTTGCAGGGAGAAGCCTGAGCTCCCCATATCAACTAGAAGTCGTGTCTCGACCAGCAACCCATCTGCCATTATCGATTGGTAAAACAGTCATCCACTTCATCACAAGTGACATCTGATTCCTCCAGTCAATGGTCAGTGGGTTCCTCAGGCACAACCCTCAGTTGGCATGGCCCGGGAGCAGTCCCTGTCCTCTCATTGCCTCTGTCCTATGCTGTTCCCTCCCCTACAGAAGTAGCTTATGCTGTGGGTACAGCTCCCCTATTCACTGAGGATGATCTAATAGAGGACAGTCAGCAGCTACTGCCCATTCAACAAGTGGAGGAAACATCCGCTGCTTCCTCCGCTAGGCGGGAGAGTAGTGATGAGGAAAGTGACGTGGGAGGCGGTGTTGCCAGGGTTCAGGGTCCTGAAGCAGACACTGTTGAGGAACCTGAGGAGGACATCAGTGAGGTGCAGACACTTGTTGATGATGATGAAGCCGATCGAAATTGGGAGCCGGGTGCAGAAGGGGCTTCATCATCATCAGGAGAAGAGAGGTTGCCCATGAGGCAGCAGCTGAGCCAGCAAGGCGGTAGCATGGTTGGCAGTCAGCATGGTGGCAGAAGTTGGAATTCTCAAGCCAAACGTGCCCGGGGGATACCGCCTGCTCCGGGGCAGCCTACCTTCCCGGGAGGTAGTGGAACAGGGGATTCTGGAGACGGCTGCAGTAGCAGTCAATTAGTATGGACTGTTGGTGGGAAAATCAGCTACTCGGTGGTGTGGCAGTTTTTCATCAAGCATCCGGAGGAGGTCAACATAGCCACATGCAAGATATGTCAGCAGTGGCCGGGGTCCCAATGTTGGCACCACGGCCCTGCATCAACATATGCTTCGCCACCATAAAGCGGCCTGGGAGAACCGTGGCTCCGATGTAGTGGTCCAGCCTGCTTCATTTCCCAGTGGCACGCCACTCCCTCTTTCAGCCAGCCAAGGCTCCACCACTCCAGCCAGAGGGAGCTGTGTGTCATACCCTCCTTCTTTCGCTCCAGATGCTCCTGCTCCTCCTACGTTTAGTCAGCCATTCCGCCAACAATCCATCGGCAAAGCCATGTCCGGGAGACAATGGTATGTGCCCACTCATCCAATGGAGCAGAAGCTGAATGTGCTCCTGTCCAAGTTGCTGGTGCTGCAGTTATTCCCTTTAAAAGTGGTGGACTCTGCACCTTTCAGAGAACTGATGGCTGGTGCCAAGCCAAAGTGGCGAGTACCAAGCCGTCCTTTCTTTGAGAAGAAGCAAGTACCAGCCCTGCACAATTTTGTGGAAGAGAAGGTAGTCTAGTCCTTCAGCCTGTCGGTGTGTACCAAAGTGCATGGCAACACCGATGTCTGGAGCTGTAACTATGGTCAGGGACAATACATGTCCTTTACGGTTCACTGGGTGAATGTGGTTCCTGCACAGCCACAACACCAACTTGGACAGGTCACGCCGCTTCCTCCTCCACGCTCTCAGGCCGTTGGTCCTGTTACAGTGTGCAACTCCGCCTCCTCATCCTCCACTGTGTCCTCAGCCTTCAATGCCCAGACAAGTCTCAGTGACCCTTCAGCCTATCATGTGTGCAGGGCACGGCGGTGTCACGCTGTTCTTCACATGGTTTGCCTTGGTGAACGGAGTCACACAGGGGAGGAACAGCTAAAAGTAATTCAAAAATAAATCGGAGCATGGCTTACTTCGCAAAAACTGGAAATGGGAACCATGGTGACTGACAACGGGAAGAACATCTTGTCTGCGCTGAGACTGGGAAGGCTGACCCATGCGCCCTGCATGGCACACTTGTCCAATCTGGTTGTGAAGCAGTTCCTGAAGTGTTCCCCCATTTGCAAGACATCCTAACAATGGGAAGGGAACTTGGCATGCACTTCTAAACCACAAACACACCCTCCTTGAGCTGCAGCGTCAGAACGGTATCCCCCAACATAGTCTGATTGACCTTGACACACGTTGGAATTCCATCCTCCATATGCTGGACCGACTGTAGGAACAGAAAAAAGCCATCACCAATTTCTTGATGATCCAAGCGGATAGGGGTACTCCCCTGTGTAACTTCAATGTGAACCAGTGGCAGCTCATACGTGACACCTGCCATTTGCTCAGGCCCTTTGAGGAAGCCACATTATTAGTAAGGATTATTGCCAGGATTATGGGATGAACGACGTTCCACTGCTTCATTTCTTACAACATGTGTTGGAAACGATGGCTGGTCAGGGCACTGGAGACGTGGTGCCTACATCTCACGGCCACATGAGCCCTGTGGGGGCTGAATTGGAGGAGGTGGGGGAGGGGCACAGTGGAGCACAGTTTAGATTTCGCCAAAAGGGTGGTTTTTCTAGTAATCTGACAGGAGAGGAGGAGCAGGAGCAGCCAAAGGAGCTTGAGGGTTATGAGGAAGGCGAGACAGAGGACCCAGACACACCGTGGCAGTTTGAAGTGGAGATGGAGACAGGGAGTCCCTCCGAGTCACTTGCACAAATGGCACGATGCATGCTCACTTGCTTGTGCAGTGATAGCAGAATTGTCACCATTCTGCAGCGGGATGACTTCTGGATATCCACCTTATTGAACCCTCGCTACAGCCACAAAACAAGGGCCTTTTTTACACCCACTGAGAGGGAGGACAAAGTGACCTACTACAGAGGCATCCTGTGTAGTCAGTTGGCCGATGCCCATTGGCACCATCGTCCATCCTGTCGCAGGTCTAAATCGAGGGGCCCTCTGGGCTCACCTTCCACTGCCATGGCTGCTGGGGAGGGGTGGGGTGGTGTGGGTCAGGAGCAGTACCAGCTCCATCAGCAGCAGCCTGAGTCTACAGTCGCTGATGAGTAGCTTTCGTCACCCGCATAGTGAAGCAACTCATCAGCAGCAGGTACACCTGGATCAGGATCTGCAGGTGGTGGCATACCTTGAAATGCCAATGCCAACACACCTTGAAGATCCACTGGATTTCTGGGCAGCCAAACTTGATTTGTGGCCGCAACTAGCAGAGTTTTCCCTGGAAAAGCTGTCCTGCCCGGCCAATAGTGTGCCATCAGAGCAGGTGTTTAGTGGGGCAGGGGCCATAGTAACCCAAAGGAGAACTCGTCTGTCCATGAAAAATGTGGAGAGACTGACCTTTGTGAAGATGAACCAGGCATGGATCAGCCAGGATTTCCAACCACCAATGCCTAATGCATGAGAGTAGATTAAACATGGTGCCACACCAACACTTCACAAATATGGACAGTGCCAAACAGATTTAAGGCACTGCTCCCCAGTTACAGACATTCCTCCGTATCAGACCTTTTTTAACCCACCTTCTTCACCGGGTACTGGTTTTGCCACCCACCACACCACTCTGTCACCGGGTCACTTTCAGGACTCCTAATGCTGCTGCGGCCACCTCCAGGCTTTCTTATTCAGCCACTATATGGTCTCTTCTCATGCTTCCGCCAACTCCAGGCTGTGTCAATCAGCCACTATATGGTCTCCTCATGCTTCAGCCACCTCCAGGCTTTTCCATGCCTTTCCAATATATGGTTTACTGATGCTTCACCCAGCTCCAGTCTGTGTCATTCAGCAACTACATGGTTTAGTGATGCTGCTGGTCCTAGGACATTATCTATATATGTTTATGGTAGCACTAGATACCATACATCTTCAATGGAAATTTCTAAATTCATCTTTTATTCTTAGAGATTGTGAGGCCCTATTGTCTGCTCATCTGCCGCCAACTCCAGGCTGTGACATTCAGACACTATATGTTCTCTTCCTGCTGCCACAAACTCCAGGCTGTTCCATTCAGCCACTATATGGTCTCCTCATGCCTCTGCCAACTCCAGGCTGTGCCATTCAGACACTATATGGTCTCCCCATGCTGTCAGAAACTCCAGGCAGTCATTCAGCCACTATATGGTCTCCTCATACTGATGCCACCTCCAGACTGTCTCATTCAGCCACTATATAGTTCTCCTCATACTGATGCCACCTCCAGGCTCTGTCATTGTGCTGCCATGTGACTTCTTGTTAGATTTGGTCCTTTGTACCCACACGCCGGGACCCGGGACACTAAAACTTGGGAGTTAAAATTTGAATTTCAAAATCCTCAATTTCAAGTTAAAAGTCTTACATTTCTGTTTAAAAATCTTACATTTCAATGGTCTCCTCATGCTTCTGCCAACTCCAGGCTGTGCCATTCAGACACTTTATGGTCTCCTCATGCTTCAGCCAACTCCAGGCTTTGTCTTTTAGCCAATATATGATTTACTGATGCTGCTGGGCCTGGGCCTAAAAATGTTTTTATGGTAGCACAAGCTACCCTAAATCTTCAATTTAAATTTCAAAATTCATATTTTAATCTTAGGGATTGGGAAGCCCTAGTGTGTACTCATGCTTCTTCCAGCTCCAGGCTGTGTCATTCAGACACTATATGGTCTTTCTTCATGCTTCAGTCAACTCCAGGCTGTGCCATTCAGACACTATATGGTCTCCTCATGCTTCAGCCACCTCCAGGCTGTGTCATTCAGCCACTATATGGTCTCCATATATTGACTGTGTATTGTAGGAAACATGTTGGTATCCTTGAGTTACTCTCCTAGCATCATTGCCATGTTGATACCAGTCGTAAAAGGAATATTGCCAAGGACTAGCAGAAACAGGGAACTGTAGATACTGACCACTGGCTGTTGGAATTGACTGACTATCCCAGGTGGTAGATTTACCATTTTGAAGTTCCTCAGTTCCAGTAGGCTTTAAAGGGTACCTCTCATCAAATAAACTTTTGATATATTTTAGATTAATTAATGTTGAATAACTTTCCAATAGCATGTTAATGAAAAATATGCTTCTTTCTATTGTATTTTTCCCGATCAGTCCTGCCAGCAAGCATTTCTGACTCATGCTGGAGTCCTAAACACTCAGAGCTGCCAGCCTGCTTTGTTCACAGCCAAACAGGCTGTGAACAAAGCAGGCTGGCAATTCTGAGTGTTCTCCTTTGTGAACAAAGCAGACTGGCAGCTCGTAGTGTTTAGGACTCCAGCATGAGTCTGAAATGCTTGCTGCCAGGACTGGTAGGGAGACCCCTAGTGGTCATTTCCTCAAAGTGGAAAATTAAATAGAAAGAAGCATATTTTTTAATAACATGCAATTGTAAAGTTATTTTGCATACATTAATCTATAATATATCAAAAGTTTTTTTGATGAGAGGTACCCTTTAAGTCGTTCATTCTTTGTTGTGGTTCTTCAGCTGCAGAATTAAGTTGTATCATGTTTTCCTGTTCCTCCAATGAGCTAATGTCACTAGAACACACAATACTCATATTGTCATATAATGAAATATCCTTTTCTTCAGAGAACATATGTATCATTTTATTAATTTGAATGTCAGGTGGTATTCTGACATTTTCTGATTATAAAGGAATTTTGGAATCTGGGACACAGGTAAAAATAAATATTTTTAAGTGTACTGTAGCACATTTTTCTGCCCTCATAGTGCATACCACATACCTACATCTAAGTAGTGTACTATTTTGTACCTGTTAATCTGTCAAGGGATCTGTCATCTGTCTATATATTGTGAAAGGATGGACAATAGTAAACACCTGCTGCTGTTCTAGACAAATACTGTTTTAAGTGTAGAGAAGCTTATTGTACTCCCTTCATATACGCAATAAGTATGTCAGGCAGAGTAGTGAGATTTCAATTTCAAAATCCTTAATTTCAATTTCAAAATCTTAAATTTAAAAATGTTACATTTCAATAGTCAACTCATGCTTCTGCAAACTCCAGGCATTGTCATTCACACACTATATGGTCTCCTGATGCTTCAGCCAACTCCAGGCTGTGTTATTCAGCAAATATATGGTTCATTGATACTGCTGGGCCTGGGTCTGGGCCAAAAAAATTTATGGTAGCAATAGCTACCCTAAATCTTCAATTTCAATTTCAAAATTAATCTTTTAATCTTAGGTATTGTGAAGCCCTAGTGTCTCCTAATGCTGCTGCCAACTCCAGGTTGTGCCATTCAGACACTATATGGTCTCCTAATGCTTCAGCCAACTAATGTCTGTGTCATTCAGACAATATATGGTTTCCTGATGCTGCTGGGCCTGGGTCTGGGCCTAAACATTTTTTATAGTAGCACTAGCTACCCTAAATCTTCAATTTAAATTTTAATATTTGTCTTTTAATCTTAGACATTGTGAAGCCCTAGTGTCTCCTCATGCTGCTACCAACTCCAGGCTGTGCCAATTAGACACTACTAGGGACATTTATCAATGTTTGCTTATGTATTCCTTTTTTTAGTACTTTTTTTATTTTTTTACATTTTATTTTTTTGCTTATGTGTGGCTTATTTATCAACTGGTTTCAGCCTGTTGATAATTTTCTTTCACGTAAGCAATTTCTTCTTTTTTACTTTGGTAGTAGCTTTTTCTGCTCCATGTTTGAGCTGGAGTAAATTTAGTCAATTTTTAACCCTGTTGCGACTTTTTTTGTGCAGTTGCGACTGTCGCAGTTAATAAATACCTGACTACCCGAAGTCCATTTTAAAATTATTACTTCGTAGTTAAGTTTTAGAAAACTTGCTTTTCTCGCTTTCCTGTCAAAATGATGCACGAAAAATCGCGTAGTCGCAGGTGCGACATTTTTGCGACATTTTTAGTAAAGAAAAATTAACTAAATCGCTTGATATTTGCCTGTCTATATGGTCTCATGATGCTTCAGCCAACTCCAGGCTGTGTCATTCAGCCAATATGTGGTTCACTGATGCTGCTGGGCCTGGGTCTGGGCCTAAACATTTTTTTATAGTAGCACCAGTTACCCTAAATGTTCAATTTCAATTTCAAAATTTGTGTTTTAATCTTAGGTATTGTGAAGCCCTAGTGTCTACTCATGCTGCTGCCAACTCCAGGCTGTGCCATTCAGACACTATACAGTCTGCTGATGCTTCAGCCAACTCCAGGCTGTGTCATTCAGCCAATATATGGTTAACTGATGCTGCTGGGCCTGGGTCTGGGCCTAAAAAGTTTTTATGCTAGCACTAGCTACCCTAAATCTTCCATTTAAATTTCAAAATTTGTCTTTTAATCTTAGGTATTGTGAAGCCCTAGTGTTTCCTCATGCTGCTGCCAACTCCAGGCTGTGCCATTCAGCCAATATATGTTTTAATAATGCTGCTGGGCCACGGTCTGGGCCTAAAAATATTTTATGGTAGCACTAGCTACCCTAAATCTTTAAATTAAATTTCAAAATTAATCTTTTAATCTTAGGTATTGTGAAGCCCTAGTGTCTCCTCATGCTGTTGCCAACTCCAGGCTGTGCCATTCAGACAGTATATGGTCTCCTGATGCTTCAGCCAACTCCAGGCTGTGCCATTCAGACACTATATGGTCTCCTCATGCTTCAACCACATCCAAGCTGTCATTGAGCCACTATATGGTCTCCTCATGCTGCCAACACCTCCATGCTGTGTCATTCAGCCACTATATGGTCTCCTCATGCTTCAGCCACATCCAAGCTTTTTCATTAAGCCTCTATATGGTCTCCTCATGCTGCTAATACCTCCACGCTGTGTCATTCAGCCACTATATGGTCTCTTCATACTGATGCCACCTCCAGGCTCTGACATTGTGCCACTCTGCGGCAGTGATTCTAAAAGCGATGCCTGTAATCTGCATGTCATTCTGAATAACAGTATTATTTCACTACCCTAGCACACTCCATATGCGTGTTAGAACAAAGCAAAGTGTTCTACACCCCTATTCCTCCTAATCGAATTTCTCAAAAGTTCGCTCATCTCTAATCCAGACATCATCCTCCTTGCAGTGATCGTTCTCCCTCCCCAGATTGACTCTGCCTTGAGTTGTACGGTATTTGACCTGTGTCATTCCTTCTGCTGGCTCTTGGGGTGTATCCTGCTAGTATGGCTGGTTTCTGGGACAGATCGAAGTACTGTGAACTCATGTTCTTGTTCTACTCTCCGTCCTGTTGTGCCTTGTATCCTGGATTCTGCCCTTGAAGGACTAGCCGTTGACATGATCAGGACTGTCCTGTTGTTGGCCTGAATTATTTGTATTGCGTTGCCCATTACCCTTGCAGTCCCTGTTATTACTCCTTGTCCACCAGTTATATCCTTGGGTATTCCAGGATCATTCCGATCCCCTGCCTCACCAATATTTCAGCTCTCCGGCCTTCTGCCCCGGACCTGGCGAGTCTCCTGCATTAGAGATTGTTCAAGCTGCTGGCTGATTATGCTTTATTTGTGCTATTGCAATAATTTCTGTGGGGTACTGTTTTAGTGGGATACTTACCCCCCCTTCCTTCCTCCTACCCTGCCCCTGCCTTGTCCTTACCACCTTCCTGTCTGTCTTCCCTCCTCTCTTGTCTACCCTCTTTTCCCTCCCTCCTGTGTTGTTCCATTCTTCCCTGGTCCCATTCCCTCTCCAAACTGCCCTGTTAGTCAGGCTGGGGTGCCCAACTGGGCTTCTTGTTATTTTTAGGAGCCTTATTCCCTGCCGGGGAGTGGGGAGTTGCATACTGTGTGCCAGAAAAAAGTGAAGTCTCTCTGCGTCACGGTCATGGCCCCTGTACCAATCCGGGTCATAATGTGCCATTTGGGTTATTTATTCACATTTATTGTACATTTTTTTCTTTTTTTTTTTTTTCTTTTTTTTACGGAGGTTCGATTTTTTTCACCTTTTTTTTTTCTTTCTCAGGGGCTGCTATTGTTCTCTTGCTGGTCTCCTTAGCTGGCAGTATTGTTCTATTGTATCCCGGGTTTTTTCCAGCTTTAGTGTTTTCTACCAGTTTAGCCTGGGTATATCTGTGGCGTCCTCTCATATTCAGTATCTGGGTATCAAGATAGGTAAGACGCCTGATTCCCTGTATTCCCTTAATTACCCAGCTCTCTTTTCTAAAATCTTCTCTGAATTGCCACTGACTTTTATTGGCCGATGCCATCTTTTGAAGATGGTCAGTTTCCCTTAGACTGTTGTATCCTCTCCAGACTCTCCCTATCCTGTTCAAGCACACTGATGTTAAGCGTCTCACGCCAGCGGTTACCCGCTTTATTTGGCAAGGTAAGCATCCTCGCATAGCTTTGCAGAAGCTCATGTTGAGCAAGGCTGAGGGTGGCCTTAATTTGCCCAATGTGAGGGGCTATAACCTGGTGTGCTTGTTTAGGCATGTTATGGACTGGCTTCATGGTTCCTCCTTTTATTCTAAGGTCTCACTGGTACATGATCTGGATTTGGTGGGATTTGGTGTCATTACTTCTTACAGCGTTGTCAAAGCTACCTCCTGGTGTTAAACGATCAGTCCTCCTATGAGATACTATTGTTTCTTGGAAGGAGGTCCGTAAGGTTTTTGGCCTCCCCTTTCTTCTTTCCAAGAGGATGCCCTTGCTGCATCATCCTGAATTCCTGCAAGGAGGTTCTTCTCCTTGGTTATCCCTTTGGACAGAGAAAGGTGTCTCGTGGTAGGGGACCTTGTGAATAAGGATGATTGTAGGTGGTACACACCCGCTGAACTACTAGCTAAGTTTGCTCTCCCTAGTTCTCATATGTTACATGCCAATCAGGTGTATGCCTTTTGTACTAGCAGGCTCCATGATCTCACATGGGAATCCCTCACTCACACTTAAGATACTGTAATCAGTACGGGACTCAGGCGTTCTTCCATCTCAAACTTGTATTTGGCCTGTTGTAACAGGTTCCTGAAAGTTGATCCACATAATATATTCTGTACGTGGGAGAGATGGATCGGTGATGAGGACCTGAGCGAGATCATTCTCTCTGGGTAAATGGCAGTGCGCAAGTGTGTATTTAATGAATGCTGGAGAGAGACATACTTTAAAATTGCTCACGCTGCACTTTATGGCTTTAATATTCTACCCTCTTCTGATTTTTCCGGATAGGATAATACACTGTCCTAAGTGTCTCACCCCACTGACCAATCTGTATCATGGTGTGGACTTGCACTCATTCTAGGTCCTATTGGGAACTAGTGGTGGGTTATATTTATTACCATTGGGTTGTGTGAGTCGCTATGACCTCGAGGGGCATGCTTTCTCATCAACTTCGTCCGCCGGAGGATGGGGATGGGGAGGGAGGCCCCACCAGATTGGCCACTGGAGGGAGGCCCCCCCAGGTTGTCCATGTGGCCTTGTTGGTGGCATTGCGCTGCCTCTTCGCCAGATGACTCTCTGACGTAACACCGGACTTGCCTATGGTGATAGCTCAAATGAAGGTCTTCCTGGAGGTGGATAGGATCGATGCTGAAAGGCATAAACTTACGGGTACTAAACAATTCTTCCACAAGTGGAAATCCTTTATAGTGACGCACTTTAGTATGCGGGAAATTGCTGACATTGTGTGCCCCTTTTGCTACACAGAGTGGTACAGTATAGAGGCTCTCAGGGCCTCTCTGGGCTTACTGGAATTACCTTTACTTGATTTAACCATTTCCTTATTGGGTGCTGCTGTTCAACTGTTCACTTTTCCAATCACCTTGGGGTTTGGGTTACTTGCCCTGCCCTGTGTGCATATTCTGTATTACCGGGTTTACTGTGTTTTATTCACTATTTATCATGTATTTCTGATTTGACAAGCATATATATATATATATACTTGTAATTTTTTTTGTTTTCATTTTGTGTTGTTCTCTGTATTGTTTGGAAAACTGTATATTATGTTCTATTATAGTATAGTGTAGACTGGAGCGCTAGTTCGGCCAGAGTGCTCCTGTTATAAAGTTCAAATATTGAGGGACATCATGATATGTATATTCTATTGTAAGCGCTGGTGCGGCTCAAAGCGCTCTTAGCTGCTAGTTTCTATAGTGCATGGAATATACGTTTCCGTACAATGATTGTTAAGAGTATACATTCCAGTATGTCATATATGCATTATATATTTCAGGTATGCATTAGAAGTTTACATTCAAGTATGCATTCAAGTACAATATGTGTGTTTGCTACTGTATATTAACCCCTTAAGGACCAAGCCAATTTTCACTGTAGGACCCGGCCATTTTTTGAACATCTGACCACTTTCACTTTAAGCATTAATAACTCAGGGATGCTTTTACCTTTCATTCTGATTCCGAGATTGTTTTTTCGTGACATATTCTACTTTATGTTAGTGGTAAAATTTTGTTGATCGTTTTGATGAAACAATTGAAAATGTTGCATTTTTTTTAACTTTGAAGCTCTCTGCTTACAAGGAAAATGAATATTCCAAATAAATTATTTATTGATTCACATATACAACATGTCTACTTTATGATTGAATCATAAAGTTGACATGTTTTTACTTTTGGAAGACATCAGAGGGCTTCAAAGTATAGCAGCAATTTTCAAATTTTTCTCAAAATTTTCAAAATCGAAATTTTTCAGGGACCAGTTCTGTTTTGAAGTGGATTTGAAGGGCTTTTATATTAGAAATGCCCCACAAATGAACCCATTATAAAAACTGTTTCCCTCAAAGTATTCAAAATGACATTCAAAAGGTTTGTTAACCCTTTAGGTGTTTCACAGGAATAGCAGCAAATTGAAGGAGAAAATTCAAAATCTTTATTTTTTACACTCGCATGTTCTTGTAGACCCATTTTTTGAATTTTTACAAGGGGTAAAAGGAGAGAAATCTTACTAAAATGTGTAACCCAATTTCTCTCGAGTAAGGAAATACCTCATATGTGTATGTCAAGTGTTCGGCGGGTGCACTAGAGGGCTCAGAAGGGAAGGAGCGACAGAGGGATTTTATAGAGTGAGTTTTTCTGAAGTGGTTTTTGGGGGCATGTTGCATTTAGGAAGCCCCTATGGTGTCAGGACAGCAAAAAAAAAACACATGGCATACTATTTTGGAAACTACACCCCTCAAGGAACGTTACAAGGGGTCCAGTGAACCTTAACACCCCACAGGGGTTTCACGACTTTTTGTTAAAGTTGGACGTGTAAATGATTTTCTTTTTTTTCCCACAAAAATTCTAGTTTTCCCCAAAATTTTAAATTTTTACAAGGGGTAATAGGAGAAAATGCCTGCCAAAATTTGTAACTCCATCTCTTCTGAGTATGGAAACACCACATATGTGGATGTCAAGCGCTCTGTTGGCGCACTACAATGCTCAGAAGAGAAGGAGTCATATTTGGCTTTTGCATATCTAATTTTGCTGAAATGGTTTTGGGGGAGCATGTCCCATTTAGGAAGCCCCTATGGTGCCAGGACAGCAAAAAAAAACCACATGGAATACTATTTTGGAAACTACACCCCTCAACGAACGTAACAGGGGGTACAGTGAGCCTTAACAGCCCACAGGTGTTTGACGACTTTGGATGTGTAAATGAATGATTTTTTTTACTAAAATGCTGTTTTTCCTAAAAATCCTAAAAGGTGTAATAGGAGAAAATGTCCCCCAAAATGTGTAACCCCATCTCTTCACATTTTGCTGAAATGGGGGGGCATGTCACATTTAGTGCCAGAACAGCAAAAAAAAAAAATTGTAAATACATTTCTTCGGAGTAAGGACATACCTCATATCTGGGCGTAGATCGGCTCTGCTCACTGGTCATGGAGGAACAGGAGGGCAGTCAGGGGCCTGGAGCTTCTAGACAGCTGCCTATGGAGCCAGAACAGTTGAACCCCCCCCCCCCCCCATCAAGGGGCATTATATGGGGTACACTAATAACTAACAAGGGGTACAGTGGGACATAAAATTATAAAACAGGTTATGTCCCTAGAATGATGACCCAGAGCATAGCCAAAACTAAAAAAAATATGCCCACCCCAAACCCTATGCTCTAAATCATCATTCTGGGAATGTGACGTGTGTGGCCGTCCCTAACCTGTTGCCTCAAATGCGCACCCGTTCAGGTGGAGAGAGAGCGCTGCGCATTTGAGGCAACAAAAAAAGTCCCCGATGATAGTGACTCAGTGACCCATTTTTGGAAAAAATACCCCCAGAGGTCTTATCAGTTTTTTTTTTTTTTTTTATGAAATAGTTTTTTTGGGCAATTTAGTGGTTTTATGGGGTTAAAATTTGGAATGTACTCTGGACTTGGTACATTGGGGTCAAATTATGGAAAATTTAAATGAAGAGGGAAAATTTAGTACTCCATGGAAGTGTGATACTCCCTGAAGCAGTCCTTAATGCAGAGGCCCGGATGATCGGGGCAAGTGTCACACTGCGTGGTGGTGTCCTTCTGTATCCCCCTCCTGTTACACACTCATTTTTTCTGGGATCGTCCCTTCTTTCCAGTGTGGGGGACCTCACCTGGAAAGTGTTGGCCTGGGATGATCCTGGCACCTATTACTCCAGTTCCTTGGGAAGTCCGGCCTGCTCTTTCCCGGTCAGCAAAGATCAGGACCTTTAGGACTTCTTCTTGGAACTGGAGGTATGTCCCTGTGTTGCCAGCATTCCGGTACAGTACAAAAGAGTTGTACATGGCAACCTGTACCATGTAGACCGCAACTTTTTTGTACCGTACACGTGTTTTCCGCATGGCCATGTATGGCTTGAGGACTTGATCATATACTGATTGTAGTCCAGAATACAATCAGGCTTGAGGACCGTTGTTGTGGTACCTCGCACAGGAACAGGTGAGCTGCCGTTACCATGAATAGTGGTCAGCATAAGGACATCCCTCTTATCCTTAAAAGTTGTCCACGTACACGTGGTAACCCTTATCCAGCAATGGGTACATAAGGTCCCAAACGATTTTCCCGCTAACACCCAGAGTGGGGGAACAATCTGGGGGTTCAATACGGGAATCTCGTCCCTCATACACCCTAAACTTGAGAGTGTACCCGGAGGTACTCTCACAAAGTTTATATAGCTGCACGCCATACCACGCCCACTTCGAGGGAATATACTGGCGGAAGATGAGTCTCCCCTTAAAACTGATAAGAGACTCATCAACCGAGAGCTCCCTAAGCGGTATGTAGGCCTCCAAAAATTTGGCCCCAAAGGGAACGATGACCGGCCTCACTTTGTAAAGCCGGTCATGGGCGGGATCATCTCGGTGTGGACATGCCTCATTATCTGCATAATGAAGGCATTTCCAAATAGCCTCGAACCGCTTACATGTCACGGCCATACTGTACAGTGGGGTCTGGTAGAAGATGTCCCCACTCCAATACTGCCTGACACTGGGCTTTTTGACCAGGCCCATATGCAGCAAGAGGGCCCAAAATGTCCTAATTTCTGCTGCACTGACGGCATTCCATTCATTGGATCTGGCCAAAAAAGAATCTGGGTGGTGGGCGATGAACTGCCTGGCGTACAGATTTGTCTGCTCCACCATTAGATTGACCAGGCTGTCGCTGAAAAAATAACTGAAATTGTCAAATTCAGTGAACCCAGCCGTGTCAATCCGGATTCCGGAGTCACCAACAAACTCCGAAACCCGTGGCTCATAACCCTCTGGGGGTCTCCAGACAGGTTCACCGGAAGGGAGCTCCGGTAAATTCAGCGGCATCACCACTCGCACTAGTGCCAGCCACTGGGGCACTTTCATGGGGGGTGCATGGCCTTGCCTTGCAGCGTCTCCGCCGCCTTCTGGGGGGCTTATCATCACTACTAGATGATGAGGAGGACAAGGAAGAACACAGGAATGTTGGATCTTCCTCGTCCTCACTGGCAGATTCGGATTCGGAGGCAAGAAAAGCATATGTCTCCCCCGCCGAAAATGCCCAGCGAGACATCGCCTTTTATCTACAGTGGAGGGGGGGTGGTGGGGGGGGGGGGGGTTGAGTGTGGGGGGGGGGCTGGGGAGTGTGTAGTGAGTGCTTGGTGTAACTTTGTATAACGGTGTGTGATTAGTAATCACACACTGTTATGTGAGCAAAAAACAAACGCTGCGGCCCAAAAAAAAGGGGGGGGGGGCAAATCGCAGCGGCCTGAACCCCTAATAGGGCCCGGGTCACGCTAAAAAAAGATGAGGCGTACTCTTGGGTTTATTTTTTTACTTTTTTTTTAACTTTATTTACATGGATTTCCCTACCTTTCCCTCTGGTTGATTCTGTCCCTGATCTAGGGAATCTTCGGGTCTCCTGAGGTGATCCGATGGGGGCAGAGGGGGGGTCCCTGGCTCCTCTTGAAGCTCTGACCGCTGACTGAACCCAGCTAACGGTCAGCGCTGCAGAGGATGCCGTTTAACCCCTCCCCTGCCGGCTGCTATTGGCTGGACGATCCGATAGCAGCTCTCCTGGGGGGTGGCGAAATCTCCACCTCCCCATAGATACAGTAGGTGATAGGGGTGTATTCTACACCCCCGATCACCTTGTATCTCCGGGTCATCGGGTCACACGTGACCCGTAAGACCCGGAGTTGCGCAAATCGCAAGTGCGATTTCACTTGCGATTTGCGCCGATCGCCGACATAGGGTGGTCTGATGACCCCCCTCGGCATTTGCGCGGGGTGCCTGCTGATTGATATCAGCAGTCACCCCAGTCCGATCCCTGCCCGGCGCGCGGCAGGGACCGGAATTCCCACAGACGTACCTGTACGCCCTGGGTCCTTAAGACCCAGGTACAGAAGGCGTATGCATACACCCTAGGTCCTGTACGGGTTAATAGGGTGATATCGCCATTTGGGCTAGAGCGCTAGTTCACAATAGAGCGCTCATACTTAGTCATCTGCATGAAAATGAAAAAAAATTCAAATAAATATATATATATATATACATACATTTATAGGTTTGTAAACTATGTTATGGAATTAAGTTATGTATGTCTTTCAAGCCTATTATGGAAGAGAATGTCTACCCACATTTATGCAAAGATATATTAAAGTAGTATGTGAGGATAGATATTCTGTGGCCGATATTTTTAGTAACAATAAATAATGTTAGTAAGATATTGAAATACAGTGAGGAAAGTAAAATACAGTGAGATAAAATGTACTGAAGAGTAACATACAGTAGTCAATATATATTATAATACATTGCTCAAAAAATAAAGGGAACACTAAGATAACACATCCTAGATCTGAATGAATGAACTAATCGTATGAAATACTTTCGTCTTTACATAGTTAAATGTGCTGACAACAAAATCACACAAAAATCAATGGAAATCAAATTTATCAACCCATGGAGGTCGGGATATGGAGTCACACTCAAAATCAAAATGGAAAACAACACTACAGACTGATCCAACTTTGATGTAATGTCCTTAAAACAAGTCAAAATGAGGCTCAGTAGTGTGTGTGGCCTCCACGTGCCCGTATGACCTCCCTACAATGCCTGGGCATGCTTCTGATGAGGTGGTCTCCTGAGGGATGATCTCCCAGACCTGGACTAAAGCATCTGCCAACTCCTGGATAGTCTGTGGTGTTGGTGGATGGGGCGAGACATGATGTAACAGATGTACCCAATCGGATTCAGGTCTGGGGAACAGCCGCCAGTCCAGAGCATCAATGCCTTCCTCTTGCAGGAACTGCTGACACACTCCAACCACATGAGGTCTAGCATTGTCTTGCATTAGGAGGAACCCAGGGCCAACCGCACCAGCATAGAGTCTCACAAGGGGCCTGAGGATCTCATCTCGGTACCTAATGGCAGTCAGGCTATCTTTGGCAAGCACATGGAGGGCTGTGCAGCTCCCCAAAGAAATGCCACCCAACACCATTACTGACCCACCGCCAAACCGGTCATGCTGGAGGATGTTGCAGGCAGCAGAACTTTTTCCACGGTGTCTCCCGACTCTGTCACGTCTGTACATGTGCTCAGTGTGAACCTGCTTTTATCTGTGAAGAGCACAGGGTGCCAGTGGTAATTTTGCCAATCTTGGTGTTCTCTGGCAAATGCCAAATGTCCTGCACGGTGTTGGGCTGTAAGCACAACCCCCACCTGTGTACATCAGGCCCTCATACCACCCTCATAGAGTCTGTTTCTGACCATTTGAGTGGACACTTGCACATCTGTGGCCTGCTGGAGGTCATTTTGCAGGACTTTCTCCTGGTAGCGCCTCCATGCTCTGGACACTACGCTGACAAACACAGCCAACCTTATTGGCACTGCTTGCACTGATGTACCATCCTGGATGAGCTGCACTACCTGAGCCACTTATGTGGGTTGTAGACTCCATCTCATGCTATCATTAGAGTGAAAGCAGCGCCAGCATTCAAAAGTGACCAAAGCATCAGCCAGTCTGCATCATGCCTGATGAAACCGCGCAAGTGCGGTGAAGCGCGTCGCATTGGATTGAAGCAGTTTGTTACCTACCTGGCTTCACTGGTCCCCTTCTTGGTCAGCGCCTGCATTCCTGCACCCCTGAAGTTTTCGCCCTCACATCTCCAAAGCATCAGCCAGGAAGGCTGTCTCTGTGGTCACCACCTGCAGAACCACTCCTTTATTGGGGATGTCGTGCTAATTGCCTATAATTTCCCCCTGTTGTCTGTTCCATTTGCACAACAGCAAGTGAAATTGAGTGTCAATCAGTGTTGCTACCTGAGTGGACAGTGTGATTTCACAGAAGTGTGATTGACTTGGAGTTACATTATGTTGTTTAAGTTTTCCCTTTATGTTTTTTTTTTTAGCATTGTATATTATTGTAATATAGTAAGAATAATAATATTAATAAAATGTTATAATACAATGGGATAAAATGTGCTAGATAGTAACATTGTTGATATATAGGATGTTATAATGAAAATTATAACAATATAGGAGCATATAGGGTGGAAGAAAGACAGGTAGTAAAATATGTACATTATTATTTATTAAGCGCTTCATTAAGACCTCCTGGTGTTAAAGTGCCAAACCTAAAAACCCAGTACATCTCTCTTTTTATTAATTCTTCATATCTATTGGAGACGTTTTCTCCAAAATGACCAGTCGGGTAAATTGTGACAGGGTCGGCTATTCCCATATGTTTTTCTGCACGGTGTTGGGATACACTGCAGGAGAAAGCCTTTTCTGATGTCTCTTCTGTGTCCATTCAGTCTTAAGTGCAATTCCTGAGTTGTACGGCCAACAATATGTTGCATATGCATTCTAATACATAAATATTTAGAATGGCAATTCAGAGAGTGTTTGATGGTAAGGGTCTCTCCGGTGTTGTTGCTTTTCACAATTTCTGTTCCTGCTTTCATGGTGTTACAGCAAAGGCACCGGCTTCCTCCACACTTATATATTCCTGGACTTTTGTGGACTTTTGGTTTGACCGTATGCTACTTTAGTTTGCTGGGCACCACCATTGATTTCAGGGTGGCTGCTCTTCTGTAGGTGATTCTGGGATTTAGTGGCAGTGTATCTTTTAAAACTTGATCATTTAGTAAAATGTGCCAGTTGATTTTTAAAAATGTTTTTATATATGTATATATATATATATATATATGTATATATATATATATTGTTATAAAATTAAGACAAGGTTGTTCTGTTTCTGGTTTGATGTCACTGTTGGTGGAGATCTTCTTTGTCAGGCATTTCTCCTGAGTAAGATTGTTGGCTTTTACTAATGCTTCCATAATAGCTGTTCGGGATACCCTTTTGTTTTAATACGGTTGGTGAGGATCTGCTGTTTGTAGAGTTCCATCTTCCGTACTCTTAAACTGACTGAATGGTATATTGGTTTGCCATTTTTTAGATGTCCACTGTTAAAAGAGAGGTAGCCATTATCGTTGATTTTCTTTGAGTATTTCATTGGAATCATGATATATTTCTAGATCAAGATATTCTATTTTCTTCTGTGAAGATTGTGAAGTAAGTGTAAGAAGTTTAAAAAAAAGGGGAAAAAAGTTTCTCATTGTTCCGAATCCAGGAAAACCATTTTATTATCACCTTCCTAAAATACACAAGAACCCTTCAAATCCTCCAGGCCGTCTGATTATATCAGGTATAAATAGCCAAATATCTCAACTTTCTAAATATCTGGATATTATTCTTCAAAAACTTGTCCAAGCCCTCCCAAGTTTCCTAAAGAATTCTGACGACTTGCTCTCCCTCTTACGGAGTATCAAATGGAACGAGAATTATACTCTGCTTACCATGGGTGTGACAGCGCTGTACAGTAGCATCAAACATGAGATTGGTTTGGCATCCATTGGCAAAGTCCTGGCAGATGACCCCTCCATACCCATCATACAAAAACAATTCCTACAGAACTGTTTAGAAATTATTTTAACAAATAATTTCTTCAGCTATGCAAATTTAGTTATGGGCAGCTTTGAAAAGAAATTCATTACCTCCAATGATCTCTACAGGAAACATGTGATTGTATACAAGAGATACATAGACGATCTCTTCTTTCTTTGGAATGGGCCCAATTACATCATCAACCAGTTTGTAAAAGAAATCAATTAAAATCCCTGGGGCATTACACTTACTTTACAGTCTTCACAGGAGAAAATAAAATATCTTGATCTAGAAATATATCATGATTCCAATGAAATACTCACAGCAACCTATTTTAAGAAAGTCAGCGCTAATAGCTACCTCTCTTTTAACAGTGGACATGTAAAAAATGGCAAACCAAATACCATTCAGTCAGTTTAAGAGAGTACGGAAGAATTGCACCAAAATAGAAACCTACAAACAGCAAGCTGAGATCCCCAACAGAATCACCTACAGAAGAGTACCCACCTTGAAATCAATGGTGGTGCCCAGCAAACTGAAGCAGCATAAGGTGAAACCAAAAGTCCAAAAAAGTCCAGGAATATATAAGTGTGGAGAAAGCTGGTACCTTTGCTGCAACACCATTAAAGCAGGAACAAAAAATGGTGAAAAGCAACAACACCGGAGAGACCTTTACCATCAAACACTCTCTGAATTGCCATTCTGAATATGTTATTTATGTATTAGAATGCACATGCGGTCAACAAAATTGAAAGCATTATGATGTTTAGAAGGTGATGAGGAAAAAATGAAAATGCAAAAACAGAAAGATCCTTCCTCCTTAAGGGATTAATATCTTACTAACATTATTTATTGTTACTTAAAATATCGGCCACAGAATATCTATCCTCATATACTACTTTAATATACATCATACTTTATGCAATTGTAATGATATATTGTGTGCATAAATGTGGGTAGACATTGGAGGAGATTTATCAAAGCTATCTATGTCCTGCATCAATATAGACCAAACTACAGAGGGTTAGGCCGGTCTATTGTGCGCCTAATTTATCAAAAGGCGCACGGCTCTTGATAAATTCTGTGCACGGACTTCTGGATCTATGCTTTAGACTGTATTTAGACCTGCTCCAGCATGGTCTGACATTTCGGCGTACCTTCAGCCGATGCGACTTGTCGCTGAAAAGTCGCTATTGACAGATTCAGCACCAATGCATTTTTCCGTCTAAAATAGACTAGAATGCATTATGCTCTAAAAATCCTCTAAAGCAAAAGTTGCAAAAAAGTCGCACATATTTAGACTGCGACTTTCTGTACGACAAATTTAGACAAGAAAAAACAGTCTAAATCCTTTGATAAATCTCCCCCATTCTCTTCCATAATTGGCTTGAAAGACATATCTAACATAATTCCATAACATAGTTCACATACCTATATATATATATATATATATTTGCATTTTCAAACAAATGACTAAGTATCAGCGCTCTATTGTGAACTAGCGCTCTAGCCCATTATAAACATATGGCGATATCACCCTATTAAAATACAGTAGCAAACACACATAATGTACTTGAATGAATCCTTATAATGCATACTTGAAATATATAATGCATACCTGACATACTGGAATGTATACTCTTAACAACCATTGTACCGAAACGTATATTCAAAACACTATAGAAACTAGCAGCTAAGAGCGCTTTAAGCCGCACCAGCGCTCCAGCTTACAATACAATATACATATCATGATGTTCCTCAATATTTGAACTTTATAACAGGAGCGCTCCTTGCCGAACTAGCGCTTCAGCCTACACTATACTGTAATAGAGCATAATATACATAGTGATTCTTTTAGTCAATATAATAAAATATTGTATAGTTTTCACTGTCATGTGGCAGCTTGGTGCTGTCCGGCTCTCCTGAATTGTCCCGATGTGTCCCCCATGCAGTCCACAGCCAGGGCAGCATCTGGATTGACAAGTTCTCCTCCTGTCGGCACAGCGTATGTAACTACAGCTGCGCTGGAAAACTCAGTCCGCATTAACGCCGAGGGTTATTTAATCCTATGAAATATACTGTTTAATAATAACATTACCATCGTGACTTACTATTGTAATGGTCATTTCACTTAGAACGTCCACTCCCTGAAGTCGGCCTGCTTTTATTCTAATCACAAAACATAGAAACATAGAATGTGCCGGCAGATAAGAACCATTTGGCCCATCTAGTCTGCCCAATAATCTGAAACCTATCAATAGTCCCTGACCCTATCTTATATGAAGGACAGCCTTATGCTTAACCCATGCATGTTTAAACTCCTTCACTGTATTTGCAGTGACCACTTCTGCAGGAAGGATAAATGTAAAATGTAAATGTATATGTCTGAATGACAACTCTGAATGCGTCCGGCCTGAATGTGACGTCACTCTCCTGTGAACACTCCCACACTCTTTCAAATACTTAAACGGGTACTCCAGTGGAAAAAAAAATTCTGGTGCCAGAAACTTGAACAGATTAGCAAATTTCTTCTATTAAAAATCTTTACCATTCCAGTACTTTTTAGAGGCTGTATGCTAAAGAGAAATTCTTTTCTTTTTTAATTTATTTTTTGTCCGTGTCAGGAACTGTCCAGAGAAGCATAGGTTTGCAATGGGGATTTTCTCCTGCTCTGGACAGTTCCTGATACAGGCATCAGGTGTCAGCAGAGAGCACTATGGGCAAGACAAAAAAGAAATTCAAAAATAAAAGAATTTCCTCTGTAGCATACAGCTGCTAAAAAGTACTGGAAGGGTAAAGGTTTGTTAATAGAAGTCATTTACAAATCTGTTTAACTTTCTGGCACCAAAAATAAATTTCCACCGGAGTACCCCTTTAACCCCTTAAGGACCAAGGACGTACCGGTACGTCCTTGGTCCTGCTCTTCCAATATAACGCGGGGTTACACAGTAACCCCGCGTCATATCATGGCGGGCCCGGCGTCATAGTGAAGCCGGGACCCGCCTCTAATAGCGCGCAGCGCCGATCGCGGCGCCGCGCGATATTAACCCTTTAGCCGCGCGCTCAAAGCTGAGCCGCGCGGCTAAAAGTGAAAGTGAAAGTTCCCGGCTAGCTCAGTCGGGCTGTTCGGGATAGCCGCGGCTAATCGCGGCATCCCGAACAGCTGACAGGACAGCGGGAGGGCCCCTTCCTGCCTCCTCGCTGTCCGATCGCCGAATGACTGCTCAGTGCCTGAGATCCAGGCATGAGCAGTCATGCGGCAGAATCGTCGATCACTGGTTTCTTATGAGAAACCAGTGATCAACATAGAAGATCAGTGTGTGCAGTGTTATAGGTCCCTATGGGACCTATAACACTGCAAAAAAAAAGTGAAAAAAAAAAGTGAATAAAGATCATTTAACTCCTCCCCTATTAAAAGTTTGAATCACCCCCCTTTTCCAATAAAAAAAAAAACACAGTGTAAATAAAAATAAAAATAAACATATGTGGTATCACCGCGTGCGGAAATGTCCGAATTATAAAAATATATCATTAATTAAACCGCTCGGTCAATGGCGTGCGCGCAAAAAAATTCCAAAGTCCAAAATAGTGCATTTTTGGTCACTTTTTATATCATTTAAAAATGAATAAAAAGTGATCACTAAGTCCTATCAATGCAAAAATGGTACCGTTAAAAACTTAAGATCACGGCGCAAAAAATGAGCCCTCATACCGCCCCATACACGGAAAAATAAAAAAGTTATAGGGGTCAGAAGATGACAATTTTAAACGTATTAATTTTCCTGCATGTAGTTATGATTTTTTCCAGAAGTCCGACAAAATCAAACCTATATAAGTAGGGTATCATTTTAATCGTATGGACCTACAGAATACATATCAGGTGTCATTTTTACCGAAAAATGTACTACGTAGAAACGGAAGCCCCCAAAAGTTACAAAACAGCGTTTTTTTTTCAATTTTGTCGCACAATGATTTTTTTTCCCGCTTCACCATAGATTTTTGGGCAAAATGACTGACGTCATTACAAAGTAGAATTGGTGGCGCAAAAAATAAGCCATCATATGGATTTTTAGGTGTAAATTTGAAAGAGTTATGATTTTTTAAAGGCAAGGAGCAAAAAACGAAAATGCAAAAACGGAAAAACCTCCGGTCCTTAAGGGGTTAAGGCTCTACAACAGTACAGTACCCCAGACCTGACAAAGCGACGGTCCTCCTCGCGAAATGCATTGTCTATTATACATGCTTTCATTGTATTTCTATCAATAAACCTTTTTCAATTTGCATCTGCTGCCCTCCGTACATCTGTGATAGGACAGCTCCTCCTAGGTGCCAGATTGCGATCCTAATAAGTGAGTGGAATATTCTGAACTTCACTCCATATACCCTAGATCCTTTAAATGGGCACTCTCAATAAAACTAATTTTTGCTATTGCACTCCTTATGGTAAATAAAAAATCTTTTTAATATACTTTGAAAAAAAAATGAAGTTTTCTATGTTTAGTGTTTTAAAAAAGCTGTCACTAAGTGTCTGCCTACTTGTCTTTCCCCTCATCTTTTGCACAGACTTTGGACTCCTGCTGGCCTGGCAGAAGTCCAAAATCAGGAAATGCTGAGGGGGGTGTGTGTTCAGCCTTATCCAATCATAGCTCATCTCACATACTGAACTGCTCTGGGCTGTGTGTATCAGAGTGAGGGAGGAATTTCTTCACTGTATGGCTTCAGATCACTATTGGACCTGATGAAGAGGGGGTCCAACCCCTTGAAATGCATAGTCCTAGCGCTCCTTCCCTATAAAATATTTTTTTTAATGTTATTCTTCGCCTACATCCTTCTGTTGAATCTCTCTATTAGAGCAGAGAGACTCCGGGTGGAGCGCCTGGTGGAGCCACCTTTCCCTTGCTGCCTACGCTGTGGGCTCACCTCTGCTATCTGGCTTCAGATGATGTCACAGCCTGCTGGGTAATGCCCCTTCCCAGTCTGTGAATCTGACTGAGACTGAGCAGAAAATACAGAGCAATATCAAAATTAAAAAATAATAAAAATAAAGGCAGGGGTTTATCATGTTTATCATGATGGGGGCAGTGAACTGGGAGGATGAAAAATGTAACAAGATCATGAGAGGTACTCTTTAGGCAGCCCATGACTTTCTATTATAGCGTTAAAAGCGCAGGGATTTACGTCTACACAGGCAAAGGGCATTTTGGCACCTCCCCCCTCTGCCCCCTAATTTGGTGGATGACCCCAGTAGGTAGGAAGGGAATACTTCAGTTATATAGGTACGGAATCCCCCATGTAGTTAATAAAGCATGCAGCAGTTAGATGTTTATTGCAGCCATCCTGTAGTTATATAGGTATAGACAGGTATTGCAGCCCCCTAGTAGTTAGGTATTGTATTGTATTGTAGCCTCCCCTCAGTAGTAAGGTATTGCAGCCCCCCAATAGCTTGGTATTGCAGCCTCCCTGTAGATAGAAAGGTCTCCTTACCAAAAAAAATTATAAAATTTAACTCACCCTCCCTTAGCTTCTGCTCTGAGTCCTCCGCCTCCCTGAGGTCTTGGCTCAGCAATCTGGGCACAAAAAAAGGACGTCATCGCCTGTGGCTTACTTGTCCAGAAGTATAGGAGCAGGGGTTACTGCTGTTCCCTAGTCCTATACAGTACTAAGTAGCATCGCTACTCATGTTACTTTTCCTGGGGGGGGGGGGGGGGGGAGACGCATTTCATCCGAATCCCCTGCTGGCAGTTCAGGTTTTTCTTTATGTTAATGCTGTATGGGGCCTCCATATGACACTATATTCTCTCAAAGAACAAATTATTATATAGGAGAATAGATTGTGCCCCAATTTGTGACACATATCAAATAGAAGAAGGTAAAATATAGGCCCGTAGAGTTCTATACAGCGTGGATCTATAATATGACCACATACATTTGGCATCATCATGCATCAGATTTATGAAATTTAAGGTGAAAATCTTTTCTTATAGGAAAATGCTTGCTGTCAAGGTAAATGCGTTGGCTTCCCATACTGTTTCCAGATGTTTAAAGCTGTGAAAATCATATTTAAGGTGATAATGTAGCAGCTAAGCCACGTCACATCTTACAAAAAAATGCAGCTGTAGGCTTGTATGTTCAGTATATTCATTTTTTTGGGATTATAATTTTTTTTCTGACCTAGGGCTTAGAAAAAAACAAATAAATGCCACAAAAGTTTACAGAATAGTATGCAACAATATAGGCCAGCTTCACACAGTGCAAGATAATGCAGTAATTTGGTGAATTTTCCTTTGAGAAATAAAGAAAGAGAGAAGAAAATAGTATTAAAAGTATTGTTGAAAAAAAGGACCAAAAGCTGAAAAAAAGTTTTTATGGTCATTTTATTTTATTTTCATCCTTCTTCTCAGCTGTTCAGCTCAAAAAAACGGATCAAACATTGTGTTTGAACATAGCCCTATACTGCACATGTTTTTATCTGTAGTACTGTATAAAAGTTGGACTCCCAACAATTTGTTTTTGAGTTCTTTTACAGTGTTTTTATTTCTTCATGTGGAAAAATACAGTACCAGATGTCAGGTAATAAAAATTGGAAAAAATATCCTATTCACACAATGTGCTTTTTTTCATTATTTAATAATTTATTTACAAAACACAAATTTACTGGCTCTGGAACTTTTTGTACAAACAAGCTATATCTCAATTATTCTTTTAACATCTAAAAGATGCAATCTGACGTCTTCATTGCTGGATAGCGCAGAAAAAAGATGGTAAACACATTTCTTGGTTCGAATTCTCTTCCAAAGGAATTTTGGGAAATAATTCACGATCCTGAAAAGTAGACAGTCTGTACAAATTAAGGAATGGGGAGTTATGGAGATAAGGTGCTCCTAATCAATGTGAGTGCAACCAGAAATAATGCTTTACAAAAAAATTATCTTCAATTGTACCTTCATAACAAGAACAAAGGGAGTCTCCATCAAATACTCAAAGACCAATGCTTGGTGCCAAGATAGGGATGCAGCTAATCTTCAATCTTCAAAGAAGAATCTCTTGATTAGGTGATGAGAGCTGAAATTCCTTGCAAGAACACATTTATGGCAGATAACTCCACTTTAAGAAGTTTGAATTTAAAGGGGTACTCCGCCCCTAGACATCTTATCCCCGGGGTCCCACCACTGGGCACCCCCATGATCTCGGCTGTGGCATGCCAGACATCCGGTGCACGGAGCGAACTTCACTTAGTGCCGGATGACTGGCGATGTGGAGTGGAGGCTCGTGATGCCACGGTCAAGCCCCGCTCATGATGTCATGGTCACGCCCCCTCAATGCAAGTCTATGGAAGGGGGTGTGATGGACACCCCCCCATAGACTTGCATTGAGGGGCGTAGCCGTGATGTCACGAGTGGTGCGTGGCTGTGATGTCACGAGCCTCCGACACTGCACTCGATGCTCTAAACCAGGGGTCTCAAACTCTAATTATCCGGGGGCCACTGGAGGTAGCAGCTGGGTGAGGCAGACAAACACACACATGCACACACACATAGACAGACAGACAGACACACACACATGCACACACACAAAGAGAGACAGACACCCACACATGCACACACATACACAGACAGACACACACACATAGACAGACACCCACACATGCACACTAGTGTTGCTCACGAATATTCGCAATTCGAATATTATTAGCGAATATCGTATATTCGCGAATTCGCGAATTTCGCGAATATAGCGCTATATATTCGTAATTACGAATATTCGTTTTTTTTTTCCACAGTACACATCACAGTGATCACCCCTCTCTGCTTCCAGCTTGTGTGGTGTAAAGAAGGCTGTAATACTACTGTGTGAGACTGGCGTGCGAAAATTTGCATATGCGAAAACTAGCATATGCTAATTTTCGCATATACGAATTTTCGCGTATGCTAATTTGGTATATGCTAATATTCACATATGTTAATTTTCGCATACGCGAATTTTCGCATATGCGAAAATAAAACGCGAATATAACGAATATGCGAATATTCGCGATTATATGACGAATATTCGTCCATATATTCGCGAATATTCGCGAATTCGAATATGGCCTATGCCGCTCAACACTAATGCACACACACATAGACAGACACCCACACATGCACACACACACATAGACAGACAGACACACACACATGCACAGACACATAGACAGACACACACACACATGCACACAGACAGACAGACACCCACACATGCACACTGTCACGATTCGGTAGGCTGGAGGTGGATCCTCTGTGCCAGAGAGGGATTGGCGTGGACCGTGCCGGTGGACCGGTTCTAAGTTGCTACTGGTATTCACCAGAGCCCGCCGCAAAGCGGGATGGTCTTGCAGCGGCGGTAGCAACCAGGTCGTATCCACGGGCAACGGTTCAACCTCTCTGACTGCTGAGAAAAGCGCGGTACAAGGGAGTAGACAAGAGCAAGGTCAGACGTAGCAGAAGGTCGGGGCAGGCGGCTAGGTTCGTAGTCAATGGTGATAGCAGATGGTCAAGAACACAGTAGAGGTAACACAGAGTAGCTTTCTCAAGGCTCAAGGCAACAAGATCCGGCAAGGGAGTGCAGGGGAAGTGAGGTATAAGTAGGGAGTGCACAGGTGGAAACTAATCAGGAAGATTGGGCCAGGCACCATCATTGGTGCACTGGCCCTTTAAATCTCAGAGAGCTGGCGCGCGCGCGCCCTAGAGAGCGGAGCCGCGCGCGCCAGAGCATGACAGCCGGGGACTGGGACAGGTAAGTGACTTGGGATGCGATTCGCGAGCGGGCGCGTCCCGCTATGCGAATCGCATCCCCGCCGGCAATGTCAGTGCAGCGCTCCCGGTCAGCGGGTCTGACCGGGGCGCTGCAGGGAGAGAAACGCCGCGAGCGCTTCGGGGAGGAGCAGGGACCCGGAGCGCTCAGCGTAACAGTACCCCCCCCCCTTAGGTCTCCCCCTCTTTTTGTCGGGATGTCGCTCCACCTGGGACGAGGACATTGGGAGCGATTGTAGAGTCTCCTTCTGGGGGACAGTGAAGTCCTGGGCAGACCGGTCAGAAGGAGTGGGAATGGGGAGGGGGGGCAGAGGGTGAGGCTTGGCACAGTCCTGATAGGCCTTGGGGAGACCAGGCACAGGAGGGGACACTGAGGCCTGACAGACGGGGCTGGGAGCAGATGTGAGGCATTTCTTGCGGCAAGCAGGACCCCAATTCTCGATCTCCCCGGTGGTCCAGTCAAGGGTGGGAGAATGGTGCTGGAGCCATGGCAGACCGAGAAGGACTTCAGATTTGCAGCCGGGCAAAACCGAAAATTCAATCTTTTCGAGATGTGGTCCAATGTTCATAAGCAGAGGCACTGTGCGATAACGCACAGTGCAGTTCAACTTGACTCCGTTGACTGAAGCAATGTAGAGCGGCTTGATGAGACGGGTTACCGGGATGCAGTACCTATCAAGCAAAGAGGCCAGAATAAAATTTCCAGAAGAACCAGAGTCCAAGACAGCCACGGCAGAGAAGGAGGAGTTGGCAGAAGGAGAAATCCGTACGGGCACAGTGAGACATGGAGACGCAGAGTCCGTACCCAGAGACGCCAGACCCACATGAGCAGGTTGCGTGCGTGCATTTTCCAGACGTGGAGGACGAATCGGGCAATCCACCAAGAAATGTTCGGTACTAGCGCAGTACAGACATAGATTTTTATCCCTACGGCGAGACCTCTCTTTAATAGTCAGGCGAGACCGATCTACTTGCATAGGCTCCTCGGCGGGAGGCACAGGGGTAGATTGCAAGGGATACCGTGAGAGAGGTGCCCAGGGATTAAGGTCTTTTTCCTGGCGGAGTTCCTGGTGTCTTTCCGAAAAACGCATGTCAATGCGGGTGGCCAAATGGATAAGTTCATGCAGATTGGCAGGAATCTCTCGTGCGGCCAGCACATCTTTGATGTTACTGGATAGGCCTTTTTTAAAGGTCGCGCAGAGAGCCTCGTTGTTCCAAGATTATTCGGAAGCGAGAGTACGAAATCGGATGGCGTACTCGCCTACTGAAGAATTACCCTGGACCAGGTTCAGCAGGGCAGTCTCGGCAGAAGAAGCTCGGGCTGGTTCCTCGAAGACACTGCGAACCTCAGAGAAGAAGGAGTGTACAGTGGTGGTGACAGGGTCATCGCAGTCCCAGAGCGGTGTGGCCCAAGCCAAAGCCTTCCCAGACAGGAGACTAACCACGAAAGCCACCTTCGACCGTTCAGTAGGAAATTGGTCCGACAACATCTCCAAATGTAGGGAACATTGTGACAGGAAACCTCGGCAGAGTCTAGAGTCCCCATCAAATTTGTCCGGCAGGGACAAGCGGAGGTTAGGAGCGGCCACTCGCTGCGGAAGAGGTGCAGGAGCCGGCGGAGGAGATGGTTGTTGCTGCTGTAGCTGTGACTGAAATTGCTGTAGCTGTGACTGAAGCTGCTGTAGCTGTGACTGAAGTTGCTGTGTCATGGTGGTCAAGTACGACAGCTGGTGATCTTGTTGGGCGATCTGTCGGGATTGCTGGGCGACCAGCGTGGTGAGGTCAGAGACAACTGGCAGGGGAACCTCAGCGGGATCCATGGCCGGATCTACGATTCGGCAGGCTGGAGGTGGATACTCTGTGCCAGAGAGGGATTGGCGTGGACCGTGCCGGTGGACCGGTTCTAAGTTGCTACTGGTATTCACCAGAGCCCGCCGCAAAGCGGGATGGTCTTGCAGCGGCGGTAGCAACCAGGTCGTATCCACGGGCAACGGTTCAACCTCTCTGACTGCTGAGAAAAGCGCGGTACAAGGGAGTAGACAAGAGCAAGGTCAGACGTAGCAGAAGGTCGGGGCAGGCGGCTAGGTTCGTAGTCAATGGTGATAGCAGATGGTCAAGAACACAGTAGAGGTAACACAGAGTAGCTTTCTCAAGGCTCAAGGCAACAAGATCCGGCAAGGGAGTGCAGGGGAAGTGAGGTATAAGTAGGGAGTGCACAGGTGGAAACTAATCAGGAAGATTGGGCCAGGCACCATCATTGGTGCACTGGCCCTTTAAATCTCAGAGAGCTGGCGCGCGCGCGCCCTAGAGAGCGGAGCCGCGCGCGCCAGAGCATGACAGCCGGGGACTGGGACAGGTAAGTGACTTGGGATGCGATTCGCGAGCGGGCGCGTCCCGCTATGCGAATCGCATCCCCGCCGGCAATGTCAGTGCAGCGCTCCCGGTCAGCGGGTCTGACCGGGGCGCTGCAGGGAGAGAAACGCCGCGAGCGCTTCGGGGAGGAGCAGGGACCCGGAGCGCTCAGCGTAACACACACACACATAGACAGACACCCACACATGCACACACACATAGACAGACACCCACACATGCACACACACACACATAGACAGACAGACACACACACATGCACAGACACATAGACAGACACACACACATGCACACAGACAGACAGACACCCACACATGCACACACACATAGACAGACACCCACATGTGCACACACGCAGACAGACAGACAGACACACACACACGCATAGACAACCTTACCTGTCCTGCACTGCGCTTCTCCTCTCTGGAGTAGTGAAGAAAACTGTGTCTTGAAGCGTTCTGTGTTCCAATAGCTGAGGAAAGTGCTGAGACACTGTGCAGAGTGCTGAGACACTGTGATTGGTTGATGGGGGGGGGGGCGTGTGCAGTCTCTGCTCTGCTCAGGACACAGAACTGCTTCAAGACACAGAAGGAAAGTGTCAAGGCTGAAAAGAATTCAGACAAAATCGTCAGTCAGAAAAATTTCAGTCTACTTTTCTAGGACACACACAATTTCAGTCTACTGTCTATGACACAAAAGAAATTAAATAGTGGCCTAAAAAAGGGAATCTGTCAGCTCTGTCCAGGTATGGAGCTGCAGGCACCGGTTTAGTAGTGTGCCGTTTGCACACTAATAAAATCACTGTTCTCTTTTGCAGCTTAAATGCACAGAGGCGGATCCAATCCCCAACAGCATGCCCCTCCCTGCCACACCCCACCCTATCCTGTCTTCCAGCATGGAACATTGTATACTGATCAGTCAAAGTATGGCCGTGTGTGGGAGGGAGGAAGCATGCTGTTAGCACCGCCTCTGTGACACTTGAGCTACATAAGAAAACAGTGATTTTCTAAATGTGCAAACGGCCATCCATCAAGCTAAAGGTATAATTAATTTCATCTTCTTCTGTCCTTGTGCAGCTCTGTACCTGGTAAAGTGCTGACAGATTTCTTTAAGAGAAGATTTCTCTATGGTTTGCTTATTTTCTTTTTCTTATTAAAATAGAATAGACATTAATGATTTGTCATCTTTATGAACAAGAATAAAACTCTCCAAATTTTTTTTCTCAACTGGTACCAGAAAATTATACAGATGTGTAAATTACTTCTATTAAAAAATCTTAACCCTTCCAGTACTTATCAGCTGCTGTATACTACAGAGGAAGTTAAGTAACTATTTCCAGTTTGACCACAATGCTCTCTGTTGACACCTCTGTTCATGTGAGGAACGGTCCAGGGAATGAGCAAATCCCCATAGCAAACCTCTTCTGCTGGAGAGCAAGAGAAGTAAAGGAAAAAAAAGCACACAACACAGCACAGGAGCCATCAAAAACAGTGAGTGACCCCTCATGTTAAAGCTTTTCACTGGCACTATGACTTAGTATATATTTAGTATTAGTATTTAGTGCATGTGAACAGCTTTTACATTTTTCTTAAATTATTTTACTTTACACCACAATCAACTGAGAAGATACAGACAGGGCTGCCATCAGAAATTTTGGGGTCCCTCACACAGCTCAAGACCTGCACCCCCCCCCCCCTGCCCCAGAGATACATGAGGGGGTGTGCCGGCCGCAGCTTCCTGCTGGGTACAGACGTCAGCTTCCAACAAACTGCCGGGCCTGTGCTGGAGATTGCGGGGGGGTCTCAGCGCTTGGACCCCCTGCGATCTATTACTTATCCCCTATCCTTGGATAGGGGATAAGTTATTTTTCACCAGACTACTTCTTTTAAAGAGGGGCCTACCCAAACTATATGGAAGCAACTATTAACAGAGGGGCCTACCCAAACTATATAGGGGGCTCCATATAGTTTGCGTAGTCCCCTCTGTAAATAGTTGCCCCTATAGTTGTGGTAGGCCTGGGCCCCTCTCAGAGAGGCCTACAACTATATGGGGGAAAACTTTTAGCAAAGAGGGGCCTACAACAACTATATGGGCCAGGGCACAATTTGTCACTATATAGTTGTTGTACACCCCTTTCTGCTGTTAACCGTTGCCCCCAATGCTGTATCAATGCGCAGTGGCCGTGCGCAGGGGTGTGGCTAGAAACCACAGGGCCCAGATGCAAAAAAATTACCTCGGGGCTCCCTACCCCTCCCCCCTGACTCCTCCAGCCCATCTTTTTGGTGGGGGTCCTACTGCTGAGACCCCCACCGATCACCTCGGTTGAAGTTGTTCTCCAGCTGTTGGAAAGCTAAAACTCCCATCATTCTGGAGAGCCTCTGGCAATGGGTGTTGTAGTTTTGTAACAGCTGGAGAGACACAGATTGGACACAGTTTTACCCATCATCACTGCAGAACTTATAAGTGACTACAGCTCTGATGGGACAGTCAGGGGAACACACAATGATATCAGTGACCTGAGTGACGTCTTGTGACTTGAGTGATATCTTCTCTGTTATCTTTTCTTCATCTGGTCCAGAGACCAGGTTTTCCTCCAGCTCCATCTTCTCTGCAGAGTCTGACATCCAGACATCATTGCACCTCTCATCACTGCACCTCACCTTATCACTACTATAACCCCCCCGCACCTCTCATCACTACAACCCCCAGCACCTCTCCTCATCACTACTATAACCCCCCGCATCTCTCCTCTTCACTACTATAACCCACCAGCACCTCTCCTCATCACTACTATAACCCCCCGCACCTCTCCTCATCACTACTATAACCTCCCGCACCTCTCCTCATCACTACTATAACCTCCCGCACCTCTCCTCATCACTACTATAACCCCCCCCCCCCCGCACCTCTCCTCATCACTACTATAACCCCCCGCACCTCTCCTCATCACTACTATAACCCATCCACCGCACCTCTCCTCATCACTACTATAACCCCTGCACCTCTCCTCATCACTACTATAACCCCCCCGCACCTCTCCTCATCACTACTATAACCATCCCCGCACCTTTCTCATCACTACTATAACCCCCCCGCACCTCTCCTCATCACTACTATAACCTCCCGCACCTCTCCTTATCACTACTATAACCCCCCCCCCGCACCTCTCCTCATCACTACTATAACCCACCCACTGCACCTCTCCTCATCACTACTATAGACACTAGAGACACATGGCTAGGTAGCCAAACTAAACCTAAGGGATGCCAGAAATGTGGCAAATGCAAGGCCTGCCCATTCATTAAGAAGGGATCAGTCTTCAGTGACTCTAACTCAGGTGTCAGTGTCAGGATAGGAAGCTTCATAAATTGCGACTCGAGCAACATCATTTATATAGCCACATGCCCATGCAATCTGAAATATGTGGGCAAAACTACACGACCTTTCAAGCGTAGGGTCCTAGAACATGTGGGAGTTATTAGAAATAAGAGGGAAACTGCATGGGACACATGGAGGTAGCCCAGAGGGACTTAGTTTTATGGCCGTGGAATGTGTTAAACCCCTTCCTCAGGGTGGTGACTTCGACCGTTTATTACTACAGAAGGAGTGTCAATGGATCCACCACCTAAATTCCATTACACAAACAGGACGTAATGAACAACAGAACTACTCCTGTTTCCTTTAGACAACAGGATTTTGGTAGCTCCCCCTACCTTTTAGTAATGACTGGCCAGGTAGAGAGTGGACCCGTAGTCGGTGTCCGGAGTTCAGTGTCATTACTTAGACAGAATAGGATAGGGGACATTAGGAGGTTCCGGAGCGGGACTGCCCTTTTTAGGGCGGCCACCCCGCCTAGGCGTTAGGGATATAAAATAGGGTCTTGTCAGGGACCTAGTTTAGGTTCATTAGGCCCCTGCAATAACCCCTCTCTCCCCTTATTGCTTAGGTACAACACCCCCCCCCCATGGTGGGAGGAGCCACCAGACCCAGCCCTATTCCTCAAATTGACCAGTGAACATCAAAAGGGCACATATTTATTTACACATATTTGCTAATATCCCACATGATTGCGGTTGTTTGGGTTTGCCTCCATCTATCCTTCATCTACTTGTTATTGTTTATCTAATCTATTAGCTGCAGAACCCTTTGTATTACTTTGACCAAGTATAAGACTGAATATTATCTATATAAGTTTTCCAGCCTAAATCACTTTGTTACATCTGTCTGTTAAATACACCCCTGATCATATTATAACAAGATCTATATGAGGGGCGGGACCTAAACCCTATCTCCGTCATTACAGAACGGACCATATATCATGTGATCAGCCTTGATCACATGAGTGCTCCCGAGTTAGATCGTGATAATGCGATTCGCATACTCGGGATGCGCATCATGCACATCTCGCGAGATCGCGGCATTGCGATCAGTGCGGACGTGACGCGCATCACATGAAGCGTGTCATGTGAGCGTGGCGTTCCGCATATTAGGCCGTACGCCGCCAAGGATGAGCAGAGCACCAGTAGCCAGCAGCTTGGCTCCCTACCACTGTAGGTAGCGCTCATGCTCTAACTACTTACCCGGACTCCTAAACGTGAGTAGCCAGTTCCTGTCTTGAATTTCTTTTTCAGGCACTGCAAAACTGGGTCAGTACCCCTAATGGGGGATTTCTCTTTTCTCTTTTTGCCTTTTAGGTTTCCCAGGTGGCGTCAGGTAGAAACTATTATAGGTGGACTATGATTAACCACAAACACTGTTTGTATATGGAGTAATGTTCCCTATCTCTGCTGTTTCGGCCAGTCCGGAATAATTTTCTATGTTTGCACTGCATTGTCAGTAAATGATTTGCCAACACTAAGTGCCGGGTCTGTGTGAAATGGGAGACCCGTCTCTGAGCAAATGCTATTGTGAGATAACCTTTACACCACACTGTCAGTAGCACACTTGCTAATACTAACTGCAGGGTCTGAGGAATTTGGTAGGCCCTAACACAAGAAAATGTTGTGCATCAGTGAAACAGTATGTATGGACTCTAGTAGTTATATTTAGCCTACTATGAGGCGCGAGCCATTGTACCAATGCTATTCCCCTGAGGAAACTGTAATATACAGTGGAAACGCGTTGGGTCGCAGTTTATGGTACAAGCTACGTTTAATCCTATTTTAATGGGTCACAATTGATTTGGTGGTGTCCTTTAATATATAAATCATTAAAAGTTATGTTTTAGAGCACTTCTCGTGGGTGTTTTTTCCCCCTATACAAGTCATCTAAGACATTTTTTTAAAATTTTTTTATTTTTTTTTATTCCATCACATTTACAATTGTAAATCTGGGACATTGTGTTTAAAATTTCTGGTGTTTTAATGTATTTTTTAGGGTTCTCATATGCTATAGGATTTAAATGATGCCAGAAACAATATTTTCAACAAATGTAACATACAGAAATTTTTTTTTACTAAATTCTTGTAAAAATAGCTGATTTAAACATTACTTGTAAACATACTGTGAATTTCAAGCATTTTTTGCAGGTGATTTTTCTGCCATTATTTGTTATGTTTTATTTATATCATTTTATGTTTGTCAGCTTTCAAATACTATGGAGAAACCTATATACACCAGGAAAAGCTACAAACTAAAAACAAATTATAAAACACCTCTGACCCAAAAGGCCACAAGAATTCCAGACAATCAACGAAAAGTAGCATATTCTTAAGCAAGCTCAAAGTTTGTGGAAAGACTTTTTGTGACTTTTTGCCACTCTGCGCTGTACTTGTCTTGTGGCTGGGAAGGGGTGCTGGTTTCGCATGAAGTGGCGCATGGCCTTCCCATGTGCCAAATTTATTGCAATTTACGCCTGCAAACTAGTCTAAATTTTAATTTAAATCTACTCTAGCTCTAAGAATGAATAGATTTCTGAGGCTGCTGTGTAGTCCCTAGATGCCCTAGACATATTGTGAAGCATTCAAGCAGTTGTGTGGCAGAGAAAACCTAGCCTACTCCTAGCTGCCTAAATCTGTGTATGGGGTCTCTTACATAGAGTTAAGGGAACTTTAAAAAAATTCTGTTTTGGGAAATTTTAAAGTTCAGTTTGCAAAAGTTTTAAACAATCTCACAATGTGATAACTCTCAAATTTGTGTATAAAACTGCCTAAGAGCTCTATAGCTCTGTATAACACTGGTAGGTCACCTGGGAATATAAAAGTTATTGGTGACACCAGCTTGCAATAGTGGAGAAGAAAAAAAAAATCTCCCTTTTATTGGCATCATAGCAAGTTGTATATGTCTAGGCCTGGCTGGGTGTAGAAGCAGTAAGGGTGGTGGATTGGTGGTAGTTAAAGTAGCCAGTGGACAGCAGGTGGAGGGGGTGAACTGGCATTAGCTGTAGCCAGCAGACAACAAGCAGTGGTGGACTAGTGGTAGTTATAGCCAGTGACAGTAGGCAGTATTGGATTAATGGTAGTTGTAGCCAATGACAGCAGAGTGATGGTAGTATTGTCTAATCAGGGGCATCAGGCAAATGACCTTTAAATTCCTCACTGATCCATGTCTGCTTCATTCTAAGAAATGTGAGTTTTTCCATGTTACTGGCAGACAATCTTGTTCACCTAGGGGTGATGCCGCCTGCTGCACTGGACACTGTCTCTGATGCTACACTGGAGGGTGGACAAAACAGAACCCCCATGGCAAACTGGGCAGGTTCTGGCCAATGTTCTATTTCGGTGGCCTAGATGATACTTCATTTGAAAGAGGGTCACCTGTACTATAAGCTTATATGTTCAGCTTAGCGTGTGACCCTCTTGTCAGTTTTTTAACCCAGAAAATACAGGTAAAATTCAGGTTAGCTTACTTCACACTGCTTTGCTGAAATTGCTTTGCGTTATAGTGTGATAGCTTTCTATGAGGTTCTTGGTGCTCTCACACTGTTGACTTTGTAGTGCAGCAGAATCACTAGACATAGTAAAGCAGGCCATCCCAGGCAACTACGCAATGTTTGCTCAAATTGTTTTGTATTTTCATGTGAAAGTTTGCTGGGCTCTGTAGTTCCACAGGGAGTTCTGTGTGTGTTTACCGCTCAGTTTGTCTGTATTAGTGTTGATCGCGAATATACGAAATGCTAATTTTACAGTGGGGTAAAAAAAGGATTTAGTCAGCAACCAATTGTGCAAGTTCTCCCACTTAAAAAGATGAGAGAGGCCTGTTATTTTCATCATGGGTATACCTCAACTACGAGAGACATAATAATAAGAAAAAAAATCCATAACATCACATTGTCTGATTTTTATGGTGGAAAATAAGTATTTGGTCACCTACAAACAAGCAAGATTTCTGGCTCTCACAGACCTGTAGCTTTTTCTTTAAGAGTCTCCTGTATTAATGGCACCTGTTTGAACTTGTTATCAGTATAAAAGACACCTGTCCACAACCTCAAACAGTCACACTCCAAACTCCACTATGGCCAAGATCAAAGAGCTGTCGAAGGACACCAGAAACAAAATGCAACTTGCATTTTTACTAACCACACCACTTACGTAAGTGAAAAGCATACCAGAGACTTTTCCTGATCAGGACCTGTACTGAATGTGCTACATGCTGGAGGTGTAGGACCTGTGACATCACAATTATGTGACCAGTACATGTGTGGATGGAGATCATTAGTCCAGGATAGAAGGGAATGTGGATGGCAGATCTGTGATGATGATGTGACAGAAGTGGGCAAAATTCACTTGAGTACCACACATGTATAAGCCAAAAAAAAAAAAAAAAGCCCACTTAGAACAATGCCAGACTGGGTATCTGAAGTATTGTGTCTGTGGGGGTGCCTGGTTGCAACTGTAACCATCAACTATGTTACTGCTAATACGATATGTGGAGGGGGTTGTCCTAATGGGGAAGACTTTTCAAGTTTTATAATATTATGAATGTTTGTGTCACCATCCCACTACATCGATCATAAAATGGCTACAATTTTACAATAAACTGTCATTTATGCATAAGCAAAAGATGATTGTATAAGGAATTAAAATAAAGAAGATAGAAAGGCAGAAATGTAATTAGAATAAGAGGATTCTACATTAGTGACAACATGGATACATAAGACACACACAACATAGATAAATAAGACACACACAGCATAGAAAAATAAGACACACACAGCATAGATAAATAAGACACACAACATGGATAAATAAGACACACAACATGGATAAATAAGACACACAACATGGATAAATAAGACACACACAACATGGATAAATAAGACACACACAACATGGATAAATAAGACACAACATGGATAATTAAGACACTGTAACATACCGGTCAGGTGACAGGAGGTGGATCCACTGAACCAGAGGGGCGATGACGTGGGCCGTACCAGGAGAACGGAGTCTAAGGGACTTCTGGTCTTCACCAGGGCCCGCCGCAAAGTGGGATGTTCTTGCTGCGGCAGGTACCCCCCAGGTCGTTCCGCCTGATAGCGACTCGACCCCTCTGGTAGCTGAGAATGGCGCGGTACAGTAGGAGCAGGCAGAAGCGTAGTAAGATGTAGCAGAGGTCAGGGCAGGCGGCACAGGTTCACAGGCGACAGTCAGGCAACAGGTCAGGCAGTACGGGTTCACTAGCGGTAGTCACGGGCAACGGGTCGGCAACAGGCAAGGGCAACACAGAACAATGGAAACGCTTTCACTAGGCACAAGGCACTAAAGATCCGGCAAGGGCAGGAAGGGGCAGGAGACATTTATATGGGCAGTGAGGGCCAGGCACCAATCAATGGTGAGCTGGCCCTTTAAATTTCATGAAGCCGGCGCGCGCCGGAAGACAGAGGCGGCGCAGGAGGACGGGGCTGCAGGTGAGAGTATGCGGGATGCGGCGCGTGTGTGGGAATCAGCCGCCACGCTAACCGCATCCCTGCCGGCGGAATCCCCGCGCTCTCGGTCAGCGTGTCTGACTGGGACGCGCCGGGACACAACAGAAGAAGGCAGGGACATCGAGCGCTCCGGTACAGAGGAGGGGACCGGAGTGCTCACTGTTACAGTACCCCCCCCCCCTTTGGTCTACCCCCTCCTTTTGGTACCAAGGAAACTGAGGATGAGGCTGCGGTCTAAGATGTTTTCCTCAGGCTCCCAAGATCTTTCCTCAGGACCGCAGCCCTCCCAGTTGACCAGAAAAAATCTCCCTCGAATGAACTTAGATGCCAAAATCTCCTTCACAGAGAATACATCAGTAGTGCCGGTCACAGGGGTAGGAGTAGGAACCTTTGGGGAGAAGCGATTAAAGATGGCAGGTTTAAGGAGGGAGACATGGAACGAGTTGGGGATCCTGAGGGATGAAGGAAGATGGAGTTGGTAGGATACTGGATTGATTCGCATCTTGATTTTATAAGGTCCCAAATAGCGGGGACCCAATTTGTAGCTTGGAACCCTGAATCGGATATATTTGGAGGAGAGCTAAACTTTGTCACCAGGAAAAAACTCTGGATGGGCTCTGCGTCTCTTGTCTGCCAGGGACTTCATACGGGCAGAGGCTTTGAGGAGGGCAGTGCGGGTCTCTCGCCAGATGGAAGCGAAATCTCGGACAAGGTCGTCAACAGCCAGTACGGAAGAAGAGGAGGACAGCGGCAGAGGTGGAAGAGGTTGGCGACCAAAAACTACAAAAAATGAAGACTTGTTAGAGGCAGAGGAATGTTTGTAATTATAAGAAAATTCTGCCCAGGGAAGCAGATCAGACCAGTCACTGTGGCGTGAGGACACGAAGTGGCGTAGATAGTCTCCCAAAATTTGATTCACCCGTTCCACCTGGCCATTGGACTGTGGGTGATGGGAAGATGAGAAGTCCAACTTGACCCCGAGTTGACCACAAAGAGCCCTTCAAAATTTGGAGACAAATTTTACTCCACGGTCAGAGACAATGTGCTTGGGAAGACCGTGGAGGCGAAAAATATGCTGGAAAAACTGTTTGGCTAACACTGGTGCAGATGGACGACCAGGCAGAGGTATGAAGTGGGCCATCTTCGAGAAGCGATCAACTACGACCCAAATGACTGTCATTCCATGGGAGGAGGGGAGATCGGTAACAAAGTGCATGGTGATGTGGGACCATGGGACCTCAGGAATAGGGAGGGGAAAGAGGAGACCAGCAGGCTTCTGGCGAGGCGATTTGTCCCGTGCACAAATCATGCAAGCTTGGACGTAATCCGAGGCATCTCTCTCCATAGTAGACCACCAGTATCTTTGGGAGATGAGCTGAAGAGTCTTCTGTACTCCAGGATGACCTGCAAATAAAGAGGCATGGCCCCACTTAAGGACTTGTAGACGCTTACGTGGAGGCACATAGGGCTTTCCTGGGGGAAGAGAGCTCAGTTCCACTGGAGCAGCGGCAATTAGGCGCGAAGGTGGAATTATATGCTGAGGAGTTAACTCATCGCCCAGCACGTCGGAAGAGCAGGAAAGGGCATCAGCCGTGATGTTCTTGCTTGCAGGAAGAAAGTGAATCACAAAATTAAAGTGAGCAAAGAACAAGGACCAGCGAGCCTGACGTGGATTCAGCCTTTGTGCAGATTGGAGATAGGCAAGGTTCTTGTGGTCCGTGAAAATACTCACAGGGTGGATGGAGCCCTCGAGAAGGTGCCTCCACTCCTCGAGTGCCAATTTTATGGCCCACAGTTCCCTATAACCAATAGAATAATTTCTCTCAGCGGGAGTGAAGGTCTTGGAGTAGAACCCGCAAGAGAGTGACTTCAGGGTGACTTCAGGGTAAGTATGGCTCCAGCTCCCACGGAGGAGGCATCCACTTCCAGGGAAAATGGCTTAGTGGGGTCAGGTCTGGAGAGTACTGGTGCGGAGGCAAAAGAGGCTTTCAATGACTGGAAGGCCTCTTCAGCTTGAGAAGGCCAAGATTTGGGATTAGCCCCCTTTTTGGTCAGAGCTACAATGGGTGAGACCAGAGTGGAACAATGGGGAATGAATTGCCTATAATAATTGGCGAAACCCAAAAATCTTTGAATGGCACGGAGTCCAGAGGGGCGTGGCCAGTCCAGGACCGCTGACAGCTTGGCTGGGTCTATCTGTAGACCCTGGGCTGAAATGATGTACCCTAGGAAGGGCAGACTGGACCGCTCGAACAGGCACTTCTCGATCTTAGCATACAGGCGATTTTTTCCCTAAGGCGTGCAAGAACTTGACGGACATGGACCCGGTGTTGGTCCAGGTTGGAGGAGAAGATGAGGATGTCGTCAAGGTATACGACCACGCAGGTGTAAAGCAAGTCTCTGATAATGTCGTTGACAAATTCTTGAAATACGTTGCACAGCCCGAATGGCATCACCAGATATTCAAAATGGCCATCCCGTGTGTTAAAATCCAACTTGGTGAATATCCTAGCCCCACGGAGACGGTCAAATAGCTCTGAGATCAAGGGGAGAGGGTAACGATTCTTGATGGTGATCTTGTTTAGACCTCTATAATCTATGCATGGACGGAGGGAGCCGTCCTTCTTGGTAACAAAGAAAAAAACGGCCCCAGCGGGGGAGGAAGATTTCCTTATGAAGTCTCTCTGCAGATTTTCACGAATGTACTCCGACATGGTGAGAGTCTCTGGTGGTGAGAGTGGGTAGATTCTACCCCGGGGTGGAGTAGTACCGGGCACCAAGTCGATAGGACAATCGTAAGGTCTATGAGGTGGAAAAACTTCGGGCTACTTCTTACAAAAAACGTCAGCGAAGCAGTGGTAAGGCTCCGGGAGACCCGGTGGCGGAGGAATAACGGGGGTCCCGTTTGACAAGAACAGACTTGAGACAACGACCGGAGCAGGAGGGACCCCACCGGAGGACCAATCCAGGATGGGACTGTGGCACTGAAGCCATGGCAAACCCAAGAGGAGTTCAGAGGAGCAGAAGGGAAGGACAAAAAACTACAGCGTTTCAGAATGCAGAAATCCGATGCCCATCTGTAAAGGCAAGGTGCGGTACTGCACAGTGGCAGAAAGTCTCTCCCCGTTGACCGTAGAAATTAAAAATGGCTTGGGCAAACGGACCACAGGGATTTGATGCTTGTCAACAAAGGAGGCATGGATGAAATTGCCAGCAGATCCAGAATCCAAGAAGGCGGTGGCAGTGAAAGTAGACTTGGAGGAAACGGAAAGCTGCACTGATACCATGAGACGTGGAGAGGAAGAATCCACACCTAGCAACGCCTCTCCCATGTTTACTAGGTGCGAGCGTTTCCCGAACGCGGTGGACGAAGAGAAAAGTCTCTGAGGAAGTGCTCGGTACTGGCACAGTACAGACACAGGTTCTCGTCTCTGCGACGGCTTCGTTCCTGCGGGGTCAGGCGAGACCGGTCCACTTGCATGGCTTCCACGGCGGAAGGCCCAGAGACGGGTTGCGGTGGATGCTGAAAAACGAGAGCCAGACGAGGATAGCGTCTAGGACGAGCTCTCTCATTCTCCTGAAGGAGTTCTTCTTGCCTCTCGGCGAAACGCTTGTCAATCCTAGTGGCCAGTAGAATAAGGTCACTGAGGGTATCATTGGTCCAATTCAACTCGGAGGCGAGGGTACAGAATTAGATGGCGTATTCACCCAAAGTAGAGCCTCCTTGGGTCAGGTTCAGCAAAGCAGCTTCTGCGGAGGTAACCCGGGCAGGTTCCTCAAAAACAGACCGGAACTCTTGACAGAAGCTCTGGACGGAGGTAGTGGCTGGGTCAAAGCGATCCCACAAAGGTATAGCCCAGGCCAAGCCCCTCCCAGAGAGCAGGCTGAGTATGAAAGCCACCTTGGCTCGTCGGGACGGGAACTGGTCGGCCAGTAACTCGAGATGGAGTGAGCACTGTGACAGGAACCCACGGCACTGCTTCGGATCACCGTCATACTTGTCCGGCAAGGACAAACGGATTCTGGCACTGGAGACGACTGCAGGCTGTGCTGGAGCAGCAGGTGCAGGCGGAGGTGACGGCTGCTGCTGGGCAGACAGGAGTTGCTGCATCATGGCGGCCAACTGGGCCAACTGTTGACCTTGCTGGGCAATCTGCTGATTCTGTTTAGCCACTACGGTGGTAAGATCCGCAAGGCTAGGAAGAGGCGTCTCAGCGGGATCCATGGCCGGATCTTACTGTAACGTACCGGTCAGGTGACAGGAGGTGGATCCACTGAACCAGAGGGGCGATGACGTGGGCCTTACCAGGGGAACAGAGTCTAAGGGACTACTGGTCTTCACCAGGGCCCGCCGCAAAGTGGGATGTTCTTGCTGCGGCAGGTAGCCCCCAGGTCGTTCCACCCGATAGCAACTTGACCCCTCTGGTAGCTGAGAATGGCGCGGTACAGTAGGAGCAGGCAGAAGCGTAGTCAGATGTAGCAGAGGTCAGGGCAGGCGGCACAGGTTCACAGGCGACAGTCAGGCAACAGGTCAGGGCAGGCAGTACGGGTTCACTAGCGGTAGTCACGGGCAACGGGTCGGCAACAGGCAAGGGCAACACGGAACAATGGGAATGCTTTCACTAGGCACAAGTTACTAAAGATCCGGCGAGGGCAGGAAGGGACAGGAGACATTTATATGGGCAGTGAGGGCCAGGCACCAATCAATGGTGCGCTGGCCCTTTAAATTTCATGAAGCCAGTGGCACGCGCCCTAAGGAGCGGGGCCGCGCGCACCGGGAGACAGAGAAGGCACAGGAGGACGGGGCTGCAGGTGAGAGTATGCGGGATGCGGCGCGTGTGCGGGAATTAGCCGCCACGCTAACCGCATCCCTGCCGGCGGAATCCCCGCGCTCTCGTTCAGTGTGTCTGACCGGGACGCGCCGGGACACAACAGACGGAGGCAGGGACAGCAAGCGCTCCGGTACAGAGGAGGGGACCGGAGCGCTCACTGTTACAGACACAGACAACATGGATAAATAAGATACACACAACATGGATAAATAAGACACAACATGGATAATTAAGACACACACAACATGAATAAATAATACACACACAACATGGATAAATAAGACTCACAACATGGATAAATAAGACACAACGTGGACAATTAAGACACACACAACATAGTTATTATTGGAATTGCAGCAGTTCTATAGGTTGACAGCTGATCTGAGATGTTCTAGTATTACGCGGTTGTTATTATAATATTTGCTTGTAGTGTTGTGTGACTTGCCTTTCACCAGACAACCTTATTTTTTTTTATTTCACCTTTGATTCTGAGAAAATTAAACCCTTTCTTCATTTGCACACAAGTTCCTGTGTAAATCCCCAATGAGACCTATAAGCGGGGCCTTTTAGGGCACAGATGGAAATTTTCCCACGCTAGAGGCATTCTGTATGGTCTGCGCACAGAGCTGCTCTGCGATCTCTGTATTATATATGTATCTCTGTTTCCTTGTCCTAGAATATGAAGACATGACAGAACAGACCGGCAATTCAAGAATCATGGATATATGGAAAGAAGGAAAGTTGGAAAATGTAGAACTAGGTCTGTGTATCTAAAACTATCTACCTAAAGCTATCTTATCTATCTATCATTTATTTCATATCAATCTAATCTATCTATCAATCATTTATTTCATGTCAATCTAATATATCTATCTATCTATCTCATATCTATCTATCTATCTATCTATCTCATATCTATTTATCTATCTATAACATATCTAGCTAATATCTCTCATATCTATCTCTCATATCTATCTAATCTATCTATGTATCATCTGTATATCATTTATATAATATCTATCTATTTATCTTCTATCTATCTATCTATCTATCTATCATTTATCTTATATCTATCCATCTATTTAATCTTATCATTTAATGCATTCTAATAATAATTCCCTATTCTTACATTTTAAATCATGTATAGATAATAAGAGAACAATTAGAAATAATACAACATTTTTGGACAGAGTGATATCAAAAATATATTTCCTGGAAAGACTCAAGGAATAGGGGGTACCCAATCCCTTTAGTTCCGTACTTTTAAATAGACTATGCACAATACATGACATCCCGGACTGGAGAAGAGTTATCTTTATCACCATCTGGACAGTAGGAATTGCATTTTTTTTTTTTATTCTTTATATTTCAATAAAATAATTTGTTTCCATTTACAAATTCCCCCAGCCACTTTTGTATACAGTAAATATGAAAAAGTTACCTAGACTTAGGGGAAGAGTGGTTCCATTGCCCATAGCATAGGTAATGTACTGGACCTATGAATGATCGGGAATAGTTGTCTTCTGACCTAGTTATGCCAGATTTAAAAAAAAATAAAAAAAATAAAAAATGCTTTTTTATCTGGTACAACCATGCTCAAGGGCATCTATTCTGGCTTGCCTGACATATCTGAGCTGGCCTAAGACTTACACATTAAATGTGTGGAATCCACATTTTCAGTTTGTTTGCATGGCATATATCTATGGAGGATGGTAAATACCGAAGAAAAAAACTGTGAATAAAATCCATACTAAAAACAAGAGGACCCTGTAGTCATGGCATCCAAGATGTATCTACATAGTATGTATCACATGACTTTATTTGTTGGCCACAGAGAACAAACAGCCAGGATTGGACACAACAAATGTACAACCTATGCAGCTGTGCATGTGCCCTGCAGGAAAAGGGGCAACTGAGGCCTATGAAAAGGACAAATAATACAGTTATGTATGCAGTCATGGCCATAAATGTTGGCACCCCTGAAATTTTTCAAGAAAATGAAGTATTTTTCACAGAAAAGGATTGCAGTAACACATGTGTTACGTTATGTACTCACCTGGTGCCCCCATCTCTGCCTCTCTGCTCCGGCGCGTGCGTCCCCTAGGGCGTGCGCGTTGTAGCTTTAGGATTTATTAATGTAATTCACCAGTGGCTCATTGATAAATTCCTCCACCTTCCTCACTTCCCTGCCGGATCTTTGTTGCCTTGTGCCTGAGAGAAAGCATTCCTCAGAGTTGCCTTGCCGTGTATCTGATCCTTTACTCTGTGACTTGACCTTGCTCCTCTGCCGCCTGGCTATTGATCTCCTGCTACGTCCTGACTACACTACTGTGCTGCCGGCCTTGACCTTCTGCTATCTTGACGATGAGCTGCCTTATCCCTCCTGTGTCTTGCATCTCCTCAGCCGCCTGTGTGGTCGAGCCGTGCTAGGGGTAGCGACCTGGGTGCCGCCTGCCGCAGCAAGTCCATCCCACTCTGGTGAAAACCAGTGGCACCTTAGACTCCGCTCCCTGGTACGGTCTGAGTCATCTGTCACGCAGGTCCAGCGGCTCCACAGCCACCTGAGTTCCTGTCTTCTGAAACGTGAGTGTTACAACATGTTTTGCTATACACCTCTCAGCCAAAATGTTGGACCTCTCTTCCTTTGAAAACTGCTCCAGGTCTCTCTTATTGGAAGGGCGCCTTTTCCCAACAGCAATTTTAAGATCTCTCCATAGGTGTTAAATGGGATTTAGATCTGGACTCATTGTTGGCCACTTCAGAACTCTCCAGCGTCTTGTTGCCATCCATTTCTGGATACTTTTTGATATATGTTTGGGGTCATTGTCCTGCTGGAAGACCCAAGATCTCAGATGCAAACCCAGCTTTCTGACACTGGGCTGTACAGTGTGACCCAAAAGCGTTATTTATCCTAAGATTTCATGATGCCTTGCACACATTCAAGGCACCCAGTGCCAGAGGCAGCAAGACAACCCCAAAACATCATTGAATCTCCACCATATTTCACTATAGGTACTGTGTTCTTTTCTTTGTAGGCCTCATTCCGTTTTCGGTAAACAGTAGAATGACGTGCTTTACCAAAAAGCTCTTTCGTGGTCTCATCTGTCCAAAAGACATTTTCCCAGAAGGATTTTGGCTTACTCAAGTTCATTTTGGCAAAATGTGCTTTTTTATGTCTCTGTGTCAGCAGTGGGGTCCTCCTGGGTCTCTTGCCATAGCGTTTAATTTCATTTAAATGTCATTGGATAGTTCGCACTGACACTGATGCTCCCTGAGTTTGAATATCAGCTTGAATATCTTTGGAACTTGTTTGCTTATCCACTATCCTGTGTTGACACCTTTCATCAATTTTTCTCTTCCATCCACGCCCAGGGAGATTAGCTACAGTGCCATGGGTTGCAAACTTCTCGGTAATGTTGTGCACTGTGGACAAAGGCAAATCTAGATCTCTGGAGATGGACTTGTAACCTTGAGATTGTTGATATTTTTCCACAATTTTGGTTCTCAAGTCCTCAGACAGTTCTCGTCTCCTCTTTCTGTGTGGCACACACAGACATATAATGCAAAGACTATGTGAACTTCTCTCCTTTTTATCTGCTTTCAGATGTGATTTTTATGTTGCCCACACCTGTTACTTGCCTTAGGTAGGTTTAACCCCTTAAGGACCTAGCCCATTTTTACCTTATGTACCAGAACATTTTTTGCAAATCTGACCACTGTCACTTTAAGCATTAATAACTCTGGGATGCTTTTTCTTTTCATTCTGATTCCGAGATAGTTTTTTCATTGCATATTCTTCTTCATATTAGTGCAAAATTTTATTATAAAAATTGAAAATTTAGCTTTTTTTTTTCACTTGGAAACTCTCTGCTTATAAGGAAAATGGACATCCCAAATAAATGATATATTGATTCACATATACAATGACCAACATTTATTGTTGTCTTTAGACTGTTTTTTGTGTCTACATAAGGCACAAAAAAGGTGCAAGCAAGGTTTATTTGCGTCTTTTTTTGTGCCTTTTGGTTTACACTTTTCTGTTGATTTTTAGTTGCAATCCACTGATTTTGGCACCTTTTTGGCACATGATATGGAAGGGATTTATGAACTGCGCCTTTTTGTAAAAAGGTGCAAAAAAGGTGCAAAGTCACTGCAAAGTCTCTAAAACTACACCAGCCCAGACTTAGCTTAACTTTTTGGTGTATGTGAAGAGAGAAATTTCAGAAAATGTTTACCTGCACAAAATGTATCAAATGCTCTGTGACCATTTAATAAATTAGGTTCTCCTACACATTACCAGCATACAAAAAAAAAGTGTGAAAAATGTTTCACTTACATCTACAAAGATAAATGCCGGCCAGTATATCTACTTTGTGTTGGCATCATAAAGTTGACATGTTTTTACTTTTGGAAAACATTAGAGGGCTTCAAAGTTCAGCAACAATTTTCCAATTTCTCCAAAATCTTTCTTCAAAATCATAAGTTTTCAGGGACCAGTTCAGTTTGAAGTGGATTTGAGGGGCCTTCATATTAGAAATACCCCACTAATGACCCCATTATAAAAACTGCACCCCTCAAAGTTTCACAGGAATAGCAGCAAAGAAAAGGAGAAAATTCAAAATCTTAATTTTTTTACACTCGCATGTTCTTGTATACCCATGAATTTTAAGGGGTAAAAGGAGAAAAAGCCCCCAAAAATTTGTAACCCAATTTCTCTCGAGTAAGGAAATATCTCATATCTGGATGTAAAGTGCTCTGCTTACTATTTTGGAAATGACAACCCTCAAGGAATGTAACAAGGGGTACAGTGAGCCTTAACACCCCACAGGTGTTTGACAACTTTTTGTTAAAATCGGATGTGTAAATTAAACTTTTCCCCCAAAATTTTACATTTTTACAAGAGAAAATGCACCCCAAATTTTGTAACCCATCTCTTGAGTATAGAAATACCCCATGTGTGGACATCAAGTGCTCTGGAGGTGCACTACAATGCTCAGAAGAGAAGGAGTCACATTTGGCTTTTGAAAAGCAAACTTTGCTGAAATGGTTTTTGGGGGGCATGTCGCATTTAGGAAGCCCCTATGGTGCCAGGACTTTGTTTGTTTGTTAAAGTCGGATGTGTAAATAATTAAAAAAAAAAATTCACTAAAATGCAGTTTCCCCCCCCAAGTTTATATTTTCACAAGGGGTAATAGGAGAAAATGTCCCCCAAAATTTGTAACCACATTTCTTCTGAGTATGGAAATACCCCATATGTGGATCCCCCACATGTGACCCCATTTTGGATCCTACACCCCTCACAAAATGTAATAAGAAGTGCACGGAGCATTTACACCCCACTGGCGTTTGACGGATCTTTGGAACAGTGAGCTGTGCAAATGAAAAATAAAATTTTTCATTTTCACGGACCACTGTTCCAAAAATCTGTCAGATACCTGTGGGGTGTAAATGCTCACTGCACCCCTTATTACATTCTGTGAGGGGTGTAGTTTCCAAAATGCGGTCACATGTGGGGGGGGGTCCACTCTTCTGGCACCATGGGGGCTTTGTAATTACACATGTCCTTCAATTCCAGGCAAATTCTCTCTCCAAAAGCCCAGTGGAGCTCCTTCTCTTCTTAACATTGTAGTGCGCCCGCTGAGCACTTTACATCCACATATGGGGTATTTCCATACTCAGTAGAAATTGGGTTACAAATTTTGGGCAGCTTTTTTTTCCTATTTTCCCATGTGAAAATGAAAAATTTAGAATAACACCAGCATTTTGGTGAAAACATTTTTTTTTCACATCCAAATGTAACGAAAATTCACCAAACACCTGTGGGATGTTACGGCTCAATATACCCCTTGTTACATTCCGTGAAGGGTGTAGTTTCCAAAATAGGGTCAGATGTACGTATTAGTTTTTTTTGCATTTATGCCAGAACTGCTGTAAAATCAGCCACCCCTGTGCCAATCACCAATTTAGACCTCAAATGTACATGGTGCGCTCTCACTCCTGAGCCATGTTGTGCGCCCACAGAGCATTTTATGTCCACATATGGGGTATTTCCGTACTCAGGAGAAATTGCGTTACAAATTTTGGGAGCCTTTTTTTCCTTTTACCTCTTGTGAAAATGAAAAGTATGGGGCCACACCAGCATTTTAGTGTAAAAAATTAGATTTAGTAGACCCCAACTTTTCTTTTTCACACGAGGTAAAAGGAGAAAAAGCCTCCCAAAATTTGTAACCCAATTACTCCCGAGTACGGAAATATCCCATATGTGGCCCTAAACTGTTTCCTTGAAATTTGACTGTGATTGCCAAACAGGGTACCTCCAGCTGTTGCTAAATTCCCAGCATGCCTGGACAGTCAGTGGCTGTCCGGCAATGCTGGGAGTTGTTGTTTTGCAACAGTTGGAGGCTCCATTTTATTTAAAAGAAAATGTATTCAGGGAGAAGGGGGGGGGGCCGTGTACGTGTATATGTAGTGTTTTACCCTTTATTTTGTGTAAGTGTAGTGTAGTGCAGTGTTTTTAGGGTACATTCGCACTGGTGGGGGTTTATGGTGAGTTTCACGCTAGGAGTTTGAGCTGTGGCAGAAAATTTGTTGCAGCTCAAACTTAAAGCAGGAAACTCACTGTAGACCCCCGCCCATGTGAGTGTACCCTGTACCTCCAGCTGTTGCAATGCTACAACTCCCAGCATGCACTTACAGACCGTGCATGCTGGGAGTTGTAGTTTTGCAACAGCTGGAGGCATGCTGGTTGGAAAACCTTGAGTGAGGTTCTGTTACTCAGTATTTTCCCAGCAGTGTGCATCCAGCTGTTGCAAAACTACAAGTCCCAGCATGTACTGAGCACCGAAGGGCATGCTGGGAGTTGAAGTTATGCAACAGCTGGAGGCACGCAACTACAACTCCAAGCATGCCAAGACAGCTGTTTGCTGTTGGTGCATGCTGGGAGTTGTAGCTTTGCAAGATTAAGAGGGCCATGGTTTAGAGACCACCGCACAGTGATCTCCAAACTGTGGCCCTCCAGATGTTGCAAAACTACAAATCCCAGCATGCCCAGACAACAAACTGCTGTGTGGGCATGCTGGGAGTTGTAGTTTTGCAAGATCTAGAGGGCCACAGTTTAAAGACCACTGCACAGTGATCTCCAAACTGTACCCCTCTAAATCTCCAAAACTACAAATCCCAGCATGCCCAAACAGCAAACAGCTCCCTGGGCATGCTGGGAGTTGTAGTTTTGCAACATCTGGAGGGCTACAGTTTAGAGACCACTGTAAAGTGGTCTCCAAACTGTGGCTCTCTAGATGTTGCTATGCAACATCGCCGCACCAGGGAGCCGCACCTCATTGCCACTGACGCACCAGTGAGAGTATCGCCACCTGCCGCTGATCTTTGCCGCTGGTAAGGTACCTCCGCTGCTTGGAGGACAGTTCCCCTGTTCGGCCGAGAGTACCGTGGGTGGGCAGGACGGGGGAACTGAACTTTAACCCCCCCCCCCCCCGCCCCCGATCTGCTATTTGTCGGTCGCTGACTGACCAATAGAAGGGATAGGAGGGGTGGCACCACCTCCACCTCAATCCTATCCCCTCAGGGGGATCAGGGCTCCTTATTTTCCAGGTAACCAGAGACCTGTATGACTCAATTCAGACCGGCAATGTGAGGCAAATGCTGAAATGGGGGGGAGGGGGGGTGGTCTCAGGACCCCTCCAGGCGTTGGAATGGGATGCCTGCTGAACGATTTCAGCAGGCATCCCATTCCATTCACCACCCGGTTATCGGCGGTGAACAGAAACCCTGAGGGCGTACAGGTATGCCCTTGGTCCTGGTGGGGTTAAAGGAACATCACATGCTTGAAATAATGTTATTTTTTCACAATTTTGAAAGGGTGCCAATAATTTTGTCCAGCCTATTTGTGGAGTTTGGTGTGACATTATGTCAAATTTGCTTTTTTTTCCTCCCTATTTTGGTTTAGTTCCAAAGGGAATAAACATGTGTATAGCAAAACATGTGTTACTGCAATCCTTTTCTGTGAGAAATACTTCATTTTCTAGAAAAATTACAGGGGTGCCAACATTTGCTGCCATAACTGTATTGCATTTGAAGGACTACACACATGATTTCTATCCATGGCTTACAATTGCTGGTAAATTGGCAGACCCTTTGCTGAAAAGCCAGCACGACGGCCATCAAATTAGAAGACAAGGGGCCCTTCTATATGACCCCCCTGTCATTTGTATCTGGGCTAATAAAAAGCAATTCTGATAATGTACAACACATTACATAAGCTTGCTGAAATGTCTTGAGGGGTAAGAGTGAGGTTTAGACAAGAATACTAAAAATATTTATACTCTGCTCAAAATAATAAAGGGAACACTAAGATAACAGATCCTAGATCTGAATGAATGAACTAATCGTATTGAATACTTTCGTCTTTACCTAGTTGAATGTGCTGACAACAATATCACACGAAAATGATCAATGGAAATAAAATGTATCAACCCATGGAGGTCTGGATATGGAGTCACACTCAAAATCTAAGTGGAAAACAAAACTACAGGCTGATCGAACTTTGATGTAATGTCCTTTAAACAAGTCAAAATGAGGCTCAGTAGTGTGTGTGGCCTCCACATGCCTGTATGTCCAACTCCTGAACAGTCTGTGGTGCAATGCGGTGTTGGTGGATGGTGCGAGACATGATGTACCAGATGTGCTCAATCGGATTCAGGTCTGGGTTTTGGCGGGCCAGTCCATAGCATCAATGCCTTCCTCTTGCAGGAACTACTGACACACTCCAGCCACATGAGGTCTAGCATTGTCTTGAATTAGGAGGAACCCAGGGCCAACTGCATCAGCATACAGCATATGGTCTCACAAGGGGTCTGAGGATCTCATCTCGGTACCTAATGGCAGTCATGCTACCTCTGGCAAGCACATGGAGGGCTGTGCGGCCCCCCAAAGAAATGCCACCCCACACCATTACTGACCCACCACCAAACCAGTCATGCTGGAGGATGTTTCAGGCAGCAGAACGTTCTCCACGGCGTCTCCAGACTCGAATTTCCCAATCTTGGTGTTCTCTGGCAAATGCCAAACGTCCTGCATGGTGTTGGGCCGTAAGCACAACTCCCAACTTTGGACGTCCAGCCCTCATTGAGTCTGTTTCTGACCATTTGAGTGGACACATGCACATTTGTGACCTCCTGGAGTGCTCCTCCTGCTCCTCCTTGCACAAAGGCAGAGGTAGCGGTCCTGCTGCTGGGTTGTTGCCCTCCTACGACTTTTCCGAGTCTCCTGATGTGCTGGCCTGTTTCCTGGTAGCGCCTCCATGCTCTGGACACTATGCTGACAGACACAGCAAACCTTCTTGCCACAGATGAGCTGCACTAACTGAGCCACTGGTGTGGGTTGTAGACTCTGTCTCATGCTACCACTAGAGTGAAAGCACTGCCAGAATTCTGAAGTGACCAATACATCAGCCAGGAAGCATAGGAACTGAGAAGTGGTCTGTGGTCACAACCTGAAGAACCACTCTTTTATCGGGGGTGTCTTGCTAATTGCCTATAATTTCCACCTGTTGTCTGTTCCATTAGCACAACAGCATGTGAAATTGATTGTCAATCAGTGTTGTTTCCTGAGTAGACAGTGTGATTTCACAGAAATGTGATTGACTTGGAGATATATATATATATATATATATATATATATATATATATATATATATATAATATTTTTTTTTTTCATTTGCATTGTTTCTAATACTGTCATGACATAATCATACTGTAAGGTAACATGCATGCCTTTGTATTTTGGGCCCTTGTGTTATGGATTGTAAGATGTTGGCCATAGCCTATTGTTGTCCCACAGTGTGCCTTTATATGCTCCTTTGATTTAACAGTATAGAGTATAATTCTTGTGGATTCATATGCCGCAAGTCACTTTAAAATAGAAACAGGGAATCTAGCAACAATATCACATTTTTTATGTAAAAGTACTGATGTACAGTGCCACAAAACAGATGACAAAATACAAATAAAATATTCAAAATATGGAGAATACACCACATATTGCATTGTACTAGCTGGAATTTAGCAGGAATTTTTATGACTTGGATGATGAACTGTTCACATGTGGTAATAACTGGAATCAATAGAACAGAAAACAAGACCGAATTAGTGCAGTGCATGTGCTGAAAATGGACTGGTTTCCAATGACCTCAGGAAAAGCTTATTCATGTACAAGCGAGCAGCGCATGCAGATGTCCTGTCCCCAACAGGATACAGATCTTGTCCAGAACTTAGATTAACCCTCCTGTGTATTGTGAAAGTTGTTTGGAACTGATATGGTGAGCAAGATGAATATAAGAAAGCTTGGGGGGGGGGGGGGGAGCAGGTCTCTTGGGGAGTGACTGCTTATATAGTCACCACTGATGGAAGGGACTGTGCAAAGAACGGAAGGTTTACATGTAAGGGTAAATTCACACATGGCGGATTTATTATTAAAACTTTTGCATCTGATCCACATTTGATCTATAAATCTGAAAGGTTGTTTCTTCTACTTGTGCTTTACAAATCACTTTCAGATATGTGAAACAAAAAAAGCTATGTGTGAACAGATCATAAAGGTATATTCACATGTGATGTTCTTGTTTTCTTCATTCTATTACTGTATGCAAAACAAATTCAGCTAGCAGCACGACATGTAAATCCCAACATATTTATGCTATGTTCCCATGCATTTCTTTTGTCATGAATGTGAGCTGTTAAATTACCTAAAAACTGCCAATTTCTGATTTAAAAAATGGGTTTAAAAAGGCTGTATTATTATTTTCGAGTTCCATTGATCTTAATTGTAAAGTGGCTGTTTGTGCACACACATATATACATTTGATATATCTACAGTCATGGCCGTAAATGTTGGCACCCCTGAAATTTTTCAAGAAAATGAAGTATTTCTCACAGAAAAGGATTGCAGTAACACATATTTTGCTATATACATGTTTATTCCCTTTGTGTGTATTAGAACTAAACCAAAAAAAGGGAGGAAAACAGCAAATTGGACATAATGTCACACCGAACTCCAAAAATGGGCTGGACAAAACTATTGGCACCTTTTAACTTAATATTTGGTTGCACACCCTTTGGAAAAAATAACTGAAATCAGACGCTTCCTATAACCATCAATAAGCTTCTTACACCTCTTAGCCGGAATGTTGGACCACTCTTCCTTTGCAAACTGCTCCAGGTCTCTCTTATTGGAAGGGCGCCTTTTCCTAACAGCAATTTTAAGATCTCTCCACAGGTGTTAAATGGGATTTAGATCTGGACTAATTGCTGGCCACTTCAGAACTCTCCAGGGCTTTGTTGACATCCATTTCATGGTTCTTTTTGATGTATGTTTGGGGTCATTGTCCTGCTGGAAGACTCAAGACCTTACACGCAAACCCAGCTTTCTGACACTGGGCTGTACAGTGCGACCTAAAATCCATTGGTAATCCTCAGATTTCATGATGCCTTGCACACAGTAAAGGCACCCGGTGCCAGAGGCAGCAAAACAACCCCAAAACATAATTGAACCTCCACCATATTTCCCTGTAGGTACTGTGTTCCTTTCTTTGTAGGCCTCATTCCATTTTCGGTAATAAGTAGAATGATGTGCTTTACCAAAAAGATCTATCCTTGTCTCATCTGTCCACAAGACGTTTTCCCAAAAGGATTTTGGTTTACTCAAGTTCATTTTGGCAAAATGTAGTCTTGCTTTTTTATGTCTCTGTGTCAGCAGTGGGGTACTCTTGGGCCATGCCATAGCGTTTCGTTTCATTTAAATTTCAACGGATAGTTCGCGCTAACACTGATGCTCCCTGAGCCTGCAGGACAGCTTGAATATTTTTGGAACTTGTTTGGGGCTGCTTATCCACCATCCGGACTATCCTGCGTTGACACCTTTCATACATTTTTCTCTTCTGTCCACACCCAGGGAGATTAGCTACAGTGCCATGGGTTGCAAACTTCTTGATAATGTTGCGCACTGTGAACAAAGGCAAATCTAGATCTCTGGAGATGGACTTGTAACCTTGAGATTGTTGCTATTTTTCCACAGTTTTGGTTCTTAAGTCCTCAGACAGTTCTCTTCTCCTCTTTCTGTTGTCCGTTGCAAAGATTAAGTGAACTTCTCTCCTTTTCATCTGCTTTCAGGTGTGATTTTTATATTGCCCACACCTGTTACTTTCCCCAGGTGAGTTTAACCTCTTAACGACGCAGGACGTATATTTAAGTCCTGCGCCGGCTCCCACGATATGAAGCGGGGTCGCGCTGCAACCCCGCATCTCAACGGCCGGGACCCGCGGCTAATACCACACATCGCCGATCGTGGCAATGTGCGGTATTAACCCTTTAGAAGCGGCGGTCAAAGCTGACCGCCGCTTCTAAAGTGAAAGTGAAACTATCCCGGCTAGTCAGTCGGGCTGTTCGGGACCGCCGCGGTGAAATCTCGCCATCCCGAACAGCTTACAGGACACCAGGAGGGCCCTTACCTGCCTCCTCGTTGTCCGATCGACGAATGACTGCTCCGTTCCTGACATCCAGGCAGGTGCAGTCAAGCGCCGATAACACTGATCACAGGCGTGTTAATACACGCCAGTGATCTGTGTAAGAGATCAGTGTGTGCAGTGTTATAGGTCCCTATGGGACCTATAAAACTGCAAAAAAAAGTAAAAAAAAGTGTTAATAAAGGTAATTTATCCCCTTCCCTAATAAAAGTTTGAATCACCCCCCTTTTCCCATAAAAAAATAAATAAAACAGTGTAAATAAAAATAAACATATGTGGTATCGCCGCATGCGTAAATGTCCGAACTATAAAAATATATCGTTAATTAAACTGCACGGTCAATGGCGTACACGTAAAAAAAAATTCAAAAGTCCAAAAAAGCGTATTTTGCGTACCTGCAAAATGACCTCCAACAGACCACAAATGTGCATGTGTCCACTCAAATGGTCAGAAACAGACTCCATGAGGGTGGTATGAGGTCCCGACATCCACAGGTGGGGGTTGTGTTTACAGCCCAACACCGTGCAGGACGTTTGGCATTTTCCAGAGAACACCAAGATTGGCAAATTAACCACTGGCGCCATGTGCTCTTCACAGATGAAGGCAGGTTCACACTGAGCACATGTGACAAATGTGACAGAGTGTGAAGATGCCGTAGAGAACGTTCTGCTGCATGCAACATCCTCTAGCATGACAGGTTTGGCGGTGGGTCAGTAATGGTGTGGGGTGGCATATCTTTGGGGGGGCCGCACAGCCCTCCATGTGCTTGCCAGAGGTAGCCTGACTGCCATTAGGTACTGAGATGAGATCCTCAGACCCCTTGTGAGACCATATTCTGGTGCTGTTGGCCCTGGGTTAATCCTAATGCAAGACAATGCTAGACCTCATATGGCTGGAGTGTGTCAGCAGTTCCTGCAAGAGGAAGGCATTTATGCTATGGACTGGCCCGCCTGTTCCCCAGACCTGAATCCGATTGAGCACATCTGGGACATCATGTCTCACTCTATACACCACAGACTGCCCAGTTGGCGGATGCTTTAGTCCAGGTCTGGGAGGACATCCCTCAGGAGACCATCCGCCACCTCATCAGAAGCATGCCCAGGCGTTGTAGGGAGGTCATACGGGCACGTGGAGGCCACACACACTACTGAGCCTCATTTTGACTTGTTTTAAGGACATTACATCAAAGTTGGATCAGCCTGTAATGTGGTTTTCCACTTTGATTTTGAGTGTGACTCCATATCCAGACTTCCATGGGTTGATACATTTGATTTCTATTGATAATTTTTGTGTGATTTTTTTTTGTCAGCACATTCAACTATGTAAAGACGAAAGTATTTCATACAATTAGTTCATTCATTCACATCTAGGATGTTATCTTAGTGTTCCCTTATTTTTTTTTAGCAGTGTATTTTGTGCTGTAAGCAGCCCAAAATTCATTCCAAAATAAAATAACACTTTTTGGGCTATAGCTTTGCTGTAACCAAACGATGGCTACCAATACATCCAAAAAATGGTTAAAAAAGTAGGAGGAAAAAAGGCCAAAAAATTTCCCATAAGCAATAAACAGGCTCAAAATCTGAAAACGTCAAAATTTCTTGATAAAAAAAAAAAAAAAGAATGTGTGAGCAGTTTTAAACTGCAATAAAAATATTCCTTCCAGTACTTGTGTCAGCAAAGAGCACTGTGGTCAGATGGAAAAGAACAACTCAACTTCCTCTGTAGTATACAGCAGCTGATAAGTACTGGAAGGATTAAGATTTTATAATAGAAGAAAAATACAAATCTGTTTAACTTTCTACCACCAGGTGACTTAAAAAAAATAAAAATAAAATTCCACAGGAGTACCCCTTTAAGCTTTTGGCTAGTTCCATGGAACCCCCTGACCAGGTTCATATTGACCAAAACATTTATTGGAGTGGTGGCAACCCAGGACCCATGCTATTACTATGAATGGTAAAATTAGTTTTCGTTGGGATTGTGGTTTTCTGTCACCATATTCAGCTTCTTCAGCTTCTGCACTCTGCACTATTACTTAGTTCCCTATTTGGGATATGCTTTGTGGCTGTGATTTTTACACAATAATTAGTGATTGTTTCCTCCTCCTTACCATTCCAATATACACCATTATTGTGTTAGTTATTTTTAGGGGCATTGCCCCAGTGTTGCCACTTCTTCTTTGCCCATTCCGCCTTTTTAAAATGCTTTTACTGTGTTTTATTAATGAATTAATAAAGTTGTCTATTTTTGCAAATGGGTCTTTTAGTAGCTCCATTTTTACTCTGTTCTTACATGAAGGGGCTTTGTGCACGTTGCATCAGTATACACTTTAATTGATTGAATTATTTATCATCTTTTTCTGTTCCCCTTTTTTGTGACTCTTTTTTTTTAGAAGATATATTATAATCAATACAAACAATGCGTTTCGAGACATAACCTCTCTCTTCATCAGGTTATCTTAAAACATGCTGTCTACATTGAATATAATAAATATGTTATTGTTTTATCTTTCCATATATCTGTCTTAGACATTTAATACAGTTTTGGTCAGCGCTTGAAGATATCCATTTTTTGCTACGCTGTGTTTCACAAGCGATCCTCTCTTCATTACTGAACAGGTAGCACAGAAAGAACTGTATTTGCCAACCACTCAATGCCAAGGTTAGGAATGAGAAGCAGATCTTTGTGATGTTTACTGCTGGATATTTTTCTTTATATTCTGCATGTGATCCACCAATAATACATCAATAAGGAATAAACGGTTTTGAGCCTACATCTGTAATAGCGATTTATAGCTTACTGATTTATTTTCTGTAAAATGCATCATGTGCACCTATTGATCCTGAATTGTGCACTGGCCTTGCTCTCTGTGCTGGATCCCTACAATAAATGAAAGCAGCATGCTCTGCTCCTCAATAAAAACAAACCCTAGGAATCTTTATTGCCCCGTTGTCCCCAAATCATTTTCTCATGTTAATGATAAAATACCACAATGCTTTCTGCGGTGCTATTAATTTTCAATAAGGATCTGAATTCAACACAGAACACATTGAGCCAGTTCAGCTGCAGCCAAAACCTAAGGCATCAACTATAGAGCGCTACAACAGATGTTCTATGTATATAAAGAGCAATAACTTCAAGTGGAGAAAAAAAACATTGTGACTGGATGCCAGTGTTTAAAGGGTCTAATGCAGTTTTACATATTGCACAAACATTTCACGCTGTGACAGAATCCAGAATTCAATGACTTTGCTGCTATTCCCGCCACAGTTCTGTACTACAAACCAGTTTGTGCACCAGCTTATGTTTCCGTAATGGCTTCCATTTACCCCATACTGGGGGCACATATTTATGTTGGGCATAAATTACAGCTACTGAATCCTACACCACAATAATGTTTATAGTCATAGTTATTCAGGCTAAGAAATAGAATAAGGCTGAATTCTCTGCATCCTTTTGCTGCATTTTTGTGGTGTTTTTGTTTGTCTTTCAAAGACTCTGCATCCAAATGTCACTTTAGAGTTTGCGGAAATTTTAATACTCTGCAAGAATTAGAAGAATCCCTTGCATGATGTAAAGGGAATATGTCACCAGGTACAAATGGACTACCCTTTCAAATTTACGGAAATGTTGTGGCTGGGTAAAAATCCAACCAGTATGAGGGTGTATTGCCCTATGTCATTGTTAACACAGAGGTTAAAATATTTTCTAAAGTTTTATCAAGAAGACTGGTGAGGGTTTTACATCTATTGGTAGGTGAGATCAGTGTGGATTTATGCCTAAGAGAACAGAACACACGAACATAGACAGGGTATTCACTAGTACTCTCTAGTATGGAAAAAGAAGGCTCTAGAGCAATTTTAGCCCTTGGTGCCACTAAGGCATTTATTTGAGTCAATATGGGCTTTCTATGAGTGGCTTTGGAAAAATTTGGTATATAATATAGAATATATCAAGTTGTTACATAAGGGTCCTAAAGCACCAGTAATTGTAATTGCCCCCTTACAGTCCTTTGGTTTAATGGAGAGCACCAGTGAAAATTAACTTATCCCCTATCCACAGGAAAGGGGTAAAGTAGCTGATCGCGTGGGGGGAGTTCTGTTTGCTTGGACTCCCCGCGATCTTTGGAACGGGACCCCATTTCTCTCAGTAAGGAGTAGTACTGGTAGATGGCACTCACTACATTCATTTCTATGGGAGCGACGATAATGCTGTACTTGAGTCTTTTTGATGCTCCCATAGAAATGAATGGGACACGTGCAGCCTCACCGAGTTCAGGAGATAATGGGGGTCCCATTTGGTTTATTTAGATGGATATTGCTTTTAAACATAGGTACATGACATGGGTGTCCCCTGTCACCATCACTGTTTGCGCTCTATATGGTGCCTTTTCAGCTTTCTGATTCAGGGAGAACAAGACATATTAACAAATAAATTGTTGATACATGCAGATGATATTTAATTTTTTCTGAAAAACCTAATACAGGATATTGTCTTTTTTCTTGTATATGGTTGCTGTATTGTGTAAATGTATATTTTTATGTGATGTAATGTAATGATGTTTGCAATTTTTTTTTAAATTTTTGTGTACATTAACAATGTGTTTGTGAAATTATTTTTACAGTTTTAAAATACAACAGCATTTTATTTTGTGCTTTATTTTTTTCATGCAGTTTTTGTAGTATTTTTCCAAAATTATATAGTTAATTGCATGTGTTTTTTGTTTGGACTGTCCTGACCACAATGCACTACACCAAACATTTAAGGATCTATTCACACGTACAGTATCCGGCACATATTTGATGCGCAGGATTTGAAGATGCAGATTTGAAGCTGAGTTCTGTTATTTAGTTTACATTGAACTCTGCAGCATAACATCTGCAGCTTCAAATCCCGCGAATAGACCATAGGGAGGTATTAGACTAAAAAAATAAAAGAAAGCACGTGAACTGGCCAACAGTAGCAAAGAGAAGTAATCAGGAGAAATGAGAAAACCCTCTAATAGCCCCAGCAGGAACTGCTCGTTCAGCCAACCACGGACAGGACTGGAATACCACTTCAAACTCTTGGTCTAAGAAATTGCACTTATCACTTAGTTCCCTTACACATTTCAAAATGCTAATTTTAGCATCTGTATCATGGTTACAACTTACAGACGTATGGGGGGTCCGGCTGCTGGGACCCTTTGCGATCTCCGGCCTGGCACCTCGGCACTCTGAACATTTATGCCAGCAGCCGGATCCCCATGATCAGACATCATATTCCCTATCCTTTGGATAGGGGAAAAGATGTCTAGGGGAGGAGTATGCCTTTAACTGAACCTGAATCACCTAGGATCTGGCTTAATAAACGTACATAGGACCCTATTTTGCGACCATAATACAGACACACAAAAAAAAAAAACACCAGTGTTATGGCTATCTTAAAGCAACCTAAAAGTTTGTGGGCCTCTTCTGGCCATGGACCTTTCGGCACTCTCCTTATTACCAAGAGGTCAGTCTGCCACAGGGGAAAGCTATTGAGTGTGTTAATAAAACTAATACCATTACTTTAAAATGACTAAGAAAATAAAAGATTGATTCTGTGTTGCAGCTTGAAAACAGCATCCCAGACGATGAGAAATTTGGATGACCCAATAATGATATTCACATTGCTGAAGCTAGGCTCCAATGATCTGGCCACGGATATTTATGCTCAGGCTGAAAGATAATACATAACGATTTGTGTTTTCCATGTGGCTTCTTCTACTGACACTTAAAAACACATCAGTAAAAAAACAATCATCTACTAACGTATTATGTCCTCACTAAGTGTGTTTTCAATATCTCTGGGCGAATGTGAAAAATAGCAAGATGTGCGTTGCTAATCCCTTGCAGTCTTCAAATTGTTCTGCATACATAATGTAAGCCAGAAAAAGACAATCCTAAAAAGCTGGAGATTTTCTAGTGCTAAATCTCATGCAGTAGATAAGGCAGAATGGTTTATTAAATAAGCCATATGTAAATCCCAGAGATCTAGTGACGCCATCAACATGATGTCATTTTCACCACAATATGTTGCTGCAATTTTGTTTATGCTTATGGATTTCACAATTATTTCCACATTTGCATAACTACCTTTGGGAATTGACCACATTGGGGGAGGGGGGGGGGGGCACAGCTCTGACTAGAAAGACTGAAATCTTACTGAGATTATAACATATAGGTGAATAGAGGTGAAGAATTTACATTTTAATTTACAGAGGTTTTTGTTACCCTTTTAAGCTTTCTAATATGAATACATTGTATATCCTCTTATATACAGTCACTCACATCTATATTCTATTTGTCAGTTAGGTTTCTATATTCTTGACTGCTAAATTTTTAAAGGGGTACTTTGGGGAACTAAACCCATTCCCCTCTCTCCTACCTATTTCATTGTCTAAATATCATTCCTTAGCTATATAGAGCAGTTTCCCCTCTTTCAGTTGTCACTTACTTACAGGGAGTGAGGAAAATACACAATCCAGCCATCTACTGTGTCTCTGTCGAACTCCCTTTCTGTAAGCAGCCCCCACCCTCCTGACAGACACAGAGAACATGGTTTCTTCCCTGCACTGATGAGTCATTCTCCCTTTAGCTGGGAGGTATGTGCAGCTTAGCCAATCAGACACTGAATTTCTCTCCTCACAGAAAAGGAGGGTTGGGGCTGCTTTCAGAGAGGGAGTTTGACGGCAGTGAGAGGAGAGCTGCAATGGCTGCTAGGAAATGTAGTATTCATGCTGCAGATGGCAAAGAATATCAAGATGCCAGAGATGACCACAGGGGCCTCAGGAGCCATGCATATCAGGCAGGATCATTTACAGGAAAGATATTCAAGTAGTTTGGTGGCTTTGGAGCTTGTTTTTTATATGTAAGTTCCTGGAGCATTTCCCTCTGACCTTGTGGTGATTGTCCTTTCATGAGAGCTCAAAACGGCTGAGATCTGATGACTAGTTTGGGAAATCCATCAAAGATAATACTATAGTTTTGTATATCTTCAAATGTCCTGGGGACCAAAGAAGATTACATTTGCACAAAAAAAAGCTCTGACCACATGAGATGATATGATGTGGAATAGAGTCTTCTCTTTCTACTGCATTATTTCTTGCACTGAGAGTAAAACTCCCACCTTACCAGCACCAAAGCATCTCCATACAGATTAGCAATTGCTACAAGCTAGGGAATGAAGCATGCTACTGTTCGCTTCTTCCTGCTAATTCTAAAGATCAATGGAGGTCTCATTCAGTGGCGCTCAGTACCTACACTTTGGCAAACCCAACCTCCGCATAGGTACAGCACAGGGGGTCATCCGACACAGGCGCCGCACTCGCTAATTGGGGATCCAGGACACCTGCCCCGGATAAGAGCTGCTGTATAAAGTATTAAACGTGAAGGGTTTATACAGCTATATCATTTTTTATTTTTTTTTGCAATAAAAGTTCCCAGGATGTGAGATAACATAAAACTCCTGGACTTACCTCCCTCACTTCTCCACAGCCTCCAGTAGGACAGCAACCAGTCTTTGCTGAATTTCACTTCTCTGAGCTGCAGACAATACATCACATTGCTTCTCAGCCAATCACTAGCCGCAGCAGTGTCCCGCCTCAACCATTCAAGTGCAGAGAGGCAATGTGATTGTCTGTAACTCCAGGAAGCAAAGTTCAGCAGAGGCTAATGGCTGTGGGGAAGCTGTGGTTGAGCGTGGTAGATAAGTACAGTATTTTTATGTTATCATACAGCCTGAGCATTTTTATTGGAAAAAAAAATTTGGCTGGATATCCTCTTTACCTTGAATTACCCTAGGTCTGGGTCAGTAAAACTAAAGAATGTATAAGTATTGTGGACAAAATACAGTCAGAAAAAAGAACTCACGTTATGGTGAAAAGAAAGCAGCCTAGAGGGCTATGGGCCCCATCTGTTACGCCGAGTACTCCGGGTCCCTGCTCCTCCCCGGAGCGTTCGCGGCGTTCTCCTCTTTGCAGCGCCCCGGTCAGACCTGCTGACCGGGAGCGCTGCACTGACATTCACGATGGGGATGCGATTCGCATAGCGGGACGCGCCCGCTCGCGAATCGCATTCCATGCCACTTACCCGTCCCGGTCCCCGGCTGTCATGTTCTGGCGCGCGCGGCTCCGCTCTCTAGGGCGCGCGCGCGCAAGCTCTCTAAGATTTAAAGGGACAGTGCACCAGTGATTGGTGCCTGGCCCAATCAGTCTAATTAGCTTCCACCTGCTTCCTGTCCATATAACCTCACTTCCCCTTCCCTTCCTTGCCGGATCTTGTTGCCTTGTGCCAGAGAAAGCGTTTAGTGTTGTCCAAAGCCTGTGTTCCAGATCTTCTGCTATCGCCATTGACTACGAACCTTGCCGCCTGCCCCGACCTTCTGCTACGTCTGACCTTGCCTCTGCCTAGTCCTTCTGTCCCACGCCTTCTCAGCAGTCAGCGAGGTTGAGCCGTTGCCGGTGGATACGACCTGGTTGCTACCGCCACAGCAAGACCATCCCGCTTTGCGGCGGGCTTTGGTGAAAACCAGTAGCAACCTAGAACTGGTCCACCGACATGGTCCACGCCAATCCCTCGCTGACACAGAGGATCCACATCCAGCTAGCCGAATCCTAACACTGGCCATGGATCTTTTGTTTACTTTTCTCTTTTTCCTCCAGATTAAGTTCAGATTGTTTTAGGTTTATAGGGGTACTCCGCCTCTAACATCTTATAAGATTTCAGAACGCGGGGGTCCCTCCGCTGTGGACCCCCGGGATCTCCGCTGCAGCGCCCCGCTTTCATTACTCGTGATGTCACAGCTCCGCCCCCTCGTGACATCACGGCCCGCCCCCACAATACAAGTCTATGGGAGAGGGCGTGATTAGCCTAACGAAGCGCAGCATGAGCGTGAAGTAGCTACCGCTGTCTCCTCTCATTCCTCTCACCCAGCTAGTCTGCCGACATGGAATACTACATTTCAACGACGAAATAAAGATTGAAGATTTTACTGCACAGATGGTGAGTGCCTTTTTCTATCTCCTATGATATACTGATTAAATAAATAAATTTGCTGTTCCTTGAACCCTGGTGAGTGCTCCATTCTTTTTCGTCTTTTGTGGAATATATTTTATTAATATCATTTTGTAGATGAAGTCTCCAGAACTCAACACTTGTGATCTCACTAGAGCTCTATACATCATTATCACAATCTCCCTCTTCCTACTGGGTATATCGCTAGCTATGCAGCCAAGCATTCTACTTGCTTTTTCTTCTGCTTGGCTGCATTGATGTGTTATTTTGAGTCAGGAATTACTACCCCTAAATCCTACTCTTCTGAATCCTTCACCACTATCAAAGAGGGGATACAATACTCAGAGGGTTCCTTCTCCCCTAGTGCATTATTTTACATTTGTAAACACTGAACTGCAGTTTCTATTGTTCTAACCACTTGTCTAGTAAAGCTATATTATTTTCCACACTACAGACACCCCAGGAATATCAATTCCATTGAGCATTTTGGTGTCATCAGCAAACAGACAAAGCTTACCTACCTTCTATGTCACTTACAAACACATTAAGAAGAATAGGACCTAGAAGAGAACCTTGTGGTCACCACTTGTAACCAGTCTCTGTTCAGAATGAATGCCATTTTCAATAACTTACTTAGCAGCTCTTTATGTGAAACATGAAACTGTATCTAAGGCTTTGTTGTTGTTGTTGTTTTTTGTTATTTTGTTTTTAAAGAAGAAATAAGGTCCCATATAGGTTGCATTTATAAAGTTTATTCCATGACCAAAGTCCACACAACACAGGAAGGTCGATGTTCTATTGACTTTGACCTTGATGGGACACATTGACTTTGACCCTGATGGAACACATCATAGTATACAGGGAATTATAGTGCATCGTCCAAGGTCTTGGATGAAATTGGGTTCCATGATCTAGAGTAATTCAAGTTCTGTATTCACATCCTTTACCTACAGTCCTGGCCTTACAATTTATCTCCCATAGTTACATAGTTACATAGTTAGTACGGTCGAAAAAAGACATATGTCCATCAAGTTCAACCAGGGAATTAAGGGGTAGGGGTGTGGCGCGATATTGGGGAAGGGATGGGATTTTATATTTCTTCATAAGCATTAATGAAGAATGAAGTGCAATCCATCTGGCCCTGGAGATTTGCTTACATTTATATCACTTAACTTACCTTGTACCATCTCTACATTAAGCCAGTTCAGTACATTACATGATGTGTTACCAGCACTGACCTGGCCAATGTCAGCTCCTTTTTCCATAGTGTATACAGAACTAAAGAACCCATTCAGTAGCTCTGCTTTCTCTTGATCGCCAGTGACAACCTCCCCATTATCATTATTAAGGGGTCCTACATGCTCTGTCCTTGTTTTTTCTGCATTTATATATCTAAAAAAATATTTTGGATTAGTTTTGCTTTCTTTGGCCACCTGTCTCTCGTTTTGAATTTTTGCTGTTTTTATTACATTTTTACAGATTTTATTAAGCTCTTTGTACTGTTTAAATGTTATCGCTGACCCATCAGATTTGTATTTTTTGAAGGCTATTTTTTTGTTGTTTATTGCTCTTTTAACATCATGTGTCAGCCATGTAGGATTTAGTTTTAATCGTTTATATTTGTTCCCCTTTGGTATATATTTAGATGTATAGTTATTTAGAGTTGATTTAAAGATGTCCCATTTACCTTCTGTATCAGTATTTGACAACACCTCCCACCAGTCTATGTCCTGTAGTGCAGCCCTCATCCCAGGGAAGTTTGCCTTTTTAAAGTTATATGTTTTTGCCTTCCCTGCCTGTCTTTGTTTTCTACATTTTAAGTCAAAAGTAACTATATTGTGGTCGCTATTACCAAGGTTTTCCCGCACAGTTACATTACCAACCAGCTCTGTGTTGTTGGAAATGATCAGATCCAACAAGGCATCACTTCTTGTTGGGTCCTCCACAAACTGGCCCATAAAATTATCCTGCAGTAAATTTAGGAATTGTCGCCTCTTTGTAGTTTTAGCCAGCCCCCGACCCCAATCTATATCTGGATAGTTAAAATCTCCCATTATTACCACTGTACCTGCCCGGGCGGCCCTCTCTATTTGTTTATGAAGCCGAACTTCTATCTCTTCAGTGATATTAGGGGGTCTGTAGATTACCCCAAATATTATTTTTTCAGTATTTCCCTCCTTTTGTAATTCTACCCACAGTGATTCCACCTCCTCAGAATCATCACACACTATGGCATCGTTCACACTGACTTTCATACCACTTCTTACATACAGACAGACTCCACCACCTTTTCTGTTCATTCTATCCTTGCGAAACAATGTAAACCCCTGCAGATTGACAGCCCAGTCATGCGAGGAGTCCAGCCATGTCTCAGTGACCCCAACTATATCAATATGTTCCTCCAGTATCAAGGCCTCAAGCTCCCCCATTTTATTTGCTAGGCTTCTGGCATTTGTGAACATACACTTTACATTTCCATCCTTTATGTTATTGGGGTTAATGGGATTAAAGGGTGTAAGTTTTATTTTCCTATGAAGCCTATTCCTATTAACTATTCTAACCCCTCCCTCCACTCCACCCCCAGGTACATTTATCATTCCCACCATTTGAAATAAGCATTGATGCTCACAAGTTGAACTTCATCCCCCATAATATTTCCTCTTGCATCCTTTAGAAGTGGAAAAATGTAGTAATTCTGATATAAAATACATTCAAACTGGCTTATCTATTCTTAAATTTATATTATACATAGATGATGTCATCCTTTCCATCTCTGACCCCCCCCCAAGTCACTATCGCCTATACAACACTCCAAATCTACTTTTTGTAGAGTATTTTACTACAATAAAATGGGTCTCTATAAAAGCAAAATTCTTGACATTGGTGATGATCCAAGTACGAGAAGAAAGCCTTCTCATTTCTAAATTCCCACATAAATGGCAAGATTTCCTGACCTACTAAGGTACTTCCCTTGTATGTCCTAGTTCAACCTTATTTGCCAAAAGTTATATTTCTCTGCTTGTTAACGTTTCACATTTACTAGAAAGTCTCTAAACTGACTTGGGGGGAGGGGGGGTTGATTATTTTTCCTATTATGTTATACATTTCCTAAAAAGTGAAGCCTGGGGGTGGAATGAAAGCTCCAGATATCAGAAAATAGTACAACTCAACTGTTCTTACACATCTTAATGGGCTTATCTAGGAAGAAAAAACAAAGCTAATTTCTTTAAAAAATGCTCCCTGTCTATCTCCAGGTTGGGTGCGGTATTATAACTTGGCTCCATTCATTCAATGACACTGAGCTGCAGAACCACACCCAACCTGGAGACAGACAGGGAGCAGTTTTTGAAAGAAATTAGTTATGTTTTTTGATTACTGATAACCCCTTTAACCCCTTAAGGACACAGCCCACTTTGGCCTTAAGGACCAGGCCAGTTTTATTTTTGAGTTTTCGTTTTTTCCTCCTCGCCTTCTAAAAATCATAACTCTTTTATATTTCCATCCACAGACCCATATGAGGGCTTTTTTTTAGCGTGACCAATCCTACTTTGTAATGACATCACTCATTGCACCATAAAATGTATGGTGCAACCAAAATAATCTTATTTATGTGGGGAAATTGAAAAGAAAACCACAATTTAGCAAATTCTGGAAGGTTTTGTTTTCACGCTGTACACTTTATGATCAAGCGGAACGCAAAACGCATGTTAGGGAAACTGTCTGTGTGACCTGCAGGTAACTTGTGCAGCTCTGGGGGGACCTCTTTTGGTTACAGGAGGGGGTATGGTTCATTTTGTCAGCTCCTATATACGTTTTCCGACTGTTTAGCTAACAGGTATGGACATTCTTGGGGCCATTTAGGGTTTGTGCAATAGGATCCGGTTACTTGATATATGCACTTTTTTGCGTGTTTATACATACTGCAGCACTTTTTTACTGCTGGGATCTTTTGTTGCAATTTTCTACCCTGTGAGAGCATTGGATTTATGTTCCCATACGATTTGCACTGCACTTTATTGGATTATATGAACTGACATCCCAGGAGGAAAATTATCCTTTCTCCACCCAGTAGTCTCTGCCACTTTACCTGTAGGAATTCTCTTTTGGTCCTGTGTCTTCTGTACCTTTTATGTGTTTTTATAAGTGTCTTTCTGTAATCTCAATAAAATATATATTTGATTATGATTTTTGTCTCAGTCTACCATTTGCTTTTGTAGGAGATATGTATTGATATAGGTAGCATATACCATTTATTGGCAAGTGTCTTGTAGGATTATACTTTATTCTGTAGGTCATAGGATTAAAATGATACCCATGCTATATGCTTTTCTATAATTGTACCACTTTAAAAATAATTGCAAACTTTTTAAACAAAATTTTTATGTTTAAAATTGCCCTACTTTGACCACCCATACAATTCTCATTTTTCCGTATATCGGGGGTATGAGGGCTCATTTTTTGCACCGTGATTAGAGTAGGCTAAATGAAGCTGACGAACCCGAAATCATTACGAATTTCATGAAAAATTTGTTTCGCAACGAATGCAAGTTTTGACACGATTCTATTGCGCAAATTGCTTCACTAAATTCCATTTAGTGCCGTCCTGGCTCCAGGGCATCTAAAATAGCGAATCCACATGTCAGTACATGGGGCAAGGAAAGCTGGGAAGGCGGGAAGGCAGGTAGGCGGGATGACACATGCAGGATGCAGCCTATCAGCAGCCAGTCTCCCCTTTGATGTCACAGCCCTATATAATCAGCAGCCATATTGCGGCTCGTCACTTCATTCATTACACTTATGTATACTAACAACCTGTTAGTTTTTGATATTATGCTGAGAAGCAATCAGATCATTATACAAGATTGTAGATGTGCACTATGTCTGTTTTTCTACCCGAATTCACACTGTGATTTCTATCCCCTCCTTTTTCTTTGTTTTTAACATGTGCTGCACTCTTCCCCACCCCCTCAGCCCAACCCTATATAAGCAGTAGTTAGCTGCACATGGGCCATTTCTTTCCTGGCTGCCTTCCAGTCTGACTGGGAGAGTATGGTAAGTGAGCTATTACATCCCTGTTCACACTGGTGTGGTGCTGTGCGGTGTCCGTTGCTGCCGTGGCGCCGTGTCTGCGGGGGGGTGCGGCCCATAGACTGGTTTGAGTGGCATTGGGGCCGCTCTGCCGGTGGGTCGTTCCCCCCTGTGGGCATTGGCATCGCGGCGGTGGTGGTCGCCGCCCGGTGCTGCGCCATTTTATGCTAGGGACGTTAGGGACCCACTCTGGATAGGTGGCCTTGACGTGGTGAGTGGGCTTGTACTTTTTGATCAAAAATGTATACTAACAACCTGTTAGTTTTTGATATTATGCTGAGAAGCAATCAGATCATTATACAAGATTGTAGATGTGCACTATGTCTGTTTTTCTACCCGAATTCATTCATTACACTGCAGAGAGATAGGACAGACAGCCTGTGTGTGTTACACAGAAAAGCTTATTACAGCAACGTTTCACCTCCTAGTCACATCAGCGTTCTGGTGAACAGAGAGCAGTGCTTTTTTCACTGAAAAGGATTTTTACTGCAGCCATTGACCTCCCAGACACTTACTACAGCATTGTATTACAGAGAGGGGCAGAGAGCTGTGTGTTGCCTCATACATTTTAACAAGCTGCCTCAACATCGTAAACCTTAGCAGAGGAGGAAGGAATATTTTTTCAGCGCAATTCTGTGTCTTTGTTCCACAACAAATCTGCTGGTTATACTAGTCTGTAGACGGTATAATACCCAGCAGTCCATTCCTAATAGTCTGTGAGAGAGTGTAATTTAGGAAATAGTACACAGCGACTGTGTACTGCTGGTGTTGTGCAAAAATACATATTTTTAAGCGTACTGTAGCACATTTTTCAGCCCTCATAAGTGCATGCCACATACCTACATCTAAGTAGTGTACTATTTTGTACCTGTTAATCTTTAAAGGGCCTACATACTGTGAAAGAACAGCCAAAAGTAATCACCGGTTGGTGTTTTCCTCCAAGACATTTTTTAAGCGCACTGTAGCGCATTTTTCTGCCCTCATAAGTGCATACCACATACCTACATCTAAGTGATGTACTATTTTGTACCTGTTAATTTGTCAAGGGTCTACATACTGTGAAAGGACAGCCAAAAGTAATCACCAGCTGTTTTTTTACTCAACAGCAACTGTGTGCTGCAGCACTGTTGTGTACTGCTGGTGTTGTGCAAAGATACATTTTTTGAGCGTACTGTAGCGCATTTTTCTGCCCTCATAAGAGGAGGAAGGAATATTTTTTCAGCGCAATTCTGTGTCTTTGTTCCACAACAAATCTGCTGGTTATACTAGTCTGTAGACGGTATAATACCCAGCAGTCCATTCCTAATAGTCTGTCTTTGTTCCACAACAAATCTGCTGGTTATACTAGTCTGTAGACGGTATAATACCCAGCAGTCCATTCCTAATAGTCTGTGAGAGAGTGTAATTTTGGAAATAGTACACAGCGACTGTACATCTAAGTAGTGTATTATTTTGTACCTGTTAATCTGTCAAGGGCCTAGATACTGTGAAACTCCAGGCAAAAGTACTCACCAGCTGGTGTTTTTACTCAGATACTTTTTTAAGTGTACTGTAGCGCATTTTTCTTCCCTCATAAGTGCATACCACATACCTACACCTAAGAAGTGCACTATTTTGTACCTGTTAATCTGTCAAGGGCCTACATACTGTGAAAGGACAGCCAAAAGTACACACCTGCTGCTGTTCTAGACAAATACTGTTTTAAGCATAGTGAAGCGTATTGTACTCCCCTCATATACGCACTAAGTATGTCACACAGAGAAGTCCCAGGCAGTGCACAGAGAAGTTGCAGAGGCCTAAATTCATCAAGCAGAGGTCACAGCCGACTAGGGGCGAGTGGCAGCAGGAGTCGCAGCAAGAGGTCTGAGCTCCTGGTATCAGCTAGCAGTCGTGTCTCGACCAGCAACCCATCTGCCGTCATTGATTGGTTAACACAGTCATTCACTTAATCACAGGTGAAATCTGATACCTCCAGTCAACAGTTGATGGGTTCCTCAGACACAACCATCAGTTAGCATGGCCCGGGAGCAGTCCCTGTCCTCCCATTGCCTCTGTCCTATGCTGTTCCCTCCCCTAAAGAAGTATCTTCTGCTGTGGGATCAGCTCCACTATTCAGTGGATCTAATAGAGGACAGTCAGCAGCTACTGCCCAGCCAAGAAGTGGAGGAGACATCCGCCGCTTCTCCCACTAGGTGGGCAAGTAGTGATGAGGAGAGTGATGTGGGAGGCGGTGTGGGAGGAGGAGGGGGAGGGGCAGGGGCACAGTGGAGCATAGTTTAGGTTTTGCCAAATGGGCGTTTTTTCTTGTAATCTGACAGGAGAGGAGGAGCAGGAGCAGCCAGAGGAGCTTGAGGGTTAGGGTACGTTAACACTGAGCAATTCAAGAGGAATTCACGAGGGATAATTTCAGTCAGGAAATTGTTGCCTTCTCCATCAAGCAGAATTCGAGCGGAATTCAAGCGGAATTTCCATGCAGACATGAAGAGGAAGGAACTTTTCTGAATTCCGCTTGAATTCTGCTTGAAAATGATGGCGGGCAAAATTTATTTTTACCATTGACTTCTATTGGATTCTGCTCGCGGAATCCGCTTGAAGAATGAACATGTTCTTTCTTCAAGTGGAAAGGAATTCAGTGTCGGAATTCTGCCAGCAGAATTTCCGCAGTGTGAACAGGACCGCAGAAATAACATTAAAGTCAATGGGCAGAGGAGATGTCCATTCATTTGGAGAGGAATTACTCTAGTAAATTCCTCTTGAATTACTCAGTGTGAACGCACCCTTATGAGGAATGCTAGACAGAGGACCCAGACACACCATGGCAGTATGCAGTGGAAATGAAGGCAGGGAGTCCCTCCGAATCACTTTCACAAATACCACAATGCATGCTCATTTGCTTGCATAGTGACAGCCGAATTGTCACCATTCGGCAGCGGGATGACTTCTGGCTCTCCACCTTATTGGACTCTCGTTACCGCCACAAAATAGGGGCATTTTCTATACCCACTGAGAGGGAGGACAAAGTGACCTACTACAGAGGCATCCTATGTAGTCAGTTGGCTGATTCCTATCAGCGCCATCATCCATCCTCTCACAGGTCTGAATCGGGGGGCCCTCTGCGCTCCCTTCCACTTCAATGGCTGCTGGGGAAGGCTGGGGTGGCCGGAGAAGTAGCAGCTCCATCAGCAGCAGCCTAAGTCTACAGTCGCTGATGAGTTCCTTTCTTTACACGCATAGTGAAGCAACTCATCAGCAGCAGGTAGACCTGGAGCAGAACCTGAACCATGCCAACACACCTTGAAGATACGCTGGACTTCTGGGCAGCCAAACTTGATTTGTGGCCGCAACTAGCAGAGTTTGCCCTGGAAAAGCTGTCCTGCCCGGCCAGTAGTGTGCAATCAGAGTGGGTGTTTAGTGTGGCGGGATCCATAGTCACCCAAAGGAGAACTCGTCTGTCCACGAAAAATGTGGAGAGACTGACCTTTGTGAAGATGAATCAGGCATGAATCAGCCAGGATTTCCAGCCACCAATGCCTGATGCATCAGAGTAGATTGACCATGGTGCCACTTCACAAATATGGATAGTGCCAAACAGATTTAAGGCGCAATTACCCAGTTACAAACATTCATCCGCATCAGACCATTTTTTCACCCACCTTCATCACTGGGTACTGGTATTGCCACCCACCACACCACTCTATCACCGGGTCACTTTCAGGACTCCTGATGCTGCTGCTTCCACCTTCAGGCTGTGCCAATCAGCCCCTATATGGTCTCCTCATGCTTCAGCCACCTCCAGGCTGTGCAATTCAGTCACTATATGGTCTCCCCATGCTTCAGCCACCTCCAGGCTGTGCAATTCAGACACCATATGGTCTCCTCAAGCTTCAGTCTCCTACAGGCTGTGCCATTCAGCCAATATATTGTCTCCTCATGCTGCCACAAACTCCAGGCTGTGCCATTCAACCACTATATGGTCTCTACTCATGCTTTAGCCACCTCCAAGCTATGATATTCAGACACTATATGGTTTCCTCATGCTGCCACAAACTCCAGGCGGTCATTCAGCCACTATATGGTCTCCTCATACTGATGCCACCTCCAGACTCTGTCATTGTGCCAACATGTGTATTGGTTGGCCAATACCTTCGGGCCAAGAGAAATAGTTCAAGCCAGGAGGCATTTTTACAGGAGAGTAGGCTTCTATATGATCGGTTCATTAAACGGGGATATCCAAAGAGGGTCCTACATCGGGCCTTCGCGAGAGCACGTGATACTCCCAGACAGGAATTATTATGGAGCAAAGCTACCTTTGATCAAGAACCTAAGACTGTTTGGTTCATTGGAACCTATGACGAACATAATCACCAGATTATGAACATTCTGCGTCAATTCTGGCCTATATTGCAGGCAGATGGAGATCTGAGGGAAGTCATATCACCCCATCCAACTGTGACATATAGAAGAGACAAGAACATCCGCGAACATTTGGTTCACAGTCTCTTCTATGGAAAACCTCAAAAAACATGGCTGCAGACCCAAATTCAGGGGTCCCACCCATCTGGGAATTGTTCGTTCTGTAGATATCTCCCTAAGATGAAGGAATTTACCAACGCAGTGGACAACAGGAAGTATGTCATTAGGGATTTTATAAACTGCCAGTCGACAGGGGTAGTGTATATAGACCAGTGTGAATGTATGAAGCTTTATGTAGGAAAAACTACTCAACAATTGAGGAGACGTATCTCCCAACATTTGAGTACCATCCGCACGGGTACTGATACGCCCCTAGCGAGACACATCCGAGATGTTCATCGGGGAGATACGCAGACGTAAAAATTTTGGGGACTGATAAATATGAGTCTGGGTCCGAGACGGGGGAATTTGGATAAGAAGCTGCTTCGTGAGGTGGCGAGGTAGATTCAAAGACTGAAGAGTCTAAGTCCGTTGGGCTTGAATGAAGGATTTACCTTTATATAAGTAATCCTGCAGTTATACTAAATACTCCAATCGTTATCAAAATGAAATAAAAAGCACACAGCTAAATGACTGATATCACTCGCATGTAGACATCATATTGACCAAATCTGTGGTCTATTGATCAAAAGACTGATGGAGATACAATCATATATCAGCAGACATCAATTGCACAGTTTATTCCAAAAATTATTGAGCTCCCCAACATATGTGTCTTGTTTATTCCTGATTTTTAATTATTTCATATGAGGTAGGTCAAGAATATAGTATCAAATGAAGATATCCCTTCAATAATTTAAATAATTAACAATTATATATATGTACTAATTCCTCATACGTCTCCTAATTCCAGAATGGGATGTTCCAATATATATATTAAAAGTGAAAATAAAAATGGGGATTTTCTCCTGCTCTGGACAGTTCCTAAAATGGACAGCAGAGGTCAGCAGAGAGCACTGTGGTCATGACGGAAATGCATTTCTATTTTGGATTTCTCTTTAGTATACAGCCCCTAAAAAGTACTGGAAGGATTAAAGGGGTACTCCGCCCCTAGACATCTTATCCCCTATTCAAAGGGGAGCCGTGACGTAACGATGCTCCGGCCCCTGTATTGCGCGTCATTACGTGCAGAGCCAACTCGCTCTGCGCTGTAATGATAGCGGGGTGCCGCAGCAGGGATCCCGGGGCTCCCCAGCAGCGGCACCGCGGCGATCTGACATCTTATCCCCTTACAAAACTTGGATTTGACAGCATTTTTAAAAAGTCGCACAAAAAGCCGCAACTGCGACTTTTTTCTAAGCTCCGCTCCCTGACCACCCGCATCTACCTCCTGCCTGCTAGCTTTTGCAGGACTACAACTCCCAGCACGTCCTCACTGTAAGGGCATGCTGGGAGTTGTAGTCTTCCAACAGCTAGTGGGCAGGTGGGAGATGCAGGGGGCGGGTGGACGGGGGAAGCATTTTAACACCAAGGTGCCTTCAACTGTTACTAAATTCCAACTCCCATCATAGGAGTTGTAGTTTAGGAACAGCGAGACTCATATAGTTACATAGTTACATAGTTAGTACGGTTTAAAAAAGACATACGTCCATCAAGTTCAACCAGGGAATTCAAGGGTAGGGGTGTGGCGCGATATTGGGAAAGGGATGGGATTTTATATTTCTTCATAAGCATTAATGTTATTTTGTTCCAGGAATGTATCTAATCCTGTTTTAAAGCTGTTAATTTTTCCTGCTGTGACCAGTTCCTGAGGTAGACTGTTCCATAAGTTCACAGTTCTCATGGTAAAGAAGGCGTGTCGCCCCCTGAGACTAAAATTTTTCTTCTCCAGACGGAGGGAGTGCCCCCTCGTCCTTTTTGGGGGTTTAACCTGGAACAGTTTTTCTCCATATTTTTTGTATGGGCCATTAATATACTTATATACATTTATCATATCCCCCCTTAAACATCTCAAGACTAAACAATTGTAACTCCTTTAATCGCTCCTCATAACTAAGATGTCCCATGCCCCATATTAGTTTAGTTGCGCGTCTCTGCACCCTTTCCAGCTCCACAGTGTCCCTTTTATGGACTGGTGCCCAAAACTGAACAGCATATTCCAGGTGAGGCCGTACCAATGCTTTATAAAGGGGGAGTATTATGTCCCTGTCCCTTGAGTCCATGCCTCTTTTTATACATGACAATATCCTGCTGGCCTTGGAAGCAGCAGCCTGACATTGCATGCTATTCTGTAGTCTGTGATCTACAAGTACACCCAGATCCTTCTCTACCAGTGACTCTGCCAGTTTAATCCCCCCTAAGACATACGACGCATGCAGGTTATTAGTACCCAGATGCATAACTTTACATTTATACACATTGAACCTCATTTGCCAAATGGATGCCCAGACACTTAGTCTATCCAAGTCATCTTGTAACCTATAAACATCCTCTATAGACTGCACTGTGCTACCGTGCTGCTCCAGCTGGTGCTTAACTGGAGACTCACTGTTATTAAATTACAACTCCCATCATTCCCAGACAAACAAATGCTGCCTGGAAATGATGGGGGGTGTAGTTTAGTAGCAGCTGGGGGCTCCCTGTTTGGAAACCCTGCTTTATGGGTGTTCTTCCCAGGAGAGAGCGTCATAACTGCACTAACTCATTTTTTATGTTTTTTTGGTCTCTTTTCAGATCTGTGTATCCTGTAGACTGCTTTGGATTCAGTGGACTCCATCATTGACCCCTGTTTTTTGTTAGTTTATCATTAATAATATGGTTAACATGGGCTTATGCATAGCACTGAACAGTATTAGCAGTCAAATGATTGCTATAAATAATCTCCTATGGCAGTGGTTCTCAACCTATTTTGTGACTGTACCCTCAAAGGGTGAAAGTATGTCCGCGGGTACCCCTCGCGTGTAAATTCATGCGAAACTTACCCATGAGGGGTACCTGTGGACAAAATAAGTCATAAAAGTACTTAATTTCATAATGGTGTATGCTTGCCTTTCTAATGCAATGCTAATGCGATACTTAATCCCCTTGTGTCATTATTCCCGCCACCCTCTGATCCCCTTTTGCCATTACCCCCCCCCCTCCATCTTAATCCCCTTGTGCCATTATCCCCCCTCCGATCCCCCTGGGCCAATATATGAGATGCATACAATAACACACTTCCATACTGCGGTGTTACACTTAGTTTAACATGCTTACCAGGCCTCTGTCTATCCCATTTCACACTGTTGGGTGACACCCTTCTGTGCTGTGCCGACACCTCCGCGCAACATCAGGGATGCCACACATCAGGCGCCTGGCAGCCACTGCAGCTCACGTAAAGTAAAAATATACAATACAATAGTACAATATAGTGCAAAAAATATATACAATACAAAGAACAATATAGTGAGCTACCGCGGCATGGCTGGTATTTGTTCCCCACCGCACAACCCTTGGCGTACCCCTAGGGTACCCCCTGGTTGAGAACCCCTGTCCTATGGGGGCATAAGTAAAAACATTTTTTTAAGAATGTGAAAAATCCCCTCCCCCCAAAAAAATGTAATTCGGCCCTTTTTCCCATTTTACCCCCAAAAAGCGTAGCAAAATTATTATTAAACACATTTGGTATTGCCACATGCGTAAATGTCTGAACTATCAAAATAAAATGTTAATCATACCATATGGTCAACGGCATAAGTGTAAATTTTTTTTTTGTCACATTTTATTCCAATAAAAATTAATGCAAAGTGATTAAAAAGTTAAATATAAGAAAAAGTGGTACCAATAAAATCTAAAGATCACGGCACAAAAAATTTGCCCCATACCGCCACATATACGGAAAAATTAGAAAGTTATAGGTGGTCAAAATAGGGCAATTTCAAACATACTAATTTTGTTAAAATAGTATGAGATTTTATTAAAGCGGTACAGTTATAAAAAAAAGCATATAACATGGGTATCACGTTAATTGTACTGACCCACAGAATAAAGGAAACCTGTCATTATTACCGTAAAGTGAACAGCGCGAAAACAAAACCTTCCAAAATTTCATAAATTGCGGTTTTATTTTCAATTTCCACACATAAATAATACATTTTGGTTGCTCCGTACATTTTATGGTAAAATGAGTGATGTCAGTACAAAGTAAAACTGATGATGCAAAAAGCAAGCCTTCATATGGGTCTTTGTATGAAAATATAAAATAGTTGTTATTTTTAGAAGATAAGGAGGAAAAAACGAAAATGTTAAAATAAAATTGGCCTGGTCCTTAACCCCTTAAGGACTCAGCGTTTTTCCGTTTTTGCATTTTCATTTTTTCCTCATCACCTTCTAAAAATAAAATCATAACGCTTTCAAGTCATTTTACCAAAAAATCCACGGCGAAACGAGAAAAAAAAATCATTGTTGAAAAAATTGAAGAAAAAATTTCATTTTGTAACTTATAACCCTACTTATATAGGTTTGATTTTGTCACACTTCTGAAAAAAATCATAACTACATGGGGGAAAATTTATATGTTTAAAATTGGCATCTTCTGACCCCTGTAATTTTTTTTTATTTTTCTGCGTATGGGCTGGTATTTTTTGCGCCGTGTTCTGAAGTTTTTATTAGTACCATTTTTGTGTTGATCGGACTTTTCAATCGCTTTTTATTCATTTTTTTATGATATAAAAAGTGACCAAAAATGCGCTATTTTGGACTTTGGAATTTTTTTGCGCGTACGCCATTGACCGTGCAGTTTAGTTAATGATATAATTTTATAGTTTGGACATTTATGCACGTGGCGATACCACATATGTTAATTTTTATTTTTATTTACACATTTTTTTTTATGAGAAAAGGGGGGTGATTCAAACTTTTATTAGGGAAGGGGTTAAATGACCTTTGTTAACTTTTTTTCAGTGCTTTAGCTCCCAGCACACACTGATCTCTTATGCTGATCCCTGCAAAGCCATAGCTTTGCACGGATCAGCGAGATAGGGGCTCGATTGCTCAAGCCTGTAGCGCAGGCTTGGAGCAATCAAACCCCGATCAGACGCTACGGAGAGAGGTAAGGAGACCTCCGCCTGCATCCCAGCTGATCGGAACATCGCGATTTTATCGCGAAGTCCCGATCAGCCTGACTGAGCTGCCGGGAAGCGTTTACTTTAGTTTTCAGACGCGGCGATCAACTTTGATCGCCGCCTCTGAAGGGTTAACAGCGCGCGGCACAACGATCGGTGCCACAAGCTGTTAGCCCAGGGTTCCGGCTATCGTTATTAGCCGGGACCGACCCGGTGTGATGTGGGGTCACTGCGTGACCCCGTTTTTTGCATCAGGACCGGGCTCAGGGCGAAAAAAATAACGCACAAAAATTGGTTAGTACATTTAGGGGGAAAAAAGTGGGGGGGGGGGGGGGGGGGAATTTAATAAACCACACATTTTTTTGCTTATGTGTGCTAAAAAAATGGTATTCTAAAGTGATGTATTGGTTTTTGCTTCTGTAGGCCAAGTTTATCAACCCCCTGTGATAGTATGATAAAAATGTCACACATAAGCCAACCCAAAGCAAAAAAGAAATGCCTACAGAACTCACTTACCAAAGCAACCATAATAAATGACCTCCATGGTGGCTAATATGTATGGGTGGCATGAAGCAGGTACTGTAACTCATCCCATTTGCTTGAGGTTGAACCCTTGGAATTCCCACGTCAAACATTGATAGCCTATGCCAAGAATAAGTGGGCATTAGGACAGTGGTGGTTGGTGCACGCGGGGCTTCACAGTCATATATAAATAAGGCGGGTGGCTAAATGTGTCAAAAATGTTTTAACCTACTGTTGCATATACTGGATTATTAAAAAGTCAAATTTTTTAAAATAAAATTAAACATTAATTGGAGCTTCAAAATGTATTTATATCTCACTCATATACACGGCACAGTATGAGTGAGAAAATGTCTGTGTGCAAGAAAGTGTCAGCTGAGAATAGTTACTGGGACTGGAATTAATGTGAAGCCCAGAGATTATAGAGGAGCATAGGTTACACCAAAGGACAGGGAGGAATTATTATATTTTCTGCTTAGTGAGGCAAAACAGTTCTAGGTTATAAATAAAAGGAAAGTCCAGCTGCAACACATTATCCCATAAATTCCTCAGCAGCTACTCCATCGTGCTGCAAATAGGAGCTTAAAACTTCTGCTTGACCTGTGTGAATGGGTGACTAGAAGGAAAGGATAGCAAACAACATTTGGTCATCATAAATATCAAAGAAAATAATGAGTGCTAAAAATATCCATCCAAGAATCAGTATGTCCACATGGAGCAGCCATATTCAGGGATAAGAGAAAACAGACATCACATCAAGTTGTAGGCACAATAAGGGAGGGCACTGGGTACAGATACAGTATGGCAGATGTTTGAAGGAGAGTGAATAGAACACACTCACCGGTGATGAACTTGCTGGCAGAACTTTATTTCATAAAAGCAGATAAGGCACAGCGGGTAGAAACAGAGGAGCAACCTCACGGCAACAGACTGTTTCCTGCGCCAAAGTGCACTTCCTCGGGCCGAAGTGCTCTTGGGTGCAGGAAACAGTCTGTTGCTGCAAGGTTGTTCCTCTGTTTCTACCCGCTGTACCTTATCTGCTTTTATGAAATAAAGTTCTCCCAGCAAGTTCATCACCGGTGAGTGCGTTCTATTCACTCTCCTTCAAATATTGGACATTTACACTGTTTCAGAGAACGGCACCCACGTGCGAGTCCCAACATAGGTGTAGCCACAGCCCTCCACCTTAAACGTATTCACACTGTAGCGGTGCCGGAAGCATCTTCTACTTTGTTACAATTACAGTATGGCAGATGTTTGCAGTATTGACTGAACTGCACAGGTTAGGGGCAATCCAAAGAATTTGCCACATACAGTGTCATACACATATTTATATAAAAGTTAAAGGGGTACTCCGGTGGAAAACCAGAGGAAAACAAATGTTTTCAAGTCAACTGGTGCCAGAAAGTTATAAAGATTTGTAAATTACTTCAATTTACAAAGATCTTAATTTTTCCAGTACTGAAAGTCCAGCAGAGAGCACTGTGCACAGACTGTAAAGAACTACACAACTTCCTCTGTAGTATACAGCAGCTGATAAATACTGGACGGATTAAGATTTGTAAACAGAAGTGATTTACAAATCTGTATAACTTTCTGGCACCAATTGATTTGTTGAAAATTGTCTCCACCGGAGTACCCCTTAAACCCCTATCCTATGGATAGGGGATAAGTTGTTCGGCATCGGAGTACCCCTTAAAGACTTAAAGTAGTTGTTCAGCATATCATACATGAATTCAGCAATTAGAATGGGGCAGTGAAGTGGGCGTCTTTTTATTTCATAGAACTAAAAAGGGTTATTCAGTAGTTCATGCGTTATGTCCAATGGAGAAAAGAAAGTAGGGGAGAGCACTCCTATATGAACACAACTTGGACAAAAGGATACGTCTGCAAAGCTGTATATGGATCCAATGAAACAACTGACACCTGCGGGGTGCACACAATTCAGTTGAAGTATCGATTAGCAAACAATAAAGGAAACGATAGCATGCACTCACCGCTCAGTGTCTAGGCGTCTGGAGGTCAGGGATCACAGGGTGGCATAGAAGGAATCGCTGAAGTGCTCAGAGCGCTTTGGCGATTACTTCTATGCCGCTCCGTGATCCCGGACCTCCGGACGCCTAGACAATGTTTGAGCAGTGAGTGCATGCTATCGTTTCCTTTATTGTTTGCTATGCGTTATGTCCGCTCACTCGTGCTGCCGAACTTCAGCCCACCTGTGCTGCGGGCACGCCAGTCCCGCCCTCAGCTTAATCTGGATGCGTAAAGAAGAATGTGTCCGGCACTTGAGGTTTTCTGGTAAATCAAAGCTTGTTTTATTATCATGGACAACTGTCACATACAGAGAAGCATGTCTCATGTCTCACTTCATTAAACTCTATTTAGTGCGGTTCAGGCTCCAGGGCATCTAAAATTGCGTCTCCACGTGCTAGGACATGAGGCAAGGAACTCTGGGAAAGCGGGATCACCTTGAATCACATGCAGCATGCAACTTATCAGCAGCCAGCCAACCCTGTGATGTCACAGCCCTTTATAATCGGCAAGCCATTTAAGCGTTTTATTAAAGAGAAAGTGTAGTGTGTGTATTCCACAGAAAAACTGCTTTACCGCAGCAATTCACCACAAGCCCAAATCACTGCAGAAAAGTAGTGACAGGGAAGGGAGTGAGAGAAAACTTTTGAATGTACTACACAGTGACTCTGTACTGCTGCACTAGGGAGAACAACTACTCTAAAGCTAATATGGGCCAGTTAGGGTGAGTACTAAAAGCAATAGTCACCTGCTTTTAGTGCCTAATAATGCTGTACTGGGCTGTACTACACAGCAACTCTGTACTGCAGCACTGGTGTGTACTAAAACTCTAAAGCTAATAGGGGCCAGTTAGAGTGAGCACTAAAAGCCATAGTCACCTGCTTTTAATGCATAATAATACTGTACTGGGCTGTACTACACAGCGACTCTGTACTGCAGCACGGGTGTGTACTACAACTCTAAAGCAAATAGGGGCCAGTTAGGGTGAGCACTAAAAGCCATAATCACCTGCTTTTATTGCCTAATAATACTGTACTGAGCTGTACTACACAGTGACTCTGTACTGCAGCACTGGTGTGTACTATAACTCTAAAGCCAATAGGGGCCAGTTGGGGTGAGCACTAAAAGCCATAATCACCTGCTTTTATTGCCTAATAATACTGTACTGAGCTGTACTACACAGTGACTCTGTACTGCTGCACTGGGGAGAACAACTACTCTAAAGCTAATATGGGCCAGTTAGGGTGAGTACTAAAAGCAATAGTCACCTGCTTTTAGTGCCTAATAATGCTGTACTGGGCTGTACTACACAGCAACTCTGTACTGCAGCACTGGTGTGTACTAAAACTCTAAAGCTAATAGGGGCCAGTTAGAGTGAGCACTAAAAGCCATAGTCACCTGCTTTTAATGCATAATAATACTGTACTGGGCTGTACTACACAGCGACTCTGTACTGCAGCACTGGTGTGTACTACAACTCTAAAGCTAATAGGGGCCAGTTAGGGTGAGCACTAAAAGCCATAATCACCTGCTTTTATTGCCTAATAATACTGTACTGAGCTGTACTACACAGTGACTCTGTACTGCAGCACTGGTGTGTACTATAACTCTAAAGCCAATAGGGGCCAGTTAGGGTGAGCACTAAAAGCCATAATCACCTGCTTTTATTGCCTAATAATATTGTACTGAGCTGTACTACACAGTGACTCTGTACTGCTGCACTGGGGAGAACAACTACTCTAAAGCTAATACGGGCCAGTTAGGGTGAGTACTAAAAGCAATAGTCACCTGCTTTTAGTGCCTAATAATGCTGTACTGGGCTGTACTACACAGCAACTCTGTACTGCAGCACTGGTGTGTACTAAAACTCTAAAGCTAATAGGGGCCAGTTAGAGTGAGCACTAAAAGCCATAGTCACCTGCTTTTAATGCATAATAATACTGTACTGGGCTGTACTACACAGCGACTCTGTACTGCAGCACTGGTGTGTACTACAACTCTAAAGCTAATAGGGGCCAGTTAGGGTGAGCACTAAAAGCCATAACCACCTGCTTTTATTGCCTAATAATACTGTACTGAGCTGTACTACACAGTGACTCTGTACTGCAGCACTGGTGTGTACTACAACTCTAAAGCCAATAGGGGCCAGTTAGGGTGAGCACTAGAGATGAGCGAACTTACAGTAAATTCGATTCATCAGGAACTTCTCGGCTCGGCAGTTGATGACTTTTCCTGCATAAATTAGTTCAGCTTTCCGGTGCTCCGGTGGGCTGGAAAAGGTGGATACAGTCCTAAGAGACTCTTTCCTAGGACTGTATCCACCTTTTCCAGCCCACCGGGGCACCGGAAAGCTGAACTAATTTATGCAGAAAAAAGTCACCGAGCCGAGAAGTTTGTGACGAATCGAATTTACTGTAAGTTCGCTCATCTCCAGTGAGCACTAAAAGCCATAGTCACCTGCTTTTAATGCCTAAAAAATACTGTACTGGGCTGTACTACACAGCGACTCTGTTCTGCAGCACTGGTGTGTACTACAACTCTAAAGCTAATAGGGGCCAGTTAGGGGGAGCACTAAAAGCCAGTCACCTGCTTTTAGTGCTTAATACAGGTTGCATAGTGGAGTGTATTGCCCTCCTCTCATAAGTGTAAATTGTATTTACACCTACTTGAGGTTTTCTGGTAAATCAAAGCTTGTTTTATTATCATGGACAACTGTCACATACAGAGAAGCATGTCTCATGTCTCACTTCATTAAACTCCATTTAGTGCGGTTCAGGCTCCAGGGCATCTAAAATTGCGTCTCCACGTGTTAGGACATGAGGCAAGGAACTCTGGGAAAGCCGGATCACCTTGAATCACATGCAGCATGCAACCTATCAGCAGCCAGCCAGCCCTGTGATGTCACAGCCCTTTATAATCGGCAAGCCATTTAAGCGTTTTATTAAAGAGAGAGTGTAGTGTGTGTATTCCACAGAAAGACTGCTTTACCGCAGCAATTCCCCACAAGCCCAAATCACTGCAGAAAAGTAGTGACAGGGAAGGGAGTGAGAGAAAACTTTTGAGCGTACTACACAGTGACTCTGTACTGCTGCACTGGGGAGAACAACTACTCTAAAGCTAATATGGGCCAGTTAAGGTGAGTACTAAAAGCAATAGTCACCTGCTTTTAGTGCCTAATAATGCTGTACTGGGCTGTACTACACAGCAACTCTGTACTGCAGCACTGGTGTGTACTAAAACTCTAAAGCTAATAGGGGCCAGTTAGAGTGAGCACTAAAAGCCATAGTCACCTGCTTTTAATGCATAATAATACTGTACTGGGCTGTACTACACAGCGACTCTGTACTGCAGCACTGGAGTGTACTACAACTCTAAAGCAAATAGGGTCCAGTTAGGGTGAGCACTAAAAGCCATAATCACCTGCTTTTATTGCCTAATAATACTGTACTGAGCTGTACTACACAGTGACCCTGTACTGCAGCACTGGTGTGTACTACAACTCTACAGCCAATAGGGGCCAGTTGGGGTGAGCACTAAAAGCCATAATCACCTGCTTTTATTGCCTAATAATACTGTACTGAGCTGTACTACACAGTGACTCTGTACTGCTGCACTGGGGAGAACAACTACTATAACTCTAAAGCCAATAGGGGCCAGTTGGGGTGAGCACTAAAAGCCATAATCACCTGCTTTTATTGCCTAATAATACTGTACTGAGCTGTACTACACAGTGACTCTGTACTGCTGCACTGGGGAGAACAACTACTCTAAAGCTAATATGGGCCAGTTAGGGTGAGTACTAAAAGCAATAGTCACCTGCTTTTAGTGCCTAATAATGCTGTACTGGGCTGTACTACACAGCAACTCTGTACTGCAGCACTGGTGTGTACTAAAACTCTAAAGCTAATAGGGGCCAGTTAGAGTGAGCACTAAAAGCCATAGTCACCTGCTTTTAATGCATAATAATACTGTACTGGGCTGTACTACACAGCGACTCTGTACTGCAGCACTGGTGTGTACTACAACTCTAAAGCTAATAGGGGCCAGTTAGGGTGAGCACTAAAAGCCATAATCACCTGCTTTTATTGCCTAATAATACTGTACTGAGCTGTACTACACAGTGACTCTGTACTGCAGCACTGGTGTGTACTATAACTCTAAAGCCAATAGGGGCCAGTTAGGGTGAGCACTAAAAGCCATAATCACCTGCTTTTATTGCCTAATAATATTGTACTGAGCTGTACTACACAGTGACTCTGTACTGCTGCACTGGGGAGAACAACTACTCTAAAGCTAATACGGGCCAGTTAGGGTGAGTACTAAAAGCAATAGTCACCTGCTTTTAGTGCCTAATAATGCTGTACTGGGCTGTACTACACAGCAACTCTGTACTGCAGCACTGGTGTGTACTAAAACTCTAAAGCTAATAGGGGCCAGTTAGAGTGAGCACTAAAAGCCATAGTCACCTGCTTTTAATGCATAATAATACTGTACTGGGCTGTACTACACAGCGACTCTGTACTGCAGCACTGGTGTGTACTACAACTCTAAAGCTAATAGGGGCCAGTTAGGGTGAGCACTAAAAGCCATAACCACCTGCTTTTATTGCCTAATAATACTGTACTGAGCTGTACTACACAGTGACTCTGTACTGCAGCACTGGTGTGTACTACAACTCTAAAGCCAATAGGGGCCAGTTAGGGTGAGCACTAGAGATGAGCGAACTTACAGTAAATTCGATTCATCAGGAACTTCTCGGCTCGGCAGTTGATGACTTTTCCTGCATAAATTAGTTCAGCTTTCCGGTGCTCCGGTGGGCTGGAAAAGGTGGATACAGTCCTAAGAGACTCTTTCCTAGGACTGTATCCACCTTTTCCAGCCCACCGGGGCACCGGAAAGCTGAACTAATTTATGCAGAAAAAAGTCACCGAGCCGAGAAGTTTGTGACGAATCGAATTTACTGTAAGTTCGCTCATCTCCAGTGAGCACTAAAAGCCATAGTCACCTGCTTTTAATGCCTAAAAAATACTGTACTGGGCTGTACTACACAGCGACTCTGTTCTGCAGCACTGGTGTGTACTACAACTCTAAAGCTAATAGGGGCCAGTTAGGGGGAGCACTAAAAGCCAGTCACCTGCTTTTAGTGCTTAATACAGGTTGCATAGTGGAGTGTATTGCCCTCCTCTCATAAGTGTAAATTGTATTTACACCTACTTGAGGTTTTCTGGTAAATCAAAGCTTGTTTTATTATCATGGACAACTGTCACATACAGAGAAGCATGTCTCATGTCTCACTTCATTAAACTCCATTTAGTGCGGTTCAGGCTCCAGGGCATCTAAAATTGCGTCTCCACGTGTTAGGACATGAGGCAAGGAACTCTGGGAAAGCCGGATCACCTTGAATCACATGCAGCATGCAACCTATCAGCAGCCAGCCAGCCCTGTGATGTCACAGCCCTTTATAATCGGCAAGCCATTTAAGCGTTTTATTAAAGAGAGAGTGTAGTGTGTGTATTCCACAGAAAGACTGCTTTACCGCAGCAATTCCCCACAAGCCCAAATCACTGCAGAAAAGTAGTGACAGGGAAGGGAGTGAGAGAAAACTTTTGAGCGTACTACACAGTGACTCTGTACTGCTGCACTGGGGAGAACAACTACTCTAAAGCTAATATGGGCCAGTTAAGGTGAGTACTAAAAGCAATAGTCACCTGCTTTTAGTGCCTAATAATGCTGTACTGGGCTGTACTACACAGCAACTCTGTACTGCAGCACTGGTGTGTACTAAAACTCTAAAGCTAATAGGGGCCAGTTAGAGTGAGCACTAAAAGCCATAGTCACCTGCTTTTAATGCATAATAATACTGTACTGGGCTGTACTACACAGCGACTCTGTACTGCAGCACTGGAGTGTACTACAACTCTAAAGCAAATAGGGTCCAGTTAGGGTGAGCACTAAAAGCCATAATCACCTGCTTTTATTGCCTAATAATACTGTACTGAGCTGTACTACACAGTGACCCTGTACTGCAGCACTGGTGTGTACTACAACTCTACAGCCAATAGGGGCCAGTTGGGGTGAGCACTAAAAGCCATAATCACCTGCTTTTATTGCCTAATAATACTGTACTGAGCTGTACTACACAGTGACTCTGTACTGCTGCACTGGGGAGAACAACTACTCTGAAGCTAATATGGGCCAGTTAGGGTGAGTACTAAAAGCAATAGTCACCTGCTTTTAGTGCCTAATAATGCTGTACTGGGCTGTACTACACAGCAACTCTGTACTGCAGCACTGGTGTGTACTAAAACTCTAAAGCTAATAGGGGCAAGTTAGGGTGAGCACTAAAAGCCATAGTCACCTGCTTTTAATGCATAATAATACTGTACTGGGCTGTACTACACAGCAACTCTGTACTGCAGCACTGGTGTGTACTACAACTCTAAAGCTAATAGGGGCCAGTTAGGGTGAGCACTAAAAGCCATAACCACCTGCTTTTATTGCCTAATAATACTGTACTGAGCTGTACTACACAGTGACTCTGTACTGCAGCACTGGTGTGTACTACAACTCTAAAGCCAATAGGGGCCAGTTAGGGTGAGCAGTAGAGATGAGCGAACTTACAGTAAATTTGATTCATCAGGAACTTCTCGGCTCGGCAGTTGATGTCTTTTCCTGCATAAATTAGTTCAGCTTTCCGGTGCTCTGGTGGGCTGGAAAAGGTGGATACAGTCCAAGGAGACTCTTTCCTAGGACTGTATCCACCTTTTCCAGCCCACCGGGGCACCGGAAAGCTGAACTAATTTATGCAGAAAAAAGTCACCGAGCCGAGAAGTTTGTGACGAATCGAATTTACTGTAAGTTCGCTCATCTCCAGTGAGCACTAAAAGCCATAGTCACCTGCTGTTAATGCCTAAAAAATACTGTACTGGGCTGTACTACACAGCGACTCTGTTCTGCAGCACTGGTGTGTACTACAACTCTAAAGCTAATAGGGGCCAGTTAGGGGGAGCACTAAAAGCCAGTCACCTGCTTTTAGTGCTTAATACAGGTTGCATAGTGGAGTGTATTGTCCTCCTCTCATAAGTGTAAATTGTATTTACACCTAGGCGGTGTACGTTTTTTTTTCCTGTTAAACTAATTTGGGCCAGTTAATGTGAAAGGCCAGCCAAAGCCACACACTTGTTTTTGTAGTCTAATATAGTTTTAAGCGTAGTGAAGTGCATTGTCCTCCTCTCATAAGTGTAACATATATATATATATATATATATATATATATATATATGCACTCAGCTGGTGTATAAGTATGTCAGGCAGAGAAGTGCCAGGATGTGCACAGAGGAGCGTCAGAGGCCTAAATTCATCAGGCGCAAGCAGAGGTCGCAGCAGACTAGGGGCATGTGGCAGAAGTAGTCGCAGCGAGAAGCCTAGGCTCCCAGTATCAGCTAGAGGTCGTGTCTCAACCAGCAACCCATCTGCAATCATTGATTGGTTAACTCAGTAATCCACTTCAAGTGGACATCTGGCATCCCCAGTCAACAAGTGGCTCGGGAGCAGTCCCTGTCCTCCAATTGCCTCTGTCCTATGCTGTTCCCTCCCCCACAGAAGTATCGTGTGCTGTGGGTTCAGCTCCACTAATTAGTGAGGATGATCTACTAGAGGACAGTCAGCAGCTACTGCCCAGCCAAGAATTGGATGAGACATACATCACTTCCTCTGGTAGGCGGGCAAGGAGTGATGAGGAGAGTGGTGTGGGAGGTGGTGTTGTGAGTGTTCAGGCTCCTCAAGCAGACACCGTTGAGGAACCAGAGGACATCAGTGACGAGCAGACACAACTCGATGACGATGAAGCCGATCGCACTTGGGAGCCAGGTGCAGAAGGGGCTTCATCATCATCATGGGAAGAAGGTTGCAGGTTGCCCGTGAGGGCATGGTTGGGTGTCAGCATGGTGGCAGCAGTAGGAAGTCTGGAGCCAAACATGCCCGGGGTAGACCACCTGCTTTGCGGCAGCCTACCTGCCCGGGAGGTAGTGGAACTGGGGTTCCTGGAGTCAGCAGTAGCAGGCAGTCAGTCAGCGCGGACTGTTGGGGGGAAAATCAGCTACTCGGCGGTGTAGCAGTTTTTTTTATCAAGCATCCGGAGGATGTTAACCTGGCCACATGCAAGATGTTGGCACCGCGGCCCTGCATCAACATATGCTGTACCACCATAAAACGGCCTGGGAGAACCATGGTTCCAATGCAGTGGTCCAGCCTGCTGCATCAGTGGCACGCCGCTCCCTGTTTCAGCCAAGGCTCCACCACCTCAGCCAAAGGGAGCTATCTGTCATACCCATCTTTAGTGTTGCTCGCGAATATTCGCAATTCGAATTTTATTCGCGAATATCGCATATTCGCGAATTCGTGAATATAGCACTATATATTCGCAATTACGAATATTTGTTTTTGAAATATCGCGAATTCGAATATGGCCTATGCCGCTCAACACTACCCATCTTATGTTGGTCCAGATGCTCCGGCTCCTGGACGGCGGTGTCATGCTGTTCTTCACATGGTTTGCCTTGGCGAATGGGGTCACACAAGGGAGGAATTGCTAAAAGTAATTCATCAAGTAATCGAATCATGGCTTTCTACATGAAAAATGGAAATGGGTACCATGGTGACTGACAACAGGAAGAACATCTTGTCTGCGCTGCGTCAAGGAAGCCTGAGCCATGCGCCCTGCATGGCACACGTGTTCAATCTGGTTGTCAAGTGGTTCCTGAAGTGTTCCCCCATCTGCAAGACATCCTAATAATAGGAAGGAAACTTTGCATGCACTTCAGCCACTCGTACACCGCAAAGCACACCCTTGAGCTGCAGAGTCAGAATGGCATCCCCCAACATAGTCTGATATGTGATATTTCCATGTGTTGGAATTCCAACCTCCATATGCTGGACTGACTCTATGAACAGAGAAATGCCATCAACAATTTCTTGTTGATCCAAGCAGATAGGGGTACTCCCCTGTGTAACTTCAATGTCAAACAGTGGCAGCTCATCTGTGACACCTGTCGTTTGCTCAGGCTCTGTGAGGAAGCCACATTATTAGTCAGTCGCCACGATTAAGGGATGAACGACATCATTCCACTGCTTCATTTCCTACAACAGATGATGGAAACTATGGCTGGTCAGGGCACTGGAGCCGTGGCACCTACAACTCACAGCCACATGAGCCCTGTGGGGGCTGAACTGGAAGAGGAGGAGGAGGGGGAACAGTGGAGCACAGGCAATGTGAATTCAGGTAGAAGAAACAGACATGGTCGCACATCTACAATCTTGTATAATGATCTAATTGCTTCTCAGCATAATTTCAAAAACTACCGTCCGTTACTGCCGTGGCGCAGTGTCTGTGGGGAGGTGCGACCCATAGACTTGTTTGAGTGGCATTGGGGCCGCTCTGCCAGTGGGACGTTCCCCCCATGGGCACTGGTGTTGCAGCGGTGGTGGTCGCCGCCCAGTGCTACGCCATTTTATGCTAGGGACGTTAGGGACCCACTCTAAATAGGTGGCCTTGACGTGGCGAGTGGGCTTTGTACTTTTTGATAAAAAATGTATACTAGCAACCTGATAGTTTTTGAAATTATGCTGAGAAGCAATTAGATCATTATACAAGATTGTAGATGTGCGACCATGTCTGTTTCTTCTACCTGAATTCACATTGAGTTTTCTATCCCCTCCTTTTTTTTTTTTGTTTGAACATGTGTCTGCACTCTTCCCCACCCCCTCAGCCCAACCCTATATAAGTAGTAGTTAGCTACACAAGGGCCATTTCTTTCCTAGCAGCCTCCCAGTCTGACTGGGAGAGCATGGTAAGTGTGCTGTTACACCTTGTTCACACTGGTGTGGTGCTGTGGGGCGTCTGTTACTGCCGTGGCGCCTTGTCTGTGGGGAGGTGCGACCCATAGACTGGTTTGAGTGGCATTGGGGCTGCTCTGCCAGTGGGTCGTTCCCCCCCTGTGGGCACTGGTGTCGCGGGGGTGGTGGTCGCCGCCCAGTGCAACGCCATTTTATGCTAGGGATGTTAGGGACCCACTCTAGATAGGTGGCCTTGACGTGGCGAGTGGGCTTTGTACTTTTTGATCAAAACGTATACAAACAACCTGTTAGTTTTTGAAATTATGCTGAGAAACAATTTGATCATTATACAAGATTGTAGATGTGCGACCATGTCTGCTTCTTCTACTTGAACTCACATTGTGTTTTCTATCCCCTCCTTTTTTTGTTTGAACATGTGTCTGCACTCTTCCCCACCCCCTCAGCCCAACCCTATATAAGTAGTAGTCTGTTTCTTCTACCTGAATTCACATGGAGCACAGGCAATGTTTTGTGAAATGTGTGGTTTTTATAGTCATCTGACAGGAGAGGAGGAGCAGGGTAATGAGAAAGACGAGACATAGGACCCAGACACACCGTGGCAGTATGCAGTGGTGATGGAGTCAGGGAGTCCCTCCAATCACTTACACATATGGCACGATGCATGCTCACTTGTCATTGTCACCAATTGGCAGCGGGATGACTTCTGGCTGTCCACCTTGTTGGACCCTTGCTACCTCAACAAAATGGGGGCCTTTTTTACACCCACTTAGAGGGAGGACAAACTGACCTACTGCAGAGACATCCTAAGTAGTCAGTTTGCCAATGCCTATCCGCGCCATCGTCCATC